>NC_136130.1:7775508-8375508 GCF_965212315.1 Lampetra planeri | reverse complement strand
ACGTGAAACGCTCCTTTAACCGACCCACACCCGACTGGTGTGGTGAAGTATATTCAAGCAACTCCCTTAAACCAGCGGTGGGACAGCTGGCGTCTCCCAAGGCGCATGCGGCTCTTAAATTCCACCCACGTGGAGTTCTATCCAAGGGGGAGAGGAGGGGCATAACGTAGAAGAACGAGGAATATCACCTGCAGCAAAGAATAACGAATGTCTCTTGTGCTGTGCCGAACACTGTCAATGTGTATACACACTGGGACATATACGCATGGCCCTTTGCAGAACTCGTGAGTACGTGTTGGCTCTTGGTCTGTCACAGCTGGGCCACTCCTGCCCTAGACCAACACCGCATGGGAAGCACCATTGATCCAAATTAATTATTATAGTCATTATCTAGGACTCTAATAACAATTATACAATGCGTGCATGACATTGCGTATTTGCTAGGCATGTGACAATTGATACTCTGGACGCCTTGTGAATGAGATGTTTTATCTTAAAGAGGATTTGTCATTCGAAATATTAAAATAAGTACAAATAAAAATCACGTGTAATTATTATTGTTACGGTGAAGGAAAGATCCCACCAAGATGATGCTTCTCGAGATAACCCGCAGGAAGCTGTCACGCGGGCCGCCATGAATTAAAAACGTTGTCGATTGACTGTTGAAGCGTCGAATGATTTTACGAAGTAAATTCTATCGGCAAAACACCACACATTTCATTCGAGCAGATCGTACGCACGCACGCAGACACGCGCACAATAACGATTACACACAGCCGGCTCGACGGCCGTTGCTGAGATTACAGGTTGCCACATTATCTACTTTAAAAACTCAAACATAAAGCGCTGCTGCTGCTGCTCCATGTCTCACTTTAGCCAAACGCTCAACCGGAGCGACCCTCCCCCCACTGCCCCTACCCTCACAGCCCCCCCCCCATGACCCCCCTCTCCATGCCCCCCCCCCCCAGTCCTTGGCGTCATCCCGCAAATATGAGCACATCCGTGGCGTTGCATACACACGCCTTGCAGTGACGAGGAAAGAGAATAGGTAGAGGGAAAGAGAGGGAGGGTGAAATGCCAGGAGCTTATCTAAACCTTTTAGGGGAGTCGTGACGCCCACTTGTTTTGATGTTTTCAGACAGTAATGCGCGTCTGTTGTTTTTAAAAGCCAGAGGCCCCCTCTCTTTTCATATCACACAGTGACCAGAAGAAGAGAGAGAAAAAAAACTCCCTTTCTGTCAGCTATGTACACAACGGTGAACGATGAAGTTTATCCACCCAGGGTTCAGGTTTGGACCTATCTGTTACAGCTTTGTAGTCTTCACGTCTGCACCAGAACACAAAAAGAGAGGTTTCGCGACTCGACCAGAGTAAACACACTTTTTCGGATTTGGCGTCTAACACGCCGCCCGGTTTCGTTTGTTTAGATTTTAAAGAATCACATTAATGTCCACTTGGATGTATAGATTTCCATCGTGGCCGCAGTTGACTCTTAGGGTTATGCGTATCGACATGAAGGGGCCTGTGTTGCCGATCCGCACCCATTATTCGTAATGTTTGTTAAACCACTAAGCCCGCCACTGTAACACATCGTGTCACCAGCCGCGGGTCGCGGCGCCGGCGGGGTGGGGGGGGCTCGCTATCGACAAGGTTGCGAATTCAAATCCTGGTTGCAAACGTGGAGGTCACTCTGGCCCATCATCCATTCGTCTCGGGTCGATAAAGTTAGCACCACTTTGAGGAGGGAAGTCGTTCGGATGATAGTGAAGATACTCGCCCCTTGCCAGTGGGAAAGTGGAATTTGAACCGTCTGCCTACAGCCCAGGCGGAGGCTGTATGGATGAGCAATGGCACAATGCTCATTGGTAGAAGATATTAACTCTTGACTTTGAACGCACTGCAGGAAAAGGAGAAAACCACGCGCCAGCACATTTGTCCGAGAACACAGCCATCACCATCGGTCTCAACGCGTTGCCATTTGCCGCTGCCACGGGATCACCACGGCTGGCGAAAGATCGCGCTGCGTGGGTTGTCGCGGTAAGCACTACAACGCTGCGTCGTTCGTTCGTCTGAGAAAGAGAATTGGTCGAACCGGCTCTGAAAACATTACGGAACACGATTTTTGTTCCTGGGTAGTGAGTGTTACAAACTTTGCTTTTTTAACCAGGACTTTACGTGAAGGAATGGCACAAATGCACACCACGTGTGCTCATTGACAATATGTACATTTCAAAATATCACTGTCCTGGTCACAAAAGCAAAGTTTGTGGGGTAAAATAGCAATTAGAAAATAACACTTACTACCCCAGGAACAAAAAATATATTTTTGTTACACAGTTAATCATTGTGTCAGCACTGTGACGTGTTATCATCTGGTACCGCGTGTTGCTCAGCTCGATGCCCGACGTTTGTTCCCGAAGAAGCTCCCAATCACGGGAGGTGAAACGTCAAACGAGACCATGCCGAGCACCACGCGAAACAAGCCGATAACACATCGTAGAGCTAGGACTATGATTGTTAGAATCAGACTCAACCATCGATTACCGAGTCTTTCTTTCTCTGTCGTTTCACTCACCACTGAGTGAATATTCGTGAGCACTGTTATGAAGCCACACTCCGCTGTCCGTGATTATGGGCTTTGCTATGTAACCCCCTTATTGATGTTTGCATTGAACGGGGTCCCATCGTATATGGAGTGGCTCTTGTGAAGACCATCTGTCAACCCAGGAGAATTTACTAAAACAAGTCTACATCTCCATTCTATGCAAGGGTCACGTTCTGAAACGTCACCTTTTGTATATTTTCCTCCTCTGTAAAGCCAGTGTTGACAAATGAGGTTTTTAAAAAATATATATATATTAATATTATTTGTACTCGTTCACCACTGCCCAAGCAGAGGCAGCATCACCAAATAAATGGATTTAAATGACGAGACCCAAGATTTCAAAAGAGGTGGAGGAGTTCACTTGCTACAATTGGTCTGGAAGATCAATAAAACCGGTGGACTACAACCCACGTGTCATGTACATGTGCAGAGACAGGACAGAGTTCTACTCAAGGTGTGTTGCTGCGGCATCGGCAAAAGTAACGATTTTTGTGTCGTGGTATGCAGGTGTGGCAGGGGGCGGGGGGCGGGGGTGTTGAGGGGGGTTGGATGGGGTGTAGGGGATTTTATTTTCTTTAAACTGCGGCAGATCACTCCGCCGGCTCTAAATGGGAGTCTGCGACCAGCACCGGTTACATTAGCGCCCATTAGTGTCACATTACGAGCTAGGCGAACAGAATCCGCCAGGTCGTTCGTTCGCTCGCCCCCCTCCTCCCTCTCTCCCTCGCACACACCTCACACACACACACAGGGCTGCTGCATCTCGGTGGGACCCCACCACTGGAATTCACAACACGGGACCGACTGACGACGACTACGACTCAAGTACGGGGTAGATTCCCTAACCCCCCCCCCTCCACCACGAGTCGCTCACTCGCGTCTGGCTTGCGGGACCAGCGCTCTGAGCACGGTGCGAGGCGGCCTGCCACCGGAGCCCCCGACGCCCAGACGCTACCCGACCGCTCGCTTCATTTCACACAGCATTGATATGCGGTGCTTTTTCTAGAAGACTTTGCTGTTTTTTTTCCTGTATTTTTCTGTTGCGCCTAGTCACTTTAAGATGTTTCTTGTTCATGTTTTTGTTCGTTGCGGTTGCACCCGATTCAAGAGCCGAATGGCTCACAGGGCTATAGCTAATAAATGAACTGAAATGAACTGAAATGAACTGAACTGAATTTCTGAGTCGTTTGAAATGGGGTACTGCCAAGGCCCTTGCGCTATTCGTGTTGTTGTGGCGTGGGCTTTGTGTGCGCAACACGGGGAATCACTGTTGATCCCTGCTATTGATGATCGTCGTCGTCGTGACGCTTAAATGTTTTTTCCGAAATTAATCAGGAGCTCGTTGAGATTAAACATCGATTCATTTCAAGGCGAACCTCCGAGCCGCCGCGCCGGCAGCGTGGTGAACGTCAACTAATCGACGATTAACAACAACAACCACACCATTCACCGCAACACAAATTGACAATTGACGAGAAACCAGCATAAAGGGTGAACATGGAAACTTCACTTTCAGTAAAAAAAAAACACTCGAGTCCCAAGCTACAATTAGGACTGGACATGTCCGTGAAGAAATGCCGTGAAGCGCTGGCGAAATCGTCTCGAACGCACGCCGCAAACGTGTGAGCAATTGGGGGGGGGTCATCGCGTTCAAGTGTAGCGGTAGGGGAGTGCGCGTGCCAACATCTTAGGCCCAGGAGCAGGCAACTAAACAAGGAGACACTTTTTTGAAATCCTTTATATTACGTTCACTTGATTGCTTGCTTGCGCGCTTACGACCGTGCAAATCTTTCGGTCGTTTTTTAACCCACTTCCCGTGATCCAATCGAGCTGACATTTTGCACACAGACTCGTTGTGCGGGACAATTTATTTTCGTGAAAAAAATATTTCCAAAATGTTACACTTTTTAGGAAAAAATAAATTATATTTAATTACCAATTGCTTAATGGTGGCATGCAATCATCTGACCCATAGGTGGCAGCCATCTCAAGCCAGAGGACGAGAGGACTCTAGCCGCCACGCATATA
Source organism: Lampetra planeri (assembly GCF_965212315.1). Classification (NCBI taxonomy): domain Eukaryota; kingdom Metazoa; phylum Chordata; class Hyperoartia; order Petromyzontiformes; family Petromyzontidae; genus Lampetra; species Lampetra planeri. The sequence continues at coordinate 8,370,875 of NC_136130.1, read as the reverse complement.
AAGGATTTATAGTGAAACACTTTGTTTTTACGGGTTAATTTTTTTCGTTAGAGATCGGTTTGAAACCCCCCCCCCCCCCCTCTGTATTTCAAGTGCCGCCAACGCATTCGAATTCTAGAGGGTGACGCTTGATAAATAACGCGTCACGATGCAGTCCTTACAGAACCGGCCACCATCTCGACTACGACTCACAATGGCTTCCACGTTTTGAACTAACCCGTGAAGGTATCATAATAAACACGTTCCTTCGTAGTGGGCAGGTAGGAACTTGGTTGGACAGCACATTCGTGCACGACAGAAAGACAAATAATCCCTGGTGCTCAGTGTGGAACCTGTTGTTCCTACCTGTATAATATATCATTCAGAGCTACGGCACCCACCACCACCATCAGACAAGAGACAATTAAATGACGTTGTCGCGTGTGCAAACGAGCCCAACTTGATTATGGGAAGAAAAAAAAATCAGCAAACCGGTTTAGTTGAAAAAATAAACGAAAAGTTTTTTGACAAATTTGGACATTCGATCCAGCAATCGAGATGTGCAGCGCAAATCGAGCCCAACTCTCGCGTGAACTGATCTTCCTTGGTCCGGGTCCGAACCTGGACGTCGGCAGAAGAGCCCGTGCACGTGGGATCGCTTTGGTAATAATTGGAGTTGATTGGCTATTGATCGATTGGTTAAAAAAGCGCAACGAGGTGAAGTTGTTTCATTGTTGGTGAAAATGTGGCAATCGTTCATTACGCTGAGGTTGTATTGTATTAGCTATGATTGTTATTAGGAAGTCACCGGAGCTCAGCACTTTTAAACGTCGATTGAAAACTCATTTCTTTAGAACTGATTTTTGTGTTTAGTTTATTATCCCCCACCCCCGCACCTCCGATTAGCACGGTTGGCTACGTACGGTGTGAAAAAGTAAAGCAAACGTACATAATTGATGTTATCTTGAATACGCGAAGCATTGCAGGTAATTCTGTGACACTGTCAACTAAAATTATGCAAGAAGTGAATTCATCTTCTTGGTTCTTTCGGTAAAGTCACGGACGGATCTCATTCAGACGCTGCTTGCGTCTGAATGAGATCATTCAGACGCTGTCTTTCCGACAGACCTGTTCTTCACCTGAGGACGGCTGCTTGCGTTGTGGCCGAAACGTCGTGAGAATTTATATTTTATTATGTTTTATTTTTATTATTTTATTATTTACCATCTACGTGACTTTGTCGAATGAACCAAGAAGATGAATCCCTGCAGTCACGAAAGCTTTAAATCGAAAAAAGAAGTGAATTGTAACGTCAGCCGATAAATTAACTTCGTTAAACATCGCGAGTTTAAATTTGCTCACACATTGCGCAGAGCTCAACACTGCAGAGTGAATACATTTTCTGTTCAAAGTAGCAGAATAAAATTGCAAACAGTGGGAGAGTATTTACAGAAATTGTAGACGCTGTGACATCTGGATCCACAACATAGACATCGACAAAGGACCCTGAACAAACGCTCTGGAGCATGGAGGGGCGAATGTTTTGGAATTACGCAGAGAGACGAAAAGGAACCCATGCACCTCCTCAACCCCGGGCAGGGCACACGAGGTGTGCGAATGTGGCCACAGCACCACGCCAGACGGCCTTTGTCTCCCAAGTGCTGACTCGGCGGAGCCTTGGAAAGGCCTCGGAACCGGCTCAGATGTGCGACGGTTCAGAGCGGGACTCTAACTCGGGTGGTCGGTTTTCATAGCGCAGCGCGCTAACCGTTTCCCCACCGCTCCACCCACTACGGCACAGCCCCCTCCCTCCTCCCCCACACGTACCCTTCACACGCACTCTCACCATTGTCTTCGATGTTTATATTTAAACATAATTATTTGTTTTTAGACACACAGCCTCGTGTTGTGGCAGGCGCCAATGAGCGTCGTGTTATGGTTCCGCCGTTGCATCGCTCTTTTTGTCACATTTGAGGCGTGAACTTTACGGAGTTTCCTTGCAGTAGGAACACAAATAAATAAAAAGAGAAATCTCGTGGACGGGCAGGCGGAGAGGCAACATATCGTGTCCATGACCGCAGGGGGTGCGAGCACCCCCCCCCCTACGCCCCATTGGGATTACGAGCCTCTTATGCCATACGTTATGCACCGGAGCGGATATACAGCGAGCGATGCGATGTCACACAAGCGAAATACCAACAGAAGTAAAACAAATCCTTCAATAAACCCCAACATTCTCAAGCACGCGCCGCAACACGTCAACTTGATGGCTCAAAGACAAAGCTCCCCCCGCCCCCCCCGAATATCCTTAACAGAATTGTTGGGGCCAAGTGCTCTTCGCGAACACCTTTTAAGGCGTGCAATGGGGCACGGGTGGGTGGGGTCCGGCTAAACATCACGCCCGGCCGCCTTTGTCTCCCTCGTGCTCATGTTTTACACGCAAAGACCCCCGTATAGCCTGTAACAGACTGCTGGGGCAAGTGCTGTTAGCGAGCACCTCTGAAAACCCGGCACGGCGCACGAGGGGGTGGGTGGCCGGCACTACCGAACCACATATGCACACACGCACACACGCACACACACACACGCACGCACACACGCACACACACGCACACACGCACGCACACACGCACGTACACACACACACGCACGCACACACACGCACGCACGCACACACACGCACACACGCAACTGCCCCCCCGCACTCATTTAAGTGAAACCGGCAAGGGTCATTATCGTGCTGGCGCGAGGGTGAATCCTGCAAGATTAACGAGCGCGCCCATCCGCCTCCGCAGCGTGGCATGACCGCAGCATTATAATAACTTGTCAAACAGACCCTTTAACCCGCGCCGGAGAGAGGGCCGGCTCCCCGCGCTGTTTACACGGCTCCCGGCTGGGAGAGCGTGGGGAATGAATGCCCCCAAATTGCCCATTGAGTCAGCGAGCGAGTCATTCGCTCTCTCTCTCTCGCTCTTTCTCCACGCTACATTTAGTACCGTGAGCGCCGAGGGGTGGGGGAGGGGGGACCGGGGGGTTAAGGGGGGGGGGGGTGGAAAAGTACCATTAAGGGGGTGGTGATGCCATAACCCCCACTGGGGCTATGCCCCCCCCTCCCCGCTTCCGTGCACCAGATACGGATTCTAGAATCCTCACAAGTTAGGGGAGGCTGGCCCAGATATTTCAAGCTTTTTAAACATGGCCCTATATCTTACATATAATAAAAACCCATCAATGTATGTTCTCTGGAAATGTCAATGAATCATACTTTTCGGAGTCTCAAGGGGGAGGGGGGAAGGGGGGGGAGGCGATCTCCCAATCGTCACCCACCCCCCCCTCCCGCTGCCCCCCCCCTAAGGCCACGATATGCACATCGATCACATGTCCACGCTTCTAACCAGAAAGGCATTGTCTCGTGTTGTGTTATTGGTGTGTGTTGTGTCACTCGTGTGTTGTGTCGCCCAAACGTGGCGCTGACGTTCGCCGTGCGAATATTTGTCATGCACGGTAATGACATTCATGCCCGAGACCCCCCCACCGCCCAAAGCTCCCGAACACTCCTATGCGTTTTCTGGGTTGTGCCAGGCATTGTTGTTCGGCACGATGTCCGACTCTTTCGGAACACGTGCTGTGAGCTTCTTCGGCAACTGCATATGTCCTCGGTGGTCTCTCGCCCTTTCTTGCCCTGCGATGGGAGAGCAGAGAGAAGGGATGCAGAGAGAAGTACACATTGAGCGGAGGTTTAACACTTAATGCGTGCCAAATTATTACTGCTCTACGAGACTTTATCACCATTTGTTTAAAATCTGGAGTGGGGAAATACAAGGTTCAAACAAAAACATATAAATTGAGACGACAATGCTTAAGAGAGACAGAATGGGGGAGCTTCGGGTGGAGAAGAAGAGCGGAGGGGAGATGAAAGTTAGAGCGCAGAGGATGACGGAGAAGATGGGGGGGGGTAGGAGGAGAAGATGGAGCGAGATGGACACAGACAGCGAGACGGTCCGAATATTTAAATATTTTCAAATAGGCTCGGACGTTATTTGTTCAATCGATTAAATGTATTTTCTTTCGTAAATATGGGCGGGGGGGGGGCGGCTATCACCCCCATTCACTCCACACCCTACCTTGGATCCCCCACGGTTGGAGAGGGGGGGGGCTGGAGGGGGCTCTGAGTGCCACGCCGCCGCCACTGACAGTCCGCGGCACCACCCGTGGATCGCCTTCCCGCCTGAGAGCGGATCCCCTTTCCCGGGCCCGGCATACTCAACGGCTCGCTGACCGGCTCGCTGACCGGCGCGCAAACTGACTGACGAAGCCGACCTATCAGCCGACTCAATTACCAATAACCCGACCAACTGTCCGACCGTACGGCAGACCCATCAATCAACCAACCGACTGACAGACTCGACACCCAAACCGACGATTGATCAATATCATAATTGATTGACTGGTCGACCAATCGTCTAACCGACTGACTCACTGACTCAATGACTGATCTTCCGGCTGGATTACTGAATAACCCCCTAACTCACTGACAGGCGGGCCAATTGACTGACCAGTTGAACAAATAAACAAACTATTTAGTGGCCGACCAACCAACTCACCAAATAGCTCAACGAATCGATTGACCGACTAAGTCACGAAATTATCGACCAAAAAATCCGCCCATCTGGCCCCATCTGACTGGCTGGCCAACTCACCAACTTAGCAACCGACTGACCAAATTATTGAGTGACCAATTCACTTATCAGCTGGCTGACTGACTCGTCGACTATAGCATGTTAATTAAAAACATAGTACTGTACGTAAAAAAATATTCAACCGATCGATATCAGTGCCGCTGCAGACACATAGCCCATGCGTTGCACGTAACGCTCCTGCGACCCCAGTTGAATACATAGAATTACACAATTTCAGCGAAATATATATATATATTGCAGAACTAAACAAAAGTTACGCAAAACAATAAAGAGTTGCTGCCGAGCCAACTTTTAACCGATTAAAAGTTCAATTTATCATAGGACGTTGAACATTTGAATGATTTTTTTACAAACACCGTTTTGGTATTCGGCCGATGATGACACAATAGCTTCGTCGTAAATTTAACGATATTCCGCAACGCGCTCGATAGCCTGTCGCCGAATGAGCGAGGGCCTGGCATCATTTAGCAATTAGTAGAGGGACTCGCGAAGTGGTGTTCACCCGAAAAGAAACAAACTCAAAGAAGGGGCGAGATCGATAACCCATTAGTGCGCTCACGTTTACAAAATCATAAATTCATTGGCTCGCTCTCGCCTTTCGCAGCCGCTCGAATCCCAGATTTGCTCTCTCCTCCGCGTTGGGGACGCGTGCTGAGCTTTGCCTCGCTTCGAGCTGTCGCCACGCACTACCGTGCGGGCATCGGTTGCGCAGTTCAACTCCTAAAGATGTACGTGTGTTGAACTTCTTTCGCACCGTACGTGGCCAACCGTGCATAATCGGAGGTTGCGGGGGAAGGACAACGAACTGAACACCAAAAAGCGGTCACGAAAAAATTCGTTCTCAATCTAAGATGCCCGCAGGAGTAGTTCGCGGCGAAGGTTTGAGAGAGCAGCAGTGTTAACTTCTGGCTTTCGCATTTCCTCTCTCCACACACAAACAACGATGGGTGGTGGTGGCGTTGCCAGCACCATGCCCGGCTGCCTTTGTCTCCCCGTTGCAGACGTTTACACACCACACCAGGTGAACGCGTGCCATCTTGGGCGGAGTCAACTTTAGTGGAGGATCCAGGACATAATCCGCACCTCCGATTGGCTACGTACGTTGACGAAAGAAGTTAAACATACATACCTGATCAATACAATAAATAGTTTAGTTTCATTTGTATATATTTTAAAATTGTTTTGCCTTTCCTATACTTTGCACTCATATCGTGTTGTTGTGTTTGGTTGCTGTTGTTGTTGTTGTTACGCTCTCACCTGCCCCTACTGGACATCTGTGAAAAAGAGCTTTATAGCTTATCGGATTCCTCCAGCACAAATACATGTTTCGATTCTTATTCTGACATTAAAACGAAAATGTTCAGCGTGCACCCAGACCCGATGCGTACATCCCTTGTACCCGTTTAAAAACGTGGCCGACGCCACCGCTGCCAAATACGATTGCATATCCTGACCATTGGCCATTGCGGCACTGGTGCCAGCCAAACGTTGGAAGAAGACTCAATTAGACGTTGTAACTACAAAAATCCATTCTCAGCATCCGGTCTGGACGACAAGAATGTAGACTGCTTGCGGGTTGGCACCTCTGACCAGTAATTCGTCTTTCGGTGACAAACGAGCAAATATGTCACCACCCCCCTTTAAAGGCCACGCAGCGTGAATGATGCACGTGTGCACTGCATGTGTGTTGAACTTCTTTCGCACCGCACGTAGCCAACCGTGCGGTATCGGAGGTGCGGGAGAAGGACAACTAACTAAACACAAAAAAGCGGTTCTAAAAAGATGAATTTTCCATCCATATTTAAAGGTGCATAGCGCCAGTGGCTTACAAATATCGGCAGGAAGAGCGTTCCAGACGGCCGCAGAAGCGCGTCTGAAAGCGCGCGATGCGGTGACCGTCTCTGACGACGATTGCGATGAGTTTGTTTCATTCGGTAAAGAGGTAATCGCGGCCAATGCACACTGATGCGATCGCACGTCGCCATCGCTTCCTTCCTTCTGCTAGTTTCCCGCAGCTGTCGCAGAGTTCGACGCCTGACCTCCGACGCCCAAGTTGAAAGAATCGCAAACCATCTGGCTTTAGTCTCGCTCGCCAACCTCTGGGTGCCACTCCAAAGCCCGTCTCGGTGACCTGCCCTCCTCCACCCTGCACACCACGTGTCCCACCCATCACAACCCTCCGCTTTCCTGAATGCATCCACAAACGTGTTTTCGCCGCGTGACGTCCTAAATTCCCACAGTTTACTATTTACTGATTTTATTTTATTTTACCAGATAAGGCCCACTCAGCTTTTTCACTCTTTTTCAGAAACGACCAGGCCGCAGATGATAGCTCAACGAAGTGGCTAATCGCGTGTGACCAACCGATCGACTAACTTGTGGTTGTACCCAATATACTGCTCGGTGGACAGAGGCATTTCATTAACGCGTCCAGAATGACCCGGTGACCTCTGGATTAAAAATGAAACGAAACCTCTGAACAAAGGTCACATTGCGCATTCTGTAGGACTGCTTTTTTTCGTTCAGTTTGATGTCCATCCCCGGCACCTCCCATCATCGCGGTTGGCTACATACTGTGCAACAAAAACAAGTTTAACATAAAATAATACAAATAAAACATAATAAAACAATTCTCACGAAGATTCTTCACCTGAAGACGGCTGCTTGCGTTGTAGCCGACACGTCGTGAGAATTGTTTTATTAGGTTTTATTTTTATTATTTTATTACTTCCCTTCTACGTGACTTTACCGAAAGAACCAAGAAGATGAATCCCTGCAGTCACGAAAGCTTTAAATCGAAGTTTAACATACATACATTTCCAGCAGCAGTGACTCAACACAGGTGCTACACGACATCACCTGTACGGAGCAGCACCCATTGTTACAGCAGCATAATAGTTAAATCTCACCCCCTAAATACCTCCCTTCCTTCCCCGCCAGACTTCCTCGCCCTTCCCTCTCCCGGCTCCACATCTGCCCGAGACTGACAGCGGCTGCTCAACTGGCTTCAGGAGGGGCTCCTTTTAAACAATTGGCCGAACAGATTTTTGTTTTTTGTTACTTCTGTTCGTCGCAGTGCCTAGCGCATTGTGCACGGCGAGCCTTGGCGGCCCCCTCTCCATTGTGCCGAGATCTCAGGCGATTTGAATTGGCGCAGCGGTCACCCACGCTCTCCCGCGCTCTCTGTCCGGGCACGAACCGTGTCGCACATCATGACCAATGCGGCAACAGCGGAGACCCGGCTGACGAAGTTTCGCCCTGCGCCGCCAACGCGAGATGAGCCCACATGCGAGATGAAGCCAAAGGCTTTAATTCTAAATTTGAAGATTTCGTGACTGCAAGGATTTATACTCTTAGGTTTTTTTCGGTAAAGTCACGTAGGTAAAAAAATAAATAATAACATAAAATAATAATAATAATAATAATAAATGAAAAAGAACTCAATTAAATCACGACGACAATCGGCCTGCTGCGATTAAATTTACTGTATCAAAATTTGGCTGATTTAATTTAGTTATTTTTCATTTATTATTATTTTATGTTATTATTATTTGTACCTACGTGACTTTACCGAAAAAACCTAAGAGTACCAAAGGCTTTACTTTAAAAAAAAAAAAATTGTCGCCGCCAATGTTTTATTTTATTATTATTATTGTTTTCCTTCTCACGTGACATTCGCACATTTGAAGTGGTGGCACGATACGCGCTTGTCCCGTCTGGAACTCTCCCGCCCGCTGTTGAGAAAACGTCGTCCCACGGGACAGTGGTTGTCACACACGAGGACTTTCTGAGATCCGTGTTTCCCCACGCACCACGTTGCGGAGAAATATTCATCGCATAGCAGTCGACCTCAATTTTTCTTGTTGTTATCTACCTTTGAGCAAGACTTTACCGAAAACGAAAGTGATGGATTTTTTTATTGTCAATTTGTGACGCGAATGGAGACAATCGACCTGCTGCGCTTGAACGATTCCGTCTAAAATGATGGGTGTCTCACACGCAGTTTTGAACCTAGATTCTCGGCTCTAGAGCTCGCCGGTTCGATTCCATCTCCAAACAACGGTGGCAAGGTTCTTAACTATCCCCCCCGTCCACCCTTCACAGCCTCTGCCCACCCAGGAGTGTTAATGGGTTCACCACGGTTAGTCGATCGGCAGGTAGCGTGTGGTGGGGTAAAGTATGGGTACCCCCACGTCTTCATGAGCGTTTGACCAGCGTGGAAGAGAGTCGGCCAAACCACCCTCTAGAGGGGGGGGCTCTAAGAGAGGGGGAGCTCTGTACTAGAGGCCATGGGGTCAGAGACACCTGAGCCACCCACAGAGGAGTTGCTTAAAATGCATTCACGTTCTGGTGTAAGTGACACAAAGACGCATGCGTACAGCTACGCAGGCGCTTTCACCGCCGTGGCTTTTGTCGTGCACAGCGTGGTCCAGATGTCTTGCGACCACCAATTAATTGACCCAGAATTTTTTTTTTCTCCCCCCTTTGTATATTAATTTCTGTTTAAAATTCAACCTGACTTTTAAAAAATATTAAGTTTTAGAGAATAAAATGGGGGGGGGGGGGGGGGGTCACAAGACATCTGGGCCCACCCTGTACACGCGTGTGCATTACGCGCGCGCACGCGTGTTTATTCCTCGCGATGCGTAATCCTCCGTAAATCCGCGGCCGGTGCACACAGCAGCCCCGCGCGACGACGACAGCGAAGCGTCGCCGTCGGATTAGACGCGGAACGGCGTCTGGCACTCTGGCTCTTACACGCCGAGCCGGGCACTTTAACACAAATATTTAATCGTGTGCGCGTTTACACGTTTGCATTCAACGTGTTTGCACCGACTCAGATATAGGGTAATGGTTTAAAATACATATACGAAATGCGAACCGAGAGGATGATTAGGCACGCGTGTGGATGTATTGCTCCCCCCCCTTGCCCTCCTTCGCCCCCCCTTCGCCCCCCCCCCCCCGTTCGCCCCCCCCCCCGTTCGCCCCCCCGCCCTCCTTTGTTTAAGCACCGTGGCATGAAATTAAAGAGCTCCACCAGTCGAACTGGCTCGAGCGGTTCCTGTGTGAAGCGAAGCCCCAAATTGACTCAACCATATCCAAAAAAAAGCTAATCCATATTAATCCCCCCTCTCTCTCCCCCTGGCGCATCGCTGCTAATTTCACGTAAAGTGAGAGCAGTAACTAAATAAAGACAATAAATGATTACTTCATACAGGGTCGTCCGGATGTATTATGACCCCTACATTTATTTATCTAAAACGCAATGTATAGTTTTTTTTTTTTAACGCAAGGTTTATGTACAACAGAAATGAATGTGCAAAGGAGAACATTGTTTGGGGTCAATTCCTTGGAGGGGTCACAAGACATCGGCAACATCCCGTAAAAAATAACCTTGTTGGTTTTTCCGAATAAACGTCTGCAAAGGTTATATTTACAATTGCCATGTAGATGACACACACACTTGCAACATCTCTGAACAAACCGTGGGCCACGTTGCGTTTCAATAACATGTTTACAGCATACAGCGGAGACCATCGCTTATCAAACGTCAGTCCTTGCACACTCAAAACGTTCACCCTCCGTTTCCATTTGCTCGTCACAAAAAAATGGGCAAGCGGTCACCGTGGGTGTAATTGCCAGCAACACGGACTTGCAAACAAAGTGTGGTCACCACATCTACGCCTCTCCTCAAATCTGGCTGGCGCCTGATGAAGCTAGTTGTAGTTACTGGCGAAACGTCGTACTCAGATCGTAAATGTTGTGGCTTGGCTCTCCAACACACCGGCGTGCTGTACAAGTCACGAATTGTCCACGTTCTGTTTACGTGACAACCCTTACTACTTGGCTGTGTCGGGTGGTGGCGGATTTAACGACACATTTATATATTTACGCGATCTAACCCAAAAACCCCTCTATACGAGCGGAGGCAAGTTTCTTAACTATCCCACAACCCGCCCCACCAGCCTCCACAGCCTCTGTCCAGCCAGCATTGCTGATGTGTTCACACTGCTGTGGATGTGTTCACCACGGACAGCCAGTCGATTGGCACAGGTGACGTGTGGTGGGGTGAAGCGTGGGCAGTAGCGTGGAAAAGTAGGCCAAATACAACCTCGAGAGGGGGAGCTCTATAGTAGAGGCCATTCCGCCAGCAGTGGCATCGGTGAGAAATTGCAGGGCCGCAACTTTGACGCTCAGGGAACGAAACGTCAGACATCAAGCCGAACATCACGCTGATCCACAACAGGAACAGAGCACGGGTAGGCCAGGGCCGTATAATCCAATAGGCAAAGTAGGCACTGTTTGTATGATACAAAATGTAACCAAGATATCTTCTTGAATAAATATATTTATATAGTCAGGATAGCCACAGTGTTTATAACAAAGAGGCAGTCATGTCAATGTCAATTTTTTTTCTTTCCACAAGGTGAGATTAATTAACACCGGAAATGAGCTTTTAGAGATTTTTTTTATCGTCGCAAAATTATCAATAAACATCTTCGAACGGTGTTTTCCGCACGATCTCGTTCTCAATGGAGAGAAGCAGTGCAAGGCAAGGGAAAGCTGCGTTGCTGTGCTAAGCGTGAAACAAACGTAGTGACAGCAACGGCGGTAGTGACATGGGGAAGCAGCGGTAACAACTGTATAGAAAGTTATCACTCAAGTCCTGAGAAACACAAGTGCCTAGGGTTCTACAAGAACCTGAATCCGGTCCTGGGAATAGAGAGAAGTCCCGCAGCAAAAGTCGCTCTTCAACATGCGGTGATGGTGGTGGTGATGTCATGCTGCTTTGCACGAGAATCCTGAACGGAAGTTTTTTTTCCCCGTACGTGTGTGTACCTATGTTCAACTTCTTTCGCACCGTACGTAGCAAAGCCGTGCCTGAACCGAAGGTGCGGACGCTGGCGACAGCACACTTGTTAAACAATTGGGAGGAAAGCCAACGCGACAAACGGCTCTTTTTTCCTGAAATTACAGCGCTCAGATAAACGTCGTCCTGTAACGTGACCTTGTTCACGGTGGGGATGGGATGGAGGGGGGGCATACAAATCATAGGGGAAGTGGGGGGGGGGGTACAACACATTTGATGTTAAACAAACTTAAATATGTTGAACGCTAAACACAGTGAGTAATAGCACGGCCATAGTTTTGTCCATCATCATGCGACCTGCTCTCGCTCTTCGTGTATAGACGTCACGTCCATACCGGCATGTTTGTTTCTACTTGACCTTCACCAGTTGGTCGGGGGGGGGGGGGCTCTAGGCCTCATTCGACGCCTTCGACGCTACGGGGCTGGACACAAGTCCCACCGCTTTGCTGCATTCGCGAGCAAATAAATACGTCGTTTTGCTGGTATATCTACTATTTTGACAACAAGTAAGCGATGCGCTCCCACAACACAGCCCGGAGTGACTGCATCCAGACGGTGCCAGAAATTGGTTAAGCTGCGGAGGCAACCCTCCTCCTGGCTGGAGTCTACAAAGCCTCGTTCGTAACAAACCGCCACACAAACACCACGAGTACATCGCATTGGCAAGGTTGGGTGAACACGCCACTCCGCCGTGTCGAGTTTCGTTAACAAAGACGACAACGACAACAACAAAAAAAACTCCCACACGGCTCCTTGACCAACGTCTCCGGGGCTGGGCGTTTTGGAAAGGGGCCGAAACGTGGCTCACGACTTCAGCTTTCACACGGCCGCGCGGACCACACGCCGAGTGCCTTCCAGTTCGGGAAACAACCCGCGACATTTACAAGAATCTTCAGCCGGACTAATCGGGTACTAGAGGGGGGTGGGGGGTGGGGGGCGTACTTTCGACCCGGTACCACTGGTGTTGTTGTCTTTTCTTCTTCTTAAAAATTGTAGGACGCTCTTCATGTTTCGCGACATGATCGCGCAACGACGAGGTCACAGGTTTGGTCATCGAAGAACTTTGGGAGGTTCTAATCGGCACTGTGTCAGGGAGGTTTCGCCACCTCTCGCTTCGGCGAAACTCGTGCCGAATGTTGTGTGGGCAGGGCCCTAACGCCACAACAAAGTGAAACTAGTCCACAGAACACCATTGCCCATTTATCTGGTTGTAACTGCGATGTATTTCGTGCCTTCTTCGTTCATCACTAACTTAATAAATGCACACATGGATCGCCGCTGATGTTGACCGTGAGAAGGAATTGAACTCGGGTGGACGGGTTCATATCACCTCAGATTGGCACGGTTGGCTACGTATGGTGCAAAAGAAGTTCAACATACGTACATACATAGCACAACACAGCGCTCTAAACACTAGCGTCACACAAACACGAAGATCAACGGATAGCCATAGGCTTGTGGGAGCAATTGCTGTTCGCGAGCACCTATCCACACATACACACACTCACTACCCCCCTCTCTACAAACCCCAACGACCTTCTCCATACCTACAAAAAACAGCAACAGCAGCAGCGAGAAGAAGAAGAGACAAAAAATCACAAAAAGGAGAAAGGATGAGTGAGGTGTAATGGAAGCCGGCTTGTGAATGCCGTGAGAATGTTAAAACAAAAGGGCCTTTGGGGCAGTGACCCGGCACTGTCTGGCCCTCAAAGCCGCCTCGACACGGCGGGCAGAAGTCGGGGGGGGGGGGGCGGGCGGGCGGGCTGGGTAGGGGGGGGGGGTAGGCAACTCGCGGCTCCGTCTGCTCAACGGCTCATCGCGAAAGCGTCGCCTCCAGCCGGCCGCCACCGGCCCCTGACCCCTCAACTCGACACTCGCCGACCCCCAACGCAGCCGCGACCCAAACGTAGCCGACGCCGCCGCCGCCGCCGCTCACCTTCCCACCAACCCCACGAGGCTAGACACGCGTGCCCACAGCTTCCCTGCACCACCACCACCCCCCCGCCCGTCTCGTAATCCCTCGCTCGCAGTGGCAGCGCTAGGTAGGGAACGCAGGTACTAAAACTAAACTCGCTATTTTACCAGGTAAGGCCCACTGAGGCTATAGAGCTCGGGGTTGTTGTTTTTTTTTTCAGAAGTGACCTGACTATCACAAATGACAGCTGGGGGAAGCAAGTGGCTTATCGCGTGGAAATGGATAGCAGCCGAATACTCTTAAACGCGTGACGTTGATTCCAAGTGCGGAGGGGAGGGAAAAAAACCGGAAGACCCGGAGAAAAATATACGCGACCACGGGGATGTAACACGCAAACTCCAAATATACAGCAGCAGGCGTTCGGGTCGGGATCGAACCAACAACCTCCTGTATACCAGGCGAGGTAGTTAACATCTCGCCACCGTGGAACCCTTTTAGTTAAAGGGGCACCCAGATAAATAACAAAAAACAAATATATGAGAGGTGCATCAAATATCAACTGGAATTATTACGCGATTAAACACATATCAACGTAAACAAGTCAATCGATTTCTCTCATCTCTATCCTGGCTGCAGCTTGAATCTCTGGTCTAACAACATCAATACGTTAAGTCCACATTAGTCTCGTCTCGCTGCATCCAGCTTGAACAGTCCTGAAAGCGGGAAACATGTTGACACGGCGCATGATATTGCGGTTGTGTATTTATAGTGAACAATAATATAGGGCGACTACGGCTAGGCATTCCATGTACTCTAGTGCTAGTGCCTTACGCTGGCCAATCCCTACTTCAAGCCAGCCGAGCAGCATTCGAGAACATTTTTAGAACTTGCGCCCTGGCTATATATATATCTTTGCTACAGCTAGTGCCTCATCTCATTACGATTTTATAATCAGAATATGTATTTCTACCGGAGGAATCCGATGAGTTGTAAAGCTCTTTTCTCAGATGTTACGCGCCCCCCCCTCCTCCCCCTCAATGGATGAGCGCCTCCCCTACACCCTCACCACCTCACCGCCGTCTCTACTCCTCACCCTCCCTTTTTTTTGCCAAACAACCGCCGACGATACCGGCTTCTGGCGAGGAGGTAACCTCATCTGTTGTGTCTCGGTCACTTTGCCGTGCGTCTCTCGCGAGTGGTGGCCAGTGACTCGATCGCTCGATGGTGGCTCGCGTGAGTCCGAGCTTCGCTCGCTTTGCCTTGCGCGAAACCCAGTCCCAACAATCCGAGCCTTCCGATGTCTCAATCCGCCGTCTTTCGTTCCGCGCTATCGTGCTCCGTCATCGGCGCGAGCCAAGTTTCAACATACAGACCATCGTATGAAATGTAAATACATTCATTAAATAAGTTGCATTGCGGTGGTGTGGCGGGTGGGGGATTCTAACTGGAGGCATGAAAGCAGGGCATGCTGGTGGTAGATGTTATTCTCGTTGTAATGGTCAGGTAAAATAGCGCCCCATCTGCCCCCCCCCACCCCTTTCTGCCTCCCCCTCTCCTTCACCACCCCCGTCTTTTATGTCCACCCCGGAGTAAAAATGAAGACCCCGCAGTCAAACAGTTATCAGGTCACGTTCGGCGGGGTAAAGTGTGGGTACTCCCTCCTCTTGCAAGATATCGGGCCAGGGTGAAATAATAATAATAATAGGCGTAAATACCCCATCTGCCAGCATGGCGTAAACAGGCAATTGCAGGGCTGCACCTTTACCCGTCCGGTAAGTGGGATGACGGTTGTACGTGTCATTTCAATAGCAGCTGCAGAGGTTGGTCAACCCACTGCTGTATTACGAAGGGGGTTGTTTGACCATACTTCACCACACTGGTCAGTACAGGTTGCTCAGCACAAAACCCTCAGAATAACTCCCTCAAGGCTGAGTTCACCTACGGGAGGTAGGTCACGGGGTGCCAACATTCAGATACAGATTGTCACCAAATGTCAAGGCCATGAATCAAACCTGGGCTTGCACTATCAACGACAGCGCCCTTTCCTCGCTTGGATGCACACATACCACAACGACTTGTTATTATAATAATACTTTACAGTTCTTTGTCAACTCACTGCTGAAGGAGGGGCCTTCCCCAAGCCGTGTCGGTCATGGGGGTTGTTTGACCATACTTCGAGGCGCTCGTCAATGCGGGTTGTCGAAGGTGGTGGGGGGGTGGGGGAGAGGGAAGGGATGAGGCAGCGCCGGTTCGGATATCACTCGACACTGGCTCGAGCCGTTGCCGGGATTTGAACTCGGGTCGCCCGGGTTCACGTGTGTTTGTATTTACGGTGAACTTTTGTCGCACCGGGCGCGTAGCTCGTCCGAGGTGCGGGGAAGGACAACAAACGCAACGAACGCATCTCGCGGTGCGATGGACCACCGCGTCACCAATCCACGCACGTTGCCGTTGGCTAGGTAAAGGGGTTACACTGGGGTCGTCGTTGCCGACACCAAGCAAATTAACATGATGCAATGGTTTAAAGGAGATATCAAATGTGAGACTATTAGCTTTCCATGAAGGTCGACACAAAAGCCAGGAAAGAATTATGTACATGTGAAAAAAAAGAATAGGTTTTACAATTTATGGCAATAAAATAGGCGTTAAGATGTACAAACACCAAATATATACGTGTTTGCAAGTAATCAAGTCTGCATTAACCACACGTACTAGTGGTGAACTTGTAAACAAACATACTCTGATCATACATGCATTGTCTTTGAAACTGATTGGCCTACACCAGAGACAGCCTTCTTGGCCAGAAAGGGTCAAACCTATTCTTATTTTTCACACTTTGATACCGGCAAAAAAGGTCGCGTGATTATTACGTAAATATGTGCTCGAATGCAGATCATAATTTTTTAGGGGTGTAATTATTTGCACCCCCTCGCCTCACCCCGCAACCCCTCCCCTCCCCCTCTCGATGCAACGAATTGTCACAATGCAGATTCTGCAATCGAATCGATTTTTATTGTTTTACCTTCGTGGTGAATGTAGCGGCCTCTAGTGGCTGCTTTTGCTTTCACCTGGGACGAGGATCATGTTGGGTGACCACCAGGGCACATCAGATGTTCTAGGCCTGGGGCCTACCAGATGGCCACGAGATATCAGTGCATCCTTGATGGATTCGTGCAATAACTAATTTGAGGTATTGTATCTACTCTACGTTGAACTTCTTCTGCACCGCACGTAGCCAACCGTGCTAATCGGAGGTGCGGGGAAAAAGACAACACACCCAATACAAAAAGCAGTTCTAAAGAAATTAGTTTGCAATTTAGATGACAAAGTGCGTAGCTCCCAGTGGATTACTAATATCGGAAGGAAGAGCGTTCCAGACGGCCGCAGGAGCGCATCTGAAAGCGTGCGATGCAGTGATGTACATCCAGTCTTTCTGGGCAGAGCTTGGAGAGTTACTCTCTCGTAGGCGTGGGTTTTCTCCAGGTTGTCCAGTTTCCTCCCACATGAAGCCAAGGTCGCGTTAATAGCGATTATTTAAAACATCCCAAAGTAGCAGGAACCTCCTGAAAAAGAGTCTTCAGAATACTTGAGGCTTTCTTGGGTAACTAAAAATCCATCATCATTTTTATTATTGTAGAGCTTTCGTGCCGGTCACGGTCGAAATGGTTTAACATGAAGCGCGTTCGCCGATTGTTGTTTCAAGAGGTGCGCGGTTCGATTCCAGCGGCGGACCTGGTTAATACTGCGGGTGTAATCACCGTAACAATTTTGCGCCCGTCCGTTTCACCGTGCACGTTTAAAAAGATCCCATGGCGTCATTCGCAAGAGCAGTGCCATTGGGCACCGGCATTCGAGGATCCACGTTTTCCAACGTTCGAAAATGACACCGCAAAGTACCCAAACGGCAGCAACCAATCATCGCCCCCCCTCCGCCCCCCCCCGCCACCCCCTACTGGCAGACCGATGCCCCCAGGTATTGCAAATGAGACTCGATCCCGGTCTCTTGAGTTCTCATCTGCTGAACAAAATAAACTTGAAACTTGAACTTAATAATGCCAAACTGTGCCTAGAAACCAAACAACAAAACAACCCAACGGATGATAGATAAATAAATAAACGGCCACATAAACGCAGGTGAAATTGTGAAGTTCAACCGAAACGCTTGGGGCCGTGATTGTCTCAATGAAAGGTTTGTCCAGAAACTCCGATTTCGACACTCCTGCAATCCCGGCCAAAGTGCAACGGCACATTTTACCTTTCCTATAATTATTCGAGAATGTTTTATATTTTTTTTATTTTACTTTACATCAGTTGCATTGCCGCGGCTCAAATTCCTTCTCCGCTGCGAGCACACTGCCCTCGGTGTGACAAAGCTCCGACCGAAACCACATCCCCGTAACCTTATAAACTGACAACAATGCCGCCTATTGAGGCAGTGCGGCAGATTATCAGCATTTATTTACATTGAATCCACTTTACGAGAACGATAGCGATCGTGCGTTCCGGTGCGAGCATGCAAAGCGCTACAAGATCAGCTAGGCACAAGTTCCCCGTGTAGCCTTTAAAGGCTTGTGGGACAAGTGCCGCTAACGAGTAGCGCCTTTGAAGGCCGGCACGGCACACGAGGGGGATGGGTGTCCAGCACCACGCCCGGCCGCCTTCGTCTCCCCAGTGGCGATGTTTACACCGCACCAGGTACTCATTTGAGGCTGAGTCGATCTAGGGAAAGAGGGCGGGGGATGGGCAAGACCGGTTCGGATAATCGTCACTGGTGTTGGCCGTGAGCAGGCATCGTCGGTTTCGTAGCGCAGACCACGACACCACCGCTCCCCATCACACACGCACAGGCTGCGAAAGCCTTACAAACGACAAAAGAAGAAAAAAAATAATCTTACAATTTCCTGGACTTTATCCAAGCCTCGACATGCCCCGGGATGAAACGCGAGCTAATGACATTCGGCCCACAATTGTCCAAGCGAAACGAGCGAGCGAGGAGTTTTTGCGGCGTAGCGATTTGCGAGTCGAGTCGTCGCAGCGTCGCAAATAATGACTCTCGCCTGTCATCGCGGGCGGTTTTTTCTTTTTTTGCAACAAACCGATCTTGCTGGCGTCTGCGGCTGTCACGCACTCCAAAGGTGTATTAAGAACGCACGCACGCGCGCGCGCGCGCAAAGCACGGCGAGCACGCGGGCTCGTGCACGCACGCGAGCACGCGCCCCCGCACGCACGCGCGCGCACGCAGGCTCGCGCACGCACGCGCGCGCAGGGAGGAGGAGGAGGTGTGGGGTAGAGACTCCGCGTAATCCGGCAACACCCCCCCAAGGGTTCCCAGCGGTGACTGCCTCTGAACTTTGACCTGTGAGCCACCTGGCCAACTTGTCAGCAGCTTCTTAATACAAAAAAGAAAGACGCGGGTCTATTTTAGATAAATAATAATCATAATGACAATAATGCGCTCAAGTGTATCAGTCGAAGGGACATCTGAAACCAGCGTTTACCGGCCACGTAAAAAGAAAACAAAACCCAGGACCATTTTTAAACTTTCTGAGTCTCGTCAGCAAGATACGGCCTGATTAAACAGCCAAGTGAATGTGTAAATCGGTGCAGACCTTTGTGTCAATCCACTGCTGGATGAAGGCCTCCCCACGCCACTCGTGAAGGTTATTTGACCATACTTCACCACACGAGTCAGTGCTGGTTAGAGTGGGGCGCGTATACGTTGGCGTGCAATATAGGACAACGATTAATTTTTTAATGCATTGTCTTCTACCTACAGCGTAGACCCCCCCCACCACCCCCACAGAAGCCTACAACACCTGCCGTGTTTTTTTGCGTTTAGGCGCGCACCTATTCAAGCACCAGCCAGGTTCAAACGCCTGCTTAGCTTGCTGCTCACTGTCCTCCCCACCCTTGGAACGCGTCCACCGTGGAGACGGAGCGATGAAATCGGCTCACGTACAGGTGCGCTGGCGGGTAGAATAGCAACACCTTCAGAGGTGGCGGCTGCCATGTGGGAAGCATTAATCTAGCAGTGGATTGAGCATGACTTGATGATGATTTACATCCCTTTAATCATCAATTATCACCCTGAGCAGTGCCACATTCCACTTAACGCCCACACTCGCATCGGGCGCGTGTTTTTTTTTATCGCGATTGTTCCGTCTCCAGCTTTTAGAAGTTCACTGCGTAATGAATATCATACTTTGGCAATGGTGGCCCCCCCCCACCCCATTCCCCCCAGCCCCCCACCCAACGCTGACTTCTCTCGAGATTCCTGCCAATTCTCAATTGAATTCCCATCTGCCGCCGCGGCATAAGAAATAGGAATTAAGGCGAGGCCCGGTGCGGTGGGGGAGCGATACTTCTCTCTATGCCTCTATTGTCCCTGGAGCAAGTAATTTATGTTTCCACCTGCAGTACACCGACTATGATTTCCAGCTGTCAAATGATCAAATATAGAAATTTATTTTGCTTAAAGTACCATGTATAAGCTGCCTGCTAAACCGAAAAACACGTGTGCGCGCCTCTGTGTGCCCGCGATTTTTATGAACATAATATTATGTGCAGACGTGAAACTCGCGACTTGCGTGAAGGGGCAAGCCGATACCAGGAGGCGTAACGATGGATCGTTTCAGCGATTATTTACTGTGCCTGCACACTTACGTTGATCACGGTCGACCGGCAGGTCTCGTGCGGGTGGGGTAAAGCGTGGGTGATGCCGATTGTGTCGCGAGACGAAGCATCCGTTCAAAACTCTCACGGAGCAGAGTTGCATCACGACGCGTCAGAAAAACGATGCGTGGATGCGGATATCAACAGAGCTACTTGTGGGATAATCTGAAGTGGGCACTCGTCCACACAGTAGGGGGCAGCACACCCCTGCCTGCTCCAAAGAGTAATGTTCATTGCAGGTCAGTGACAACACGAGATTTCATTGTCAGAGCTTAAATGTTGCCAAATCATGTGCAGAACCAAATGTAATGTGATACGCTCTGTTTAGTCTTTGGTTACCGGGCAAAGACCATCAACTCGCTTCAAGCGAGTTTAAACAAAAAACAAACAAGTACTGATACCCGCGTTGGCATCGGTGCACAAATAACAAAAGAGACATTCGTCAATAACACCGTGGCCCTGAAATGAAAGGCACACAATAAGCAACATTATTGGGCAATGACCCGTTTTCACAGTCATCTCGGTGCCATGACGAAGAAGGGACACTGCCCGCAACGCCACGTGTTATACACGTCACGTGAGCACTCGGGATAATCACAGGCGGCCATCTCGAGTCGGTCCCATGCCGTCGACGAGATGTTAACTACCTCGCCTGGTATGCAGGAGGTCGTGGGTTCGATCTCGACCCTGACGCCTGTTCATTTGCAATTCACATGTTCTCCCCGTGATCGCATGGATTTTTTTCTCCGGGCCCTCCGGTTTTTCCCTCTACATTTAGAATCAACATCACGCGTTTAGAGTATTTGGCTGCTATACAATTCCACAATTCCACGCGATAAGCCACTTCGTTGAGCTATCATCATTTGTGGCCAAGTCGCTTCTGATAAAGAGCTCTATAGCCTCAATGAACCTTACTTGGCAAAATAAAAATAGATATGTTCAGTTTAACCGTAAAAAAAAATAATTGAGGAGCTGCCAGCTGAGCGCACGCACGCGTTCTGACCACGGAGTTGCCACAGGGTCCCGTGGCCACATCCCCACGGGAGGAGGAGGAGTGCCCGCGGCTTGCCCGGGATGTGTGTGGCGCCTGCCCCCTGGTGCACCTCCGCTTGGGCTGGAAACCGGCAATGCCCAACGCACGTTACATCACAAACCGCCCAGCCTCCACTCATCCAGCACAACTACGGGCAGCCGACGAACTAAGCAGTCCGTAAGCTGACGCGCGCACCCACCCAGCCAGTCACGAGGCACGTACCGAGCCAGCCAAACGCACGACTCGTACCAAGTCACCAAGATAGCCGCTCAAACCACCCACGTGCCCAGTTCACCAGCTAAACAACCAACAGCCAGTTAAATATTCATTCATGCAGGCGTACACCGAGTTTACCATCCAACAGCCACTCGTATTACACATACAGTTTGTTTTTGTACCCCAACAACCGCCGGTCACCATTAAGTGGCGGGGACATCACCGCGGCGCTTGTGCCATGCCAGGTGCATTTTGAGGCCCCGTGAAGTGTCGAAGGCCCGCTGGCAGGAGGTCACGGAACAGACCCAGGTGCCACGGCTTGACTAACTGAGACGGCTGGCAAATGCATCAGCTGTTGATAGTTAAGTTTCTTATTTTTGGGACTCATCCTCGCGGCTCGGCCAGATCGAGTTACGTCGGTGAAGCAACATCTAGCGCTGCGTGCCCCCCCCCCCCCCCTGCAGATCAAACTTCCCGTTGTATGGTGGCAATCGGCGAGCGTCCAACACTTGCGTGACCACTGTATAAGTCTGGGGGGTGGCTTATGAAGCGAACGGTTCGCGGTCAAATTACGCAAAGGGGTTACGCAAAATTATACTACCCCCCCACCCAACCACCACACTTTCGAGATGTACTGTCCTATAATTATATAAAATCGACGCATCCTGGTCCGAGTAAGACCTTGAGAACGGATGGTGGGAGGACTGCCGGCGCAGACCTGGGGTTGTCACGTGCCCACTACGCAAGCAGCTGCCGGAGATCTGGCGTCAGCAGCGAGGGATAGAGGTGGCAGCAACGACACCCTTGGCCACGGTGACCTCTCGACCCTGACCGGCTGCTGACTCGGGGCTGAGCCTCCTTGACTGTTGACCAGCTGCTCTGTATTCAAAGACCAAGGGGCTCCGTCGTCAGCACGATATCGGTATTCGTGCCACCTTGTCGAAGGTAACCGTGATCGATTTTAAAATGTTGTAAACAATTTCGGGGGTTGGGGGGGGGGGTGTTGTACTTTATTCATAATATCTACACAATTTGGGGTGTTCGCCCCCTCCCCTCGCCGCCTGCTCCCACGGCACTGACGCTGGCTGCACCCCTCTGCTGCACAAATCGTACGCTGGGCGACTGCTGCACGTGACCGACCCAACGCGAATTGGAACTCCCGACAGCCGTGGCTCGCACCTGCGTGGGCCGTTGCCGTCCATCGATCCACGAACGCCCGACAGAGGTCTCAGCAGTGGCGGCCGGCGGGTAAATATCGTGGAGGGGCACGGTGGTGGTGGTGGGGGGGGGGAGGGGGTGGAGGGAGACGGGGTTCAATCGTATACTGCATCGTGGTCGAGATCTAAAATACACCGAAGTAACTGACAAGCCTGTGTGCAGCAAGACACAGCGGGGCAAGGGGTGAAGACCCTTGTGTTTTGCCCCTAACGACCGGCAACCAACTCTTGAGCGTGGCCTGGTTTGAAGTGTGTTTGGGCATTCTAGCCCGCGAGGGCGTGGGGGGGGTCGTGTCGGGCGGGGGGGTCATGTGGGGGGGGGGGGGGTCACGACAGACAAGGATAAATGCCACACGAAGTGACCAGTGGCCCGATCCGCCCGCGTCCCGCCGTGCATTCTGCCCTGGCTCTCACCCACTTTGCAGACGAGAGAAAATCTGCGACGCTCACCGCTTAATTTTTTTAAAATAATTTTGTGCTGCCAAATTTTTTACTTAATTATCAGAATTTTGGAGGGTGGTCCTCGCCTGCCTATTCCACCACTACCACCACCCAACCTCATCCCCCGACTTTACGGGGATTCCATCCGCCACTGGGACCTCAGGTACGTGGTAACGACTCACAGCTCTCGTTCAGTGAATTGCACGCAGGATTGGTGGATCGCGTAAGGATTGCACCATCGAGTACGTGAGTGAGACGCCCACTCGCTTACAATAGTTCGGGTTGGGTGCCAGTAGGATTCTCACTGCCAGTTGGAGGCGTTTTAGCGTTGTCCCCTCGCCATGCGTGGATTTTCTGTGAGCATTCCAGCTTCCACGCACATGCAAAATAGTTAACCTCACAAGTCGGTATCAGTCCATGCTGTTAAATATATAAACGGTGACGTTTCAGGCTATGGCCCTTCTCCATAACACACGCGGATGGTGCTATATGAATGGTTGTTCATAGCACACTTCCCTGTTAGAATCTTCTTCCAATCCGCAATTCTTGTGAGTTCTGGGTCGTACGAATGACCTTTGAACTTCATTCGGCGTCGTCCGCCACTACCCGGTCACTTTTGACCCCATCAACTGAACCAAATTCTAATGTCAGAGATGTACACATTAGATCAATAATGCAATGTGCACTATAGGTACACGTACGGCCCTTTTGTCAAAACACTATTGGATGAGAGCCTGACCACACCCGTGCAGGTTGGGAGTTTTATTTGACCATACTTCACCACACTGGTCAGTGCGAGGTCGTCGGTTCAATGCAATCTCCAGGTCGTGGCAGTTGAAACAATGACCAAATGTCTTAAGTCGTCCCTCTCCTGTGACCGCGAGTGATATCTGAGCTGGCCCTGTGGTCACCCTCCTTGGTTAAAAAATTAAAATACATTTCATTTATCAGGTAAGGCCCACTGAGCTGTATCGCTGTTTTTGAGAAGTGACCTGGCCACAATTGATAGCTCAATAAAGTGGCTTTACCACGTGGATTTTTTTAGCAGCCAAATACTCCAAGCGCATGTTTTTAAATGTGGAGGGAAAACCCGGAGTACCCGAAGAAAAACTCACGCGACCACGGGGAGTGAGAGACACGCAAACTCCAAATGTACAGCAGGCGTCAGGGTTGGGATTGAACCCACGACCTCCTGTATACCAGGACGATGTAGTAAGCATCTCGCCACCGTGGCACCCCAAAACACAACCACCGCAAACCAGCACAACACGGAGGAGGTCTCCATCCAGCAGTGGACTGACAAAGGTATGCAAGCAACAACAACCACAACAATAAAAATTACACCATTGGAACCTCATTTGCCAGAAGAAAAAATATAATTGTTTTTTTACCCTTTTATCTGGCAACAAAACTGACACCTTTTTTTACGAAGAGTTATGTTTGCATAGACCACAATACCTGCAGTCATAATGCAAACAAAAAACATAACTCTGATAATATATGCACTGTCCTTGAAGTTGATTGGTCCACACCCGAGACAGCTTTCCTTAGAGCCTAGTCTCACATGGTGTTGGACCAGATGACGCCAAAAGGCGTAAAAAAGGTGTCAGTTTCGTTGCCAGATAAAAGGGTAAAAAAGCACTTATCAATAAAAAAATGTACGTCGATGAAACTCAACCGGCGATGAGCTCTTGAACCTGCCCTCGCTTTGCACGCGCGTGCTCGGTAGAGGAGGGAGCGTAATGAGCGCGTGGGACACGTCGGCAACTGCCGAAGGTGACGCTGCCGTTCGCAAGGAGGCGACCTTTACCTGAGTTGACCCACACTCAAGAGGGGCAGTGCCAGCTCTTGGCCAATCCAGCTCCTGCCGCTTATCGCACTTGCATTAGCTGTGACCAAGAAGAAGAAGAAAAAAACATTCAACTTTGTTTTATGTGTGTATGACTTTACTTCAAGGATACAGAAACATGTTTTTGTCAAGCACAGGCCCCAAATACCCAACATGCAAAGTATCCAGCAACACGATTCACGACTAAAGTTGTAATGGGTCACAGTTGATGGCGCTTGTCTCGGGCAGAGCAAAGTTATTTTTGTAAGAGCTCGCGTAATGCGACGCTTCTGGAAGGTTAGGCCAGAGCGAGCGGATCAGTGGAAGAGATGACGCAGAGGGAGACTTGTTTGGAGCTGCAGTGTAGTGAGTGAGGAGACGCGTGGAAGAATGGGTAGGTGAGTGGGTGAATGAGTGAGTGAGTTGTTGTGACCTGCAGCGTGGTGATGGTGGTGGTTGAACACAGTGTGGTGTGTGGGTGAGTGAATAATCAAAGTACCAAACCGGCAATGAATGCCCATTGTCATGTATATGCATTCATTAATCCCCCCCACCCCACACCACATCGATCAAGAAGTGCTCACAAGTGATGCCATCACATCTACCCCTCTATTTAAGGAACGAAACAGGAGGATTTCTCCACAAATCTGGCTGTCGCCTGATGAAGCTAGTTGTAATTACTGGCGAAACGTCGTACTCAGGGTATTTGCTCTCCAACACACCGGTGTGCTGTACGAGTGACGAATTGGCATGTTCTGTTTTGACTTAAAACTTTCGTGACTGCAGGAATTCATATTCTTTGGTTCTTTCGGTAAAGTCACGTAAATAGAAGGAAAAAAAATAATAATAATAATAAATAAAGTGAATAAAAAAATACTAATAATAAACAACAACAAAACCTTTATATTCTTAGTTTTTTCGGTAAAGTCACGTAGGTAAATTTTTTTAATTTAAATTAAAAATCTAGAACAACAAAACCATTCATGTAGACTGTAGCCTGGTCTCTTTACCTGAGTGAGCGTACTGGCAGTCTATAATGTAGACTTATTATTGGTTCTTTCAGTCATTTAAATTTAATACAAATATAATAAAATAAACATATATAAATAAAATAATTATTTGTATCTATTTGTATTATTATAAGTAAATTACTGAAAGAACCAAGAATGCGTCTACATTATAGACTGCCAGTACGCTCACTCAGTTTAATAACCATTGCTGCAGTCTACATCATAGACTGCCAATACGCTCACCAGCTTAAAAAACAGGCTACATTCTACATTATAGACTGCCAGTCCGCTCACCGAGGTTAACAGGCTACAGAATACATTATAGACTGCCAGTAGGCTCACCGAGATGAAGAACCAGGCTACAGTCTACATTATAAACTGCCAGTACACTCACCCAGCTTAATAACCATTGCTACAGTCTACATTATAGACTGCCAATACACTCACCAAACTTAATAACCAGGCTACAGTCTACATTATAGACTGCCAGTACACTCAGGGGAAGAACCAGGCTACAGTCTACACTATAGACTGCCAGTACGCTCACTCAATTTAATAACCAGGCTACAGTCTACATTATAAACTGCCAGTACACTCACCCAGCTTAATAACAATTGCTACAGTCTACATTATAGACTGCCAGTACACTCACCAAACTTAATAACCAGGCTACAGTCTACACTATAGACTGCCAGTACACTCACTCAGATTAAGAACCAGGCTACAATGTACATTCGTGTTTTTTGGTTGTTTATTTTTGTTCACTTTATTTTCATTATTATTTTTCTATCTGCGTGACTTTACCGAAAGAACCAAAGAATATGGCATGTTCTATTTACGTAACAACCTTTACTATTTGGCTGTGTCAAGTGGTGGCGAGTTTAACGACACATTTATATATTTACGCGATCTAACACCAAAAAAACCTGTATTATGGATAAGTGTGCTGTTGTGACCTGCAGTGTGCTGGTGGTTGAACACACAGTGTGGTGAGTGAGTGGGTGAGTGACTGAGATGAAACACATTCAACGTTTGCAATAGTCAGGAGAATAAGATGAGATAGTCATTCAATCAACCCAAGAAAGCCTTGCGGTATCTCAAGACTCGTATTCAGTAAGGGGGAAGGGGTCTTGGCCAATGGCGTGAATAAGTGTTAGGCTTGTGCGAGGAAACCGGAGAACCCGGATAAAACCCCACCACGCATACGCAAGGATGACACGACCACCGCAAGGCCAATTCGCGGCCACAGTCCGACAGCAAGCAGTACGTCCTGGCAATCAAACTATAAAAAAAATTGTCGTTACAAAATGTTAAACTATTTTTTCTTTTTTTTATCAGGTAAGGCCCACTGAGCTATGAGCCCTTTTTCACGACGCGATCTGGCCGCAAACTACATGCTCAACGTCAAGTGGCTTTCCGCCGTGGAAATTTACAGCAGCCACATACTCTCCCATCCTTGTGCCGTCGGAGCTCAAACGAGCTTGGCTTCCCAGCTAAGGCAACATTGGGTGCGTTCACGGTCATCTGGACGTATGAAAGAAAGAGACAAAGTCACTGTCACAGGCATTCAGCCACACCGTGACTCTTGTAAGTTGATAACTGTGCACACAGAAACAAATCTATCAAAAGGTTAAACTTGGGTGCCCCCCCCCAATTTGGCTGAATTAATGTTCGTCGTTACTGACGTGCAACGAACGAATGGGAAAGTGCTGCCCCCTACTGTGCGGGTCGTACTTGTGCAATTTGTATTGATAAACTGTAGTTTATTATGTTTTGTGACTTGCGTAGCTTTCCTATAGTGGCATTCTTTGCAATCCACTCGTTTTTTTGTATCGGTTGTTGCTGTTGTAACTTTCCGACCCGCATCCTTACTGGACATCTGTGAAAAAAATCTTCATAGCTCATCGGCTTTTTCCAGTCGAAATCGAGATTCCGAATCTGCTTCTCTGCGGGCCGTTTTACAGCACGAATGAGATGCACTGCTCCGTCCAGAGATCCAGGCGGGTGCCTCGTCCATCGATATGGAGTACGACAGTGCAAGCGGGATAATACTTATGTAGAGAAGTTCCCACAGCCGTACTCGGAGACGGAAGTATGTTAAGGGCTTTCGCCAAGGGTTTATTAAAGCTGTTACTATATTACACAGCAGGGTACACAACTCCCAGGGGCTAGGGGTCCTACTCTGAGTCCGGGTCCCTGCCGGCTAGCTCCGGTCTCTCTCTCTCTCTCGTGTCGGATCGTGGACTCTGCCGACTCCACCGAGCGGAGAGAGAAGCACCTCTACGGCTACCACCGGCTTCTCCCCAGACTCCCTACTCGATCCCTCTCTCTACCCCTGGTTCCCTCTTCACCCTGCTTACTCTTTCCGTTCCCACAGTGACCCCGCTTACGTCACGGGGTCTCCCTTAAGTACCCTAGGAGACGTGACGTCATCGCACTGAACGGCACACCTGACGTCACGTCCCCATTTTACTCCTCTACACATACAACAATACATATCTAGTGGGACCCTTCTTGCCGGGATCAATATGATGATAGAAGAAAAGTCTTTGTGTATGTATGTTGAACCGCACGTTGCCAGCCGTGCTAATCGGCAATGCTACACGTATGAAGATGTTCAAGCACCAAAACGCACCTACATTAACACCTCCTGTATTATTGCCGGGAATAGGATGCTCCGTTATTTTTTCCATCATAAATAATCCAGTATATTTGTTTTAGCATTAATCTATATAGTAATAGGTTTTTACCCTTTCAACTGGTACAAAAACTGACACCTTAATACAAGGCATCATGTTTGCAATAACCACAACACAAGCAGTCAAATGCAAACAAAAAGAAACAACTCTGATGATGATAATGATATGCACTGCCCTTGAAGTTGATTGGTCCACACCCGAGACAGCTTTTCTTAGAGCCTAGTCTCCATTGGTGTTGGACCAGATGACGCCAAAAGGCGTTTGCATTTTGACTGCTTGTGTTGTGGTTATTGCAAACATGATGCCTTGTATAAAGGTGTCAGTTTTTGTACCAGTTGAAAGGGTAAAAACCTATTACTATATTTTGCCACTGGTAAAGGAGGTCTCATAGTGTATTAATCTATATATTTTTAAAAATGATGTAACCGTACGAGATGCGAGTGAGATTCATCATCTCTGCTTGCAGGTGAGAGCTAGTGATATTAGCGATGTTTTTTTCTCATAATTTTTCAACTTAAACGGAGGGATTTGAGTAATGGCATTGCCACATAATGGAATACCCATTAACATTACGTCAGGAGGCATTTAACAGCCCACGCAAAGAACACTCTGTAATCACATATTTCACGGGGTGGAGCGGTGGCACCGTGATTATTGCCCTAATCTATTTAACCCAGAAGACCAGAGTTAGATGCCTGACCATGACTCGCATCAGGGGGCGAGCGATGCATGCACCGCTTCTGACACCTGCCATCGCTACCAACCCGCAATGACCAGCGTGGGTAATTATGGTGCAGCAACATTCACAGCTTACAAGGCACGGGGACACCATGCATGTGTGCACGTACGTTGAACTTCTTTCGTACCGTACGTAGCCAACCACGATAATTGGAGGTGCCTTTACCACCCGCGAATGAACAAACGGCTGTAAATTACTACATCTCCTTTCACATTTTCACACGATTCATGGCATGCTGTCCCGATGTAATGTTTAGCGCACGGGACACGCACACGTGGGGTCACCTTTTTCCATTCGATCTTCCAGCGCAGCAGTTGAAACAACGGTCCAATATTCTTCAATCCCCCCCCCGTCACCCACCCACCCACCCACCACCTGTCCGCCCGGCAGTGTCAATGGGTGTGCCACACACAGTGAGTCGATCGGCAGGTCGCGTCATGTATGGTGGGGTAAAGTGTGGGTATGACCACCTCTGCTGGGACGTCTGACCCAGTGTGGAAGAGTGAGCCGAACAGCCTGTACAGGTGCTCTCTCGAGATGCCCTCTAGTGCGGGGACACTTCTGCCAGCAGTGGCACGAACAAATAATTGCAGGGCTGCACCTTTACCTGTTTACAGTTCATGGGGTGGTGTAGAGGTTAGCTCGATACATCATGACACTGCTGACTCGGGTCCAGTTGCCGGCCAAGGTTAAAATCAATACCAGATGATATCACAATGTATCCATGGTCTAAATTTCACCAATACGCGCCGACTAGCATGGCGAGGTAGCATCCATCAGCGTACCGACACACGGCTGTAAATGTATTCATTGACTATTATTCAAATTTGAACAAATGCTGTCGCGTAACATATGAGTGCGTATTTACGCCTCATTTCCTGCTATTGCATGTATTTCTTCATTCAAATGCTTCTGTGACTATGACAGTGTTAAGCTTGTTCTTGCAATATCTGTTGTAAAGATGAGCCTAAAGTGTGACATCATTTAATGATGGCGCGTTGGCTGTGGCGCACAAATTACAATTAATACGTCAGGTCGGTTGCGTGGATGGTTGCTAATCCGACTCCAGAGATTAGCCGGGGCAAGGTGGCCCGATCCATGCCTTTTAGACATGCGTCAATTCAGCCGCTCCACCTGCGATCGCACGGCAGAGTCACAATTCGGGCGACGCAATCCAAGAACCGAAAGACGTGAATCCGAGAACACCTACAGCAGTGGGTTCTTAACCTTTACTGCAGCCTTGCACTCCTTTGGTTCTCGATCGTAAAACAATGTATACTGGTCATGCATACGTAGGGGGGTGATGAAACAAAGTAGATGTAAATTTCGATTTAAAGCTTTCATGACTGCAGGGATTCATCTTCTTGGTTCTTTCGGTAAAGTCACGTAGAAGGGAAATGATAAAATAATGGAAATAAAACAATAAAATAATTCTCACGACGTTTCGGCCACAACGCAAGCAGCCGTCCTCAAGTGAAAAACAGGTCTGTCGGAAAGACAGTGTCTTTCCAACTGGACCCGAGTGTCTTTCCGACAGACCTGTTTTTCACTTGAGGACGGCTGCTTGCGTTGTGGCCGAAACGTCGTGAGCATTATTTTATTATGTTTTATTTTCATCATTTTATTATTTCCCTTCTACGTGACTTTACCGAAAGAACAAAGAAGAAAAAAAAGTAGATGTACTTACGTGCCCGTACTTAATTTGTGTTTTCGATTATTTTCCTTCTAAAAAATATTCTGGCCGTGTCTCGCACACCCTCCCCCCCCCCCCCAAAAAAGGGGCATCTCGCACACCCAGGGGATGCGTGCACCCCAGGTTAAGTACCACTGGTGTCGAGCATTTCAAAATTACTGTTTTGTTATACAATGCGTTTGTGTTGCTGAACAGGCCCCTGTTGTGACGGTGGATAATGACCCTTGCCAGGGGTAAACCTGGCATACACTAAACGATCCTCATTTCGCTGATGAGGCCCAGCAAGTTAAAACCCGGCTGCTTAAAACGCATGCTACCGAATTACATCGGTCCAGAACGTGCACACGCCGATTCTAAAATATATATGTACATTGTATTGCATTCTCTGAGTCGATGTGTGGAGGCAGCTGCTAGTCTGCTTAATTATTATCAATGTAACTTATTGCATTATCGACCGAGATAACTCGAACAGCCAGAGGGGGGGTTTTTGTCAACATCCTCCCCGCTGAAGGTGACCTCCGGCGTCACTCGTCACATGAATGGTCCGTCCCATGCAACCTCCCTCCGCTCTGTCCTAAACGCGAACAAGGGTGAAAAGTTTACGCGGCTTCCCAACATTACCGTGCACCCACCTCGAAGGCCGCTCCGTCCGCACACATACACGTGGGCGCCACTGGCAATGAGCACAGAGGCACCTTGCCTGGCGAGTTAATGGACCTTTATCAGCAAGGCCACATGTGAGGGTTTACCCATAGAGCGAATGCACCACCAACTGCGCATTTTCCCACTCGCACCTCTCTCGCGCCCGACTCGAGACTATTTAAGCACGGGGCTGCAGACGGCAGGGACCAGCTTCAGATTTGCTGCACACGAGGTGAGCGACTGAGTGCGGAGGGTGACTACCAGGCGATTGTTGGCTCGGAGCGATGGTTTTAGATTTGAAGCTTTCGTGACTGCAAGGATTCATATTCTTAGGTTTTTTCGGTAAAGTCACGGAGGTAAAAAATTAATAAAAGTAAAATTCAAATAAAATAATAAAATAAATAATAAAAGCGACCAATGACCCCCAGGCTGATCAGGAAGGGTGCAAACGCGCCTTGACGATCTCTCTCTCGAGTTCTTTCTCGAGTTCTCGGGTTTGTACGGCAGGTTTTATTTGGCGTGCTGGCAGCTTCTGGATGCCCGACGTTTCACTCCATATGCTGGGTGCTCTCTTCAGCAATCCGCTTTCGTCTTATTCTTCAAAGTATGAAGCTCCCAGCACGCGGCGCAAAACGTCGGGCACCGTGCCGAACGGTTCCGATACAAAAACGCATCTGAGAACTCTTCGGCACAACCGCGATAACCCACACAGTGGTTATTAACCGATCTCCATTCACCTCGGAGGAGGTTTGGCTCAGCGATAAGCCTAAAAGATGGGAGGCGGTGGGGTCTATGGTGTCCGAAGCATCGTAAAGGTCTAAAAGAACTGGGCGTGAGAGAGGGATCCACATTCTGAGCGAGGGTGTTCATTGGCCACGCGTAGGAGAGCAGACTCGGTAGAATGGCGTTTGTGGAAACGAGACCTGTCCTTGATCATGGAGACCATGGAAAGGGAAGTGTTCGGAGAGATGGGAGATAATCCATTCTCGAACTTTTCCAAAGGAGTGGAGGTTTGAGATGGGATAACACATTTGCAGGGATGTTGGGGTCCAATGTCGGTGTATTTGTCGGGATGGGAGCGACATCAGCAGCAGTCTTGATAATTAAGGCAATAGTACTGGATGTAGACACAATGGTAACTGAAATTAATCACTTTTTTTCCAAGAATGTGATTAACAGTAGTGCACTGGTAAGTGGTCAACGGTAGAGGAACCTTTCCTAAGAGGCACACAACTCCGTGGTATTTCAAGTCGGTCGCAGCACCGTTCGTGAATAGAAGCGATTGCCACGTCATTCCGTGATTTGCGGGATTCCATGTCTGCGCAAACATCGAGTGAACAATTCGGCTACTTTTGCCCCAACAACTGGTCCCGCTTCTTTGACAATGACGATCGTGTCGGTCATTCCGCTGTCTCGTCACTCGTTCTGCTGACGACTCGACCGAATGCACCACAGTCGCCCGCCACCACTCTACTCTCCGGAACGTACGTTAAGAACGATCGATCGATGGATCAATCGATCGATCGATCGATGGATCGCTCACCTCCTCGTTCCCTCCCTTCGACGCCAGGTGAAGCATGAAGGCCCTGCTGCTGCTGACGTTCGTGGGTCTGGCCTGGGGCCAGTGGCACCCCAACGCCCACGACGGCCGTCACACCATGGTGCACCTGTTCGAGTGGAGGTGGGCGGACATCGCCGCCGAGTGCGAGCGCTGGCTGGGGCCCAACGGCTTCGCCGGCGTCCAGGTGAGTGCGGTACAGGTGTGGGGGGGCGAGCGAGGGCGGAGGGGCGAGGGTACTGGAGGTGTGTGGCGGTGGGGTGGGAGGGGTGGGGTGTGACCAGGTGAGAGTGGTGGAGATGTGAGTGGGGTGTGCAGGTGAGGGTGCTGGAGGTGTGTGGTGGTGGGGTGGGAGGGGTGGGGTGTGACCAGGTGAGAGTGGTGGAGATGTGAGTTGGGTGTGCAGGTGAGGGTGCTGGAGGTGTGGAGGCGGGCGAAGTGTACAGGGTAAGGGTGGAATTATGCAACGGTTATGCTTGTTTAAGCCATAATAAAGGGATACATATTAAAATTGGAAGCAGATAAGGGTGGAAAGTCAGAGGGAAAAAAAGAGATCAGCTCACTCCAATAAATTTAATAGGGCAATTATTATTGTACTTGGGCACAGCAATTCCCCTCATTGATTTTTTTTCCCAGGTTGTTCGGAGAGCTCGACTCTAGCAAAGCAACTTGAAGCTTTTGACCTTTAAATACAGACAGATGGGTGGGACACGTGTGCAGAATGGAGGAGGGCAAGTTACCGAGATGGGCTGTTGAGTGTCACCCAGAGGTTGGCGATTCAGGGAGAAGACCTAAAGCCAGCTGATGTGGCCATTAGATCGTAGGAGCGGGCCCTAAAGAACGCGTTGACTCTGTAACAAAAATGAAAACAAACAAGTGAAATGGTGGTGGTGGTGGGTGAGACCGGAAGAGTGTTTTCATAACGCATCTAATGCAACCACGTCTCAATGCACTCTACAGAAAACAGGGACATAGTCTTTCGATAGAAATAGTGGGCATAGTCATTCTATATAAACAGTGGGTATCGTCATTCTATATAAACAGTGGGCAGTCAGTCGTTCATCGGGAGCTTTACAAAAGGACGGTCTTGAGCCCTGACTTGAACAGGGGGCTCGGATGGCAGGGGGGGAGGGAGTTCCAGACATTGGGGGCAGCAGAGGAGAAGGAGTGACCCTGGAGGCCTGGCGTTAACTTTTCATTTGTGGCGGGATCGAGCAAGGGGGCGGAGGTGACGGCCAAGGTGAGGCGCCATTGAGCATTCGCCATGGTGACCTCCACATTCAAAAACAAATATCCGCCCTCCGTACAGCCTTAACAGACTGTTGGGGCGAGTGCTGTTAGCGAGTAGCACCTATGAAGGCCGCCTCGGCACACGAGGGGGTGGTTGACCAGCAACCAC
Organism: Lampetra planeri; assembly: GCF_965212315.1. Taxonomy (NCBI): domain Eukaryota; kingdom Metazoa; phylum Chordata; class Hyperoartia; order Petromyzontiformes; family Petromyzontidae; genus Lampetra; species Lampetra planeri. Next base: position 8,336,263 of record NC_136130.1, on the reverse strand, counting down.
GCCCACACGTCCACCACCTCTCTCTGCCCTTGTCCACTCCACAACAACCGCAGGTGTCTCCCCCCAACGAGAACATCGTGATCAACAGCCCCTGGCGTCCGTGGTGGGAGCGTTACCAGCCCATCAGCTACAACCTGTGCTCGCGCTCGGGCAGTGATTCCGAGTTCCGCGACATGGTGCACCGCTGCAACAACGCCGGGGTGAGGCACGGGACGCGGTGGGAGCGATTTCGGATACAGTAAAAACGAATTTTTGTTTTATATATATATAAACAAAAAAAGTCATATAAACTAAATCATTTTTTTATACAAACAAAAAAATTTTATGTAAACTACATTTGTTTTTTCATGTAAATTAAACAATTTTATCATATAAACTAAGCTACTTTCATTTTACCAGGTAAGGCCCCACTTATCTTCATAGCTGTTTGTTCCAGAAGCGATCTGGCTATCACAAATGATAGCTCAACGAAGTGGCTTATCATCATCCCTTGGTACGCGTCGTGATGTTGATTCTAAATGTGGAGGGGAAAACCCGAGTGCCCGGAGAAAAATCCAGACGACAACGGAGAGAACATGCAAACTCCAAATAGACAGGCGTCAGGGTCGGGATCGAACCCACGACCTCCTGTATACCAGGCGAGGTAGTTAACATCTCCTAGCCACCGTGATGATGATGAGAGAGATACACGCAAACTCCAAATAGACAGGCGTCAGGGTCGGGATCGAACCCACGACCTCCTTTACACCAGGCGAGGCAATTAACATCTTGTCACCATGGCAGCAGCAACTCTCTAACCCAGTCTTCTTCACCAATTGTCAGAGGGAGGGCACACTTTCGCTGATAAGACATCATCAGTGTGAGGGCCGCCACACATTTGAAACCATTGGGGGTTTGACAGCAGCACGACGATGGTGATGGTGTTTTCACACTTGTGTATTGTCGGGGACATGTTTAGAGTGTTTATAGTTTAGAGTATTCACCACCAAGCATCCGTCTACAAGGTTACAAGTTCAAGAAATAATTACGCCGGGCTACGATGAGGGGTTGGGGAGGGAGGGTAAATTAGATAGAGGGCCCCATTGCATTACCTGCACCAGGGCCCATGCCAACCGCTCTATGCCACTTGCCCTGCTCCGTAATTTTACAGCCGTGTGCCCCACGGTAGCCCGAGTGGCCCAGGGGTCAGACGCTGAGCTGGTACGGTTGAGATCCTGCGTTCCAATCCAGGCCTGTGGTTAAACCTGGTTCTGAAGGGTATTTGAGTTGATGGTCCTCAGCCCGGTCACCAAAGACTGACTACAAACAAAAACGCTGCAACTTAAACTGGCTAACTTCAAGCTCTGAGAATTACATATCGGGTTGCCTGTCATGCGATTCACATTTCTTTCATATGCAGAGCGGGTTGGCAAAAAAAGTGCTGCCCTCTACTGCATTGACCAGAGGTTACTTGAATGGATGTCAGATGCACCTCTGGGATATCCGCTTCCGTGAGCCGTTCTCTTGCTCTGCTCGAGATCCGCATGGACGGCTGCGTTTCATGACGTGGCGACGTCAGCCCCAAATCAAACCAATCACATGCCTGAACCCTCCTATCCCCCCCCCGCCCGTCCCTCCCCCGCAGGTTCGCATCTACGTTGACGCCATCATCAATCACATGTGCGGCGATGGCGGCGGCTCTGGCACACACGCCACGTGCGGCAGTTACTTCGACGCCGGGCGCCGTGAGTTCTCGGCCGTGCCCTACTCCTCCATGGACTTCAACGATGGCAAGTGCGGCACCGCCAGCGGCCAGATTGAGAACTACGGCGACAAGTACCAGGTGCGCAGCGGTGACGGAATCGGCGTTAAACTATTCAACTATTTTAATTTTTTAATGTAACGTCCACTGACCGATAGAGTTTTTTTTCAGAAGCGACCTGGCCACAAATGATATCTCAACGAAGTGGCTTATCATCACATGGAAATGTGTCGAAGCCAAAAGCTCTAAACCAGCAGTCCCCAACCTTTTTGGTACCAGGGACCGGTTTCGTAGAAGACAATTTTTTCACGGACCGGGGGGGGGGGGGTGTTCATCATTGGGTCTTTCCCCCTTTTCAAAGAAGCTTTCCAGCGACATTAATTTTTTACTAATTTTGTCAAGGGTTAGCTTGTAGGCTTACCAAAACTGTGACTGAGACAAGTGCGCAGTGAGGGAAGGAGGCGCGGCCAGAAGTGGTAAGTAAAATAACTGGCGGGCCACGCGCGGACTCACCGCTCTCACCTGCTGTGCGGCCCGGTTCCTAACAGGCCACGGACCAGTACCGGTCTGCGGCCCGGGCGTTGGGGACCCCTTCTCCAAATGCATGTTAATTATGGAGGGAAAACCCAGAGGACCCGGAGAAAAAATCCACGCGACCATGGGGAGAGAGACATGCAAACTCCAAATATGCAGGCGTCACAGTCGGAATCGGGTACCCGTACCTGATTGCGACCTCTGGGATGAAGCCATGTTGCAGGCGCGGGTGGGTTGATTCTAGGAACTTGAATTGTGAGAAGAGACAAGACGTTGGGAAATGAGTGACAATCACGGTTACTCACCAGTGACTCACGGTCTACCCGTACCCGTCCCCGGCCGCACCAGGGTCGCAAACGGGTACCGGGTATGGGGTAGGGTACGGGTATCAGGTACCCGGTTGCGGCCTCTGGTGTTGAGTCGTTGTACTGATCCACGGGCCGTCGCGCCACCACAGGTGCGCGACTGCAAGCTCGTGGGGCTGCTCGACCTGGCCCTGGAGAAAGACTACGTGCGCGGCAAGGTCGCCGGCTTCCTCAACAACCTCATCGACATCGGCGTGGCTGGCTTTAGGTTCGACGCGTCCAAGCACATGTGGCCCGGAGACCTCCAGGACATCGTGGGGCGTCTCAAGAATCTCAACTCGCAGTACTTCCCGTCCAACAGCAAGGCCTTCATCTTCCAGGAGGTGCGGGCCGCGGCGCCGACGCTGTGTGCTGCGCACACGCGCGTGTGTGTCTTGTGGGGAGCGGTGGTGCAACGGTTAGCACGCCGTGCCACGAACCCGGCGACCAACACCAGTGACGATTATCTGAATCGGTCCTGGGCCTCCCCAAGGTCAACTTAGCGTCAAATGAGTACCTGGTGCGATGTGCAAACATCGGCACTAAAGAGATAAAGACGGCCGCGTGTGGTGCTGGCCACCCACCCCCTCGTGTGCCGTTCCGGCCTTCATAGGTGCTCGCTGACAGGACTTGCCCCAACAGCCTGTTAAGGCAATACGGGGGATCTTTGTGTGGGGGGGGTGGAGTCGTGGGGGGAGCCTGCGATGCTTCACATGGCCTCAATGTGCACCTAGATTGGCACAAACGCCGTGGTGACATCACCGCCACTTGGTGGTGGATGGCGGCTGTAATTGTGGGAGTGGACTCATCAGCTATGCCGTGACACCGGCCTAACCCTTCAGGAGGCCTTCTACATTACGCTGGAATACAGGTACTTTTGATTGGCGCAATGGGCCTTGATCGCATACATGTTCCCGACGATGATGAATACATCTTTGCAGGTCATTGACCTTGGAGGAGAGGCCATCTCTGCATCCGAGTACTTTGGCATCGGCCGCGTGACCGAGTTCAAGTTCGGCGCTAAGCTGGGCGAGGTGGTGCGCAAGTGGAACGGACAAAAGATGTCCTACCTCCGGTGAGTATCCTGCCAGGCCCCAGGGCCACTCATACGACCTGGATCTGCATCAGCACCACAGGGTGGTGATGCAGACCCAGGGGCACAACACCATTGATGCCAAACCAACCTGACGTAAACACATAGGTTTCTCGCAGCCAATATCATGAATTGTAACTGATTTTGGGTTTGGCCTAAACCTAAAAATAAACTCTGAAACGCCATCAAAATGTTAATCGCTAAACAGAATGACTAACAATAGGATCTGCGTTTTATCGTGCATTCTGCTCTGGCTCTCACCCCGTGTATACGTGGAATGGCTGTGATGCCCATCGCTTAATTGTACTCAATTCATGCGATTAATTGTACTTGTCTGGCCCAGCGACTGCAGTTCGTATATCAAAGGGGTCAACAACCTGCGGCTCCTGAAGGACTGCTTCGTGACGTCATTCACATGCATTGCGTCTCTCGAAATATCGAGTTTCTTACCGAATTCGAAAAAAAATTGCCCTCGTTATTTTGGTTGCTGACCCAGGGTATATCATCGCGCGAAGCTCGCATATTACAGGAAGGGGTAGAGAAGAATATTTATCGTTACCGTGGTCATTCTGATCGAAATAAATATTATGTGCGTGCAAACTTAACGGCTCGCCCCTCCGCCACCCCCTCCAGCAACTGGGGTGAAGGCTGGGGCTTCATGCCGACGGGCAACGCCCTGGTGTTCGTCGACAACCACGACAACCAGCGTGGCCACGGCGCTGGCGGGGCGTCCATCCTCACCTTCTGGGACTCGCGGTGAGCAGGCGATTGGGCGTGGCGTGTGCGGGTGAGCGGCATGACCAGTGACGGGCACCAGGCCCGGGCCGAGGTGGCAGGGATCGTCGCGACCGGTTCCTCCGGCGCGCGCAGCTTCTTCCGGGACGGTTGAGTAAAGTGGGGCCCCGGAAAGAGGGCGCAATCTCGGACGTGTGTGAGAGAAGGGTTGCTCACCGCCACAATAATGACGACAACCTGAAGTTCGACCTATTTGAATCAAAATCTGTCGTGCGTCCATTTGAATAGGGAAGAGTTCACTTTTACCTATTTCCACAAGATAATCACATCTCCTCGGATGCCGCTGCTGGCGCCGTGCTATGAAATGTACGCATCACGTTTACTCCGGTGGCGCTCAAATGTTTAAATGCGATAGGATAGAATCTGTCACATGTGGCTTATGTGAGTCACTTTATGATTATGACCTGCTCGTGTCAGGATGGAATCTGTCATGCGTAGCTTCTGTCGACTCGCGACTCAATCACCACCTCCTGAATAACATGTTTTAAAAATATATTGCATTCTTGTAATGTTGTCACAACCGCAGCGTCTACAAGATCGGCACTGCCTTCACACTGGCTCACCCCTACGGCTTCACTCGCATCATGTCGAGCTACAGCTGGGACCGCAACTTCGTCAACGGCAAGGTGAGACGCGTTCGACATGCGGCATCCGCGCTCGCGTCCAAACTTTTACGAACACGCGCCCGCTCGATTGACGGCCGCCCCCGACGCGCGACCAATGTTCTCCGCGGCACGACCCGTGATGTTTCAGGATCAGAACGACTGGATTGGACCTCCTGCCAACGGCGATGGCTCCACCAAACCCGTGACTATCAACTCCGACGACACGTGCGGCAACGGCTGGATGTGCGAGCACAGATGGCGCCAGATCAAGTGCGTTCCCAGAGGTCCACGCGGTGGCTGGCGCGGTTCAGCGGTTCAGAGCAATTGATGCAGAAGGGGAGAGATCAAGGCGGGGGTGGTGGCGGGGCACAGGGGGGGTGCCAGGTGCAGTCCTCTTGATAAAAGGTCACTGGATCAGAGGTCACTTGAAAGGGATCTCAGAGGTAACTCTGTGATATCTACATCTGTGGGATGTTCCCTTAGCACAAAAGGGTGGTCGTGTTCCTCTCCGGGAGAAATTTCAATGGCAATTCTCGGTGATACAAAATGTAACACTAAGTTTTGACTATTGTAGTTGGACAGGCCACTTTGCATTTCGAAGGCATAGCTGTAAAGTAGAAGTGTAACTAATCCAACTTAGTTTCTAGGCTAGGTCATGGTGGCGATTCTTGGCATGAAACTACCAATGTGGGTCCACTCAGAAACATATATAGACCACTGTATTGGCTACGAAACCCTACATTTAAAAAAGTATCCGGTGTGTAACTATACATCCATTCATCGACCACAACCTCTTGCTACCCGCAAGATCCAGGCATCGAATTGTGCCTAACGATCACCTATTGTCAACTGTTCTACGTCGTTTGAAATTATTTCCACGGAGGTTATAAACGCACCATGGGAGCAGTTAAAAAACAAACACTTTCTTGAATCCTATTTGCGGCCTCGAATCGTGACAGTTTGTGGAACCACGAGGGGGAAGGTGCAGGGGAGGTGGATAGCTGCTCACCAATCGCACAGCTGTCGATTATTTTGTCGTCGTGCGATTCATGCTTTTCAGGAACATGGTCATCTTCCGCAACGCTGTTACCGGACACGACCTGACTAACTGGTGGGACAACGGCAGCAACCAGATCGCATTCAGCCGCGGCAACCGTGGGTTCATCGTCATCAACAATGATGACTGGTGAGCACGACTGGCTTAATTTCCGGCACAACGCGTCCAGTATACACCGCTAGTTGCCACGGTTGCAGCTGTCGGCGCTGGTCGTACATAAGCGAGCCCGACGACATCGATGCTGGCGTCCACACCGTACGTAGAAAAACGACTGCAAAGGACGATGTAGGTCGTGAACAAAAATATTATCTACAGAAATACAATTCAGAAAATGTCCAAAGTTGGTGGCCCATGAGCCTACAGTTATGACGAGGGCAGTCGAGCTGCTAGACAAACTAGGCGAGGCGTAGAATCTTCCTTGAAGATATCTCCTCCAGCGAGCATTGCTCTAACGCACTGGGGGTCACGACACACTGGTCAATGTGAGAGTTCAACGTGGACCTCCCTCGTCATCTCGTTACACTATGCTGAAAGCACAATCGACGACAAATACAATTGTGCCAGTGGCCAAAAGCAAGCAACGTCCGCCACTACAATCCACCGAGAGAACGCGTAGATATTTTTTGTTTTGTCTAACGTGTCGACTGCCCTCCGATAATAGAAAGCCACTGGAGCTATGCACTTTGAAATCTAGATTCAAAATTCATTTTTTCGAACTACCTTTTGCGTTTCGTTTGTTGTCCTTCCTCTACACCTCCGATTAGCACAGTTGGCTATGTATGGTGCGATAGAAGTGTCAACATATATACATGCATACAAATATGCATACGTACAAGCATATGTACGTCACCGTTCCACAGGGCCCTTGACGCGACGCTCCAGACCGGCCTGCCGGCTGGAACCTACTGCGATGTCATCTCCGGCAACTTGTCGGGCGGGCGCTGCACGGGCGCGCAGATCTCCGTGGGGGGCGATGGTCGCGCCTTCTTCCAGATCAGCAACGCGTCCGAGGATCCCGTGGTGGCGATCCACGTCAACGCCAAGCTGTAGCGCGGTGTCGCACGGCTCCCGCTGGGACGACAGCGACGATGATGAACCCAGCCTCCCAGCCCCCCGGCGACGCGTCGCGCAGAGCGGAACATGATCGATAAAAAAAAATCGTAACAATAATGATGATGATCGAAACGAAGACGTTCAAAGTCAGGACGCAGCCGCCGCTTGCTTCAATCGCCTCAAATCAGCCGGCCGTTTGCTGTATTGCCATATGTATTCATCTGCTGTGATCAATAAAACGTGCACACGTTAATCCACATGTGACTGGTCTATATCTTAAATTAAAAGGTGAAGGTGCAGCCCTGCAATTACTTGCTCACACCACAGCTGGCAGATGGGCCTCCACTAGGAGGGAAGCTCTTGAGAGGCCCCTGTGGAGAGTGCTTTTGGCCCCCTCTTCCCCACTGGCCATATGTCATGGAAGGAGTGGGAGTGCACACACTTTGCCACACGACAAACAACCTCAACATTTCTGCTGCTGGGTGGACAGAGGCAGTTGTGGATTTAAGGAACTTGCGACATCGTTTCAACTGCTGACTGTTTACACCACCACAAGTGGCAGCATGCCAAAGTGAAACGCGTGAATCGAAATGAGCGCACACATTCTGCCAGGGATTCGCGAGTGCAGGGAGTCTTAGCGCAGCGTTCTACAAAAACATATCCCGACTAAACAACTGTACTTTGTTTCATACTCTTTGTTTTTCTACGTGACTTTACCGAAAAAAACAAAGAGTATGGATCCTTGCAGTCACGAAAACTTGTAATCTCGAATATACTGTGTTTTAGTTTACCAGGTGTAGTGTCTTGTAAAATCACTCAGTCGGACACGTTGTTACAAGTCACCTGCTTACACTTTATTACCCTATTCTTGCACCAGTTGTAGGCACAATACTCTGGCCAACAAATCATGGCGATTGTGTCGTTTTTGCCCTTCCATCAGTTCACGAGCCACTTTCTCCCAACAAGGGTTGCAGGTGAAAGTGATGAAGCTTTGCGCGTGTGTCATGGCATCTTGAGTGCGCCCATGCGTGTAGCGGGGAGCGCTGGTGAAACTGTACGGCAAGATGACCAATTGTCCGACATTGGCAGCACGGCCGTCGTTGCTGATTGCTTTGAGATAGCGACGTCACACAGGTGGCCGGGGATCAGTTCCCAACACCGTTCGGCATCGTTGCAATCCCAAACGCTAGTCGCAGCAATACATCTTGTCACAAAACGATACTCATATTTGCTATATGCCCATTACTAGCTATATCAGTTTCCTCTAGCTGTGCTTTTGGTTTTCAAATATTTTTGTGTGTTTTACTATACTTCAACAATTATTTATTGATAGGTTCTTTATTGCAGTTTAATCATCATAAGGCTTTCCATTAAGTCACCCTAATCATTGCATGTAAAAAGAGTATACCTAAAGACACATAATTTTTTTTAAAATGCACGACAAACATGTTGACATATAACCACCACGCGGTCATTTACTTCGGAAATATATTGACCCAATAACGAATGTGTAATGACCGAAATTAAGAGGCACTCACCCCAAGCCAATGTGCAGCCACTGTAATTAAAAAAAGTAGGCCAAGGCCTCCTATTGGCGGGAAGATGCCTCCACAATGATTGGCCTGGAGGCAGGGTTTGAAGAGATTGAAGGAAATATTTAAATGGGAAAAAGTGGGAAACAGAGTGGAACCTGGAGGCGACGGTTGGGAACCGTTGGAGGAGGAAGACGGGGATTGGCTGCGGGGAAAACAGTGAGGGATAGTTCGAGAGAGGGGGCTCGAGAAGGATAAAAGGGGAGAGCACGAGGAGAGGGGACGTTTGAGGGAAGGGACAAGCTTCAAGAGCAAGAACGAAGCTGGGACCTCGAGTTGTAGTTGTGTCTAAAATAAAGAGGCGCTTAGTATTCTTATGTTTTTTTTTGGTAAAGACACGTAGTTGAAAATTAAAATTAAGAAAAGTCAAAATAAAATAAAATCACGACGTTTCGGAGGCAACACAAGCTTGCCTCCGAAACGTCGTAATTTTTATTTTATTTTTTATTTTACTTTTATTCATTTGAATTTTTTACCTACGTGACTTTACCGAAAAAACCTAAGAATATGAATCCTTGCAGTCACGAAAGCTTCAAATCTAGGCTCTTAGTATATGGTCATCAGCGTCATTTCAAATGTAACAGTTCATAGATATTTATTTAAAACATTAAATATTGTGCTTTCATTATTTCACAATTATTTAGTGAGAAATACAATCTGAAAACGTTATATTTGCGAGCCATGATAATCACGATATTTTTACCAATGGACTACGCTGTTAATCACAGAACCTACACCATGCAGAATAGGGCAGTCACCATGTTAAGCCAACCCGATATTGAAAGTTGGTGTCGTCGTCCACAAAAAGATATTCTTAAAATCATTCTTAACATTAGCAAATCCCATACATGTTACAGAACTTTGTTCAGAGATCATTTTGCCATCTGACAAACCTAGATCACAACCTCCACTGCCAGAATTCACTTACTAAACTATTAACTAAACTATTTTTATTTTACCAGGTAAGGCCCACTGAGCTATACTGCTCTTTTTCAGGAGGGGAAAACCGGAGGACCCCAAGAAAAATCCAAGCGACCATGGGGAGAACATGCAACTCCAAATATACAGCAGCAGGCGTCAGGATCAGGAACAAACCTACGACCTCCTGTATACCAGGCGAGGTAGTTAACATATCACCACCGTGGGCAGAGCCCCCACTGCTCCGGTTCAGGGCGTTACTTTTGTGGCCACGGCGAGACGGGGCAGAATCATTGCCAGCAGGAAGTCGCTTATGAAAGTTGGGAGGTAGGAGAGCGGGATTAAAAGGAGTTTGGCATCCCAACCAGCGCCATAGCGTGTGCGCGGGTGAGTGGCCACCAGGGCGTGCTCCATACACCAGGTGACCTTTGAGAGGTCGTCGCACAGCCGAGTCAACTTGGATTTCTGCAGCCTTATGTCTGCAAAGTTCAGGGGGGGGGGGGTGGCAGGGGAGAAATGGTCAGTCTCAGTGCAGTGGGAGTCAAGATATTCATTACACTGGTCAACAACAAAAAAAAACATTTTTTTCTGGCCTGGACTTTTGCAGCTGTTTTAGACTCATTTCAGGGTGCTGATTCCAAATCTGATCTCAGATTTGCTCTATCACATCTCATTTTATGCTATCGGCATACCCCATTTTCATTGATTTTACCCGAAATTAACTCTGTCACTTATGATTGCAAGTTGTTGCGAGTCAGTGACTGCTTTAGTGTTAAAATATGGTGCTGTATTTTTAGGATAGTGTGTTTATAATATCATTTTATGTAGATATCCACATTTATTTAATATTTTTATTGAAAATGCAATATTTGATATCTCAAAAACCTGATGTGATAGACAAAAACTGATGCCAGATTTGGAACCAGCAACCCAAAATTACCTTAAGCCTGTTGGAATACCTTATGCCAGAAAAAGTGTGTTGACCAGTGTTATTATTTGTGTACTGTGAGCATGACATCGCAGGCCTAATACCCTCTTTGGGAGGGGGGGCTCTCTGCAAAGGGGGTGGTGAACGCGAGCGCTGATTCATACATTTACAATGTCTTTACCAGTTTCACACAGCGCATTTAATATAATGAAGCAATGTAATATATGTATTTTATGTTTAATCACAGACATTTTCCCAATTGTACATATGTTTAACTCACACGTGGCATTTGGGAGATCCACAGCATGATGGACAGACACTTGTGAATTACATATACGTAGATAAATATAGATACATCTACATATATGTAGATGCAGATATATGTAGAAATACATGCAGATATATCTACATATATGTGCATATATGCAATTCACAAGTGTCTGTCTGTATATATGTATATGTAGTGTCCTCCTCGGTGTGTGTGTGTGTAGCACATTCTGTCGGAGATGAGGTAGTTGCAGGTGGCACCTTCTCTCTTATTTATTTCCGTTACACCACTATGGCCAGTGGCGGCTCCAGCAAAATCTCTCAGGGGGGGCAAATGTCTGGATGATTGATAAGGATAAGGTCCACCCATGCAATGGATAAATTAACAGCTTAAGCATGTAAAGGCAACTTCACTTCTTTAATATTAATGAAAAATAAAGTGACTCTTACAATACATCTTGTTTGTTTCTATACTCACTATTAATACAATCCACTCAAGTTTCTTTTATTAAAGATTCCACTAGGAAGCGACAAATAATATTGTTGGATGAAACGTGCTTACGTATGATGACGTAAGCACGTTAGTGCGAGCCCTCCCGGAAGCCATAGAGAATGCATTGCAGCACCCGCCCTTTGAAAAAAAACATCTTTGAATGTAAGTCTATGGGGCCACTCGGGGCGATTCTCAGCCGGAGTGAAATCGCCCAAGAAGAGGCGGTACTCCACAGAACGTGACATGACGCTGATTGGACTATATCCAGAGGCACAGTGACGGCTAGCATGACTCTGTGGTTGAATGACATTGGTGGTGCGTCGCCCAATCGCCCTAATGAAGAAACCGCCCCTGACTACGGCCATTCACACTCACACGGATCGCCTCCTCTCTCGACCACGCTGCAGTACAGCCCGGCCTAGACACGACCCTGACCGCGTTGCACCGACAGCGTCGTCGACCGAGACAGCCAACTACTGTCCAGCCGCGAAATTATCGGGCAAAGGCGGCGTCGAGGAAGGCGGCGAAGACGACAGCGACGACGAGACGAGTCCACTTCCTGAACCGGCAGCCCCGAGCTCCCGCTCTCGGCTGCTTTTATTCTACTCGGCGCGGCCTGGCTCCGCCCTGGCTGCGCCTCCCTTCTCGAACCCACTAGCGGCTTCCAGGGGCCTCCCGATGAGGTCTTCCGTGACCCTTGCCCCAGTTCCTCCACCCTGCCAGCACACCCATAGATATAACTGCTAAACCCGAGCTCTAAATGGTCTGATACGTGCATTGTCTTTGTATTGTACACCTTCTGGCATTTTCTGGTCTGATACTGGTAAGACTAGGCCATAAAGAAGGCTGTCTCTGGTGTAGGCCAATCAGTGCATACATTATCTGACCATGCTTGTTTGACTGTTTTGACACAAGTATGTGTGGTTAGTGCAGACTTTATTCCTTGCAAAAGGTATCTATTTGGTCATTAGACATCTTAACACCTGTTTAATTTCCGGAAAAGGTAAAGCATATTCTTATTTTTCATGACTATAAATAGTGTCTAACTGACTGTATAGTCTATAATACAGGTTTTTTTGGGTTAGATCGCGTAAATATATAAATGTGTCGTTAAACCCACCACCAGATTTATATATTTACGCGATCCAACCCAAAAAACCTGTATTATGGATGATATTGGTCACGAAGGCTTACGTGTGAAACTGATAATATAGTGTCTGACTGCGACCATATCTCAGGACGCTGAACAAAAACACAATAGACATGTTTCTTTTACAGAAAATGAAAGAGACAGTTAGTCATCCTAATAGGAAAAGGGAAGGTTTTTAGACTGAACTTGTACAGGAGCAGGGAGCCGACAGCACAGATGGCTGGGAAAAGGGGGCTCCAGACCATGAAGGCAGCAAAGGAGAATAAGCGACCTCCCACTGTGTAAAGGTTGACTGGGAGCTTCAACAGAACGCCATGACTGCTGGACTAGAACGTGTGTGGAGGGTAGTGGAGCGAGATGTTAGAATTGTATCTTACATTTTTCGAGGTAGTCGCTGCCGTAATCTTCCTTCGTCACAGACGGCAGCTGTGCCCAGCGCTTCCTCAGATCCTCCTCGATAGCGGTAACGTCAATTATACCCGTACGGAAACCCCCCGGCTCCACGATGGACACCTTGACCCCAAATGCACGCATGTCGCGCCTACATCAGGCGCAGAAGACACGGCGGCATTCCACGCACAGAACCCAAACGATGAATGATGGATGGCTTGCATCCCCCACTCTCACTCATCGCTTTGTCCAAAAAAAAGCCAAAGCACACTCTGGTATTCACTCAATGTCTATGGCACGTGGTACGCTCCAACGATATAACACGTGCGCGTCATTATTATCCGAGCTCATTGTTGAGATTTTATTGGGTTGGCTCAGGGGTCAGCAACCAAAATAACAAGAAGAGCCCCTTTTTGTAATTCTGTAATCATCTCAATATTGAAATAGCGGCAATACATGTGAATACGAGACAGTGGCTCTTAATAAATAACGTGTCACGAAGCAGCCCTAAAAGAGCCGCATGCAGCTCCGAAACTGCAGGTTGCCGACCTCTGGGTTCGCTGGACCCGAATACATATGGGATTAATGACTCACAGAGGGCATTGAGGCGGTAGTCTCCACCATCCCATGATGCCATTCCTTGGAGGGTCACAGTCCACTTTGAACGTCAACCGCCAACTGAAGTGTGCAATTTTTTAGGAGATTCGGTCGCAGTATGCTAACCATGGCACCGATATTACTGAACAAGTCACGTCTATCTTTTAGTGCGGCCAGAACTGCCACCGCCCTCACCGTGACCACGAATATTGCCGCACCTGAGGCTGTCAGAGAAGGCCTCCACTCCGAACTTGGAGATGCAGTACCCGCCGCCCATGACGGCCAACCGCCCCACGATACTGGCCATGTTGACGATTCGACCCCGAGCCTGCTTCACCAGGGGCAGCATCTGCAGCGTGACGTCCACCATGCCCAGGAGGTTGACGTCCAGCACTGTGCGGTAGTCGTCCGTCGTCATCCAGTCGTTAGGGCCGATGGGGATGACGCGGCCAGCGTTGTTGACCAAGCCCCACAAGCCTGGGACGAAGAAGAAGCCGTAGCGGAGAGAAGGCACGGCACAAGTGATGGGGAATGCGATCGCAGCGATAGAAAGCAAAGTAGTGAGAGGATAAGCAATGCACCAAAGAGGTTGTGTTTTTTAAAAGAGATCACGTAATGGACAGCACTCACAACTCGTTCTTACAACTCTGTGAGTTGAAAAGCGATAGATATTGAGAGGATACTAGAGTGTGGGTGGACAGTGCACGTCTGGACAAGGCAAAGAGAAAGAGAAAGTTGGGATTGCACCAAAGACAACGAAAAGTATCACCCGTATAACCTTAACAGACTGTTGGAGCAAGTGCTGTTCACGAGTAGCACTTATGAAGGTCAGCACAGCACATCAGGGGGTGGGTGGCCAGCACCACGCACGGTCGCCTTTGACTCCCTAGTGGGGATGTTTACACACTGCACCAGGTACTCAATTGAGGCTGAGTCGACCTAGATGAGGCCTATGACCGTGTCAATTAAACGTCACCGGTGTTGAGCGGGAATTGAACTCGCGTCGCTGTATTCATAGCACAGCACGCTAACCGCTACACTACCGCTGCCCACATGGATTACACCGATAGCAATATCCACCAATCGCCATCTACGGTGACATCACAACGGCGCCTGTGCCAGGCCAGGTGCACTTCGAGGCCAAGTGACAGGAGGTCATGGGGCAGACCCAGGTGTGCCCCCGACTGGGGATTGCACCACACAGTAATGAACAAACATCTGTCGATAAATACAGCGAGAACAATAGCGACGATGATGATGGTGACGATGATGACGACGACGACGGTTATATTCTGAGCTTCGTGCGATCACACCCACCCTGCTCGCCAACCTCCTCGCGCACCCGCCGAGCCGCGGCACGCACGCTCTCGGGGTCCGTGACGTCGAGACGCAGCGTGACGAGGCGCGACGAGCACGACCTCCTCAGCTCCTCCTCGCCGGCAGGTCCCAAGCACGCCGCCACGACGCGCAGGCCGGCCGCGTCGAGCCGCCCGGCCAGCGCCCGCCCGAACCCCGAGTCGCAGCCCGTGATGAACACCCAGCGGCCCGTCACGCCGGCCACCCGGCGCTTGTCACGCCAGCGCCACGCCGCCCACACCCCCACAATGACCAGCAGCAGCAGCCCGCACGTGGGGCTGCAGAGGCAGCACGGAGGCCCCGCAGCGTTGGTGTCGGACGACATGGTCTCCTCCGCTTGATGTTGCTGGCGGCAGAAGGGTGGGGGGGAGGATCAGAAGAGCTTCGATGAGGACAGTTGGCTACGTACAGTGCAAAAGAAGTTCTACAAACGTACATGTGTTTCTCAATTGTGGTGGCTATATAGTCCATGTGTTTCCGTTTTAGTCTCTCAATGTATTTACATCATCTATCGGTTTCTCTCTCTCTCTCTGCGTGGTTCTTTGCACACTTCTCATCTCTTGTTCAATCGTCTTTGTCCATTTTTCTAAACCATAAGTCATAGCAGGCAATATGTACAGAATTAAAATATTTCTTCTTGCGGAATGTTACTTCCTAAAGATAGAAAGTAATGGCACTTACAATTAAATCTGTGCGAAGCTATGAGTACTATTCCCTTGTGTGTCCGCGGTGAATTATCAAAGGGTACTTCAGTTTCCTCCCTCATCAAGCCACCCATGAATAAAACTGGACAAATATCCCAATGCAGGACCCTCATGAAAAATATTTTTTAAATCACTGAGGCTTTCAAGGGTGAAGAAATTAAAATCGTCACTTGCATGATTGAACCAAAATCATGATAAGTGACAGTAACCAACTATTATATTTTGAACCAAGCAGTCTCAGGTTCAACCAGGTCGTATCTTACTCGTTCAATGTATCCGACGAGTTTGTATGTACGAATGCGAGAAAAGGAGGTGCAGGGCAATGACAATAAACTATGTACAAAAATCAGTTCGAAAGAGATGAGTTTTCAATCGAGATTGAAAAGTGCAACACTGGGATTGCTTCCTAATACAGTATTGGAAGGAAGAGCATTCCAAACGGCCGCAGAAGCGCATCTGAAAGCGTACGATGCAGTGACCGTCTTTGTTCGATGGCCAGCCAACAGCCGCTACGAGAATGACCGCAGTGTAAAAATTCAGTTTTTACAGCACAATTTAAGTTCTTCTCGACAGCCATTCATCGTCCACCCCCGTCATCATCGTCGTCGTCCCTGCTAGATACGTGAAGTGGCCAGGCCCATGCACGGATTTTTATTCCCATCTCCAAAAGAACGCCACAGCAAACCGCCCGTGCAAAACACGGAGGGGGAACTTTGGCAAGTGCACTGCACTATGAACCCAGCCAAGAGGACCATGAAAGTGGCGAGTGTAATCTTAACAGGCCAGTTGTAGCTTGGTAAAACAACCCACTTGACCTACAAAGGTATTGTAAGGCCTTCCGTTCAGCAGTGGCTTGGCAAAAAATATAGTTTTTTTTTACTAAGGCGCCACGGTGTCATTTGCGCATTACTTACCTGATTTAAATGGACTGATTTTTTTTTAGACGTTATATCCACAATCTCTCGTTTTCACAATTTCACAGCTGTCAACTGCAGTCGCCCCGTACATTTAGGTGTAAAAATAAGAACAACTTCCACTTGAAAGACTCTTAAACCAGCAAATGTATCCCAGCAGCCACGTACAGCCCTGTTGTGCACGAGACGTCACTAAACGACAAAAAGCTCAGGTTTGTTTCAGCGGTTCCAGCTACCCACCGATTTTCCCGCCCACTGACCAAAGTACAACTTGCAGGAACGCCTAATCACAAGGTCACAACAAGCGGCCTTGCAAATCTGCAAACTACAGGCTTAACCTACACGGAGAAAACCACATCATGCCACAGTGCCACCCCACCCATGCGCTTGGATGCGCATGAGGCACATATGACTTGTCAGATGCATTTTTAGTGTGGTGTTTATTCACGTAACTTAATTTGCAGCATCCCACACGGATGCGTCTCATGTTCAACACCCACGTACTCCTGTCGCAAACTCTTCCTCTCTTCCTCCGCTCAACTGCCACTTCGAGCTCACTCTCTCTCGCTCCACTAGCCAGTTACTCCCCGCTCTCCTAGCCTGTCACGGACTCTCTCTCTATACTCTGCTAGCTTCTCACCCCGCTAGCCTATCACACTCAGACTAAAGATTCCGCTAGCCTCTCCACTGCTAGCCTGTCGACTCCCGCACCTCCAACCTCGCCCGTGCCCCCAGCGGGTGAATCAGCCAACAGCGCTGGGGAGGACGAGGTGTGGAGGGCGAGGTCCAGGGCTTGTCTTGAATACTGTTCACTGCTTCATCTCCAACCAACTCAACCCCATTGCTTCACATGTTCCCCTTATATCCCCCTCCTCATTAAGTGCCCTCAGATGGCCCTCACTAAGCCGGCGTCCTTCCGGCGTCTCTTGCACGTGTTCTCCCCCTTATCGCCTCTATCTCTCGCCTCCGTGGCGCCTACCCCGCGTTTGCATTTGCAGCCAGCCTATCACTGCCTCTTTCCCTAATTGCTGGCGTCTCTCTGTCCCTATCACCCAGGCCACCCGACTGCACCTGCTTATCCGGAGCTAACCTCACTGGTTGCAACCCCGTACATGAATGCAACTGCTGTTTGCAAACCCTGCGCGCGTTACGCCACTACACATTTATCACGATTTTGCGGCTACTGTATTCCCAATAACATGGTACTATGCTCACAGTTAGTCGACCCGTACGTCAGTTGCGTAGTAGCGTGGTTGGCATAGGGAATGTTTCCCGGAATTTAAATGCCCTCCACCCTCCCAATCAAATCTCGAAACCTCTTTTTAGCTCGGTGACATGAGCCCCTTGGAGATATGGGGCAGTTGCACCACCTGCACCACGCTCTATAGCTATTGCCACTGGTGTACCAACCCATTTTCTGGAGCGTACATGGCGACAGACCTCCCTTGAACTCAGCTTTTTGTGTTTCACTCGTTGTCCTTCCCCCGCACCTCCGATTATATCACAGTCGGATATGTACGGTTCGAAAGAAGAGCTTCAACATACATACAAACATACATCACCGTTCCGCAGGGGACCTCGACGCGACCCTCCAGTCCAGCCTGCCAGCCGGGGAACCCATTGTGACGTCATCTCCGGCAACTTGTCGGGCGGGCGCTGCACGGGCGAGGGGGGTTACTTGTGTAGTGCCTTCTTCCAGATCAGCAACGCGTCCGAGGATCACGTGGTGGCGATCCACATCGACGCCGGGCTGTAGCGCGGCGTCGCACAGCTGCCGCTGGGACGACAGCGACGAACCCCCCACTCCCCGCGCCCCCCCCCCCCCACCCGGCGACGCGTCATGCAGAGCGTAAAGTAATCGATTAAAAAAAAAATAATCGTCGTAACAATGGGCCTCCACTAGCAGGGATGCACTTGAGAGGCCCCTATGGAGAGTGCTTTTGGACTCCAAATCTCCACTGGCCATATGTCATGGAAGGAGTGGGAGGAGTGCCCACACTTTACCCCACTACACCCAACCTACACAATTCTGTTGCTGGGTGGACAAAGGCAGTAGGGGCTTTAAGAAACTTGCGCCATTGTTTCAACAGCCGCGCTGGGAGATTGATCGGGCGACCCATGGATTGCAAGTCCAGTGTGCTGACTGTTACACCACTTCAGTGGCAGCATGCCTAAGTAAAACGTGTGAATCAAACTGAGCGCACGCAACATTTGGTCAGAGATTCGCGAGTGCAGGGAGTCTTAGCGCAGCGTGCTACAAAAATCCATCCCACCTGAAAAACTAAACGTTTTTTTTGTATTTTACTAGGTAAGGCCCACTGAGCTACGTAGCTCTGTTTCAGAAGCGACCTGGCCACAAATGACAGCTCAACAAAGTGGCTTATCGTGTGTAAATTTAAAGCAGCCAAATAATATAATCTTAACGCATGTTTCTAAATGTGGAAGGGAAAAAAAAGAGGACCCGAGGAAAAATCAACACGACCACAGGAAGAACATGCAAACTCCAAATATTCAGGGGTCAGGGTCGGGATCGAACCCACGACCTCCTGAATAACAGGCAAGGCAGTTAACATCTCGCCACCATTTGGCGATGCGGGTTGGCGAAGGCTGGGGTGCATATAAGTAGAGTACAACAATGGATAACGTTTATTCATTTTAATATCAATTCATTTTCAAATATTGAGCGACGTTTCCACTTTAAAGGGTCGGTTACACGATGGGATTGATTTACAGCACAGTAATTTACACGCGCACGTTTTAAGATCGGTTTTACTCAATAGCGGTGACTTGTGGATCTTCTGGCGAGGCACCCAAACATCACGCAAGCGCGAAAAATAAACTGAAATCTGCGACAAACCAATCCATCTTTCCATGCAAGGGTACCACTGGACACGCAAGGTAGCGGCGTAACACGCGCAACACAAACAAAAGCTCAATGAAGCGGCTTATGTGGAAATTTATAGCACCCATATAATGTGGAGGGAAAAACTGGAGGACCCGCAAAAAGATGCACGCCACCACCGAAAGAGAGAACATGCAAACTCCAAATATACAACAGGCGTCAGGGTCGGGATCAAACCCACGACGTCTTGTATACCAGGCGAGGTAGTTAACATCTCGTGGAGTTCGCACTATTCCGGTTCATGGCCTTACTTTTGTGGCCACGGCGAGACGCGGCAGAATCATTGCCAGCAGGAAGTCGGTCATGAAAGTTGGGAGATAGGAGATCGGCAACCAAGCGATTTTGGCATCCCAGCCCGCGCCGTAGCGTGTGCGCGGGTGAGTGGCGACCAACGCGTGCTCCATGCACCAGGTGACCTTTGAGAGGTCACCGTCGCACAGGCGAGCCAGAATGGATTTCTGCAGCCACATGTCTGCAAAGTTCAGGGAAAGAAAAAAAAACTAGTCAGTCTCATTGTAGTGAGATTCAAGATTTTGTTTTATTATTATGATTTTGTGTACCTGAGATGCTGGCTTTCGCCACCATTATTATTCATAATATAAGTATACATGTTTCATTAACCCGCCACCACCAACCAGTAAGATTTGTCACGTAAACAAAACATGCCAATTCGTTACTACTTCAGCCTACCGGTGTTGGAGAGTAAATCCACAACATTTACAATTCGAGTCCGACGTTCTGCTGGTAATTACATCCTACATCATTGGGCGATTTTGCCAGAATTGTGAACAGATCTACCTGCTTCCGGTCTTAAGTAGAGCAAGACAGCGTCATCACTGTAGGCCAAACAAGTGCGGAGAGCAGAGGGGGGTTACTTGTGTAGTGACATAGGATGAGTCACTGGAGCACGGGGCGCTGGGCACTGGTAGAAAATGGCAGTGGGGGTAGGAGCCCGTTCTATCAGTTGGACCCGTGGGCGAAGCCCAGAGCCTTCTGGGGGATCCGGAAGGGTGCGTAGCCGAGGGCGGAGCCTGTTCACGCTGGGGAGGATAAAAGGCGAGCTCCGACCCGTAGCTGCTGCCATCTGGAGTGGAACTCGTCATGCTGCGGTCGTTTTGGGCTTCGCCTCTTCGAAGCTGTGGGTCTGGAAGCATGTTGTCTGTCCTGACCCGGTATGTAGTTATCCCCCTATGGCTGTAAGTGCCGGAATAAAAGAGAGTGCCTCCGACTAGTGTCTCTAAATTAGTACACTACACTTGTAATGAAATAACAATGGATTGCTAATCACAGTTAATTAGTATGTGATGCCTTTAGAAGGGATACAATTGTAAGGTGTATTACTTAATACGCTTCCAGGCCACACTAAGTCTATAGCTGTCAGAGCAGTTACAGATATTTGTACCTCTCTCAATTTCAATAGAGTCTCGAATTAGTCTTGGCCAGCTATAATTCGTTTTAGACAACACTTCAACACTATTAAAATCAATTGAATGTCTTTGTTGGCAAGAATGTTCTGCAACTGCCGACAGATGTGTTTCTGAGTATTTAATATTTATTTGGTGTTCTTTTAGTTGTACGCTAATGTTTTGTCCCCTCTGTCCAACATAGCATTATCCACAAGAGCAATTAATCTGTTGATAACTTCGGCAATGCATCTGTAGTAAAAGATACTAGTTTTTGTATTTTGTATACCATGCTAAATCTCACTCTGATAATTTTTTCCTAAACTAGTTTGTCAGTTACTCCCGCAATGTATGTTTTTTTAATTGTTTAATAACTTTATTACTTTCGCCATTATTACTGTTCGATTTGGGTTTGTCATTCAATGCTATGTTAATTTGAACATTGTTGAAACCATTTAATTGTAGAGCTTCTTTGACATGTTGAATCTCTCCTCAGACTTTCACCATCTGACACTGTTTTAGACCAATGTATGATCATCTTGATGAGAGAGGATTTCTGTGTGGGGTGATGACGTGAATCTGCAATCATACAGGCGTCTGATAACGTTTGGCTGTTTGGCTCACAGTGATGACTATCTTGCTCTATTTAAGACCAAAAGCAGGTAGATATGTTCACAATTCTGGCCAAATCGCCCGATGATGCATGATGCAATTACGAGTGGAACATCGTACTCGTATTGTAAATGTTGTGTATTTACTCTCCAACACACTGGTGGGCTGATGTAGTAACTAATTGGCACGTGTTGTTTACGTGACAAACCTTACAGGTTGGCTGTGTCGGGTGGTGGCGGATTAACGACACATTTATACTTACGCGATCTAACCCGAAAATCTTTATTATGAATTGTGTACTGTTAGCATGGAATCTCAGGCCATATACCCCCTTTAGGGGGGCTCTCCGCAAGGGGATTGGTGAACGCGAGCGTTGACGCGTACAATTACAATATTTGTGCCTGTTTCAGCAGCGCGTTCATTTAATATAATTAAGCAGTGTAATGATTGATCAGAGACTTTTTCCAATTGTGTGTGTGTGTGTGTTTTCCTCCCACGTAGCATTTCGGAGATCCACAGCACGATGGACAGAAACTTGTGAATTGCATATCTAGATATATAGAGAAATATATTTATATTTATACTACCTGCCGCTACTGCACTTGGTTTATACCAGCATTCCACTTCCACTCCTGACTATATTGCGACTAACTGCGGCCATATCTTTCGACGCTGAACAAAATACAGTCGACATATTACTTTTTTAGAGAATTAAAGAGGCAGTTGGTCATCGTAAAAGCAAAAAGGAACATCTTGAGCCTGAACTTGAACAGGGGCAGCGAGTCGACAGCAAAGATAGATGGGAAGTGGTGGGGGGGTTCCAGACCATGAAGGCAGCAGACGAGAGAATGAGCAACCTCCCACTGAGTAAAGGTTGACTGGGAGCTTCAACAGAACGCCTTGGCTGCTGGAGCAGAAAGTGGGTAGAAGTGAGTAAAGTGAGATGAGAAGGGGAGAGGTAGCATAGTGTATGGAGGTGAGTAGCGTGAGATGACAGGGGAGACGAAGGAGAGTGCACGGAGGGTAGTGGGGCGAGATGTTAGAATTGAATCTTACAGTTGTCGAGGTAGTCGCTGCCGTAATCTTCCTTCGTCACAGATGGCAGCTGTGCCCAGCGCTTCCTCAGATCCACCTCGAGGAGGGAATTGTCAGTGACAGCCGTACGGAAAAACCCCGGCTCCACGATGGACACCTTCACCCCAAACGCACGCATGTCGCGCCTACAGCGGACGCAGAAGACACGCACGGAACCCAAATTATGGATGGCTGGCATCCCCCACTCTCTCTCTCATAGCTTTGTCCGAACAAGCGCCATCGCGCAATTTGGTATATCACTCAATGTCTATGGCACGTGGTACACTCCAACAATAAAACATGTGCATGTCATTATTAACGGAGGAATTTTTTTGGATTTTATTGTGTTGGCTGGACCCGAATGTCTATGGGCTTCATGACTCCACCATCCCATGGCTGCCACAGGCCCAATGGTGAATCAAGTACGGTCAAACAATGATTGTGAGATCGAACTGATGGCTTCTGGATTGCACTTCCAGTATGCTCACCATTATGCCGATATTATTGAACAAGTCATCATTTTAATACGGGCGACACCGCCATCACCGTGACCATGAATCTTACCGCACCTGAGGGTGTCGGAGAAGGCCTCCACTCCGAACTTGGAGATACAATACCCACCGCCCAAGATGGACACCCGCCCTAGAATACTGGCCACGTTGACGACCCGACCACGAGCCTGCTTCACCAGGGGCAGCATCTGCAGCGTGACGTCCACCATGCCCAGGAGGTTGACGTCCAGCACTCTGCGGTAGTCGTCCGTCGTCATCCAGTCGTTAGGGCCGATGGGGATGCTGCGGCCAGCGTTGTTGACCAAGCCCCACAAGCCTGGGGTGAAGAAGAAGCCGTGGCAGAGAGAATGCACAGCACAAGCGACGGGGAATGCGATCACAGCGATAGAAAGCATTTCGATTGCGTTTGAGAACAAAAGTAGTGAGAGGATAAGTAATGCACATGTGTAGTGGGTATAAATCATCCCCCGATGCCACTACGCATGGAATGGAGAGTGCTCACAACTCGCACTGACAACTCTGAAAGTTGCGAATCGATAGATATTGAGTGGATACTAGGGTGTGGGTGGACATTGGACGACTGGACAAGGCGAAGAGAGAGTGGGGATTGCACCAAAGTCAAAGATCCCCTTTTGGAGTCCTCTGGTCTAACACTGTTTGAGACGAGGCTCAAAAGAAAGCTGTCTCTGGTGGGGACCAATCAGTTTCAAGAACAATGCATATATTATCAGAGGTTTTTTTTGCATTCTGACCACAACCATTGTGGTTAATGCAGACATTATTCCTTGTAAAAGGTTTCAGTTTGGTGTTTTAACATCTTAACACCTGTTCTGTTGCCAGAAAAAATGGAAAAAACCTATTATCACAAAGATCCCCTATATAACCTAAACAGACTGTTGAGGCAAGTGCTTTTAGCGAGCACCTATGAAGGCTGGCATGGCACACAAGGGGGTGAGTGGCCAGCACTATGCACGGTCACCTTTGTCTCCCTAGTAGGGACGTTTACACACCGCACCATGCACTCAATGGAGGCTCAGTCGACCTAGAGCAGGCCCAGGACCAGTTCAGATAAACGTCACTGGTGTTGGCTATGAGCAAGAATCAAGCTCGGGTCGCCGGGTTCATTGCGCAGCACGCTAACCGCTATTCTACTGCTCCCCATGGGGAGTGCACCAATACCAATACCCGCTATTTACCACTAAGTGATGGTAACGTCACCACTCGGTGATAGGAGGCCATGGGACAGATCCAGGTGCCATGGGTTGACTGGCAGATGCATCAGCTGTGCCCCCTACTGGTGATTGCACCAACAACAACAACCACCATTCGCCACTGAGTGGCGGTGATGTCATCACTGCACTTTGTACCAAGCAATGTACCACATCATTCCATGTCTTCTCTAGCCCGTGCTGCGCCTGTTTAGCCCCCTCTATCCGGCCGAACAAAATCTGTTTGGGCATGCGGTGGCCGGGCATGCAGTCTACATGACCAAGCCAATGCAGCCTTGCCTGCCGGAGGAGCTCACTGATGGGACTTTGTCCAAATCCAGCCTGGTTAAACCCAGGATGGACTGTAGGCAAGCCAGCCTTAATGTTTGTAACCAATGAAGCTCTTCCATTAGGGGGGTCCACGATTCGCAAGCATAGAGTAAGGGAGGGCATTACTTTGGCCGAAGCTTTGTGCTGGAGTGGTTGGAAGGCATTGGCCAGATCAGCTCAATAATAACGGTAGGAGGTTGCTAAACTTCTGTGGAACCCATGAGCTTTGAATTACCAACACGCTGTTCCGGCATCAGCACATCCACACATCATGGGATTGCACCATACACTTATGAACAAACATTTTTCGATAAATCCACAGCAACGTGGCAATAACAAAAATGATGACGATGGTGTAGACGACGGATATTTTCTGAGCTTCGCGCGATCGCACCCACCCTCCTCGCCAACCTCCTCCCGCACCCGGCGGACAGCGGCACGCACGCTCTCGGGGTCCGTGACGTCGAGACGCAGCGTGACGAGGCGCGACGAGCACGACCTCCTCAGCTCCTCCTCGCCGGCAGGTCCCAAGCACGCCGCCACGACGCGCAGGCCGGCCGCGTCGAGCCGCCCGGCCAGCGCCCGCCCGAACCCCGAGTCGCAGCCCGTGATGAACACCCAGCGGCCCGTCACGCCGGCCACCCGGCGCTTGTCACGCCAGCGCCACGCCGCCCACACCCCCACGATGACCAGCAGCAGCAGCCCGCACGTGGGGCTGCAGAGGCAGCACGGAGGCCCCGCAGCGTTGGTGTCGGACGACATGGTCTCCTCCGCTTGATGTTGCTGGACCAATGCTTAGCAGGCACAATGCACAGATTGACATTTCTTCTTTAGACATACTGACGTGTTACTTCATGGAGGTAAAAAGTAATGGCACTTATAATTGAATCTGTGCAAAGCTCTCGGTGCTATTCCCTTGTGTGTCCTTGGTCGGTTCTCATAGGGTTCTTCATTTTCCTCCCTCATGAAATTGCTTATGGGAAACAAAAATCTCAATGCAGGACTCTCGTAAAAAATATTTTTTCAATCACTGAAGCTTTCCTGGGTGAAGAAATTAGCATCATTATAATTTGAATGATTGAACAAAAAGCTTGACGAGTGACATTAGCCAACTATTATATTTTCAAATGAACAGTTTCGGGTTCAACCTGGTTGTATATTACGCGTTCACTGTATCTAACGAGTATGGATGTTGAACTTCTTTCACACCGTATATAGCCACCCGCGCTAATCTGAGGTGCATAGCTGCAGTGGCTGTCTAATATTGGAAGGAAGAACGTTCCAGACGGCCGCAGAAGCGCATCTGAAAGCGCGCGATGCAGTGACCGTCTTTGTTCGATGGCCAGCCAACAGCCGCTACGAGAATGACCGGAGTGTACAAATTTAGTTTTTAAATCCTTTATATTAAGTTCACTTGCTTGCTTGCGCGCTTACGACCGTGCAAATCTTTCGGTCTTTTTTTTAATCCACTTCCCGTGATCCAATCGAGCTGACATTTTGCACACAGACTCGTTGTGCGTGACAATTTATTTTCGTGAAAAATGTTTTCCAAAATTTTACACTTTTTAGGAAAAAATAAATTATATTTAATTACCAATTGCTTAATCATCTGACCCATAGGTGGCAGCCATCTCAAGCCAGAGGACGAGAGGACTCTAGCCGCCACGCATATAAAGGATTTATAGTGGAAAAAACTTTGTTTTTACGGATTAATTTCTTTACGGCACAATTTAAGTTCTTCTCGACCACCATCCATAGTCCACCATCATTATTCATCACCATCATCGTCTCTGCTAGAGATTACGTATGGGTTGGCATTCCCATGTCCAAAAGAACGCCACCGCAAATCGCCCGTGCAAAGCACGGAGGGTCAGCTGTGACGAGTGCACTGCACTATGAACCCGGCGATCCGAGAAAAATAGTCCACCAAGAGGACCATGAAAGTGGCGAGTGTAATCTTAAGAGGCCAGTTGTTGTTTGGTAAAAACCCCCATCACCTACAAAGGTATTGTAAGGCCTTCCATTCAGCATATTTTTTTTTACTAAATTATTATACATAATTAAATTCAAAAGCTCATGCAAACATTGGATATTTTTATTTAAAACGAATTCAACTCACTTTTCCAAGAAAAATGTAAATAGTACTGTCACAGGGCACATTACATAAGACGCTGCGGTGTTTATTCCGCATTACTTACCCGATTTAAGTGGACTGTCTTTTGAGATGTTTTAGCCGCAACCTCTCGTGTTCACAATTTCACAACTATTCTCCTTGGTTCTTTCGGTAAAGTCACGTAGGTATAAAATAAATCACGACGTTTCGGGCGCAACACAAACTAACCACTGCAGTCGCCCCATACACTTATGTGGAAAACTAATTTTAAAAATACCACTTGAAAGACTCTAAACCAGCAAATGTATCCCAGCAGACACGTACAGCCCTGTTGTGCACGTGGCGTCACGAAAGCACAAAAGCTGAAGTTTGGTTCAGCGGTTCCAGCCACCGACCAATTTTTCCGCCTACTGATCAAAGTACAAACTTGCAGGAACGCCCCCTGTCACAATGTCACAAACACTCTCCTACACAAATACGCACACTACACAGACTTAACTTGCACAGAGATAATAACCAAAGCATGGCAAGATGCCATCCCACCCATGTGCTTGGATGCCCACAAGGCTCATGTGACTTGGGAATGCCACCGGCCTGTTGGCACTGTGCTCACAGCGAGCCGACCCGCTACGAACATCAGTTGAGTAATAGCGTGGTTTGCATCGGGAATGGTGCCCCAAATTTAAATGCCCTTTTTGTTCCCCCCCCCCCCCCAGTAAAATCTCCAAACCTCTTTTAAAATCCTTTATATTAAGTTCACTTGCTTGCTTGCGCGCTTACGACCGTGCAAATCTTTTGGTCGTTTTTTAACCCACTTCCCGTGATCCAATCGAGCTGACATTTTGCACACAGACTCGTTGTGCGTGACAATTTATCTTCGTGAAAAAAAATTTCCAAAATTTTCCACTTTTTAGGAAAAAAAAAATTTCACTAACACAATCATATATTTTTCCTAAACACAGAAAATTATTCTGGATGTGTGTCAACATACTATAAAAATGAAACTCTTACTCAAGAAAAACAGAAATGAATAAAAAAATAAAACCGATGCCACGCATATAAAGGATTTATAGTGAAAAACTTTGTTTTTACGGGTTAATTTTTTAGCTCGGCGGCATGGGCCTCTCGGGCATGTGGGGCAGTTGCACCCCCTCCACCACGCTCGATAGCTATACGCCACTGGTGTTCCAACCCACGTGCTGTAGCGTACATGACTACGGACCTCGCCTGAACTCAGCTGATCAGCCGACACCGTGTGCGTATGTACAGTTGATCATCGATTAATTATCGGGCTGCTTCTAACAATATCCTGCGGCCCCGGGCCGATCCGGCGAAACCACCACGTGCGTGCCAAAAAAAGTTGCTATACTTGATTTCATTGTCAAAAATTAAGTACGGTACATTGTACACAGCATAACGACAACTGAAACAATGAAAATACTGCACGTAAATACATTTTCCATGGCTAATAACTACAGGAATAAAAATAGAAAATGTGCACAGTGCGATCCGGCGAAATGTGCGTTGTGTAATTTGGCATTCGCACGAGCACCGGTCTAAGGGCTGCATCAGTCTGGCGATCATCAAACACAAGTTGTGAAAACAAGAGCGTAGAGTGGTAAGTACGGTACAGTAAACGATGGTACATTTTGTACGTTTATTTATTCAAATTTCACATCAAAAATGTAAAACACAAAAATAAACCATGTACATGTCTTGCAAGACTGTGCAAAAATTAGCCGGGTGAAGGACAACAAACTTAAGCACACAGACCAATTCCATCAGGATACCGTGCTTGGCTCTGTTGTGTGTAAAGTAAACGTGTGGAGACGTCTTTGTGCGTTCACGATGCTCTCCACGGCGATGGGAATGACAACAGTAGAGGCCCACTGCGTTGCCGGTATTGTTCCAAATTTGCCAAATTTGAAAAATTATGCCATGAATTACTCCATTGGGATGATACATGGCGACAAACCATCGCTCCAACGACTGCAAAAACGTGGCAGGACCCTCCTGAAAACGAATTTCTTTAGAACTCCGATTCGCACGGTTGGCAATGTACGGTCAGAAACAAGTTCAACATGCAATACATAAAGTCATGAGACTCGGTGAGACATCCCCGAGTTAACAAACATATCTCATAACTATTAACAACAACAAACACACGAAGTTACACAACTCTCTATTGGCAGCTGCGTGATTAAAACTGACAACCCCGTTCAATAAAAGAGTACGACAGAATGAACCCGTTTGTATATCACAAATTACAATCTTCTTGGTTCCTTCGGTAAAGTCACGTAGAGGGGAAATAATAAAATAATAAAATAATATAATTCTTTTATTATTTCCATTTTACGTGACTTTACCGAAAGAACCAAGAAGATGAATCCCTGCAGTCACGAAAGCTTTAAATCGAAACAAATTACAATTTCGATTTAAAGCTTTCGTGACTGCAGGAAATCATCTTCTTGGTTATTTCGGTAAAGTCACGTAAAATGGAAATAATAAAATAAAATAAATAAAACAATAAAATTATTCTCCTCGACAGACCTGTTCTCAACCTGAGGACGGCTACTTGCGTTGTGGCCGAAACGTCGTGAGAATTATTTTATTATGTTTTATTTTCATTATTTTATTATTTCCATTTTACGTGACTTTACCGAAAGAACCAAGAAGACAAATTATAATGTTTATTGTATGTGAACGCGTTTGCAAAGCAGTGGGCGGGGCTTAATGAAGGGGCGTAAGGAAAGGGGAGGGGCGTAAGAAGGCGTGGTGTAAGGAAGGGGGAGGGGCGTAAGAAGGGGGCGGAGCGTAATGAGGCGTGGTGTAAGGAAGGGGGCGGGGCGTAAGGACGGGGGCGGGGCGTAAGGAGGCGTGGTGTAAGGAAGGGGGAGGGGCGTAAGAAGGGGGCGGGGCGTAAGGAGGCGTGGTGTAAGGAAGGGGAGGGGCGTAAGAAAGGGGGCGGGGCGTAATGAAGGCTTGGGGAGCATGGAGGGGTTGCTAGCCCCGCCCATCTCCCGGATGTCCCGCCCCGTTAGGTGGAAGTGACGTCACGGAGCGGTCGGCGCGTGGGGGGAGGCTGGACAGTGAATTTACAAATGGAGCTCAAGTCGGACGTTTTGCGATGGTGCAGTTCGCGAATTGAGTTTGAGACTTTTAATATTCGACAGCCATAACGAGTTTACTTTGTAACTACGTGGTGGGGAAGGGGGTGGGGTCTTAGCGGAGCGACGAGAGCGACCGGCTTTAGTGGTTAAAGCGAGGCGCGAGTGGTTGCGGTGTAATGCATCAGATGGTCCCAAGTTGCCCTTTCCTATTTTCCGCGATTGTCCGCGCTTCGTGACTGCATTGTACCAACGTGTGCGTGAATATGAAGCGTTGACTGGCGCCAATTCAATGAAACAGCTTTGCCTCACAGTGCACTCAGCTCGTTGCATAATCGCAATTGCGGTTAATGCAAATAATCTGTTCGTACACTAGAGTTTACAGTATTGCGTTCGCTAAACGCAGACCATTGTACAATAATTTAGACTTGGCAACCAGTTCTAAAAGTCGGCATGTAATGAAAGTTACTTGTGCAAAACACGCATCCAGTCGTTCGCGCAATACTCCATTATGCAATCGAATAAACTATACTGAATATCCCAGTACTAGGTCATATCATGCATATACTCTTTGGTTCTTTCGGTAAAGTCACGTAGTGACGAAAGCTTCAAATCAAGATATTATGCATATTTTAGACAGACGACTGATGGAAGTGACAAGATCAACATGAGACGAGACAAGCGAGAGACATTTACCAGGCGAACCGCGGCCCTGGATCGTGACAACTCATCGCGTCGCGGGAGGTGGTGAGAATAGGAGACATCGCTGTCCCCTAACAGCCCCTTTTGCCAATTCACTGCTGGATGAGGGCCTCCCACACGCTGTGTGGGTCCTGATGGACATTTGATCATACTTCACCGTGGTCAGTGCGTGTTAGGCGAAGGCTTTTGGAACATAGATATTCAGTACAACAACTTGATATTGCTACCACGACCCTCTCGCTGCTCAACACGTGGCCTCTAAAGTCACATTCACTTTAAGATGTTTTTTGTTCATGTTTTTGTTTGTTGCGGTTGCACCCGATTCAAGAGCCCAATGGCTCACAGGGCTATACCTAATAAATGAACTTGAACTCTACGTGGCAAAGTGTAATGATTACCTGATTGTAGCATTTCATCGCGAGTTTGCTCAAATGTATTGCAGTTGCATGAGCCATCGAATTAATATAGCGCAACACAATTGGACGAGTCAACTATTCACCACGGTGTACAATTGATAAAGTGCTATGAAGAAGGACCATTTCCAAAAACGTCACAAGTTTTACATGTATCCTTATATTTTGTTGTTTTTATGTGGACATGCGCGCACCGCTGCCAACGCAGTATCGCCATAAAAGTGCTTATTTATTTGCATTTGTCTCCTTCCTCAGATGGAATTGCTTCCGTTGAAGTTGAGCGAGCTGGCGGGAGCTGCCGCGGCCCGACTCGATGTGCGTACCCTGGAGGATGAACTTTCAGGTATCAGCACGAGATCACGTCACTTGGAAGCTACGACGTGTGTGCGAGAGTCAAACGTCGGCGTATAATGGCCCCTCCACAGCTGAGCGATCAGATGAGCAACTTGAATCAAAGTTCTAGATTTGAAGCTTTCGTGACTGCAATGATTCATATTCTCAGGTTTTTTCGGTAAAGTCACGTAGGTAAAAACATTAAAATTAATGAAAGTAAAATAAAACAAAACAAAATAAAATTCACGACGTTTCGGAGGCAACACAAGTCTCCGTCATCAGGTGGGACCGTCACAGCCGAATTAGCTGCATCAAGTGAAGCAATGATTCAAGATGTAATCCCTTATAAGCAAGTTGAAGGGAGGTGGAGAGGGGGGGAGAGCTTATCAGGCTGTGGTAGCCAATGAATGGAAACGTATCGGGAGGGAGGAGGAGCGGTGATCAAAGACTGCACGCAGTGCTCAACACAATGAATGGAGACGCGCCGGGACGGAGGGCGAGCGGTGATCAAAGACATCACGTAGTGCTCAACACAATGAATGGAAACGTGGCGAGCGGTGATCAAAGAACAATGAAGAGATTACTGTTAAACACTGTGGATGTTAACACTCGGTGAAGTAAATTAAAATAGTGCCTGTCAGATAAGATGGTCCAAAAAGTGTAATTAAGTCTTTTTTGCGTGGTTAATAACATCTTTCCAGTGATTACTGAGTTTGTACCCATCATCACGGTTGAAATTATGTCTGTGTTTGTATATTTGTATGGCTTCGTGTACAAACCTTTGATGGTAGCCCGGAGGTTTGCAGAGAACCTTGGTCTCGGAAAAGACAATTTCATGAGAGCCCGCCGAGTTGTAGCAATGATCGGCAACGGCCGAAGAATCAGTTCTGCCGTGTTTCAGATCTGACTTGTGCTCGCGGACACGATCAGCAACATGACGTTTTGTTTCTCCAATGTAGCAATCACCACAAATGCAACTCAATTTGTAGACTCCAGGATACTGTAAGTCAGGAACGACATCCTTCACAGATGGAATCAGATCACGGATTTTATGCACTGTACTGAATCGGACTTGGATCTTATGTTTGTTTAGAATTTTGGAGATCTTTTTGGTCACGCCTGCTATGTATGGTAACGTGATAGTTTTGGTCAGAGTTTCATGTGGTTGTTTCTGTGTGGTGGGAGAGACAGCTTGGCGGATAGTGCGGTCAGAGTATCCGTTCATCCTGAGGGCCCGATGTACATGTCTTAATTCATCAGTCAGGTGGTGTTGGTCAGAAATGCCATGGGCTCTGTGGTATAGCGTTTTGATGAGAGAATTCTTTTGAGATGGGTGGTGGTGGGAATCCGGTTTCAAGTAGGAATTTGTGTGGGTGGCTTTCCTGTAGACAGAATGTCCCAAGGATCCGTCAAGCCTCCTCTTAAACAGAATATCCAAGAATGGTAGTTTACCGTCTTTCTCCACTTCCATGGTGAATCTGATAGATGGGTGTCTAGAATTGATGTGGTCCAAGAAGTGGTTCAATGCTGGGAGGCCATGTGGCCAGATGACGAAAGTGTCATCCACATATCTCTTCCACAGGGAAGGACGCAGGGTGGATGTCTGGATGGCGTCTGATTCAAACTTTTCCATGAACATGTTGGCTATAACTGGTGACAAGGGGGAGCCCATAGGGGTACCCTCATTCTGTTTGTAGAAGGTGCCATTCCAGGTAAAATAGGTGTTGGTGAGGCAATGCCTAACCAGCGCAGGTACATCAGAATTCAATCCATGTTGGACTAAGTCCTCAATTATTGTTAGGGTGTCCGGTACTGGGACTTTGGTAAACAAAGATACTACATCAAAGCTGACGCTCCCCTTCACAGGCAAGACCTCTTCGGCAGTACTCAACTCAACCCAATTAGTCTCTATGGTTAAGGACATGGTACTATCTCCTGATGACATCCTCGTCAGCTTTGATGTAGTATCTTTGTTTACCAAAGTCCCAGTACCGGACACCCTAACAATAATTGAGGACTTAGTCCAACATGGATTGAATTCTGATGTACCTGCGCTGGTTAGGCATTGCCTCACCAACACCTATTTTACCTGGAATGGCACCTTCTACAAACAGAATGAGGGTACCCCTATGGGCTCCCCCTTGTCACCAGTTATAGCCAACATGTTCATGGAAAAGTTTGAATCAGACGCCATCCAGACATCCACCCTGCGTCCTTCCCTGTGGAAGAGATATGTGGATGACACTTTCGTCATCTGGCCACATGGCCTCCCAGCATTGAACCACTTCTTGGACCACATCAATTCTAGACACCCATCTATCAGATTCACCATGGAAGTGGAGAAAGACGGTAAACTACCATTCTTGGATATTCTGTTTAAGAGGAGGCTTGACGGATCCTTGGGACATTCTGTCTACAGGAAAGCCACCCACACAAATTCCTACTTGAAACCGGATTCCCACCACCACCCATCTCAAAAGAATTCTCTCATCAAAACGCTATACCACAGAGCCCATGGCATTTCTGACCAACACCACCTGACTGATGAATTAAGACATGTACATCGGGCCCTCAGGATGAACGGATACTCTGACCGCACTATCCGCCAAGCTGTCTCTCCCACCACACAGAAACAACCACATGAAACTCTGACCAAAACTATCACGTTACCATACATAGCAGGCGTGACCAAAAAGATCTCCAAAATTCTAAACAAACATAAGATCCAAGTCCGATTCAGTACAGTGCATAAAATCCGTGATCTGATTCCATCTGTGAAGGATGTCGTTCCTGACTTACAGTATCCTGGAGTCTACAAATTGAGTTGCATTTGTGGTGATTGCTACATTGGAGAAACAAAACGTCATGTTGCTGATCGTGTCCGCGAGCACAAGTCAGATCTGAAACACGGCAGAACTGATTCTTCGGCCGTTGCCGATCATTGCTACAACTCGGCGGGCTCTCATGAAATTGTCTTTTCCGAGACCAAGGTTCTCTGCAAACCTCCGGGCTACCATCAAAGGTTTGTACACGAAGCCATACAAATATACAAACACAGACATAATTTCAACCGTGATGATGGGTACAAACTCAGTAATCACTGGAAAGATGTTATTAACCACGCAAAAAAGACTTAATTACACTTTTTGGACCATCTTATCTGACAGGCACTATTTTAATTTACTTCACCGAGTGTTAACATCCACAGTGTTTAACAGTAATCTCTTCATTGTTCTTTGATCACCGCTCGCCACGTTTCCATTCATTGTGTTGAGCACTACGTGATGTCTTTGATCACCGCTCGCCCTCCGTCCCGGCGCGTCTCCATTCATTGTGTTGAGCACTGCGTGCAGTCTTTGATCACCGCTCCTCCTCCCTCCCGATACGTTTCCATTCATTGGCTACCACAGCCTGATAAGCTCTCCCCCCCTCTCCACCTCCCTTCAACTTGCTTATAAGGGATTACATCTTGAATCATTGCTTCACTTGATGCAGCTAATTCGGCTGTGACGGTCCCACCTGATGACGGAGACTTGTGTTGCCTCCGAAACGTCGTGAATTTTATTTTGTTTTGTTTTATTTTACTTTCATTAATTTTAATGTTTTTACCTACGTGACTTTACCGAAAAAACCTGAGAATTTGAATCAAAGTTTTTAGTCATGTTGCTGTTGTTTTGGCAGTGGCACAAAAGCACAAATAAACGCTCGCATTCGTCAATTAAACATCCACTGCACATAGGCCACCTCTACGAGCCCTCTACATGCTTTGAAGAAGGGTCATTGCCAGAAACGTCGTAAGGTAGTCTTATTGACGGATGTGTTAAGTATTTTTAGTGTGCAACTGGTTACTTACTGTGGAAGACTCCTTTCAAGCAATCTGCTCAGCACTCAGGTGTGGACCCAGCATTATTAGGTAGCGGTGGGGAGTCTGGGTCTTATTGGCTGTTTACACCGGTGATTAGATTCAGGATGGCAACTGTAGGCCACATGAAGTCTACCAGTTTGAAACGGCGATCTGTCGTAATTTTTGTCGCTGCAAGCATCTTAGCCGCACTATTCGAGTTCCCGAGACGAATATTTTCCATTCAGTATGTTGAGGCATGGCTGTCAATGCAAGGGCCTCTTGAATTTGTAATTCACATGGTCACTGCAGCTACTAGAATGTATGCAGTGCTCTGAATTGTAAAAAAAAATTGAATACAGTATTCCTGAATGCAATTGTGATCCCAAATTGTGAAAATGCATCACATTAGATGGGTGGGGTGATTCCACGTGAACCTATTTCACCTGCCACGTTTCCGATTTAAAACATTGACCAACGCAGTTACATTCTTCTCATTGTATTCAATCATGCCAACAGTCGCCTCGTCATTACGATGGAGTTGATCTATCAGGGGTACTTGACGGATACTTCTCGAGAAGTTAGAAAGATGAAATTTGGTAGATGGGTAGCTTTTAGGACAAACAACAGGAGCAATCTGAAAATCCGAGATTTTTCATTTTAAGGCCACGAAATGTCAATTTTAAGTGCCCCATAAATATGTGTCTGCGTGTGATTCAGAAACCGTTAAAAATATAAGATTGTAGTTTGATAGAGCATTAAACGGCAAACTAAATTAAAGCGAGAACCATTGTCCTATATTTTATTTTTTGAAATGTTTCGGATTAAAGCGGTTTTCAACGAAAAAATACACATTTTATGATGTTGAAATCTGAATAATGTGTGAACGATAGATGCGTCCCCTAAGAGTAGTTTATAATTTTTGTGCTTACTCATAAAAAAGGGAATCTTTAAATTGAGCGGTTTCCGATGGATATGCCTTTAAGTATAATATAGTTGAATAAAGTTGTCAACAATTTAAGTTTTTTTTTGGTTGAAAAAACACATTTTTGAAAGAGTTTTGTTAGTGTCTGAGCGTAGATGAGGGTCAAAATCATATCAGCTTAATTATTATACGTATTGAAAACTTGCCTGCCGAAGACAGGCTTTATGAACTAGTCTATATTTAAAACTACCGTACATAATTCCTTCCACACTGTTCTAAAAAGAAACTGCATTTTTTGCCACAGCGCTGCCAGTCACAGCACTGCATGACCTTTTGCCGCACCTCAGCCTCTTTTACCTGGACCGCCTCCAGGGAGCGTTGCAGAAACAAGGTGAATTTCTCCTTCCTCAAAACGCTGGCGAACAAACCCATGGCGCATTGGAAGTCTAAAAGTTAAATTGTTGCGATCAAAGAACCACACCATCCGTGGAGTAACTTGGAAGATACATTTTTGATTGAGAAACGTTTGTTGTGTATGGGATTGATTGATACATCAATTGATTTAAATTAATTTCGGCTACATGCTTCAAATATTACTTAAGAACCAATTCCTTTCGATTCTTGTATACTGGGCATAATTTAAATCATTTCTGTATTCCCGAATCGAAACGCAACGATAAATTGTGTGAGCCACCTGCATAAACAGTCTATTAACATGCATTAACCACATTCCTTGCCAACAGCACATGGTGACATCTTGCTAAGACCAGGGTTACATTTCTAGCATTGTGCATAGGCATAAAATAACTTGCTTTAGGTGTGGCTTTAGGTGTCATCTGTTGTGATGAATCGTTTGGCAAAGTTCCATTATCAGAGAATATAAATGGTGCAGAGGTATTGTTTCATAATTTTAAACAAATTCCTGACTGCATTACCACATGTGCTGCTGCTTACAGACATCATGTGCAAGTGTAAGCTTAATATTTGAATTTGCCTGTGACTAAACCACATGATGTGATGAGGTTTGAAATAGCATTGAAAACTCAATGTAACATCTTTCAAGGTACCTGTCAAACCGAAAGGTAGCTGTCAGTAAAAACGTCAAATCGGGCAAATAAACCAAATGTCAACAGCATTTCTTTTGAACTTAATATTTTTTTAAAGATCAGTGCAATTATAAAATGTCTGGGGTTTTTATTTGGGACACCAAGCAAAGTTTGTGAACGTGAAGTTACTGCTGCGCCCCAGGAGTGTCCTTGGAGCCCAAGTGGAAGCAGTTGTGTCAGGAGTTGGTTGGGAAGCAGGTTGGATGCAGGGGCTCGGTGACGACACAACACAATCACCCACACGACGTAAGTGCTCACACAGCGCATGACACACGCACGACACACGCACACATACGTGACATTTGCTGTTTTTTTAAGATTGGGTAAAATGTAGTTCTAGAGATTTTGAAGCGTCAATTCGTTTTCGCGAAATTGCATTTTCACTTTGTGCAGCCCTTTTGTCAGTCCACTGCTGGACGAGGGCCTCCCCACACACCGTGCTGCAGGTCACGGGGGTTATTTGACCATACTTCACCATGCTGGTCAGTGCGGGATGATTATGAAGCGGTCAGGAGACCATAGCAGTACAAAATAGCATTTTGCTATACTACCATCTGCTGCCCACCACATAGCCCAGCAGGTCCTACGATAACCTTTTGCATTGTGGTCACCCATCCGAGCAATATCCAGGTTCAACCCTCTGCTTCGCTTACAAGATCTGACAAGTTTGGGCACATTCCAGGTGGATTGGTCACAGGCGCCAATGCAAGTTTAAATCATTTAGCATCTAAATGCAGCTGCATCTCAAGGCCATATACACAAAGCAGGGACGTGAGCATCACAATGAAACCACCAAAAAGGCATTCTTATTTCCCCCACGGTTCCCTCCCCCCAACACCCCATATAGTTTTGTAACCTTTTTTTAAAGCAACTTGAGATGCTGCATACATTTAAATGGCAGTGTTCGACTCAGAAATTGGATTGGGAGCCCATTAAGGGGAATTTAGTATTGTTTTATTCACACGTGGACGCATTTGGCCACTGTCACACAACTTGCAGGAGGGGGAGACCACGTGGCATGAGCGGTTCATGGGCCTGCTTTTCCGCGTCGCGTTGGGCGGCCTGGAGAGTGCCGTGTCCAGGAAGCACCTGGTGCTGCCCTTCACCTCCGACCCTCGCTTCTGCGCGCTGGAGATGTGCGCACCGCACGTGCGCCGCCTCGCCGTGGCCCACCCGCTCGACGCATTCTGCTCGCTGCTGCAGCCGTCGCGAGGGCCCGTCCTATCCACGCTGGCGCGTACCCTCACCTCGCTCACCTTCAAGCACTTGGGCTTCGATTGTTGCCCGAGGCGCGAGCGGCTGGTCGCCGTCGTGCAGTCGCTCTCAAGTCTGCGCGAGGTCTCTTTCGAGCGGTGCCTCACACTGCGGGCAGAGCTGCTCGACTGCGTGCTCGGCGCATGCGTGGCTTCGGAGCGTGCGGGCAAGCGTGACGAGGCCGAGGCGGTGGAGGAGGCGGGCACTGCCAAGAGGGTACGCCGTGTCGCAAGCGCCCCCACGCTCGCGCACTCCGATGCCACAGCAGGTGACGTTGACGACGAAACGGAGCTCCTCTATTCAGATTTATCGCCCGAGGAGCATTGCTGGGACGATAACGACAGCTCGGAGGATCTTTTTG
Organism: Lampetra planeri; assembly: GCF_965212315.1. Taxonomy (NCBI): domain Eukaryota; kingdom Metazoa; phylum Chordata; class Hyperoartia; order Petromyzontiformes; family Petromyzontidae; genus Lampetra; species Lampetra planeri. The sequence continues at coordinate 8,297,536 of NC_136130.1, read as the reverse complement.
ATTTGTCGCTCACCGAGGGGCCAAGGCTGTGTTGTTGCCGTAAAACTCTCATGCCGGTGTCCGTAGCCACCGTGCTCGAATGCCTGGGCATAGATGCCGTCGACCCTGAGGGCAGTTGCGACTTCTATGCTGGTGGAAGAGGGCCCGGCTGGGATTCGCCCTTCTACTTGCCTGCCCGGACAGCGGCCCCCACCGGCCCGTATCGCGCTCCATGCCCCCCGCTGACGGTGACGGTGCTGCGACTCGTTGGCATGCCGCTGTCGGTGCAATGCGTGGCCTACCTGGAGGATGCGCTCTCGCGCTGGATCTGTCTCGAGAAGCTCGTGCTCATCGACACCGGTAAGAATGCCGTCATGTGCTCGGGGCAAAGAAGGGCACTCGCCAGACTATCTCCCCCGCTCGCCAACAAAAGCCTGGCGCACCGCTAACTTGCGCTCTCATTCACTTCTTTCACTGCGTTTTGGAATAGGAGTGATTCATCTCCTCCAGGTATCGCTATTGAAGTAATTCTTGGTTTTGTTTTTAAGTCTCATTTGTATTTTTTTTACTTCTCATTTGCAGTTTTGTTCGTTCCATCAAGTCCATATGTATTATATCATCTGCAAATAATTTGCATGCATTGTAAGAAATTCTCATGCGCAGAATAAACTCATGTACCTCAAACAATAAGAATCGATTTAAATATTTAGGAATAATTGCATGAAAAAGGTTTGCAATGTGTGTTCAATATGGATTTCGCTAACTCCCGTCATGACGCATGTGAACACAACTTACGGATACCGATCCTTTGGCATAAGCATTGTACAAGTACTCACTTTCCCAGCTCATTGTTTTGCCAATTGCACTGTCCCGTGCTCATGTGCAGAGCTGGAGAACCGCTTGCTGTGCGTGCTGCACGCGCTGCGCCGCCTATCGCGTCTGCCGGCGACGCGGTTCTCTCACCTTGACCTGCGTGACGACGCCCTCGCCGTTCCCATGCTCACCGTGGCGGGCTGCGTGCTCAGCTCCTTCCCGCGGCTGCGCTCTCTGCTGCTGGCGACGGTGCTGCCCGCCGTCAGCCCCGGCGTGCCCCTGCAGGGCTGCCGCCTGCGTGGGGCCCTGCCGCCCTGCCAGCTGAGGGAGCTCTCGCTGTGCAGCTGCAGCAGAGAGGTGAACCTAGGGCGGCTGCTGGAGCTACTGGAGGCCACACGTGGCTCGCTGCGATGCGTGAGCCTGCGCGGCAGGACACTGGCGCACCGCGACGACCTCGCCACGGTGCTGCGCTCGCTGGCGGCGCCCGGGAACCGCCTCGACTCCCTGCGGCTGGAGGACATGGGCACGAGGCTGGACCTGGACACGCTGGCGGAGGCCGTGATGGCCACTCGCATTAGTGAGCTGGCGCTGAGACACTGCCCTCCATCTTTCGAGGCTAACGCACCGCAGTGGGACGGCTTGGCGCTCGCCCTCCGGCAGAACGCCAACCTGCGCCGGCTGGTGCTCGCGAGGAACCGGCTGGGACGGGAGGGGCTGCGTGTCCTCGCCTCCCTCTTCAGCGAGGGGGCGGCTTGCCGCGTCGCACACCTCGACGTCAGCTTCAACTGCCTGCCACCCGACGCACTCCTGGAGTTTGCGCTGGCGCTGGGGGGCGAGGGGTCCGCGTCGCGCCGCCTGGAGGTGCTGGACATCACCGGAAACCGGCTGCTGCGCGAGCCGGCGGTGGCGCAGCGCGCATTAGTGATGCTGCGCAGCCGCGTGGATCACGTGTTGCACGATGACTGGGACGCGACTCACGCCTTTGCCGACCACGTGAGCGTTATGTGAGCGATCGTGTGTCCCAGAGAGAGAGTTGGGAGGAGGTGATCAGCAAGTCAACCCGGTTAGGGGCCATCCATATAATAGGTACGCATGGAGAGGGGGGGTTAACCTAAATACGTACGCTTGCGTATGGGGGGTCTACTGACAATGTATGTACGCATAGGAAACGGGGGGGGGGGAAGCATTGATAATAATTTTTCTACATTGGCCTTCAAATGAGCCACAGTTCAGTTTCTTCAGCTGTCAGACAAGTACTACCGGGAGAAGTGGGACTGTGGGAAAGGTATCACTTGTATGCCATCGTACCCCTGACTGCAAGCTATCACGCAGCTCGGCAAAATAAGTGGCCAAGGTACGCAACATAATTCTTTAATGCAGCCGGTGGTGGACTATCTGTTTGCTTAGACACGTTAATATTTTTAATCTTTGATCGTTTCTGCGTGGATTAAATATTGGCCGTTCTATAGGATTCGGGGGGGGGAGTGCGTCAAGCGTACATAAGCAGGTGGGGGGGGGGTGTAAAAAGTACGCATGCGTACAGGGAGGGGGGGGGGTCAAGTTTTGACAGATTTTTGCGTACGTACTAAATGGATGGCCCCTTAGTCGCTCAGAGAATGCTTTAAAAGTCCATGGGATCCAGGGGTAGTTGATAGTAGCAGATCGAGCAGTCAACAAACTCTGCTTCTGTTTTCCAGTCTCGTGGTGGCGCTCGCAGGTAGATTCATTGAGTAACTGGGAGTTGAGACGGCGTTGGCTTCACCAGCGTTGTGCCCACCCGATGGGGGCTCCTCTAGTCCACGCAGCTTCTCAGGAGAACTGGTCTCGTGGGAGGGAGCCCAGCGCCTGTGCATTGTCACATATTGCTTGCGCATTGCAGTTTTGATTTTTCTATCCACGCTTATCGTAAGAGACTGGAAGACCCCCTCCTCCAACTGAAGCAATTACCAAACCTTGCTTGGGCCTAGATTCAGTTACTTTCAGTATCACCTCTGGTGGCACAACTGGTGTCACAATATTTAAACAAACATCTTAAATTGTACCATCAGTAGGTTGCCACGTAAGTATGTTATTTTTCCATTTCGAGAAAGCTAGACCACCAAAGTTTTGCGAGCTTAGGCGGTACTGATATCTGCTCTGACCCATGGACTAAAATTAGTATTGCACTCAAAACGATGTACAAAACACCACATTTCATAAAGATTACGTGTATAAAACTGCAGATTTGTTGAATTTATTTTGTCAAAACATTTTTTTACAATGTTTACAGTAATTGAGTGTCTACTGATTTTTCCTTTTATAAGCTAGTGTTTGACTTTTATTTTTAAACGCACAATTTACATCCTCGAAATAACGGGAGTTGGATCATACCCGTGTTCCCCTTCATAACAGAGTTCTTTGGAAGCCCATACAAAATTTCACAAATGTTGGGAATCAAATCGAAGCTCATGCTTGCAAATTCCCAGAGATTGAATGTCGTGCATACCGACGCCGACTTGGTTTTTATCCTTGCCTCGACGCTGCACAGGAACGCCACGTACCAGGGGGTGCACCGCAGCTCCGAACATAGCTTTAATGTCTATTTAATTACTTGATACCCTGATTAGTACGTGTTGTTGGTGTTTTAATGTGAACGCCAATTGTTGAGCACTAAAACGCAAAATTACAAGCTATAATTTGTCCTCTCTTTACAATCTGTCATTCATTTCTCCTGGACAAAAACGGGGTTTTGTTGAGAAAGTGCATATGCGGGGCTGTGGGAAAACAATCGCCAACCCACCCACAAATTGGCCCATTATTTCAAGGACGCGATTTACTCAATTCCTATTTACCTGTCACTTCTACGTGTGACACTACGCACTGGGCAGGGCTCCCCAATTACCAAGGCGTCGGCGGGTGGGATGCGGACCGCAACCGCTCCAGCGATTTCACAGATCCGGGCTGGCGTGGCGCGACAGGTCACGGATGGCTCGCTTCATGTTGGGAGCGACTGTGGAGAGACGGAATATTATCATCGCACATTCACACTGCAACCCCGTGGCTCAAACAGTTTGTAACCTCCCAAGAACAGTGCCTTGTTTTTCTGAAGGTGCCATTGCCCACAAAACCATACTGATTCTTCTTCTTGGTTCTTTCGGTAAAGTCACGTAGAAAGAACCAAGAATATGAATCCCTGCAGTCACGAAAGCTTTAAATCGAAACATTGATTCTATTTCAAGACCACGGTGCTGTTGACGAACATGTCGAGTCTCTGGTGTGCAATGGAAATCACTCACTCTCCTCGTCTGGGAAGAGGTAGTAATACTTGTACTTGGCAGTGCCGTGGATGTTGTAAATCTCGGGGTGCACGATGCCCATGTAGTCTTGGGGGGTGGGGGGGGGGTTGGAGACGAGAGGGCAAAACGAAGCATCAAAAAGAGAGCGGAATTCCGGCCAACGGGGGTACTGCAGGTGCCAGGGCAGTCCACCTGGGGGCGCGCGTGGCTAAGCAAAGGCTTTTGAAAAGACGGTTGCGGGACAATGCACAATGTGTCGGCAAGAAAGGTTACGTTTCCCGACCGTGTTTACGGGCCTGTACCGCGTGTCGTTTGGCACGATGTCCGACGTTTCGGCCCCACTTGCTGGGAGCTTCTTGAGCAAACATTGGCCATCGTGCGGAACAATTTGCAGTGCAACTCAAACATCCAAGAGCTGAAACGGCGCAACCGTGAAAACCTACACCGCAATGAAGGGTCTGTCTCACCATATGCATATAAAGTAACGTTCTGTTCAATCAGCCTTTGACCCTACTGCATCAGCATTTTCCAGCGGCAGTTGTTTAAAGCTGCGAACGTCTGAACCCGGGTCTAACTTCGGAAGGTAAAAGCAGGGTCTAGAACAGTGGTTCTTAACCTGGGGTGCGAGATGCCCTTTCTGGAGGGTGCGAGGCATGGACAGGTTTTTTGAGAAGGTAAATCATCAAAGACACAAATTAAGCATGGGCACTAAACCATATGTATTTATTAACATACATTATTTTTACGATTGAGAACCAATAAGGGGTGCAAGGCTACAGTGAAGGTTAATAACCACTGCTCTAGACTATGCAAGGCTTACTTTTGATTGGAGTTATGTAGCACGTTGCCATCGTCAATAAGAGGAACGGAGGTGGTAGAGCACTTGTATTATTTAAGCCAAAATGTCCCCATTGCTATATGGGGTTGGCTCCGATTGTAATTGTTTACTTTCACCGTCTATTTTACTGTCACATCCACCATCCATAGACTTTTATACAGACCCTTAGAATTGCATAGAGAGACCCATCGACTCACATGCTGTTTACATGATCCACAGACTTACACAAAGAGCCATGAGGTGCACAGACTCGCATGATCCACATTGCGTTTTAGTCTGTGCCTCTTTTCTCGGGCACATCCACATTCGTCATATCTCATTCCCCCCACATCCTTCTCACCCCTCGGTCACCCTGTACTCCTGCCGGCTGGGAGGCTGGAGTAGGCATCTCCATAGCCCTTGTCATTACATGCCCATTGTAAGAGAGCAGCTGTGTGTGCCGAGTAAATCACATCTCCGGCCGTCTTACCAAGAAAGAGGATGCGGGGAACGTATCTTCCATCTGGAGCAAATGTATCGTCCAGGGGTTCATCCTTGGTTGGGAGAGGAAGGTGGAGGTGGAATTGGGCGACATGGAGGTTAGCGAGCCTTGAGACTCTGCGAGGCTTTACTGGCTAAATACATTATATTTCCCATGCCGTCTTATATTTCGGACCAAGATTAAACAAAGCTGCTCTCTGCGACCGGGTCTACTTGGCCATTCCTCTTCACGCCTTCTCGCTGCCTCCCTCCTCCAGCTCAGCCGCTCGCCACTTACATACGGACTCGCCCATGTCTCTCGAGTTCCCATCTGGAACCTAAAAAAACTATAACCTACAAAACTGAAGTATTTTTTTATTTGACCAGGTAAGGCTCACTGAGCTATATAGCTCTTTTTGTAGAAGCGACCTGGCCACAAATGATAGCTCAACAAGCGGCTTATGTGGACATTTATATCAGCCAAATAATTTAAACGCGTGTTTCTAAATGTAGAGGAGATACCCGGGGGACCCAGCGAAAAATCCACGCGATCACGAGGAGAGCACGCAGACTCCACATATACAGCAGGTGTCAGGGTGGGCGATCGAACCCACGACCTCCTGTATACCTTCATTCTAGATTTGAAGCTTTCGTGACTGCAAGGAATCATATTCTTAGGTTTTTTCGGTAAAGTCACGTAGGTAAAACATCAAAATTAATGAAAATAAAATAAAAACAAAAATCACGACGTTTCGGAGGCAACACAAGTCTCCGTCATCAGGTGGGACCGTCACAGCCGAAAACTCGCGAGGCAGTTAACATCTCGCCATCTTGGCGCCCTGTATGCAAAGTGGATGAGACCAGACCATCACTCTGGACAGAGTGGCACCCTGAGGTAAGTGACCAAGGGAAAGACCTCAAAAGTCAGATGATGATGATGGGGGTGGTGATTGAGACTGTAAAAACGGCCCTGAAATGGCTGTGTAACAAGGGGAATATCTAAAGTCAGATTGTTGGTGGTGATAAAATATTTTTCGTAACAACTGGGATCTGGCGGCAAGAAGAAAGCGTGGTCTGTTTGGCAGAGTGGAGGACACTCACAAAGAGGTTGACGAAAACCATGTGGTGGCTCAGCCTCAAGATCTCCCTGGAGTGAGCGAAGCGGGGTCTGAGGACTGCACGCACAGACACGGCGGGAACATCGCGTGCACACTGGACATCTGTGGAGAAAGCTTCATAGCTCATCGGATTCCTCCGGTATAAAATAAATATTCAGATTCTGACACACGAGCACCCATGGTTACCAACCATTATATGACTTTGCGGGTAAGTCAACAGTGGTTGTCCTATGGATAGACTCGCCCCTGCCAAAAGGAATGTGGAATTTCCATCACTGGCTCGGGGCTGACTTAGAAATAGTTTCCTGCGAGTGTGTGAGCAGTGTATGTGACCCCATCATAACGTTGCAGACGTTATTTCAGTCTCTCACCCCTCCAGACCGACTTATTTCATTAACTCGTCCCCACAATATGCGTTAACGTTACACGGTGCTCGAGAGATTTGACGCTTGAACATTTTAACAAAACAATTACTTGGCGACGCTGCTGCTGCTGCATTGGCCAGTGGCGCACGGGGACAAATAACAAACTCGCCACATTGGTCAATAACACTGTGGCCTTAAAAAGAAAAAGTCTACAATAGGTAACGTCTCGGGTCATGGTCCTTCCCTACTGCAGCATCGAGAGGCCGTGGGAAAGGGCCACTGTTCGAAAACAATGCCCATTATATATTTGTTTCCCTCTCTCTCTTTTTAAGGCCAAAGTATCGTTGACGAGTTTTCTTAAACATTTCGGTTTTATTACATGGCAATTGACAGGCGTGCCCCCCCCCCCCCTTGGGTGTGGATGAAGGAGGCGTAATGCGGAGACTTCAGAAAGTAGCCGCGACATCCAGGGTCGTTTCCCAACGCACGGTGGCAGGCCGCGGGCAATGCGACGGCCACGAATGCAAATGTCTCATCTCGAGGCAATAATTCCGTTGAAGACGTGCGCCCGATGACCACGTGCTCACCTTTGCACATGGGGCACCAGTGCTTGTGAATGAGCATGAGGATGGGTTTACCACTGCAGGGGGGGGGGCGGGAGCAGAGGATGCACACGCCACGTCTCATCAAACACTTTGGAAGCCCACTCCACGAAGATAAGCTCGTCGGTTCTACCCAGGGTGGAAAACGGATGCTCGATAAACACATGTCTCGAACTGTGGTTGCCATAGTATAATTGACGTATACTAAATGTTTTGGGTGGGCGTCAGTAGGGATGAATGTGACGTGAAACAATTACGGAATATGAAAATAAATAGCAAGTGGCTATCGACGCAGTATATATACCCCGGGCTTCCTTCCCGTGCTGGAAACTACCCATGGCCGATACTGCCACCATCTGCCACCCCAGGTGGTTAAAAACAAACCCTTCGTTCATAGGCTAAGGAAGACAGAGTTGAAGCAGTCGAGTTGAAATGGCGATGCAATGTTATCAGCAGTGGATACAGCAAGGAGTGATAACAACTACACCACCACTCCATCCACCCACGTGCTCCCTCCATGCTCACAATTCTTCCGCCTCCTCCAAGGCGTCGCCCAGAGTGTGGCTCCAGTTGTAGTGACTCCCGAAACCTGCAGGTGGATAAGGAGGTGGAGGGTGGCGAAGATTCATCGTGAAGGCGTGGAAACAACGGGCGGGACACTTCGTGGCTCAGAGCGCGGTGCCGTGTCGGCATCGCCGAGATTTTGGGATCGAATCCTGGATTTCAGATTAAGCCGGGTCCGAAAGTGTAAGAAGTTGATGGTCTGCACACACAAAATAAAAATTGTATTCGGGTTTGTACGTAATTTGCCCAAATCCCAGCTCTGAGAAGAGAACGAAACTCATCGATTTGCATGCCGTGGAGCGAATATAATGTACTCTCCGCACGAGGGCTGGTGCTGCCCCCTAACGTGGATCAGAGGACAACTTGAAGAGTTCTCTGACGCAGTTTGATAAGATCTCGTTCCGCGCTCCCGTCTCGGACACCGGTTGACTGCGTCGCCTGCAAGAATTCGTAATGGGACCGCTCCACTCATGGCGACGCTTGGGATGAAGATACAAACCCTTGACAAATGTATTATTATTTTCTACCCATTCAGCGCACGACACATATATCGAATCACGTGTGCAAATAATCGATTTGTTTTAATATTTGTATATGCAGTGGGTTCGCATAACCGCAGCAGCCACTAGAGGCCGTTAGATTCACCACAGGGTCATAAAAAAGAATCTATTCTTTAACCAAATCAAAAATTCAAAGTCGTGGATGGAGAATTATTACTACCCTGATGATGGATGATTATTATTAAAACTATCTAGGAAAGTGTTACGTTTATAATATTTGGCTGTTATACTGGTAGGAACGAAGTGAACCAGCCTACAATAGATTATATCGTCCGTCCGTCCGATGTCCGATTAGGTGTAGCAACATCGCCCCCTACTGCAAACACTTGGCAGGACCCTACAAAAACCTTTAGACTCAGTGACGCTTTCCTGGCTAAACAAGTGTAACATTCCCTTATAATTCCCTGAGATAGTTTTTAATTAAAACATTTATATTAAAAATTAACTCACAGCGGCCTAAAGCCTACAGCTAGGCCTAAAGCCTAGAACTAGGCCTCAAACTCTCCCTTCGTATCGTACCCCCACCATTTCATTTTATTATAGCCATTCATTTGTTCGTTCCTACCAGCCCACCCCGCAGGGACCTGTTATATTTTCACGTGCGACGCCACTACGTTGGGCTATCATTTGTGGCCAGGTCGCTTCTGAACATAAGTTATGTAGCTCAGTGGGCCTTCAACTGGCCAAATAAATAAAAACACAGGTAGTTAGTTCGTTTTTCGTGAAACGCGCACTCCGTCCAGATTCATTTAAAATCAGACGCTCACCGTGATCCAAGCCGCCGGGACAAGACTCCTCCAGCGGGGCAGCTCGTAATCCGCAGGGAAACATCACCACCACCGTCACCACCACCGTCACCGCCGTCATCACAGTCGCCATCGTCAGCAAGCCGAGCGACGGCATTCTACGAGAGATGTGCTCGGTCGTACTGCGGGTGTTGGAACTCTCTCGCTCCGATCAAACCCAGCGTGTCCGGGGTCAGGAGAGGGCCTTCAAGTGGATGTCACTACGCCAGCTGTTGATCCCTTCTCTCTCTCTCTCGCCCTCCAACTTCGCCATTCCAATTTCCCCCCCCTCTTTTTAAATCAATATCCCACAATCCCCCACCCCCATCTCCCTCTTCTCAGTCTCGTGCACGCACTCACTCTCTCCACGTCTACCCATAGCCCCTGCATCTCACTCCATCTCTCGCCCTCACTCTCCCTCTTCTCCACGTTTCACCAATCGACCCTGCATCTCACTCCATCTCTCGCCCTCACTCTCCCTCTTCTCCACGTTTCACCAATCGACCCTGCATCTCACTTCAAGTCCATCTCTCGTTTCCTCTCACCCCCTCCGAGCTGCTTGAGAGGACACGTGGAGGCCGCTCACGCGGTCGATTTGTGGATTTTTTTTTTGGTCTGGACAGATCGAAGTGGAGAGAATTGCGCAACAGTGACGCCATCACACAGCTCACATGCTTGTATCTCCGAGTACGGTAAAATATATAGCCCATGAGCCCAGAGCAGATTGTCTTGCTTGTCTGTACCACCCGAGGTTGCATAACGTTAGTGGTTCACATTTATTTACGTGGCCAATTTCAGTGAATTATATAACCATTTGAAATGAGGTCAAATACTCCACCGGTATTAGCAGCGTCAAAACATTGGCACCACTATTGGTATTACCTTTGGTGGTAGCAATTTCTGTTAAAACCCATAGACTAATACAGTATAGTATACATAATTGTAATAAAATGTATTAGGTTGATGACGATGCACACGAAGATAGAGATCCCCCGTATAGCTTTAACATACTCTTGGGCTAAGTGCTGTTAGCGAGCACCTATTAAGACCGGAAGGGCAGACGAGGGGGTGGGTGGCCACCACCGTGGCCGGCCGCTGTTGTCACCCTAAGTGGCGATGATTACACATCGCACCAGGTCCCCATTTGAGGCCGAGCCGACCCCAGGAGAGGCCCAGCACCGGTTTATACAATCATCGCTCGTATTGGCCGTGAGCGGGAATCGAACCGGGGTCCGCCGGCTTCGTAGCGCAGCGCGCTGACCGCTGCGCCACCGCTCCCCATGATGATGATGATGCTCAACTCAACACACGCGCGCGTCTCCTGCCCAAACCAGACATCCCCCACCCCGTACCGTCACCCACGCCGCCGCTCCCGGCAGCCCCAAACCGGCGCGACATCGAGTCCACCTCCCCCGCGTCCCCCCCCCCGCGTCCCCCCCCCCCTGCGCCCCCCCCCCGCGTCCACCCCCGCGCCCCCCCCCCCCACCCTTACACAATGCACCTGTCTGATGATTCGTTACCGCCTACCACGCGGCATCGAGAAGGCTGATTAAAATTGGAATGGTGGTCACGGTTCGCGGGCCAACATCAGTGACGATCATCGGAACCAGTCCTGGGCCTCCCCCTACCTCGACTCAGCCTTAAATGAGTACCTGGTACGATGGGTAAACATCGTCACTCGGGAGACAAAGGCGGCCGGGCGTGGTTGTTTGCCACCCAGCCCCTCGTGCGCCGTGCCGGCCTTCATCGGTGTCCTCGCGAACAGCACTTGCCACAACAGTCTGTCGAAGGCTATACGGGGGGATCTTTGTCTTTTGTGCGTCCCACTTGACCTACAGAGGATTCAAACGCACCTCCGACGCGCACGATTGGCTACGTACAGTGGCCGAGAAGTTCAACGTGCAGGGCAAGTCACCACAGTGTGGGCCCCGTTGCTATTACATCTGACGCTGTGACGTCGATGCGCGGGGCTCCCCCCCCCAAAGCGCGGGGCCCAGGGCTATCGCCCCGATTCGCCGTATCCTCGGAACGGCCTTTGCACACACACAGGAGGATCTATCGTAATTTCAATCAGGGCTGCTGTTCATCAATGATTACGCACGTGCATCGTGCGACGACTTGACCGGTGTTGGCACGGACATTGGAAAACGTGAAAACACGGAGCCAGGTGGGGGTCAGAGGAACGACACTTGGGGGGGGGGGAATGTAACATGTTCATAATGAGACATCGGCACTTCCCAGTAAAGGATCAAACAATTGACAATTATTGTGCCAATGACGATTCGTCGTGGCCGGAAATCGAATGCAAGTGGCTGTATGCGTGACACAACACGCGCACTGATCATCATCAGCAGCAGCAGCAGGAGCAGCCAGAGGCAATCAACTGCTGGATGACGCCACCCCCCCCCCCCTCCCCCGAATCGCCACTCATTTGAGTTAAACGCACAATTACAGCAGCATGGCCTCCAAATACGTGTGTTTTATAAATATTAAACTAATTATCTGGTGATCCTGCGTTGGCAAGTAGTGCACAAGCACATGGAATAAATACATTTCAAGACGTTTCAGGTAATAGTCCTTTATTTAAAAAAAACGCGTGGGCCATATTGCACCATTGCCAGAAAAGTCGCATATTACGTTTTTGTACTTTAAGGCCTTTGTGTGATTGACGAACGCGCTGATTTATTTTTTGTAAATGCCAGGCTCTGCGCACGGTTGGCTAAGTAGGGTGCTAGAGAAGTTCAAGGCACGCACAATGAACTGCAGCAAATGACGGAATCGATGCCCGTGCGTGTCTACAGATTTACGCCACTTTCACAACGAATTTCACCACTCGCGAGCAATATTTTCCGTCCTTAGTGTCCAAGCCACCTTTTATCGGTGACATTTCTCGCTGTGTTTCCTGACGTGTCATTTGTGCTGTGTGTGTGTGGAGAGACGTAACTGTTGCGTGAGTTAGTCACAAGCCCATGTCACCCATCCCCACTGCTAAAGAAAGAGGAGGGGGGGGGTGGACAGAGATGAACTACGCCGAGAAAATAAGTGAGGTCAATTTGCTTGGGTAGTGAACAAAGCACTGTTTTGTTTAACACGTAGGAGGCTTTCGCGCTCCTCCTCAACGGCCACCCACGGGAGGGGAGTTTTGTAACATCTGTGCGGTGATCTACCAACCCTCGCTGATTCCACATTGCCGGGCTACAGGCGAGCGTGATGTCATGGGTTCGCGCACTGGCCTTGAAATTCACGAGTTCACCGGCTCATCGTATTTCTTCTACCCCCCCGACAGCCACGCCCACCCAGCCCCGCCCCCACCGTGTGTTTGTCGAACCGGCAATATACATGGGTTTCATCCACGGTCATTTGATAGGTCAGGTCATGTGTGGTAGGGTAAAGTGTGGGTGCTTAGACTTCTTCCTTGACGGCTGGAAGAGTAGGCCAAATACCCATCGAGAGGGGTTGAACTCCATACAATGGAGGCCCTTCTGCCAGCAAGGGAACGATGGAGGCATTGCAGGCCTGAACCTTTTGCGTTCCATCTCTTTTGAAGATTCATTGCAACGTTTTGAAGTCCCAATTGTAATCCATCCACTCCATAATCCATCCATGTATTAGCACACATTAATCGGATGACAACATTTTTATAAATATAGAGGAGTGCAGAGCTTAGGATCGGGGTTTTTTTTGGCACCTGACTGCCTTCCAGCGTCTGTGCTTTTTTCGGCGATTGTGAAATACAATTTACATGGAGGATTAAAACATTATTAAATATTTATATTTATAAATAATCATCCTGCCGGGCCATGCAACGTGAAGCAATGTTTTTGCACACAATTGATCCGCACCGCCACGTTACGTCCTCATGACAACCGCCACCTATATTTGGAATTTCAAATTAAATGTCAGGTGGCCCAGGGGTGAAAGGCTGCGTGCATAGATGCGTGTGAGCGCGAGGACTTCTATTCAAATTGTAATGGCAATAACCTGCAAGCTATTGCTGGCCAGAGTTACAACAACAACAAAAAATAGCCCATGCCCTCCCCGCACGTTCACCGCGTAAATTGATGGCATCGGTCGACCGCAGGTTAACCGGAAACTGAAAATTGTCACCAGCAACAAACAACATGCGACAGACGCGTGCGACTTGCGTAGGCGTCAGCGGTTGTGATGCGTTGCTCACCGCTGTATTTTCGTGTTGTCCTCGTTCCTTCGGCGGCGACGTCCGACGTTTCTGCTCCCTCCCCGAGCGAAACCGAATGCTCCAAACGTCTATGCTACCCGCCAACGTAAGCCCGCACTGACCAGCGTGGTGAAGTATGGTCGAAGAACCGAATTCGCTTCATCAATAATCTCCCAGCACGTGCACAAATACATCGGAGGGCAATGCACACGTACCGTCAACAACAATATTCATGAGAACTGGATGGTAGTGGTGTGGTCTCCAAAAAATGGCCACAATGGAGTTCTTTCAAAATGGTGGTTTCCCTTAGACGGCGGAGACCGTTTTTGTTTTTCTTTTGGCCTGCGCCAATTTGTTCTCTTGGGATAGTATTTGTCGCGATTTAAGGATTTGAAATTCACACACCTGTAACTTACTTAGCTTTAGAATGAATCTATATCAACAAGTGTGTCACCATTCCTCTGGCCAATGCCCTACTGGACTAGGCTGGGCCTCACCACACCGTGCGGGTCGAGGGGTCTCTTCATCAGCAGGGGGTTGAGTCGGACTCAGATGGGTGACCCCACCACCAGGGGCTTGCCAGGTGCCGTCGGTGTGCGGTTGAGAAGTGTGGCCAGCAGATGGCAGCGTTGGGTGTCACCCCGGGTTCGGTTCTCTCTCAAATGTTACTCCCGCCTTGGCCGAACATCCCAAATGATTTTCGGGACTCGGTAAGACCTCCTCCCCTCTGGCTAAAATGAACACCGTTTCATAACGCCGGACAAATGAAGTCGTCGCAAGGTTAATTTGTTTTTTTTTCTTTCGTTTTTATTTCATTTTTAAAACCAGAAACAAATAGTAAAACAAACAAAAAAAATGCTCTTCTGTACAGCGTATACCGTTTGTATTAAAGCTACCGCGATAATTCAATAGAACTATAATTTGCACACACGCATATACTATATATAAATAACAATAACAGCGACCATCTCTACTGTATACAATAGACGTTGATCATAAAGGCCCCGTGAGACAGAAATAACATTATCTATTATAATTATTATTGCACGAGAGTCCTAGAGCTCATTCGATAGATACCTTTTGGCTCGAGACGTGAACGTGGAGCCACATGGAAGATGTCTGTGGTGATGCGGGCGGGGAAGGGGCAATATTGTGCAGGAGGGGAGAGGGGCAAGGGGGCCCCCCCAGTGACACGACAAAGCCCAGCTCATGGGCTCAAGCACCCCACTCCCTGTCAAACCAAAGCACTGCGCGCCCTGCACCCAGCACACTGCAATGATAAGTGACGACTCAAGCAAATTGACGACAACAGCAAGGCTTTGTGAGCATTCGAGCACCGTGTGTCAGAATCTATGTAAACGAACGCACTATCTACTTCCTATACCGTGTATCAAAAAGTAACAATCGTAATAATTTACAGCCCTCTATTAAAAAGCACTGCTGGATGAAGGCCTCTTTCCACACCTACAAACACCCCAAGTCGTGCGTGGCGCACGGGGAGTTAGTTTGGTTTGACCATACTTCACCACGCTGGTTTAAGGCAATGTGAATTTTTAAGTTGTACATAAGTTTGTTTCAATTATTTGTGCTTGTACAACAATGAGCGTTATTAGATTTTTTTTTTAGATAGCAACCCCCCCCCCTGTCCCCTTTCCCCCCAAAAAAGGCACACGGTGCTCAGAGTAGCGAATCGACTGGATATACATTCTCCATAGCTTACGCCTCCTCCCTCCCCGAGAAGAATTTTTTTTTTTTTTTTAAACACGCGAAGTTATACTCTTAGTTTTTTCGGTAAAGTCACGTAGGTAAAAAATGAAATTTAAATTAATAAAAAATAAAATTATAATAGTGAATTTTATTATTATTTTATTTTCATTAATTTTAATTTCATTTTTTTCCTACGTGACTTTACCGAAAAAACTAAGAGTATCAATCCTTGCAGTCACGGAAGCTTCAAACACGAAGTTATATTCCTCTCCGCGTAAAAATCGGCGAACTCAACGATGTAACGCGTAACAACAGCAAAACATCTCCTGCGCGTTTCGCACATTCAACGTTCGTCACGAAACGTTCACTCAACGTTGGACGCCAGAGCAACTCCTCTACCCGGTCACGCGCATTGCATTGCCACAACACAGAAATATACATTTGATCGACAGGATCTGGTAAAAAAAAAAAACTTTTATTACAAAACGTACCCAGTCTTTTTTGTTTTTGTTTTCACTTGACAAGAGAGACGTGAAACCACGTTGACAACGGCAGAAATACACAAACACGTTGTTCTTGAGCGGTGATGAATACGTGACAAGAATCGTACAGGAAAGGCCGACAACCCAGCGAAACCGGGCCTCGATAGACTGGCGAGTGTAGAAGACTGATGTACAGAATCCCGTTGTCTCCACACATTAATCAAGATTAAAATCAAGATTCAAATCAAGATTAAATCTATATTGTTGTTATACGTGCGTTTTATTTAAAGCACCCCAACGTGGGCCGGCAACGTTTTGTGAAACGCAAGCAAACTCTGAACCGCGTTCGACCTTTGCGCGTCTCATCAGCAGAGTCAGGACTTGTTCAAACCAATGCTGCCGGTTTCCCAGATGTTATTGGCAAGAGCACTCCGTCTGAAACGACGGAGGCGGGCGATCTGTTCGGCTGTTAAATGGAGACGGGATTCTTGTGTCAGCCGGAATCCAATTAAACCGGCCAGACCCAGTCGATCCTGGCACCATCACCTTTCCGCCTGCGGCTGTAATAAACCCGCCTCTCGCGACACAGGTGTGCGCGCGCGAGTTGTGAGCGCGCAGGTATAGGTAAAGGCGCACCAACTGCAATTGCTCGCTCACGCCACTGCTGGCAGATGGGTACCCCCCCCCCCCCCCCTACGAGGGGGAGCTCTGGAGAGTTCCTCTCGAGACGGTATGTGGCCTACTCTTCCACGATCGTTGGAAAGAGGTGGGAAGTAGCCACCACTGTACCCAGCGCAGGTTTTAAACAAAAATGTTTTAAATGATTATCAGTGTGTCCACGTCGCTCCTCATTAAACAGTATTATTGTGGGATGTTTATTAAATTGAATTTATTTTATTATTCCTTTTGTAAAAAAACACAAAGGGGCGGTTGCTCTATTAGGTCGATCGCGTTGGTAAAAAAAAAACCTCTACAGCGCACGCCGGCGCGAAGTCGCGCTCGCCCCTTCAGTAAGCGACGATTGTGTTTGTGCAACACAATTGTCCCGTCGTTTGTTGCTTCTCCCTGGCGATGGGAACACGCGTGGCAGCGGGCAGGACTCTGCAGAGCAGCAATGCCGCCGCTGCGTCTACGTAGATGCGCATTTGTTAGTATTGTTATATTCTCAGGTTTTTTCGGTAAAGTCACGTAGGTAAAAACATTAAAATTAATGAAAGTAAAATAAAACAAAACAAAATAAAATTCACTGTGTGAATCTTTAAAAAAAAAAAAAATTCACTGTGTGAATTTTATTTTGTTTTGTTTTATTTTACTTTCATTAATTTTAATGTTTTTACCTACGTGACTTTACCGAAAAAACCTGAGAATATGAATCATTGCAGTCACGAAAGCTTCAAATCTAGAAGTATTGTTATAATCATCATTATCGTTGTTGGTATTGTTATCGTTACCATCATTGCTGTTGTTAAAGGCCCCAAGGGGATGCAGTGTGGTATTTCAATTGCTACCGAACGGCCTTCGATCGAGGGTTCAGGTGAACGAAATGAAAAGTAATGCAGCAATGGCCAGAATGTAGTTGTGAGTGCGCAGGCGGTGTAACTGCGCTTATGGCCTCCCCGCGAGCCGGTAGGTAGCGAATTAATTGATACCATTGTCATGTTTGTAGGGTCCTCCAGTGACAGAGCCACGGTGCTTCACAAAGACGGAGATTAAAATTCCGTAAGGCGCCGCGCACTCCCTGACCCCCACCCTCTGGGCAGGAGTGGGGGGAGGTGGGGAGGAGAGCATCTTAGGAGGTGCAGCCACTTACTGGCACAAGGATCGAAAAGGGCTTTTTGGGGGGGACTAACCTTCCACGCTGGTCGCGTCTTGGAAGAGGTGGGGGGTGGGGAGGTGCCCATATTTTACCCCACCCACTCACACGCGACCTACCGGTTAACCGATTGCAGAATTTTCTAACGGTGGGACATTACTTTGACAGTAAAAAGGAAACAAATATATATATAAACGATTGTGTTTTTGTTATTGATTGTACAGTGTCGTCCGTTAACGCCATGAACCCGTCTTGGTTACCGTTTTGGGCACTGCATCTTTAAAAAAAAAAATAGAAGACACGCGTTCATAAACCTTACCGCAGTGCTTCATTTCGTTTTTTTTAGGGGGGGGGGAGGTGAATATGAATATTTCCCGGGGACTGAATCCCCCGGGGGGAAAGTACCGGCTGAAATGAAGCGCCCCCTTCATTGCGAAAGCGGCGCGCAAAGTGGCAACAACATCAACACCTCTCCGTAGCCATACCCTGTGCACGCGACACTTCAAGTAATTGTCTTTCCAAATACTTTCTTTTTCTTTTCCAGTATCCCAGCGCCTTCATTATAAAATATATATATATAAATCACAGACACTCGTGAAAACAAAACGTACAATGATGCTGCATTAAAGCAGCATCATTGTACGTACTAAGAAGAAACCGAATAAGCTGCCTGTGCAACAGACCACGTGGTGTGCTGCGTACAACTTGAGCAGCGCTCCGCCTCGCTGGTGCTCTACATATATTTATACTCGCAGATTCCTCACTCCCCCCACCCCCACTCTGCATTGCTATGGCCGTGAACCGCTGGGACACTATTGGAGAAGGCACGGTTTTTTTTTGTCAAGTCTCGTCTACAATTACTCAAAACACTGCTCGCTCGTACCGTGCCACACTGGGACACCGAGACAAACACACACACTCACACACGCGTACACGCACGGGGGCATTCAAAAGGAGTATGAGAAATGTCATCGTTTTGTTTGAAAACACCGCAGAGACTCGTCAACTGTGATAAGAATTTGACCCGCTGCCTTCAGCGCCACACATACGTTCTCACTCGAGGCGTAACTTTCGATTCGCCGGCGATTCGATGAATCCTACGGATTCGGTTCAGCGGTTCGATATGCGTAACATCGATTAGATATTTTTGTTCTTGTTGTTTTTACATCGCGGTGAATTATAGCGGCCTCTAGCGGCTGCAGTGCTCGCGTGAATGGAACCCATCAGGATGAAAATGACATTTATATTCACACGTATCGCTGCGTGATATGGTGGAGTTAAAAATTATACGTTCGGCTGCTCGATACACAATTGCACCCCGAGTAACCGCCATGAGCCATATTCATACGTGGATTTGACGGCTCCCCATGTGTGTGTGTATGTGTGCAAGTGCACCTAGCATGGCACAAGCGTCACCACCACTTAGTGGTGAAAGGCGGTTGTTGTTGTTGTTGTTTGTGTATGTATGGAACTCTGCTGTGTTGGGATATGTACCCGTGCATGTGTCGTTCGGCGTCCTCGAAGAGAATTCACTTCTTGATGAAGCGAAACGTCGGACATCGTGCCCGAACAACACGCGGTGCACAACCCGGAGTCGCGCATCGGAGAGGTGACCACAGCACGGCCGTGGACACCCGACCGGTATGAATAACAAAGACGTTGCGTTGTGTCTCAATGGGTATTGCAGAAGCACCGGACACAAACATCAGACAAGCGAATCAGAACCCCCAAAGCGTGTTGTGAATTCAACCAATTCAACAAAAGAACCTCAACAGGGGATGGCAGAGTCGTCTATTTCATATTTACAAGTTTAGTTTTTTTTTAAACATTATATACAAAAAACATTACGATAAGGCAATGGAGTCCTTACTTGAAGAGACTTCCCCATCGAGATGCAAAAATCTCTTTTGCAATGCAGACATGTGTCAAAAAAAAATTCTCTTACACTAAATTATTTATAATAGATATCGAATCTTACTGAGAACGTAAGTCTTAAGGCATCTCACTTGTCCAGTGGTGACATCTTAAATCAGGCAGCGTCCATGGAAGACGGGATGGGGGAGGATAGAGACGGGGATGGAGTAGGGGTGAGTTTAAAGGGTGGGCAGGCATGGCGGGGGACCTTCATCCTCACGTGTGGCGCTTCATGTGAAGGGCCAGGTGGTCCGACCTAGAGAAGGCCCGCTCGCACAGGTGACACTGGAAGGGCCTAAATCCCGTGTGCTTGCGGAAGTGGCGGGTCAGTTCGTCGGAGCGCGCGAATTTCCAGCCGCAGCCTTCCCACGTGCAGTGGTATGGCTTCTCGCCTGCAGAGACAGAGAGGAAAGGCGACAACAAAGGTTGTTAATGTTATTATTATCATCATCATAGCATACGCATGTACAGACGCGGCCATCTGTTGCACACAGCAACGGACGGATGTGCAAATCGACAAAAATCAACCGAGGGCAATTCCCGCGTCGATCGATTCGCCGGCAGGAATTAAAATAAGTCGCCACGTGACTACTGCTACAGCAGCAGTCCACGGGCTCACCCACCCACCCAATAGCCACCCACCCAAACACCCAATCAACCACCCCCAACTAGCCTCGACTCGGACAAACGTTGCCGAGTAACTGCTCACCACGCTCATCGGTGACAGCGTCTCGACTCGGCACCTCGCGACCCACCAACACCCACGGGTAGAGATTCGCGCTCTCTACCAACCATCGGGTGCGTGTAGTGTGTGTGTGTGTCGTGGCTCGATTTGAACGTGAAGATTTAGAGAATAAAACAAAAAGATAGGCAAATTGCAAAGAGGCGGAGAGTGATGGGTGGCAAGCAATGGGAGTTATAAAAGTGCACCATCAGCCTGTAAATCACAGCCACTAGCGGCCACTGAAGAGAAACAAACACAGTGTGGGTAAAGGGTAAAACAAAAGTAACCAAAACTGCACTAATAAAAAATTTAGTACCAACTTTTATTATAATTATTGGGCCATTTCTCCGACGTGTTCCTGCAAACCTGGCGATAGACCGCTGCGGTGAGTGCTGTTGGTGAGCACATGTGAAGGCCGGCACGGCACATGTGAAGGCCGGGGGTCGGTGGCACAACGTCACGCCCGGCCCCCTTTGTCTCCCCGGCGCTAATGTTTTTGCTCGCCGCAAAAAAAATATATACCCATTTAAGGATATTCAGATATTCGTCATCGATGTGAGCTATGTGAGCAGCAATGGAACCCAGGTTGTCGGGTTCAAAGAGCAGTGGCACGAATCGCTACACTACCGCTCCACAAACACACTTTTTTCTTACCGTGTGAAGGCAAAACTAAATACAGACACACATTTTGATGTAAAGCTTTCGTGACTGCAGGGATTCATATTCTTGGTTCTTTCGGTAAAATAATACAAATACAAAACAAAAACAAATTCTCACGACGTTTCGACTGCAACACAAGCAATCGTCATCAGGTGTGAAATCCACATCAAGAAATGTTGGATTTCACACCTGATGATGATTGCTTGTGTTGCAGTCGAAACGTCGTGATAATTTTTGTTATTGTTTTATATATCTTTTATTTTATTATTTCCCTTCTACGTGACTTTATCGAAAGCACCAAGAATACAGACACACATGCCGAACATTCGATCTGGTCTAACACCCAACCAGATCTCAGTCGATGGACAAAGCAAAGACGACCTCCAAACTAAAGTGATGGCACTTTAGTTTAGAGGGAATCCCGATTGTAGTACAACCAGCAGCGGCAGACGAGACAACACAGAATATATCCACTACAGACCTGGATGAAAAACCGAAGGAAAAGCCATAAGCTGTGCCCTCCAAATACAAAGACCCCCCTGATAGCCTTAACAGACTGTTGGGGCAAGTGCAGTTAGCGAGCACTTATGAAGGCCGGAACGGCGCACGAGGCTGTGGGTGTCCAGCACCACGCCCGGCCGCCTTTGTCTCCCTCGTGGCGATGTTTACGCATCGCACCAGGTACTCATTTGAGGCCGAGTCGACCTAGGGGAGGCCCCAGGACCGACTCAGATAATCGTCACTGCTGGTGGCCTTGAGCGGGAGTCGAACACGGTACGCCGGGTTTGTAGCGCCGTGAGCTAACCGCTGCACCACCGTTCTCACCTTAATCACTGCCCCCCCTTCTCCACCCCCTCCAGCTTGTCTACATAACAACACCCCCCCTCCCCCCCCCCCATTACAATGTAAACTCGTCTCTACGCGCCTGCCCACCACCTTGGTCCAGCAAAGGGCGTTTCCCGAAGCCACCTTGATTCCTAAAATGGCAAACAGCCCGCGCGCACCCGTGTTCAGTACCAATCACGTACCGAGATATACGTATTACAAACTTTAAAAAAAAAAACGAATTCTGCAATAACACTGTAGCCTTGTATGTATGTATTATGTGTGTACTATGTTGAACGTATTTCGCACCGTACGTAGCCAACCATGCTTGACATAGAAACATATCTATAGAGTCTTCTTGGTGCTTTCGGTAAAGTCACGTAGAAGGGAAATAATAAAAATAAAACATAACAAAAACGTCGTAAGAATTTAATTTTATTGTGTTTTATTTGTATTATTTTATTATTTCCCTTCTACGTGACTTTACCGAAAGAACCAAGAAGATGAATTCCTGCAGTCACGAAAGCTTTAAATCGAAATCTATCTATAGAGATTTTATAAATGTAAATAGATGACGTGTCGGGCAAATGTCCCTTTTTTCGTAACACGTGAATATAAGTGTCCGTTCAAGGCCACGGTGTTATTGAGGAATATGTGGAGCTGTTTGTTGTTCGTCAATCGCGCAACAACACATCCGACGCAGCAGCAGCACCGCAGAGCCATTGTGGTTGTCGTTTTGAACGTAGCGCATCACATGACCGTGAATTCGACGCGAGTCTCAGGAGGCAATGAATACCAGGCCAAGGCACGCGTTTGCGTTGAATGGATTATGCTAATTGCACCCAAGCGGCGAACGTAATCATTCGTACGTACCATTCGTAATTACCGTATAGCATCTATCATTAATAATAATTTGTATATACGATTCGTAATTTCTGCTGCTACTGTTGTTATTATTATAGCAAGTGACGGTACTGTCGGTAAGTGTAGCCTCGATGTAATTATTGAATACGTGCATCATAACAAACGAGATATACCACAGCGTGCATATTACAGAGTGTTCTAAAAAAATGGACCCGATTTGAAATCGCTTTGCTTTGAACATTGGGTCCATCAATTTAAAACACCCTGAATTACAGTCGTCAAATATTTTACGGAGCTTGTCTTCACTTGCAGAATAGTTGACATTAAATTTGCCGTTACGCTTAATGTAGGAGCAGTGAAAATAAGACGGAAAATTTATTTTCGTTTTCCGATTTGTTTTGGGGGGTTTCTTCTCCCGGAATAAGTAGGCCTTGTAGTTCGTTGCAGTTTAATAATAGAATCATATGGCAAGCGAATATCCCACAATACAACACAGACAACATATATATACACCAAACATATTAAATCCTTCCCCGAGAGAAAAGCCAATTTTTGACAAATCGTTACTTTAAAAAAAGCATGTTTATAACAAAGTGACTAGTTAATGGAAAGTTACTTTATTCCTCTAAGGAAGCGTAAATGCGTTTGCTTTTTATTAGCAACGCAGCGACGAACGAATATAATTTAAAACATAAATTAATTTTAAAGGGAAAAAACCCGTAAATAGATGTGTAACTTTCAAACAACAACAAAAAAAAGAAATTATATTATTTTGAGGACGTTCGATTCCTGGGCGAAGGTTTTGATTATATTTATTCTTTGGTGATGCTGTTGCTTCTGTACTGTCAGTTGGCGTATATGCACGATTAACAGTAACATAAAATAAAATATCACACCCGTCAAGAACAACAACAGCACTGGGTGTGGCCTTCAAAGGAAAAAAATTATGTATAATCGGTGAATTGACGGGCAATTGGATTTATTCACGGCACATGAACGACCCTTCATGATGTGCTATGAACAATGGGGTCTTTCCCGAAACGTTACTTGCTACATATATGTTAAGACCACAGGTGGTTTTGACAAATGGTGTTGAATGGTTATTCGTGGTTTAATTAACACAAGTAGAATCCATTCCGGGTCTTCAAAATGCGAATTAAATATATGTTAGTTCTCCAGCCTGTTTCGGCTTTCGAGGCCTATACTACCCAGCAGCATGTTTTTTTTTTAATCAGGCAAACTCTGGACTGGTGTTGTGCATTGTGATTCCCATTAGTTTGGCGCTTTTGAAAATAAATGCTACCGGATTTTCAAGACGTTATTGGTAATAACGTGGCATTATTTAGCCGCTAGATTACAAAACACGTTTTGAAAAGAGTCACTTAACAATAACGTCTGTACGGTTGGATTGTTATGTGCTTTGGCGGTTTTTGATGATGGTGGAAGGCCATCTACGAATGCAATGCGGTTGTTATTGTTTCCCTGCCTTGGGAGTGCTTGACTAATTCCACCGAGCATCACATTGGCGCAGAAGTACAAATTAATAAGCACACGCACGCACACAAGCAAAGATCCCCGTATAGCCTTTAAAAACTCGAGGGGAAAGTGCTGTTAGCGAGCACCTATGAAGGCCGGAACGGTACACGAAGGGGTAAGTGGCCAGCACCACGCCCGATCGCCTTTGTCTCCCCAATAGCGATGTTTACACACCGCACCAGGTACTCATTTGAGGCCGAGTCGACCTAGGGGAGGCCCAAGACCGGTTCAGATAATAGTCACTGGTGCTGGCCGTGAGCGGGAATCGAACCCGGGTCGCCGGGTTCGTAGCGCAGCGCTAACCACAACACTACCGCTCCCCACACGCACACACACACGCACACACACAACTCGCTACTCTGGACGTAATTAATACCTCCGGGTTCGCGGCATCGTGAGTACCTGGTGCGATGCGTAAACATCGCCACTGCACCGCGAACCCGGCCACCCGAGTTTGAACCCCGACCCAGGCTAACATCAATAACAAGCGGCAACGTAAACCGGTCGTGCGCGTTTCCCGGATTCACAAAACCGCACTGACCGGCGCGGTGAAGTATGATCAAACACCCCCTATTTGGATTGTTACATCCATCGCACAATGGTCTGTGGCAACGGCTTGGAGGGGACAGATCGTGGATGACGATGATAAACATCGATAGAAACGAGTTGAATTCATAAGTCGCTTAAATTCCTTGCCAATTCAAAGTCTCTAACAGCGCATTTCATTTGAACAATTACGAATGCACTGGTGCAGTCTAGCCAAGGGGGCCGTCCAGTGGCAGCCATCCCTGTGCGGCACCAAGGCGCATTCAGGC
This sequence comes from Lampetra planeri, assembly GCF_965212315.1. Taxonomy (NCBI): domain Eukaryota; kingdom Metazoa; phylum Chordata; class Hyperoartia; order Petromyzontiformes; family Petromyzontidae; genus Lampetra; species Lampetra planeri. Next base: position 8,272,661 of record NC_136130.1, on the reverse strand, counting down.
AACATTCGAACAGAGACGGCCACTGCATCGCTCGCTCTCGGACGCGCTTCTGCGGCCGTCTGGAACGCTCTTCCTTCCGATATTCGGAAGCCACTGGGGGAGCTATTCAATTAAACATCTCCCGGACTGAAAATTAATTTTCTTTAGAAATGTTTTGTATGCGCGTTTAGTTTGTTGCCCTTCGCCCGCACGCACCTCCGATTAATTATCACGGTTGATTACGTCCGGTGCAAACATTACGTCTGCCGGTAGTGGGCGGATGGGAGGGCGGGAGGTGGAAAGAGGTGCCGATGTTGCGATGCGATTTTTTTTTCTCAACCCCCGCCCCAATTATTCAATCATCACGATCATCATCATCATCGTCGTCATCTCCACCCTCACCTGTGTGTGTCCTCAGGTGAGCTTTGAGGTGCGAGCTCTTGGTGTAAGTCTTGCCGCAGCCCGGGAACTCGCACGTGTGGCACGCCAACCTCCTGCGACCACCTTGCGCCCTCCGCCCTCGGCGGGGCCTCGCTTCGGCCTCGCCGGTCCCCGCGGCCACCGCCGACGCCGCAGAGCCCGCGGGTCGAGCCCCCAGCGAGGGGGACGTGGGCGGCGTGCAGGGGTTCGCGGTGGACGCGGAGGACGTCACCTGCTGCAGGAGTCCGGCCACGCTTTGCATGTGCGTGTGGTAGGGCGGAGGGTAGCGCCCGCTGTAGCTGCAGCTCTGAAGCGTGTACTGCTGATACTGCTGCTGCTGTTGCTGATGATGATGCTGAAGGTGCAGCTGATGTTGCTGCTGCTGCTGCTGCTGACCTGCGACCAGGTATTGTGGTAGCGCACTGCGCTGATCGGGAAGGTGGGACGGCAGCGATTGTGTCGAAGCGAGGTGAAAGGAGGTTGACGATGAAGACGATGCACTCGGCTTCTGCTGGTAACATGCCGTCTCCCTGCGTTCCACTTTTACGCGAAAGGACGGCGCTTGCTGTTGTTGCTGCTGCTGATGATGCTGCTGCTGGTGGTGATGGTGGTGGTGGTGGACTTGCTGGTGCTGGGCGCTCGCTGTCGAGGTGGACTCCCAAGAGCTCACGTCGAGGGTTCCCGGCTCCATCTTGATGGCGAAATTGGCGTGGAAATCGGCGAAGCCTGGGAACTGAGACGAGCAGGGCAGGTCCGGCGTGAAGAGTTCAGCCACCAGACTCGAGCCGCCGCCGCCGCCGCCGCACGCGGTGCCGGCGATGCCGCTCATGCCGTTCAGAGATGACTGATGCTGGGAGCTCGAGTATACGCCGCCGCTACCACCGCCACCACCTCCTCCTCCTCCACAGCTCTCAGGGGTATCGGGTAAGGGGTAGGATACCCCCGGCGCTGGGGGGAGCGGTGGGATGGGAGTGAGCGAGTTGGCGAGGATGAAGTCCACGATGTCGTCGTCCTCTTTGCGCTCGACCGGAACTGGGCTGTCCACCTTCCAGCGCTGCGGAGGGGAGGGCGGAGCGCACACGGCACAACGCGGTCAGCCACGAGAGTCGGCAATACTTGGTGTGTGTTTGTAGAACTTCTTTCGCACTGTACATAGCCAACCGTGCTAATCGGAGGTGATAAGGGTGGTGGTGGTGTGGATGGTTGTGGTGGGGAGCGGTAGTGTAGTGGTTAGCGCGCTACGCTACGAACCCGGCGACCAGAGTTTGAAACCTGGCTCACGACCGACACCCAGTGACGATTATCTGAACCGATCCTGGGCCTCTCCTAAGTTCACTCGGCCTCAAATGAGTACCTGGTGCGGTTCAGATAAAAAAAAAATCTAACTCGGGGAGACAAAGGCGACCAAGCGTGGTGCTGGCCACCCACTCACTCCCTCGTGTGCCTTCATTAGGTACTCACTAACATCACTTGCCCCAACAGCCTATTGACGCTTTACGGGAAATCGGTGTCTTTGTGATGACGACGATTATGGCTGTAGCGACGTTAACGCCCCCGGTAGTTGTGGTGGTGGCGAATGTATTGGTGATCCTGGTAGTGATGGAGACGATGGTGGTGGCGGTAATAACGTACAATATAATAAGGGGTTTATAATATGGACACTAATAGCCATTCATTTATCCGGTAAATTATCACCGAGTATCGCGGACTTAGGTTTCAGGAGGTCTACGCATTGCGAGGTTTGGCTCCCGGAGAAAAGGCAGACCGCACATACGAGAGGAGAGACGCTCAAAGCTCCGCACAGTCTAGCTCAAGAATCGTGTTTCTTATGTGTCGCAATCATCTGAACCAGCTCACGGCCACACCCCAACCAACCGCTGGCACGGCCATCACCCAGCAAAGCACGAACCAGGTTCAACACCCGCTTAGAGCATCCGAGATAGGGGGGGCATGGGGCCGATTGCACTCTGGTTTTGTAGCTCGTCTCAAGCGAAGGGAAACTTCACAAGAGCGAGGCGACCCAGCGCTTGAATAATTCATCACGGGAGCAAGGTGGTCCCCGACTGCGCAGTGGATATTTGAGACACGGCGAAAGACAAGGCACTCCGCGTATAAACCATAAACTATTTATTTTATTTTACCATGTAAGACCCCACTGAGCTATATCGCTCATTATCAAAGCGACCTAGATATCACAAAATTATAGCGCATCGAAGTGGGCTTATCGCGTGGAGATTCATAGCAGCCGCCAAACTCTTAACGAGTGAACGCATGTATGCATATGCATGCGCATTACACCCGCACATATTCATAGCGAGCACAACCAACAACAATTTCAACAAGTGAGTCAATAACACTGTGTGGCGGCCTTAAACGAAGACACGTATATAATGGGCGACGTTTCGGGCAATGTCGCTTTTCGTGTGCATCACTGGCCAACGTATCCATCACCGAAAACTTCGCTTCATAACGAACAGTTTTGTATCGTATCACGTTAAAAATTACAAACACACAGCCTACGCGCGTATTAACGTTGCAAAAACGACGTTGAATTATAATTAGCACGGTATTGTTAGTCGCATTAGTTACAATCGACCTTTGTCTCCGCGCGCCGCAATGTATGTACATATGCTCACGCTCCATTAGCATTACTGTGTACTCGGTTTTTCTCGCGTGTGCCCTACGTGTAGGTGTAAGTATGTACATATGAATGCCCGTGTTACACGTGTGTGTGTGTGTGTATATATATGTGCGTACCTATGCGTTACGGCCACAAGACTATTAAACATTTTTTTTTTACGTTTTAAATTTTACCAAGTAAGGCCCACTGAGCTGAAGAACTCTCTTTTTCAAAAGCGACCTCGCGCGCAAATGTTAGCGCAACGAAGTGGCCTATCATTACGTAAACGTGGATAGCAGCCAAAAACTCTAAAAGCGTGTTTTATTCTAAATGTGGTAGGAAAAACCGGAGGACCCGTAAAGAGAGCAGACACAAACTCCAAATATACAGCAGCAGGCGTCAAGGGTCGGGATCGAACTCACGACCTCCTGTATGCCAGGCGAGAGAGTTAACATCTCACCAGAGTGTTTAAGATGTTATATATATATACACACACATACACAACAACACGTATTTACAAACACACCTACACCAAGATCTGCATTGCAAAATAAAATTGTGCTAAATTTAAGTGCGTTAAAAAGTATACTTCCAACCAGAGAGCAGTTAATTTGATCTCCCATGGTACAATCCTCACGTAAAGAAATGCGTTTGCTATGAATTACGTGTATATATATGCATAATGTTAAGTAAAGTAAGTGCGGTGCTTAACGCGCGCTCTGCTACGAGTCCCGTTGCAGACCGATTCTGGACCCGTTCCTTCCCTACTCGGTCATCAGCCAGCAACGAGCGGCGTGGTGAAGTATGACTAAACATCCCCCGATGACCCACACGGCCTGGGAGCGGGGGGGAGGGGTGGACGTTCATGCACGAGGGGATTGGAGAACAAGAAGGGAAAATTAAAAGCTGTTAAATGTTCAAGTATTACGTTCTATTTATAAGAGAGTGTACATCTCAGTTCAAGGCTATTTCATCGTCCGTGTCGCCGCTAATCCTTACGCTATGCGTGTAACCGCAAATACGCACACGCCAATTTACGATTAATTCATGCAATTAAACACACGTGTAATTTCGCAACGGCAATAACCACCAACAACAACAACAAACAACCCGGGACATTTACACCATCCCGGCATCGCAAGAAAGGCCACGCGACCTGTAGCGACCGAAAGAGACAAGAGACGTAACGCAGCCGTGGGGCACTCACCGTGAGCATGTTGCTAAGGTATCGATCGCCGATATCCCGACTCGAGAAGTTGTTGAACGACGGCAGAGACGAGTCCGCGACTGCCATGAGTCCCAGTTTCTTCCTCGAGTTGCTGCAACACAGCAGTAGCAGGCTGCTGCTGCTGCTGATGCTGCTGCTACAGAGCTGCGCTCGCAGCCACTGCAGCAGGGCACGTTCCCCAAGCAGCCGAACGTCCGTTCAGACCCCGGCGATCCGAACGCAGCGTGGATTCGCCTGTAATCTCCTGCGCGCTTTGCTGCTGTTGCTGTTGTTTTTGTTGCCGCCGTCGCCGTTGATTTTCCTTTTAATTTGAACGGCGACAACTCGATGAATAATACATCTGTACGAAGGTGTTACGAGTTTTGCGCGCGACACGCCGATTGTGAATCGTAATAATGTTTTCTCCCTGCTGTGTTTCAGTTGCTTGGTGGTAGTGGTAGGTGTTGCCTGCGGCTGTGACTGTGCGAATGCGCGTTGCTGGACCCTTTTATGAGGTCCCCGTGTGATGCTCCAAATGCGCAAGCGCGACGCACGAGGGACAGACCCTCCTCCTCCACGCCCCCCCCCTTCCCCCTCCTCCTCCTACTCCAGCACGGTCATCATCCAATAACCCCCCCCCACCACCTCCAACTACGAAAACGACCCATTGGCTGCACCAGGCTTCCCCCATTATATTGTTCGCTCTTCATCACCATCATCTCCCTGGGTTACCGAAAACAAATAATGTCGCTTGCACTACCCTCCCCCTCCCACCAACCCACCCCGACCATCATCCATCACCCATCACTCCCTCCCTCCACCTTTCTCCAGCCCCACCCCCTCCTCCCCCCCCTCTACTCCTTTGACGTCACGGGATAGCGTCACAGCTGAGAAATAAAGAGGTGCGGCGCGCCACGTGACGTGAGGAATGCTACGGGGCAAGATTTAGGATGCGAAGTTTATTATGGCGATGGTGGTGGTGGTGATGATGATAGTAATGATGATTATGATGCTGGTGCTGATGCTGGTGATGGTGATGGTGCTGATGGTGATGATGGTGATGATTGGTGATGCTGCTGGAAATGATGATGACGCTGCTGATGGTGATGATGGTGATTATGGTGATGGTGATGATGGTGATTATGGTGATGATGGTGATGGTTATGCTGCTGATGGTGATGATAGTGATTATGGTGATGGTGATGATGGTGATGTTGCTGATGGTGATGATGGTGATTATGGTGATGGTGATGATGGTGATTATGGTGATGGTGATGATGGTGATGCTGCTGATGATGACGCTGCTGATGGTGATGATGGTGATTGTGGTGATGGTGATTATGGTGATGATGGTGATGGTGATGCTGCTGATGGTGCTGCTGATGGTGCTGCTGCTGATGGTGCTGCTGCTGATGGTGCTGCTGCTGATGGTGCTGCTGCTGATGGTGCTGCTGCTGATGGTGATGCTGATGGTGCTGCTGCTGATGGTGATGCTGCTGATGGTGCTGCTGCTGATGGTGATGCTGCTGATGGTGATGCTGCTGATGGTGCTGCTGCTGATGGTGCTGCTGGAGATGATGGTGATGATGGTGATGCTGCTGATGGTGCTGCTGCTGATGGTGCTGCTGCTGATGGTGCTGCTGCTGATGGTGCTGCTGGAGATGATGGTGATGATGGTGATGCTGCTACTGGTGATGCTGCTGCTGATGGTGATGATGGTGATGCTGCTACTGGTGATGCTGCTGCTGATGGTGATGAGCGCCGTCGCTACGGCAGGGCGCCTCGCAAGCGAGACTGCGTGTGGAGTCGTCGGAGGGGAGATTCCACCACTGTCCCCCCCCTCGCTCCCACACCAGCTGCATAACTTATACAGATGTAAAACAAACGACGAAAAGAAAAGTGTTGAAATGTTCAACACAGACAAATTAACGCAGCATCGAAGCTTGTGCAAGGTGTAACTTGTGAACTAGCCTCGTTGCTGCAACGCACACCCCCACGTCCAATTCTTTCCTGCATATTAATGATTCTGCAAATATATTATCCTAGGAACAAAAGTAGCTACATATGCTACGGGCCCCGCACTTTCAAGGGCCCCGCGCGAAATGTCTTCAAGCTGTCTATTCCGGTTCAGTGAGTCTGCACTTGCTCTATTACTATAGTACTATACCGCCTTCAACTTTTTTGAACGACTGGGTTTTTAAGGTTATCGATTTGTGGTATTATCTGGCTGTATAGTAAACAAAAAAATGCGATTACTTAATGTGCAATTAAAAAGTTGTGTTTTCATATTTACGCGTTTGTTTTAATTTAGGGCACATTTATACCAGATGCTACAAGCCCCGCACTAGCTTAATCCGGCACTGGCGGTCTAAGTGTCCATTCACTCAATAAAGCCTGCATACGAAGTCTAAATAAAATGCACATACACTGGCTATAAATAGTCTACTTACACGTGTGTGTACGCACAGTGTACTAAATGGGCATGCAGAGTCTATATAAACAGTGGATACACAGTCTATAAGAAGCGTACATGGACAGTCTATATTAAATAGCACCGTTTAAAATCAAATTATAAACGAACACCCTCGTGATGTCTTCGAGTGGCGTTTTGTTTAAGTCTCAAAAAATTAACCCGTAAAAACAAAGTTTTTCACTATAAATCCTTTATATGCGTGGCATCGGTTTTATTATTCATTTCTGTTTTTCTTGAGTAAGAGTTTCATTTTTATCACATTGGTATTTTAAATAAAATATGGAAAAAAATGTTTTCCTAAAAAGTGGAAAATTTTGGAAAAACATTTTCACGAAAATAAATTGTCACGCACGAGTCTGTGTGCAAAATGTCAGCTCGATTGGATCACGGGAAGTGGGTTAAAAAAACGACCGAAAGATTTGCACGGTCGTAAGCGCGCAAGCAAGCTAACAAGTGAACTTAATATAAAGGATTTTTAAAAAAGGAGTTAATGCACCGGGGCTTCACTTATCTTGAGCCTCGTCAGCATGATCGCAGCCCGTTGACCAAAGTGCCGGTGGGCTGGCTTGCCTGCTGTGAGCGAGAGAGTGCTCCCTAGGCAACGGGCATTTAAATAAAAAACGAGCGAGAATTCTATATTTTTTTAAATAAACATATAAACATACGAAGGCCATACCTTCAAGAAGGCAACGCCCACCCCGTACCCCCCTCCCCCCACCCCGTACCCCCCTCCTTCCACGGTTCTTGGGCACACCTGAACAGGTGCGCGCGGCGGGTTTGACGAAACGCGATCTTGGCTTCCGTGCAATGACGCGCGCGCGCGTGCACGCACCGCGACAACCCCAGGCTCCCCAAACACCAGCCACGAATTAATCCAAACACCGCTCCTAAGTAGAACCTTGGGTTCCCAGGAGCGATGGGGGCGGAGTGAGGGGGGGAGGGAGGGAGGGGGAGGGAGGGAGGGGAGGGGGATGGAGGGAGTGGGGAAGAGAGGAGGAGGGGCGGAATACGAGCTGCGAGATTCGAAAACTAAAACCAAACTTTTTTAAAGCGAAAAAGAATAGGCTTTACTCTTTCTGGCAATAAAACAGGTGTGTCAAGATGGTCAAACACCAAATACGTACCTGTTGCAAGGCATCAAGTGTGTGCATTAACCGCACATACTTGTGGCAAACGCGAAAAAACAAACAAGCTCTGATAATATCATTTTCATCATTTTGATACTGACAAAAAGCACCCAAAGATAGAATGTTTTCTTTTTTTGTCAGCCGCAAATTATAGCTCAGCAAAGTGGCTAGTCACGTGAAAATGCAGAGCCGCCCAAATATTCTCTAAGCGCACGTTGTTTCTGAATGTGGAGGGGAAAAAACCGGAGGACACGGATCAAAAAAATCCACGCGACCACGACGGGGGAGAGAGACACGCAAACTCCAAATATACAGCAGCAGGCGTCTGGGGCAGGATCGAACCCACGACCTCCTGTATACCAAGCGAGGTAGTTAACATCTCGCCACCCCGCAAGAAGTTCGAACAGCTAGGGTTGAAGTATGGTAACAACAACAACCACCACCACGACGACGACCCTGCACGACGAGCGCGTAACCCTCGACATCCAGCATTGCGTGACCACGAGGGCTGCACCGTCGACATCGCTGCTCATCTCGGTGACGATTGAGGACAGAACGGACGCAAGGGAAGTCCCTCTGCACCGGTGGCTTCCTGCAGAGGGCCCAGAATTCATTGCAGGCGCGGTGACCGCGTGACTCTGTTGTTGCTCGCTCACACTCTGTTCGGGCTACACGGAGGATGTTTTTTTTTTATCCTTTCTGGTTTCAGTCGCCGCGTTGCGATACATTTTCTGGTTGTGTCGCGAAGCGCTGGCCGCAAATGCTTAGAACAGCTGTACACGTTTCACGTAGCCCAGCTGATTTGTGAATTCACGCGTTCGATCGGTCCCGGTGTTGAAACGGACACATGAAACATTGTAAGGCGGCAGCAGCAACGCAACAACAACAATAATAATTTACATTTATTTGTAAGGCGCCTTCTACTAATGTCTCTCAAGGCGCCTTGTAAGAATAAGGAAAGGCCAAGAGATAAGGAGAAGCTAAAAATAATAAACCCACTGAAGAAGATGTGGTTTAAATAACAATAAGCCCACCGCATGCGTTCTCCAAGTTCTGGGAGCTTCTTCGGGGAAACTGAAACGCCCCCTCCCCCTTTCCCCCCTTTTCCACGACGTAACAGCGAAACGTCGGACATCATGCCGAACAACACGCGATATCAGCCGAAACCCCACAGCACAACCGCGAAAGGCCGCGCAATAGAATCAGCTATTCGTGACCTTGGGAGATTTGCATTACCCTCCGTGGTGAAGTATGGTCAAACAACCGCATGGACGGATATACATGCAAAAAAACACAGTATATTTGTATAAGAACACATATTGAGAAAAAAAACTCTTAAGGACTCAGTGGCTTGTTTGCAGACGTGAAACGTGTAAACATTTGGTTTTGCATGGAGCACACATAACACATTTACAATCCGAGTACTCGCGAGGAGTACTCGGATTGTAAATGTTGTCGATTAACTCTTCAACACACCGGTGTGCTGTACTAGTGATGCATTTTGATTTGAAGCTTTCGTGACTGCAGGAATACATATTCTTTGGTTCTTTCGGTAAAGTCACGTAGGTATTAAAGAAATAACCAAAGAGTAAAGTAATTAATTGCCACGTTTTTGTTAACGTGACAAACCTTACTAAATGGCTGTGTCGAGTGGTGGCGGGTTTAACGAGACATTTCTATTTACGCGATCTAACCCAAAAACAAATCTCTGTTATAGATGGAGCATATATACGGTGTTTTAATACTGAATTAGAGACCCTGGGACTAAATTCCTTGCGTGCGCGTGAATATTCGGATATTTCAATCTAAATCAACGATGTGCAATGTCGGAGGGTGGTGGTGGTGGTGGTGTGGGTAACTGGCACGCCCCGGAAAATCCACAGAGAGTGACAGGGAGAGAGAGAGAGAGAGAGCCTGGCGGTCCGAACTAAAAAAAAATACCACGCGGACAGGTGAGAATCCCCACGTGTTAAACTGCCCATCTCAGTCAGGTGGAGGGAGGGAGGGTGGGTGGAGGGGGGGTCCCTGCGTCACGAACAGATACTTATCACCACCTTGTTTCTTTACGCATCGCAGAGCGCAGAAAGCTGTGGGCCAATACCTTTGTGAGGGGTGGGGGAGAGGTTCGGTGGATCGCCATTAAATGTTTTACGCTCCCCGAAATTTAACACATATGAGCTTTCGCGATCAAATTTTTTTTTTCAACATACAAGCGTGTCGTTAAACCCGTCACCACCTGGCACAGCCTGAAATTGCGAGATGATCATAGAATGGCAGTACAGCAAGTAGGCTCGTCATTTTAGGACCTCTGGACGGGGGGGGGGGGTTGCCTGGTACTCATTCTGCTTTCCTCCAACACGAAGCAAAGCTCTGCTCATTTGGAGCTGCGCACTCTTACATCTAGATTGAAAACTAATTTCTTCAGAAATGCTTTTTGAGTCTTTAGTTTGTTGTCCTTCCCCCGCACCTTCGATTAACACGGTTGGCTACGTGCGGTGGCGAGCGAAGTTCAACATACATACGAATAATGCACGTGTGCATGTTGCACTTATTTCGCAAAGGTGCGGGGGAAGGACAGCAAACTAAAGGAAAAAGCAGTTCGGAAGAAATAAGTGTTCAACATGAGAAAAAAGAGCGTAACACTGCATGTATGTATGTTGAACTTATTTCGCACCCGACGTAGCGAAAAGTGCTAATGGGAGGTGCAAGAGATGGACAATAAACTCAAATACACGAGCCTCCTGACTTTTTTTTAAAAAAATTGAAACTTCCTAAATGAATAAATGAATAGAATTTGAGTGGAGCAGTGGCATTACAGAACCGAATTCGATTGCCGGCCAAAGCTAACTCTAACACCCCCCTCCTCCCAATTCGCACTGACCAGCATGGCGAAGTATGGCTGAACAACCCACACGACCGACACTACTTGAGGGGGAGGATATTCACTCGCAGTGTATTTGCTCTACTGCAAGGGCAGTCGTGTAAACTATAACTCAAAAGTGCAGAAATCGTTACGCGCACACACCCGTACTGAAACATATCATGTGTGGCTCGTTTCCTTAGTGATTAGGACCCATACCCCCCCCCTCCAATCCCATCTACTTGCTGCCCATCTTTCCTGTTTATGACCGAGGGTGTAAGGAGCCCCCTCTTATCACCTCTCCACTCGCGTCGCGTCTCCACAAGTGAAAGGCGTGGCCCCCGGTTCCGCGAGCCGGTCCCGTCCATGCCGTTACTCGCGAAGATGAAGGGAGGGGGGGGGGCGTTCCAGCGTGGTTCGTGTGGTCCCGTGAGATAGGGGATCGGTCGGTACCAGCTCTGGTGACAATCGCTGTCGGGATGCCTCCATGGAAAATGTGTTTACCTTCGGGGCAGAAACGTTAGGGTATATACCGTGTGTTTATAGACACTTTGGTATGGGTTTTTTTGTTCATATTCCCGTAGATGTTTCATATCACTGTCAGAAGATGTATTTATACTGGAGGAATCCGATGAGCTATGAAGTTCCTTTTCACAGATGTTCAGCAGGTCGTGACACTTTCGTGTTCACGATGACGGGTTTCCACCATGGGCCATATCCACCACGGTCAGAAATCTTAAAACATACGGTGTGTTTTATATATATACTGTATATATACATTCTTGCTTTGAAAAACATTATTCCATAAATATTTCAGATCACATTCGTTGTTTTTTTTATTTTCCAAAAACAATATTCTCTATGAAACGTGCTGCATGTGTTGCCCTACACGGTACAGATAAGCCGGCAAATTGTTCAATTATTCATAACGAGTTGCCCGATTCTAACTAGAGCCCGTAACCGTGCTTAGCTTCTGGGTTCCCGTCGGAACCCAGAAGCTAAGCAAGATTTGAAGCTTTCGTGACTGCAATGATTCATATTCTTAGGTTTTTTTCGGTAAAGTCACGTAGGTAAAAACATTAAAAAGTAAAATAAAATAAAAAAAATAAAAGGTTGAGCCTGGATAGTGTCTGGAGAGTAACACCGGAATGGGTGATCATATAGGTGATCGGTGCAGTTAAATCCATTGTTGTACTCTACTCAATACACCGCATCTATGCTTCGCGTCTCCACAAAGCAGCACTGACCAGCCATGGTGATGTATGGCCAAAGAAATCCCCCACAACCCACCAGGCGCCCTGACAGGCCCTCATCCAGCAGTGGATTGACAAAATGTCTGAGTTAAGATAGCCATTGAAATTATGGCATTTGCTCATTACATGAAAGCCTAATTGAGTGTTAAGGATCGCTGTATAAGCGGGTCCCTACCCTGGGATGTTTGGTTAAACAAACAAATCAACACTAATCAGAATACTGAGTTAAGAGTGTTGTTTGTCATGTTCACCACAAGCACCACGAGTGGTTAATGCAGACTTGATGCCTTGCAAAAGGTTTCTATTTGGTGTTTGAACATCTTAACACACGCTGTTTTATTGCCAGAAAGTGTAAAACGTCTGCTTGTTTCTCATACGTTGATACTGGTAAAAAAAAAAGGTCACGTGGTATTGAGCGCAATGATTGTTTTTTAATCTGTTCAGCGTTTACAGATAATATACTTTTTAATCAACGCAAGAGGTCGAGTAATACGGTCAATGGCCCGTGTCTTTAACGTCGAATTGTAAATGTTAATGATAAATGTGCTCAACGCATCTGTAAACAGCAATGTGGCCATACATTTTTATAAAAACACTAACGGGTGACGTTTCGGGCAGTGAACCTTGTCCAGACAACACCGTGAATGGGCATTGATGTGCCATGAAGAAGGGCCATTACCCGAAACGTTGTATTTGTTCACCACACTTGTGCACTACCGCCAACGCAGCATCTAACACGTTTTACCTTTTCAAAAAAGGCTCGCGAATGCCTATATAATGCCTTGGTACGCAACGTAAATAGGGGCTATAATCGTAAGCATCGCCCCAGGTCCATGGTTTAAACAAGGGTACACGAACCCTGTGACCACCCCTCCCCTTCATGAACATATGTTAATCAACACGTGCAGAGTAACCTTTCGTGTTGTGCCAGGAGAGTTTACCATGAATATTCATGAGTTGTACATAGGTTTTCATTGATGTTTTTTTTGTTTAGTTGATATGCCAACTACGCGATTGGTATTTAGAACAGCAAATAAGTAATTCGACAATCAATCGTAGATTTACCCACTGAGACAACTCAAGAAAGTGGCACCCTTGGGACACAGTGACACAATTCATTGGACAAATCACCACCATCAGCCATCGACAATACATGACAATGATATTGTCATCATAGTAGCGTGCGCGAACATGGGACGTAAACAACAACTAAAAACATATTCTCAGGTTTTTTCGGTAAAGTCACGTAGGTAAAACAAATTTAAATTAATAAAAGTAAAATTAACATAAAATAAAACAACCAAGTGGCCGTTTGCACCCCTTCGGCGCCGCTGGTGCCAGGGGAGGTGCACTTTTGATCGCACGTGCGCGATGTGTCGAAGGGCTCCCTGGCAGGAGGTCCCGCGACAAGCTCCAGGTGTTATGGCTTAAATTGCCAAGACGGCTTGCAGATACGCACAGACACAAAGCAAATGAAACAAAGACGCGCATAAGACATGCGCGTGGACAAAAGGCAAGCCCACGCGGGGCTAGTTTTCTGCGCTATTAAGCTTCCAGCGGTGTCGGCAGCTATCGCTTTGTAAACCGCCGCTTTATCGTAGCGCATATCTAATTATCGAGACATCGCATACCTTGCGGGGGGGTACTTTAGGCTGGTGGTGGAGGGTGCCTGGCGACCGGCACGCGGTGGCGTCGCAGGTCTCCCCTAGCCAGCGGGCACGTGCTTTGCAGCCGCCTCCGTCGGCTCCAGCGTGGCCAAATGAAGTTGAAGGCGCAGCACCTGCAAGTTGCTCGCTCGCGATAGTTGCGGGCGAAAGGACCTCGACTAGAGCGAGGTCTGGAGAGGACCCTTGGAGCTTCACAGTTCGGTCGATCTGCCGATCGATGGGCCAACGGTGGTGTACCGTTGATCGATTAACCGACCTGTCGTGTATTTGTATTCCTATCGCGTGTGTTGTATTGTTTGTTTGTTGTTGTAACGTTCTGACCCGCCCCCACTGGACACCTACTGGACATGTGTGAAAAAAAGCTTCATAGCTCATCGGATTCCTCCAGTATAAATAAATATCCAGATTTCGTATCGATTCGTATGCCGGCGGGTGGACAGAGGCGAGGGGAGTTCAGAGACTTACCCAAGTGCCACAAACGGGAAACGGATTGGAGCCGGCGACCTGGTGGATTCTAAGTCGACGTGAAGGATGACGGGTGAATGAGCGACTGCATATAATGGGATGCGTCCACACCCCTCATTTGGTCATCCGTCAATCGATGCATCACTCGAACACGAGGCGGAACGATAACTCACGCAAGGAAAACGGAAATGTGCTCAGGGAGGAATTCCGAGATGAAATTAGTAGGTTGGCCGCGGCTGATTATGACGATGATGATGATGATGGTGACGGCCGTGACCTGAGAGCCCATTGAGAGAGGCGGCTCGCTTTGCTTTCGCAATGGAGAGCTGATGTTGGCTGCCTCGTGGCGACCGCGTGGCTCTTTACAGCAAGATACGCGTGGCTATTTAATATATTTAAATAACCTGATTGGAAGCTTTCGTGACTGCAGGAATCCATACTCTTTGGTTCTTTCGGTGAAGTCACGTAGGTAGGAAAATAATCGATCACGACGTTTTTAATCGCAACACAAGCAATCGTCATCAGGTGGGACAACCACAGCAAGGAAAAACTTCTGTGATCTATTACTTTTCTACCTACGTGACTTTACCGAAAGAACCAAAGACGATATATTTACATATTTACATATATACACACACGCGGCATACGTGATACACATATATGTACAGCCTTTTTGTAAGTAGAAGGGGCGAGCCGTTATCTTCCCAGCCTTGTATGCAAGGAGGTCGTGGTTTCCATCCCGATCCCGACCCTGACGCCTGCTGTATATTTGGAGTTTGCATGTTCTGTCTCACCGTGGTCTCGTGGATTTTTTTCCGGGTCCTCCGGGTTTTCCCTCCACATTTAGAATCAACATGCTTCTAAAGTATTTGGCTGCTATAATTTTCCACGTGATAAGCCACTTTCGTTGAGCTATCATTTGTGACCAGATCGCTTCTGCAAAATATCGAATAGCTCAGTCGGCTTTTAACTGGTTAACTAAGTTTAGTTTCCAGTTTTAAACTTGATTTGAAGCTTTCGTGACTGCAAGAATTACTCGTTGGTTCTTTCGGTAAAGTCACGGAGAAAGAAAACAAATTAAATGATATAATACGACGTTTCGATTGCAACACAAGCAGTCGTCATCAGGTAGAACTAAATTTGAGAGAGATAAAACACAGACAAAACAGACAGACACACAAGCAGAGAGAGACAACACAGAGACACACAACATAGACACACAGAGACCAGTTTTAGTTTAGACGTAGTACGCGCACCCTAATAAAGGCACACATCGCTACACGTGACTATATCTATTCATACACATTAACATACATATCGAAAGGTACTGCAACGCAACATTCGACCACTCCACCGCATGTCCCAACACTTCCCCCTCTGCTTTGTCTCTCCCTGTCATCATCTATTTTACAAAGCTCTCGGGAAAAAAATAACAACCGTGCTCAATTCAAGCAAGCGCGTTAACTCGTATCTATTGCAACGAATGGCGGTGCTGTTTGTTGTTGGCCGCTTGCCACGCGGATATTTTAACTTAACAACGGGTGCATCTCGCGCGTTGCATTGTGGGCTTTCCTATGATGCAGTTCTCCGGCAATACAGTATTTAACAATGCAATTATAATTCTAGATTTGAAGCTTTCGTGACTGCAAGGATTCATATTCTTAGGTTTTGTCGGTAAAAGTCACGTAGGTAAAACATGAAAATTAATAAAAGTAAAATAAAATAAAAATTATTATTTTTATTTTATTTTAAATATTATTTTATTTTACTTTTATTAATTTTAATGTTTTACCTACGTGACTTTACCGAAAACACCTAAGAAAATGCAATTATATTTTAAGCCAGTTTGTTCCTTTATTTGCTTTACTTTAAGCGGCTGTTTTTTCATCGATGATCAGGAATGGATGTTTTGTTTAATGTTAATAAATAAATAACCCTTCATCGGTTAATTTCTTGAACCTTCCGAGTTTGTTTTTCACAGAATCCCACAGAGTAAAGTCCGCTATCCAACTAGAAAGTCACGCTTTCCGCCGACTTTCGCACAAGACGCAGCCAACCGCCCTAATCGTAGGGAAGCACAACAAACTGAGCACAGTTTTAAAGCAAATGCGTTTTCAATCTAGATTACTTGAAGGTGCTCAGCTCCGGTGGCTTCCTAACATCTGAACGAAGAGCGTTCCAGACGGCCGCAGACGCGCCGTCTGGAATCACGCGATGGCAGTGACCGTCTTGGTTCAGATGGTTAGCCAGAAGCCGCTGTGGTGTGGATGATCGCAGTTTTGCGTGATGGTTCACAGAAAAACCCACGACCCTGACCGTCAACGTGTCTCCGCCTCTCGCCGCGCGTTCTCTCTGATCTGTGGCTTCCTCTTTCTGTTTTGATTTTTGTTTTTCTTCTTTCATTCATTCCAGGCATGTCGTTGCTACTCTTTGGTTCTTTCGGGAAAGCCACGTAGAAAGAAAATAAATTAGAGAGAGACAAAACACAGACACGGAGACACACACGCTGCTTGTGTGTCTGTGTGTCCCCGTGTCTCCGAGAGCCAAAACACAGACACGGAGACACACAGACACACACGCTGCTTGTTTGTCTGTGTGTCTCCGTGTCTGTGTTTTGTCTCTCTCTAAGTTATTTTCTTTCTACTTGGTTTTACCGAAAGAACCAAAGAGTAATTCCTGCAGTCACGAAAGCTTCAAATCACGTCGTTGCTATCCACGCTTCTCTTGCCAGAACCCTATCGGCGTTTCATTCCATCCGGTGTGTCTACGTCCACGACGTTTCGTGTGATCCGTATGTCACGACAGGTCACGGGCACCGATTTTTTTTATTTTAAAAACGCTCTTCTCTGGGCGCGCGGATCTGTTGTTGCCTTTTCATTACACGATTCAGTTTTCCGAAAAGCGCGTGCATGCACGCGCATGTGTGCATGCCGAACTTCGTTCGCACCGTACGCAGCCAACCGTGCTATATCGGAGGTGCGAGAAATATACAGTACAGTATGCGTGTATATATAAACACTGTACTACATAGTGGGGAGCGGTGGTGTAGCGGTTAGCGCTACGCTGCGCTATGAACCTGGCGACCCGGGTTCGATTCCCGCTCACGGCCAACACCCAGTGACGATTATCTGAACCGGTCCCGGGCCTCCCCTAGGTCGACTCAGCCTCAAATGAGTACCTGGTGCGATGTGTAAACATAGTCACTAGGGAGACAAAGGCGGCCGGGCGTGGTGTTGGCCACCGACCACCTCGTGTGCCGTGCCGGCCTTCATAGGTGCTCGCTAACAGCACTTGCCCCTACAGCCTGTTAAGGCTAAATGGGGGATCTTTATCCTGTACTACATAGTAGGGTTGTTATTCTGAATTGCAGGTATTCAACCACATGTAAAACACAGGTAAATAAATATATAACTGATAATTAGGGATAAAACGCTGTTAGCGAGCACCTATTAAGGTCGACAAGGCGCACGAGGGGGTGGTGTGCCCGGCCGCCTTTGTCTCCCTCGTGGCGATGGCTTACACACCGCACCAGCTACTCGTTGGAGGCTGAGTCGACCTAGGGGAGGCCCAGGACCAGCTAAGGTCATCGTCACTGGTGTTGGCCGGGTCGCCGGGTTCGCAGTGCAGCCCTCTGACCGCCCCCACGGCAGGCAGGCACGGCGGAAGCGTTCGTCATCCAGCAGTGGATTGACAAGGGGTTTGCGGGAAAGAGACAGTTAACACAAGTACGCACGTAATCGCTGACATGCGCACACGTAGGTGCGTGCTCAGGAGCAAGCATGGGCACCTAGTAACATCCAGCACTAATAGATCAACGTCTGCGCTAAATAACCCGCGGCGTAAAAAACGTTAAGGAGCCATTTGAAATAACGAGGCACGCGATTGAAATGAAATGCTTTGAACGACAAGATGAACGCGTGACCTTTCGCAGACAAACCCCATTTATCACGAGAGAGCCAGGTGACAGGGGACACGACAGACACCCCTGCATTGTTGCCATAGCTACCGAGGGTTTCCCCCAAGTCTGGCTCTCGATAACGAGGTTTTATTTTTGTTTGGGGGTCGTGTCACGTGTTGCTGCGGCGTGGTAATCTAACGTTTCGCTGCACGTGCCCGGTGGGGGGGGGGGAGCTTCTTTTCGGAGCGAAACGTCGACCATCGTGCCGAACAACCAGCAAATAACCACATCGGAGATGAGGAAGGGAGACGCGTTTACCGAATTTGGAACGATTTTGTTTGTTGTTATTGTTGTTGTTGTTTTTTCGGATTCATCCTGAAGCGTGACGTCAAGCAAAATCCCGTCGTCACGCGAGGCCATGCATTGCCACCCAACGTTGTCACGTGGCACCGCATGACGTCACTTATGTTCGCACGAAGACACGTGGAACTGATCAGAAAATTACTTGAAGGAGATACAAACGAAAATCAGTCCACATCTTACCAAAGTGGGATCCCCATCGGAGTGCCGAGCAGACGAACCGTGGACACCTCCCACCGGCACTGCTCCCCAATCGTGCCCAGCACCTCGCGTCGTCGTCAGCACGACGCCGCGGCCGTCTTTGGGGCCGTCCATAAATGACGTCACGCACCTAGGGGGCGGGGGGGTGGGGGTCAGACATTTGTGACGATGTGTGACGAGGAGGGGGGGGGGGGTTTGAGAAATGTGACGTCACATCAAAACGCGCAACTTTAAATAAGTATAGACAACACGTTCTACTTAATTAGACTTTTTAATAATTTTTTTTCCTACAACATCAGAATGCAGCGCCACATTAAATACGCACTACAATGACAATAGTTTAAAGCGATTTGAAGCATTTTTTTGTGGAGGGGGTGGGGGCATAGCTTTGTAACGTCATATTTGAGGGGGGGGTCTGATTTTTGTGACGCCGTGTGACGAGGGGGGGGGGTCAAAAATCGTCCAAAATCGCGTGACGTCATTTATGGACGGCCCCTTTGTCTCCCCAGCGTTGACGATTTACGCACTGCACCAGGCACTCGTTCCGAAGCCGAGTCGATCTAGGTTCGATCCCAGAACCGGTCCACACGGCGCTCGCCACTGATGCCAACCGTGGCCGGGTCATGAACTTGGGTCCGCGTGGTTCATTGGGCTACCGTACTCAAAAGAACGGGTGATTTATAGGAATCACCTTTTGTACAAATGCGCATACAGGAATAAGGATGTTAATGGGAGTTCAAAATAAGAACTCTGAGTCCGGGGCACTTTAGCATAAATGTACGAATTGTGAAATGCAGTTCGTGTTGTTATTGCATGTGTTACGCGGCATATAGACGACAACGCAAAACAGGGACTTGAATCCACGTTGTAACGTGGGGGTTTGGGTCACTGCACCACCACTCATTAATTAACCTCCACATACACAAATACAACAATTACTCCCCCGTATCAAAGGCCTTTTAACACACCTTGATTTGGGCAAGCGCTGTTAACGAGCACCTATTAAGGCCGGCCTTGCCCATTGTGTACACACTCACACCACACACGTATACGATATATATAGAGAGAAAAACCCACACACACACACGAACCGAACGAAAGAGCCGCGGCTTGCACTGTCAACACACGCACGGCAGTGAGCAAGTCACTCTTTGCTCTCCGACAGCGAGTACAAAGGTACCACTCAAGTCACACACAAAGGCACCTTATCAGGCGCTAAACCGGCCAGAGTGTAAAGCGCCCGACACACACACACACACAGAGAGCGAGCGCGTACGTCGATTGAAAATTCGACAAAACGCGAATGGGTCTTTCTTCACCGTGCCTGCGACAATAGTTTGCGTAATCAGCGTTCGAGGCCGATGACAGTCGCTCAAAGACGCGAGAAGCCGCTCTTGGGGTCCGGCCACTCACGCGATTCCTACTCCCACGACTTGCGGGGGCGAGAGGAAGGAGGGGGGGGGGGTGAGGCAAGAGATTCAACAAATATATATTGAGAAAATTAATTGAGTCAGTCGAGTTTCCTTTATTTCGGACAAGTGACACGTAGACCCCCCCCCCCTCCTCCTCCGTTGTTCAATCAACCGAGAGTGCACTGGAGTCCTGCAATTGCTCACTCATGCCACCGCTGGCAGAAAGAGTCCTCCGCTTGAGAGAACGCTTCTAGAATTGATGGCAAAACGAAGAGCCGCACAATGATAAAATTAAATCTAAACGATCGTACAGACTTCTTTAAATTGGACACAAATTTTAACAAATTAGCAATATATACGCGAGTAATTAACAGAAAGAAGGGAATAACGGGAGTAAACACGACTTACCGGAAAGAAATCAGCACTCGAGTTTACCAAACTAAATTCATTTCGCCAGCAATGAATTCATCTTCTGATTGTCGCCGCGTGTGGCTCAATGTAAAAAAAATAAAAGTCCAGAGGAAATGTCGATATTTAGGCCCGGTTTATTGAGCCATCTGCTGTAATGGCATTTGTGTGGCGGCTGAGCGGAGCTCGTCCGCTCCTCCGTTAAGCCAACTTGTATAGGGGCACAGTAGTCGAGGTTTGAGTAGCCATCACCACGCTCGGCCGCCTTTGTCTCCCGAGGGGCGATGTCCACACACCGCACCGGGTACTCATTTGAGTCCGAGTCGACCTAGGGGAGGCTCGGGACCGGCTCAAATAATCGTCACCAGTGTTAGCCGTGAGCTGAAATCGAACTCGGGTCACCGGGTTCGCGTAGCTCATCATCAACCTTCGTGATCTTCATCGTAATTATCACCGTCATCATCACCCGTGTGCGTCTCTCCCCATGGCTTGTGTACAACACTCGTGTACAACACTCGGCGAAAGAGTGGGGGGGTGCAATGTTTTGGCATCGCATTTCAGTCCTTTCGCAAAGTCTGTGCTCGCAAGTTTTGACCTTTTTCGCGACACGGTTTTTTCCTTCTCTCTCCCGCACGGCGACTGCTCTCCCACTCTGATCTTTGCCACTCTGCTCTCTTGTTGCGGAGCTGTGTTTACTCGCGCATTTTGCCACATGTCCTCTCCCTTGCAAAAGACACCCTTTGACGTGGCATCGGCCTCTCGCCGTGGAACACAAAAGGTTATAACACTGACTCACCGGCTGCAGTACTGAATGACCGTCTGATTGACCGTCTTTACGGGTTGGCCGATGCAATTATTCACTGGTTTAACCGACCATCACACTGAGTAATTACTCAATTGGCAAAATACACTCGCTCCCGTACTGTGAAAATACTGCAGGCCGTGTCTCTGAATTAGCGCCTTCCCGACAGCCTTGCGCTAATAGGAATGGCGCTATGACCAAATGCACTAATTTATTATCATTATTTTATCGGCCAAATTACTGAGAGACTAGCCAATTGATTGATTGCCTGATGAACATATTGACTGGCGATATTGCTGAGTGACCCAACGATTGAGTGGGTGACTGACTGAGCCACTGGCAGACCGACCCACTGGTTGACTGGCCGAGTGACTGACTCGCCCATTAAATTACTGACTGAACAATAATTCAATGGCCGACTGAACTTATTATTGACAAACCAATTGACTGACTGGCAATCTGACTGCCAAACCAACTGACTGATTGGCTGACTGACATTCCGATTGACAATCCAATAGATTGAATCGGCTGACTCGGCGCTCCTGTAATGTCGCGTATCCCCCCCCCCCATCCTTCTGGATCTGAGACACCGGCCGCTGATACAGCCACCCCTACCACTGCGTCTGGCTCACGGACACGTTGACCAGCTGCGCCGTTCCGCATTGACAGCGTTAGGAGGCGGACGGGTGGCTGGAAACGTGCTCATCTTTTATTTAGGCTCCGAAAGATGACCGCGTATCCCGCAGTCTGGTTTTTTTTTTTTGCCATGAAAAAGGAGCACTGCCCGAAACGTCGTCGATTTTAGACACGTCTCGTTTTAAGGCCCACGCGGTGTTGTTCTTGACGGACGCCTTGAGTTTGTTTGCTGTCGTTAATTGTGCTTTTGTGCACCAACCGCCAACGCAGCAGTTGCGGCATCGCCAAATAATCGGTGAAACTTCACAAAGGTGGGCAGTGTTGTTGGCGAGTGAGCTCCGTGCTTCACTTTCATAGCGATTGGGTGGGGTGGGGGAAGGGGGGTCGTCGTATTTAGTGGTCGTAAAGACAAGGTATCTCCTCGGCTCCCTCGTGTTTGTGCGAATATAACTGGAATATGTGCTTGTGTATGTTCAACTTATTTCGTAGTGAACCGTGCCGCGGAAGGACAACAAACTTAAC
Source organism: Lampetra planeri (assembly GCF_965212315.1). Classification (NCBI taxonomy): domain Eukaryota; kingdom Metazoa; phylum Chordata; class Hyperoartia; order Petromyzontiformes; family Petromyzontidae; genus Lampetra; species Lampetra planeri. The sequence goes on along the minus strand of NC_136130.1, from coordinate 8,250,351 downwards.
GCAATAAATGAGTTTGTCAATTTAGAATCATTTAAAAGTGCCAAAGCTCCAGTGGTTTCCTAATATCGCAAGGGAGAAGCGTTCCAGACGGCCGCGGAAAGCACGCGATGCAGTGGCCGTCTTCGTTCAACGGCCAGCCAAGAGCAGCCACGAGATGCATCGAACAGTTCAGAAACGTGAGTGGACGTGGGCAGGACACGTGGCTTGGAGAAGGGATGATGATGGCAGGTAGTGGTGGTGGGAGATTGATGACGGAATGGCAGTCAGGGAACGGAGTCGCATCCAAGAAAACGATCGTCGAAGAGATGGAGCGATGAACTCGGCGGCTAACCACTTCACAGGATCACGAGAGATGGGCTGGAGGATTGGGGAAGCATTCGTCCAGCAATGATTTAACCGTGGTTTTACGAAATTGATTATGATGAATAATGATGATCCATTTACTTTAAAAGAAAAACGGAACACATTCAGCAATAACGCTACCTTAAAAAGAAAACGTGTATTATTATTATTATGACGTTTCAGGGAATTGCCTTTCTTCATAGCAAACAGAGAGTCCAGATATGTGGAGTGAGTTAAATACGTTTGTTCAAATACAATTAAAAAAAATGTAAGACCACGTGCAGTATTATTATTGACAAATGTGTTGATTCGTTTTGTTAGTTGTGCACCACCAGTAACGCAGCAGCAGCAGCAGCGGCAATTTACACAGGAAAGCTTCGCCCAGTTTGAACACTCGATGTGAAGGAGGGTCCTGCCTTGCCTTGCCTGGCTCTGGCAGGCGCGCGCCGGTTGAGTGCGCAAAGGAAGGCGTGGGTGGGCAGCAGAAGCAGCAGCAGCATCGCGATGAGCTGCAACCTCTCGTGAACGCGACGCGGCCACGCAACACAGGAAAGAGTTCAACGAAAACGGCAAACACCAAAAAAAACACACAACCCTCACTCGGGTACAAAGCTGCTTCCGAGCTTTTTATTTTCGAATGAGTCAGTGTTTAAAGTCAACTCGATGTGCGCCGATGATAACGATGTGCGCGCTGAGTCGGGGCTCTGTGTGTGGTGTGTGGGGGGTGCGGAGAGCTGCAACTGCTCTCGAGCTCCAGATTGCGACACCACGACGCGCGTGTGTAAAGAAATGGCAGCACAGCAAACTCACCTTGAATGAGTGAATGAATAGTGCTGCGGGGGTGTGTGCCTGTGTGTGTGTGTGCTTGCATTTATGTATGTATATGTGTGTAAATGTGTGCGTGTGTGCGGTTGTGGGAAGCGGGGGTGGTAGAGTTTAGAGCGCTGCGCTACGAACCCGCCGACACGAGTTTAATTCCCGCTCACGGCCAAGACCAGTGACGATTATCTGAACCGGTCCTGGGCCTCCCCTAGATCGACACAACCTCAAATGAGTAACCCGGTGCCGTGTGTAAAAACATCGTCACTGGGGAGATAAAGGCGGCCGGGCGTGTTGCTGGCCACTCACCCCCTCGTGTGCCGTACCGGCCTTCATAGGTGCTCGCGAACAGCACTTGCCCAAAAAGTCTGTTAAACATATATTGGGGGGATTTGTGTGTGTGGGGAGCGGTGGCGCAGCGGTTAGCGCGCTGCGCTGTGAACCCGCCGAGCCGAGTTCAATTCCCGCTCGTGACCATCAACAGTTGCGAATATTTTAACTGGTCCTGTGCCTCCCATCGGTCGACTCAGCAGCAAACATCGCCACTAGGAAGACAAAGGCGGCCGGGCGTGATGCTGGCCACTCACCCCCTCGTTGTGCCGTGCCGGTGTGAATGCTATACGGGAGATTTTTGACGTTTTTTTGCATGAGAATGTGCCCGCGGGTGTGTATGGGTGTGCGTGCGTGTGCGTGCGTGCCTGCGTGTGTACGCTTCGTGTGTGCGTGCGTGCACACGCGTGTGTGTGCGCGTGCGTTGTGCAAACATCGCCACGAAGGAGACAAAGACGACCGGGCGTGGTGCTGGCCACTCACCCCCCTCGTGCGCCGTGTATGTATGTGTGCATGCATGCGTGTGTGCACACGTGTGTGTGTGTGTGTGTCAAATGTACGCGACGCTTTGGCGTCGTGTGCTCGCGCGCGCGCGCGCGTGCGTGATGCTGCTGCAGCGCAACGTGCATTGTATGGCGTTGCTCGGGGTAACGGGGGAATAAACATCCACGGCGAAACCACCAAGTGGAGGGAGGACACGAGAGGGACGTCATCCGAAGGGTTCCCCGCCACACCTCCCCCCGCCTCGCTTCGGCCGCTCCCCCACGCACCCCCCACCAAACACACCCCCTTCATCCCTAACCCCAACCCGCGCAACCACCCCCCCCCCCACATTCACCCGCTTGCCCCCCACGAACACGGCCCGCCTCCCACGTTCACACCTTCTGCACACGTGCACATACAACAGAGCAAAGATCCCCCGTGTAGCCTTGACACGCTTTTGGGGCAAGTACATGAGCGAGCACCTATGAAGTCCATCACGGCACACGAGGAGGTTGGCGGGCAGCACCGCGCAACGCCGCCTTCATCTCCCGAGTGCCGATCGTTTCCACACCGCACCCGCTACTCATTTGAGGCTGAATCGACCTAGGGGAGGCTCAGGACCGGTTCAGATAATCGCCACTGGCATCGGTGTCCGCGAGCCGAAAATCTGACTCGGGGTTTCGTAGCGCAGCGCGCTAACCGCTGCACCACCGCTCCGCGCGCACGCCCACGCGCGCACACACACGCGCGCGTGCGTTCGTGCGTATGCGCGCGCCGCATTCATATCCGCCGCACGCACGCGCGCGCCTGCATTGCCCCTACATGGGCATAGTGGCACCTACCCCGTTTCCGGCGCTGCTTGTGTGACCGCGTGCAATTAACGCGTAGCACGCACAGATGCAGCCCTCGTGTCAATTCCACTGTTGGATGATGATGCCCTTCACCCCCACCCGTCCTGGAGGGGAGGGAGAGAAGGATGGGAGGGGGGGGGGTATTAGTCACCTGTTTCTGTGCGGGTTGTGAATGCGTCAGTGCATGCTCGACTCTGACGTCGGGTGCCAATGTCGAAGTCTGCTTGCCGCGACGAAAGAGGCCTTTTGCGTGCCACAAATGAAGCACATTTACCTTGCTGCCGAACTCGTCACGGAGCATAAAACAATCACGCGAACTCCGCTCGTCCTGGCAGCAGCGGCTCTTGGCTGGCCATCGCAACAAAGACGGTCTCGTTCATCGCGCGCACCTCAGATGCGCTTCCGCGGCCGTCTGGAACGCGCTTCCTTCCGATATCAGGAGGCCACTGGAGCGTTCCACGTTTGAATCTGAACTGAAAACTCGTTCGCTTAGAATTGCTATAATGTTCAAGAGGCAAATGGCAATGTCCGAGGTCTGCTGGCTAAGACGAGATGACTCCGGGAGAGAACTCGTGTGGTCGCGTTGCAGTGGTTGACGACACCGATACATCGTCTGGGTTGCATCGCCACAGTCGCACCACTTCGGCTTGTCTTTAATTCCCCATTCGTGAAGGGGATGCGCGCATGGGGAGGGAGAGGCGAGGGGGTGGGGGTAGCATAGACGTTGGCACGGTAGTGCATCGCAACAATGCCTTTTGCAGCACAAGGTAGTGCTGCAAGGCAGTGCGGCACTGCCTTGTGCTGCACAGGGCTTCGCCAGGCAGCAAAAGGCCGTGCAGCGAAAGGCTGCGAGGTGCAGCACAAGACGGCGATGTGCAGCACAAGGCTGTGATGTGCAGCACAGGGCTGCAATGTGCAGCACAAGGCTGTGATGTGCAGCACAAGGCTGTGTAGTGCAGCACAGGGCTGCAATGTGCAGCACAAGACGGCGATGTGCAGCACAAAGCTGTGTAGTGCAGCACAGGGCTGCAATGTGCAGCACAAGACGGCGATGTGCAGCACAAGGCTGTGTAGTGCAGCACAAGGCTGCAATGTGCAGCACAAGGCTGCGATGTGCAGCACAAGGCCGTGATGTACAGCACAACGTGGCCCGGCAGTAGAACGCAGCGCGTGTCTAATTGCCTGCTCGCCCATCCCAGAACAATGCGAACCCCCCCCCACCCTCGCCAGCTTCCGAGATCGGACGCTGTTCTCACCCGGTGATTTTCGTGGTGGTGGTGTGTGTGATGAATTAAAGGGACACTAAAGAGCTGTGAATCATCTGGCGGGTTCACTGCCTCCCCGAAAATCGATGGCCCGAGCATCCGATTTCACTCCCCACCTCTCACCACCAAATTATAAACTCGAATTCACCGATTTGTGTTGCCACACCTTCACCTGTAGATCTCGTTTTGTTCTATATATAATGCTTATTTTCACCCATGCCAATCCACTGCTGGATGACGACCCCCCCCCACCCGTGCAGGATTGTTTTGTCCACACTTCACCTACGGTGGACAGCGCGGCTTGGTGAAGGATGAAGGGCAGAGCACCGCAGGAAGGGTGCAGATATCAGACGGGAGGATCGAACTCGTCCCTCCCGCCGTCTTACTGAGCGCGGTGCGGTGCGCACTCATGTGCACATCGCATGGAAGAAGCCCTCACCTAGCAGTGGATCGTACCACGCCTCCTCCCCCCACACCCCCCTTACGCAAGAAACGAAACGACAATTCCGCAAACGCGGTTAAGTGACTCACGCTTACGACAAGCGCCGAGAAGCATGTGCGATCAGATCGGCCGGAATGCGCCCATCTCATTGGATCTCGGCAGCCAGAGCGAGATTGAGCCCGGATGATATAATTGGTTGGATGGGTCACCACACGAAAAAAGTCATTCACGTGCGGGACTGACGTTGCTATGATGACGGCGGTGCGGCAGAGTGCAATCGTTGTACTGTACTCGTGTACTTGCTATGCTCCTAAGTCCGTGCTCACAAACCTTCACCAGCCCGCACTGACCAGCGTGGCGATGTGTGGTGAAATAACCCAACCATCTGTTAAGTTATTTGTGTTAAGGCTGTGCATATGCATGCGGTGACCAAACGAAGAGACGTACTTTCAAATATCCCCCGTATATCCTTTCAGATGCTCATCTTTCGTGGGGGCATGGGGCAACCACCACCACGACCAGCACCCTCCGTTCCTGTTTGCTGGGGAAGCGAGTCCAAAACAGCCAAAGACAAAGATCCCCCGTATAGTCTTAACAGACTGTTGGGGCAAGTGCTGTTAGCGTGCACCGATGAAGGCCGGCACGGCGCACGAGGAGGTGGGTGGCCAACACCACGCCCGGTCGCCTTTGTCTCCCTAGTGACGATGTTTACACACCGCACCGGGTACTCATTTGAGGCTGAGTCGACCTAACGGAGGCCCAGAACCGGTTCAAATAATCGTCACTGTTGTTGGCCGTGAGCGGGAATCGAACTCAAAAGTCTCCGGGTTTGGAGCCCAGCGCGCTAACCGCTACCCCACCGCTCCCCGAACACACACACACGTGCTATGAGAACACAGAGACGCAACATGTGCGAACGGGTAGGGTCAGTTGTCTTCTCTTAGCACGCGACGTGACAGTCCATCGGAGACAATGTCCCCTTTTGAAAGGTGATGTCCGTTCCATTGAGAACTGAAACATTACACGCGCGCGTGTGCGCGGTGGAGGGTCGCGCGCCTTGCAAGCACGAGCTTCCGTCAATAATACAAGCGGGGGGTCTTTAAAGGGACTCACGGCGTCAATGATGATGATGTTGGTGGTGATGATGATGATGTAGAATGACTATAGCATCGTAGAGATGATGAAGATGATGATGTTTATCATACTGATGATGATCTTTACGTAATTTATTCGAACGACGTTTCTACAGCGGTGATCGCGATGACCGTGCAGCGATCGAATGAGTATCCTGTTATAACAGCGTGTAGATGATCATGATGATAATGAAATACGGTATGACATTGTATCACGTTGGTGATGATCTCTCTATCATAAACGATGGCTGCGTTCCTTCATCTCCCTCCGCCCCCTCCACCGGCTTCCCCATCGCTAGCAGCAGGGTCAGCAACCAGGTCGCCTGCTGCCTGTGCCGACACTGCACCTCTCCCTGCTGCACTACCGCTCCTGTCTCCCTGCTGCACTACCGCATCAGCAGCAGCGCGACTCGCAACCTCCTCCTCTCCCCCCTCGACACCCAGAGCATCGCCCCTCCGCCTGCGACGCGGCCACCGCTATGGCCGTCCGATGCTGCTGCCGCTGCTTCTGCTGCAGATTGAACAGAGGCAGCGTTCAATCCACAGCGACCTTTAAGAGACACTTCAAGTGTCCCTCTCCCCCCCCCCCCCTCTAGCTCCGCGCATCACGGCCGCGGTCATGTACGTCCCGTGATACATTGCGCGGCGTTACAATCTGCATCATTGTTATTATTCTGATGTCGATATTTCAATTACGCGATGCTTTTAACGCGGCATAAAGGTGATGATTACATTTCTAATAACACGATGATGTGCTTTATGTAAGTAATGATGATTGATGCTGAGATGCTCTTTCTACACAATGATGATGGATACAGGCGCCCGATAGCATCCGTATACATTACAGCGGGAGCCATCTGAAACGAAACGCACTCATTCATTCATCGCGCTCGAGCATTTCCCCTTGGGACGCTCCCCATTGTGAGGACCTCGACTGAGCAACTGAATATTTCTATTCAAGGCACAGCAGTAAAGCGGAGGCGTTATATTCCAGCGGTCTCGCCACACACCGCGTCGAGTATCGAAATACAATCACGCAATCGCACGCGTAGGGTGTCTGTGATGTGCCATTAAATCGGAGAAAGCGCGGCTCACGAAACAGGCGGCTGAGAGACAGATTTGCGCCACGGTGGCTAGGTTCGATCCCGACCCCGACGTCTGTATATTTGGGGTTTGCATGTCCCTCTCTTTCTCTCTCCCCCACCCGTGGTAACGCGGATTTTCTCCCAGGGAAAATGGTTAAAAGCGGTTTAGAAGTAAAGAGTGATGGTCATTTTCATAATGCAGCACTAGAAATGTACTCAGCCCCACCATAGAAATGTGGAATGGGGCGCTGCGATGGCGAGATGTGAACTACCTCACCTAGTATGCAATAGGTGGTGGGTTCGATTCCAACCCTGACGGCTGCATATTTTGAGTTTGCGTGTCTCTCTCTCTCTCCGTGGTCACGTGGATTCTTCTCCGAGTCCTCCGGTGGTTGCCTCCATATTTAGAATCAACGTCACGCCTTTAGAGTCTGTGTCTGCTGTACATTTCCCCGTAATGCACCGCTTCGTTGAGCGATCATTTGTGATAGTCAGGTCGCTTCTGAGAAAAAAGATTAGCTGCATAGCTCAGTGGGCATCACCTGGCAAAATATAAAAAATAAAAAACTTTGGTCCATCCGACTGCTGCGTGGACAGAGTTGGTGGAAGAGGGGGTGGGGGTGGTGTGATGCCTACGGTTGGATTCAATAATACAGCTGCACAAGTGATTCAATGGGCCTGCCGGGAGACGGAGTCGAATCGGCGTCCTCTGGATTGCAATTCTAGTGTGCTCGCCATCGTTACGTACTGTGTGTTGAACTTCTCTCGCACCGTACGTAGCCAACCGTGATAATCGGAGGCGTGTTGGGGAAGCACAACAAACTAAACACAGAAAGCAGTTCTAAAGAAGATGAGTTTTCAATCTCGATTGTTTAAAAGTTGCATAGCTCCGGTGGCTTCCGATATCCTGATAATATCGGAAGGAAAGAGCGTTCCAGACGGCCGCAGAAGCGAGCAAGCACGCGACATCGAGTCGGGAAACCCGGTGAACTTTTCTTTCGCTGTGAGTGCTACACCTCGCTCGTGCCTGTCTGCGTGTGTTTCCGCTGAGCCCGTGACATACACCGCGGTGACACTGACGTTGCCCTCTTCCCCCTTGTGTGTGTTTACAAAGTGCCATTGTCGGCACAACATCGGCACCGCACTGGAATTTACAAAGTGTGTGTTGGTGTGTGTCTGTCTGGGGGGGGGGTCCACTGACGTCACGAGCGCAGCACGACGCGCGTGACGGGGGATGCCCTCTCACACTCTCGCGCGTGATTCATTGTGCAGGTATATCCCAGTGACGTCAGCTTCACCTCGGTGACGTCACTCGCGTGTCTCCCCCTGAATTCCCCCCTCCCCCCACCGACGCCGCCCGACCCTCACCTACCTCTTCTACCACCGTCATCCCCCCACCCCCACCCCCCATCTTCCTTCTGTTGGGCTGTTGTACGGCATGGGCTGTGATGATGGGTATGTGTGATTGTGCTTCATGGCGTAACGCGTTCCACAGATGCCTCGAGATTTGGCACGAACGTGTCGACTTAACAGTGCTAGAACAGCATTGATAAAGTCCACCTTCCCCCCACCCCGCCTTCTACCTTCCCCCTCCACCCCCCATTGATTAGTTCGAAACGAATTAAAACTTGTTCACAAGGCCACGGCCGTTCGTTTCCACGTGTGTGAACGACTCAGCTTCGTCTTTTTTATAAAGAATCACAACCTCCCTTGCGTTCCTGAACAAGTGTTTGGGGGCGTTTGTTCAGCATCGCGTTCGGCCAGGGTCAGGGATGTGAATGGGGTTATGGATATGGTGAAGTTAGTGGATCGGGTAGGGGCAATGGATAGGGTTAGGGTGATCGATGATGTCGTCTCGAGAGGCGATATTGGGCCGGTCAGGATTCAAACTTTCAACCTTTAAATTGTGAGTTACGCACCTTAACCACATAGCAAGCCGGTCTATAGCTCACTAAAGAGACTTGTGGTCCATTCATGAAAATTAATTACTAGTCGCGTGATTATTTATTAAATTTAATCCACTGCTGGATGAAATCTTCCCCACGCCGTGTCGGTCACGGGGTTGGTTGACCGGCGTGGCGAACCGCTCCTGGGTCTGTGCGGGTTGGCAACTCGCCACCGATGATGTAAGCCGTGGCCCGGACTCAAACTCAGGTCGCCCAGGAATCATAGGGCAACGACCGCTAACCGCTTCGTATTTCAATGTCCACAAGTTTAAATAAACCCGACCGACATAGAAAAGACGATTTCTAAAACTTTCAGGGAATGCACGGCTATATTACTGCGGGGATACACCGATTTTCCTGGAACAATGTGGCTTACGATAAAAAAAAATAGTTTTCGTCTTTATGTGGCGTGTAAATAACATGCAACCGATGTGTAAATATTATCTTTGGGCTGATGGAACAATTACCATTGTGTTCGATTGAGATTAAAGGCGATTGATTCTCGATTCGAATCGCGCGTCACCGCAAAAAGCCACAATTCATGGAATCGCTGGCCCAGCGAATGGTTCGCAACCACCACGGTGCACATGACACATCGGGGTGAAGCAGTGGCATGAAATAATTGCCATCGAGACAGAATGAAGAGTAGTGCCTCTGTTGTCGTACGGGCGACCTCGCCACTGCTAACATCAGCGGCGAATCATAACCGAGAACCGGTCCTGAGTATTCCCCTCTCCGCATCGCCAAACCCGCACTGACCAGCGTGGTGAAGTATGGTCAAACAACTGACATGGCCGACACGCATGGGTGGGGTTTTGCGGGGGGGAGGCACGGGGGGAAATACCCCTCCCCCCTCACCCCAAACTGGACACGTTTATTTATTAATTTCCAGTAGTTTACAATAACATTTTCTTGAAATGATTAATTATTTTGTTTTATACACCTGCCATTCCTAATGTGAGGGACAAAGCGAACCCCTGCCCAACCTACCCCCCCCCAAATGCAGAAGCCAACCCCCGCCTATGTGTGGGGGGACCAGCGGTGAATCGATTTCAATCTGCAATATAATTATTACCGTCATCATTATTATTATTATTAAACGTTGGCGGTTTGCAGTAGGCGCAGAATATAACCCCGCTGAACCAGTTCCACAATACAGTATATAAATAACGTCTAGGCTTACACAGAAGTGTAATTACGCGGCGCTACTCCGGTTCGCGGGCCTGTCGGATTAACTCTACGATTGACAATGGGGCATAAAGGTCTGCGAGATTGACAGCTCGCCCGTCCATCCTCGAGGCTTTCTCGCTCGTCACGTGCCCACCGCAGCTCCTGTGACAACAGTGGCTGCTCGATTTGACACGAGGCCACAGGCAGGTCGCTTGAAATGGGGCGCGATTATTGCTCGTTCTGCGCGATGGCGTTCCCCCCGTCGAGCCGTGGTTTCTCTGATAAGCTCATCTGTTACGTTATGTCACGGCCGCGCTTTCAACATCTCACATGTCGTCGTCGTCGTCGTCTTCTTTCCTCGCTTGTGAAACAACTCCGTCGCGTGATCTCGTTTAAATGGTGGGACGGGGAGGGGAGGGGCATAACAAATTGAATTTGGAAACAGTTGAAACGAACATGAAATGCAGCTGAATGAGTAACGATGCGATAACGTTTTGTCTGTCGTGAAATCTGGCTCCCCTTGTCAGCCAGCTTGTACTTGAATATAATACGTGTAAATAATAATAACCTATTTTTTATTAATCGCATTTCATATTGGAGAAGTATCTCAAAGCGCTGTACGTTACAAAATAAAACTACACTCACAAGTATAGATACAATTTCGATTTAAAGCTTTCGTGACTGCAGGGATTCATCTTCTTGGTTCTTTCGGTAAAGTCACGTAGAATGGAAATAATAAAATAAAACAAATTAAATATATTATATTATTTTATTGCTTTATTTTTATTTTATTATTTCCATTCTACGTGACTTTACCGAAAGAACCAAGAAGATATAGATACAATGTAAGATTTTTTTTAAATAAAAAAAAATCTGATTATTTACAGTATCAATTACTACTCTCGAAATTCCATTAAAATTAAGAACGACGATAAGAGCGTAGAATAATGATTACGATTTAACAAAAAAAAACAGGGCTGTGCCTTAAGCAAGCGGTGTGCGTTCAGCTTAGCCACCTTCAGTCCCCCTCGATGCGACTGGGCTGGAGGCAGGACCTCCCTCCCCACCATGTCGCTTGGCAATGCGCCCCAGAGACACCACCAATTGACGCTTGGGCTAACTTCGTGGTATTTGTGAGTTCGCGTTTGTCCTCCCTCCTTCAAGCGAGTGACATAAATGCCGACTGCGCTGATGACGGGTCGTCAAATGCACGCAGCCGGCGCGGTTCCGAATCAGTACACCAGCAGCGGCATTTATCAAGTACAGAAATACCTCCGTATGCGAATAATTCTACGTGCAAAGTTTCAGTAAAGCGACCTTTGGATTTATTATATTAATGGTAATAAAAAATAAAGTTTTCAATAAATGCACTGCAATTAATACATAAATCATAGCATTTGTCTGCGACGGTACTGTACCATATAAATAACAATAAAATGTATAATAAGATACGGTTTATTTTAGCATTGGGCATCGCTATGGGTAACAACAAAGTCTGTTTCAATTCGTCTCGGCCAATCAGCGTGCAGCAGCGCACTACGTTTGGTGGTCAATATATATATATTTTTTTTTAATACTCTACAATATAAAATAATATGTAAATTTCTATATTACATCGTCTTTGTTTACAATATGAATGTTTACAAAATGAAGTTATGAATGGTTTACAGTATGAAAGGGTACGTTACAATGGCTGGGAAACACATCCTCATCGGAACAATGTTATAAGTTATTCCAGAGACGAAGTTTCGATATACGGACAACGCTCCAGGAACGCATCTACTTCGTATATCGAGGTATTACTGGATAGCCAGAGTACATTGCAGACAGGGCCGTCCACAGGAGGGGTTGGGGGCGAGGGGCGGGGCGAGGGGCAACTCACACTGTGAGCCCCCCGACGCCTTCAAACTAAACCCGAACTATTACATCTGACACCGTGACGTGGAAGCACGGTGCCCCCCACCCGCCCACCCCCCCCCCCCCCCCAAAGCGCGGGGCCCGGGGCGTTCGTCCGGACTCGCCGTACCCTGGGGACGGTTCTGATTGGAGATGTAGGGATGTAAAGGTGAGCACACTGGACTTTCAAGCCACGGCGGGATCGCCGGTTTCGATTCGAGCTTCCAGCGTGGCAGTGAGAAACTAACAAGGGGGCAAATGTCTCAGATCTCCCAGCCTGTGTCCACGCAGCAGTCGATCGGCTGGTGGGTAAAGTGTGGGTACTCTCCCATCTCTTCCGAGATGTCTGGCCAGTGGAAGAGTAGGCCAAATACCCTAGAGAGCGGATCGTCTTCCGCTAGCAATTTCAGGGGCTGCGCCTTTAATACCTCGCCACGATAGCGAGATGTTAACTAGCCTCGCCTGGTACGCAGGAGGTCGTGGGTTTGTTCCCGACCCTGACGCGTGTATTTTGGAGATTGCACGCCTCTCTCCCACTTGTCACGTGGTTTTTTGTAGGGGTCCTCTATCATTTGTGGTCGCCAGATCGCTTCTGAAAAAGAGCCCTGTAGCTCAGCGAGCATTACCTGGTAAAATAAAATTATTTAATAATTCAGAGCAGTGGTTCTTAACCTTTACTGCATTCTTACACCCCTTTGGGTCTCAATCGTAAAAAAAAATTAATGTTAATAAATACATAGAGGGTTTGACGAAACAAAGTAAGTTGTACTCTTAGGTTTTTTTTCGGTAAAGTTACGTAGGTAAAAAATTAAATTAAAAGTTGATAAAAGTAATAATGGAAATAAAATAAATAATAAATCACTTGATGCAGTAATGCTAGCTGTGACGGTCCCACCTGATGACGGAGACTTGTGTTGCCTCTGAAACGTCGTGATTTATAATTTTATTTTATTTCCATTATCACTTTTATTAACTTTTAATTTGATTTTTTACCTACGTGACTTTACCGAAAAAAAACCTAAAAGTATGAATCCTTGCAGTCACGAAAGCTTCAAATCTAGAAAAAAGTAAGTTGTACTGACGTGCCCTCTGCTTAATTTGAGTCTCGATTTACCTTCTCAAAAAACTTTGGCCACGTCTCGCACCCCCAGGAAGGCACCGAGGGGGGTCGTGGTGCGTGCACCCCAGTTAAAGAGCCACTGGCTTCGAGGTTGACTTCACCGCCTGGCATATGCCAGTAGAAACTTTTCTTATCTGTGATGAAGTCGGGGGAGGGTGGTGGGGAGGGGGTAAGCGGGTGGTTGACTGCACGAATCCAGTCTGTAATCTAACCACCAGTCACCACCGGTTAACTGTTCGCATCCAAGGACATTCCCAACTTCCATAGTGTGTCGATCCCCGCACCCCCCGGTACGTGAACCCACAGTCTGTGTGCGTCTGGGGAGTGGTGGTGCAGCGGTGAGCGCGCTGCGCTACGAACCCGCCGACCAGAGTTCAATTCCCGCTCACGGCCAAGACCAGTGACGATTATCTGAACCGATCCTGGACCTCCCCTAGGTCGACTCAGCCTCAAATGAGTACCTGGTGCTATGTGTAAACATCACCACTAGGGAGACAAAGGCGGCCGGGCGTGGTGCTGGCCACCCCCTCGTGTGCCGTGCCGCCCTTTATAGGTGCTCGCTAACAGCACTTGCCCCTACAGTCTGTTCAGGCTATACGGGGGGTCTGTGTCTTGTTTGCGTTCCCTGTTAACCGCACGCACGCGGTCTAGCGATGTTGACCGGCGAGCTATGGAACGCTGATCAAGAACAACAGGGACACCAGACACAGACAACAACGCCTTGGAACACACAACCTCACTATCGTTGGGCGTGTGTGTGTGTGCGTGTTTACTAACACGCACACACACACACAGGAGGACGTGGAGCTGAGTGGACTTGCCGATGACTGGTACCAGCGGTGTCAAGATCGGCCTCAGTGGAGGAGGCTCGTGAAGGACGCTACTGGGCAGTTGGAGGCAGTCGCCCTCCAACAACAACGGAGGGCGGAGGAGCGACGCTCACAACAACGAGCGGAGCGCCGGGTGGCTAAAGCACAGCAAGTTGGCACAGTAGGGGGCACAGGTGGTGCATCAGCCAGTCATCTCGGTCATCTCGGTCAGTCGACCCGTGGCACCTGCTGGGTCTGCCCCGTGACCTCCTGCCAGCGGGCGTTCGACACTTCACGTGGCCTCGGGGTGCACATGGCCTGGCACAAGCGTCGTGGTGACGTCACCGCCACTTAGTGGCGAATGGCGGTGGTCGTGTTTACTAAAACACGGGGGAGCGATAGTGCAGCGGTTAGCGCTTCGCGGCGCTACGAGCCCGGTGTCCCAAGTTCGATTCCCGCTCAGGGCCAACGATTATCCGAATCGGTCCTGGACCTCCCCAATGTCGACTCAGCATCAAATGAGTACCTGGTGCGGTCTGTAAACATCGCCACTCGGGAGACAATAGCGGCCGGGCGTGGTGCTGGCCCACCCACTCCCTCGTGTGCCGTGCCGACCTTCATAGGTCCAACTCGCCAGCAGCACTTGCCCCAACAGTCTGCTCAGGCTGTACGGCGGATCTTTGTCTTTATTTGGGGAAAACAAGTCACAGGCTGATAATTCACTACGCCCGCCTCTACGACGACACGTACAACGTTTTGTGTATGAGCGAACAAAAACAAAACAGGTGTGTGTGGCTTTTGTTATTATATAAAGCTGTGATTTTCTTTCCGTAATTGTTTTTTTTAAAGAATCAAGATGTGAACCAGATAGCGTGGCTATGTCTGGAGGGGGGGGGGCATCCATTTCGAGGGACATTCTGTCACCGACGGACATCTCGTAAAATCAGCACTCTTTACTTGGCAAGCCTCACTGCTGATGAGACCTTGCGAGCGCAAAACCGGAGGAGATACGGGACGTCCTCTTCGTTATTTCACTCAACCGGGCGTTCTCCACAACGGCGTCCATCGACCTTTTTGACAGTCTCCAAACGATGAAACAACAAGAATAGGTCTCACCCTACCTGACAAGTGAACAGGAGGTGTTAAGATATTCAAATACTAAATAGAAACCTTTTGCGAGGCATCGAGTCGGCATGAACCACACGTACTTGTGGCAAAACATACAAACACACATGCTGTGATAAAATATGCATTGCCTTTTGAAACTGATTGGTCTCACCATAGTATAGCGAGGTTCTGCAATATTGATTCTTTTGCGCTGACAGGGTCCCATCACTTACAGGGCGCGATCTTGCCAATAACATCCGCTAAAACCGCAGTGTTTGTTTGGCGAGCCTGCTGATGAGAGCCACAAGGGTGAAACCGATGCAGAGTTTGCCTGAGTTAAATTCTGCCGGTTCGGGTTCTTTTTTAAATCCTTTATATTAAGTTTGCTTGCTTGCTTGCTTGCGTGCTTGCTTGCGTGCTTGCTTGCTTACGACCGTGCAAATCTTTCGGTCGTTTTTTAACCCACTTCCCGTGATCCAATCGAGCTGACATTTTCCACACAGACTCGTTGTGACAGACAATTAATGTTCGTGAAAAACAAATCTAAAATGTTACACTTTTTAGGCAAAAAAAATGTATTTTACATTTATTCAAATAGAACTTTGGCTGAACGTCACAGTATAGGAGCCCAGAGCGTAACCCCTCCACAGGGCGTGGCGGAGTAGCGCAGTTGGTAGCGCCCTCGCTTCCCATGCCAAAGGTCGCGGGATCGATCCCCGCGTCCTCCACAGGCGAATATATTTTAAATCCTTTAAATTAAGTTCGCTTGCTTGCTTAGGACCGTGCAAATCTTTCGCTCGTTTTTTAACCCACTTCCCGTGATCCAATCGAGCTGACATTTTCCACACAGACTCGTTGTGTGACAATTCATTTTCGTGAAAAAAAATTTCCAAAATTTTACACTGTTTAGGGAAAACAAATTAAATATTTAATTACCAATTGCTTAATACTGGCAGACAATCATCTGACCCATAGATTGCAGCCATCTCAAGCCAGAGGACGAGAGGACTCTAGCCGCCACGCATATAAAGGATTTAGAGTGAAAAACTTTGTTTTTAAGGGTTTACTTGTCACAATGTCACAAACACTCTCCTACACAAATACGCACACTACACAGACTTAACTTGCACAGAGATAATAACCAAAGCATGGCAAGATGCCATCCCACCCATGTGCTTGGATGCCCACAAGGCTCATGTGACTTGGGAATGCCACCGCCTGTTGGCACTGTGCTCAGAGCGAGCCGACCCGCTACGAACATCAGTTGAGTAATAACGTGGTTTGCATCGGGAATGGTGCCCCAAATTTAAATGCCCTTTTTGTTTCCCCCCCCCCCCCCCCCAGTAAAATCTCCAAACCTCTTTTAAAATCCTTTATATTAAGTTCACTTGCTTGCTTGCTTGCGCGCTTACGACCGTGCAAATCTTTCGGTCGTTTTTTAACCCACTTCCCGTGATCCAATCGAGCTGACATTTTGCACACAGACTCGTTGTGCGTGACAATTTATTTTCGTGAAAAAAAAATTCCTAAATTTTCCACTTTTTAGGAAAAAAAATATTCATATTTAATTTAAAATACCAATGTGATAAAAATGAAACTCTTACTCAAGAAAATCAGAAATTAATAATAAAATAAAACCGATGCCACGCATATAAAGGATTTATAGTGAAAAACTTTGTTTTTACGGGTTAATTTTTTGTCGCGTGGCAATGCTGCTGTTTAATGAGCAGTGGGCAGATAGACCCAAACGTCGCTTTAATATAAGTGGCATGACACGGACAGACAGAAAACGGAACACGTGGAGCAGCGAACAGACACAAATCAGACGTCGAGTTTTGACAATGAAGAGCAGTAACTTGGCCTGGGCTTGACTTGTCTCTCGACGGGACGATGACCAAAATGGACGAGACTGCTTACGGAAGCGTAGTCAAAGGAGGGGTGGGAAAAGGCGTCAGAGAGGTCGACCACGGCGGAGACGGAGCGATTGTGTCCGCACGCGTGCAGGAATGAGATGGGTGACAGCAGCAGCAGCAGCTCTGGATCGTGAGGGATGGCGACGTCGCGATGAGGCCTCCGCTCAGGAGTGGATCGACGACGCCGGCTGCTGATGATGACGATGATGCTTCTTCTTTCGTACGGCCGATGTCGATGCCCCATTGTACGTTGAACTTCCTTCGCACCGGTCGTGCTAATCGGAGGTCATTCGCTCCGCCGGCCTAAGTCAAGATCAAGAAGTCAACGCAGCCAAAGCCGTTGGTGCCACCACACCTCGCCACTTGATTTCCACCCTCCGCCAGGGCTCCCATAACCTGTTACACTGTCGCCACGCGGCACAATGAGAATCAGATCAGAATATTAATTCGTATTGGAGGAATCCGATGAGCTATAAAGCTTTTTTATACAAAGATGTCCAGTAGGGGCGACCTCCAGCATCTGCCCCAACACTATCCCGCGAGCATTTGACCTTCGCTTTCTCCTCTTGTTCGTAGACCTCTCGGTGACAATTCCGATGTCTGTCTCAGCAGACGGCGCTCGCCCATCCTGCACGCGGAGTCCCACCCAGCGTGACCGGTTCGCCAAATGATGCCCACAGCCCTCGGCTGGTCGTGAAGTCCTCTTCCGGACTTCCGTGCCGCTCATTCTGCACTGCCACTGGGATTCCCAGCGTCCGCCTCGATTACACCCGTGCTCAAATGCCATCGACATCTTTTAGGGGCTTGTTTCCTTATGGGGGTGGTCCAGCTCTCTGATTCATAGTCACAGAGATGGTACTCCTGTCTCAAATACCCCTTTTCCACAGCTCATTAAAACACAACCTGTCCTGCTAAAGCAATGCACCTATTGACCTCTTTCTCACAGCCTCCTGAATTATGGACATCGCTGCAGAAACACACCCACAATCCTCTACCAGCTCAGCGTTCTCTCCTGCCAGCGAGACTTGAGAAACTTCTACAGGAGCGCCTTTCTAACTCACCACCATCAGTTTTGTCTGAGCAATGCTAAAGACTCCAGTGTCCAGCCTCAGTGCCCAAGACTGTATGTACGCATGTTCAACTTCTTTCGCACCGTACGTAGCCAACCGTGCTAATCGGAGGTGCGGGGGATGAACAACAAACTAAACACAAAAAGCAGTTCTAAAGAAATTCGTTTTCAATCTAAATTATTTAAAAGTGCATAGCTCTAATGGCTTGCTACTATTGGAAGGAAGAACGTTCCAGACGGCCGAAGAAGCGCATCTGAAAGTGCGCGATGCGGTGACCGCCTTTGTTCGATGGCTCAGCCAAAAGGCTGCTGCGAGAATGACAACAACTGAACAGCTTCGGCCAACGTCATTACCAACAAACCTGCACTGCGGCCAAGTCCAACATATTCATCTCGCCTGTATTGATACCTGGATGTTTCGCTGTGCTACTCCCTACGCGTGGTGTTCGTGAAATGCGACGTCAAGGAGAAACATTAAACCACAGTACAAAACACAAACCGCACGAACGCCGTTCCCAACGTCGGCCTATCGTGATGTCGCACCTCCGATTCGTACACAGGCCTAAGGCCCCTTCAGACGCGGTTTTAAAGCAGCCTATTTATGCGACCACACACAGGCTCGCAGGAAATCTAAAGGTGCTCCGCCACACTCTCAAGTGTTCTCCACCAGATGTTCCACCGTTACAATCTGATAACCACAGCCCCTCCCTTGTCGAAATCCACACGAGTGGAGTTTCGTGCTTTCCTATCTGATTGTTATTTTTTTCGAAAGGTTCCGGTAAATACCTTTGCTGAAATGCTCAACCGTAATAGGGCCCCAGCGTTACTACCCTGCTCTCGATACATCACCTCCTTACGCAACAATTGTACGATGATTGCCTTCAGCCAGTTCTGTGGAAGCACTTTGATTGCCTTGTGCAACTCACGTTACACATTATATTAATACGAACCAGGCAAGAACTCAAGAGGACCAGGGTGAGCCTCATCCGCGCCTCCGATTAGAGCAGTTGGCTACGTACGGTGCGAAAGAAGTTCAAACATATACATACAGTGAGGAAAAAAAGTATTTGATCCCCTGCTGATTTTGTACGTTTGCCCACTGACAAAAAAATGATCAGTCTATAATTTTAATGGTAGGTGTATTTGAACAGTGAGAGACAGAATGACAACATCCAGAAAAAATGTCAAAAATGTTATAAATTGATTTGCATTTTAATGAGGGAAATAAGTATTTGACCCCTCTCAATCAGAAAGATTTCTGGCTCCCAGGTGTATTTTATACAGGTAACGAGCTGAGATTAGGAGCACACTCTTAAAGGGAGTGCTCCTAATCTCAGCGTGTTACCTGTATAAAATACACCTGTTCACAGAAGCAATCAATCAATCAGATTCCAAACTCCCCACCATGGCCAAGACCAAAGAGCTCTCCAAGGATGTCAGGGACAAGATTGTAGACCTACACAAGGCTGGAATGGGCTACAAGACCATCGCCAAGCAGCTTGGTGAGAAGGTGACAACAGTTGGTGCGATTATTCGCATCCCCCGTTCGTGTCTTTGTACGTTTTAGCACGTACGACAACGATGCATGTGTTGCGAGTGCAAGAATCGATATCAATCAAGACGCTTTTAATTGATGCGCACAGAGGTGCACTCTTGGAATCACGCGGAGAGACATGGAGTAGGGAACGGATGGATTCGAGAAGATGTGCATCGTCATGGCAGAGCACGTCATGACGATGGAATGGGTTGGTGGCCGATGGTCAAAAAATATGTAATCACGAAGCAGGGGATGGGACGCGTGGAAGATTCCGTCCACCAGAGAAGACGGAGCGATAACATCAGTTCGTGTGGAGGTGCTGGGTCGATTGATGGCAAGGCCTGCATCCAGCTGTGGATTGACCATGGCTGATGATGATGCATCATCATCATGCTCGTGACAGATGACATTCGCCATCAAGGCCATCTGTCCCAAATTGTTTCCCCGTTTCAAATCGGTGCCCGTGAGCCATTTCTTCTTTCGTACGGCGCGGGGAGCAGGGGTGGGAACAGAATGTATAGATTATTATTTTCTTTTTTTATTTGGTATAGCCCTGTGAGCCATTCGGCTCTTGAATCGGGTGCAACCGCAACAAACAAAAACATGAACAAGAAACATCTTAAAGTGACTATGCGCAAACAGAAAAATCCAGGAAAAAACAGCAAAGTCCTCCAGAAAAAGCACCGTATATCAATGTTGTGTGCAAAAATCCCAGTGGGATGCAAGTCAAACAATAACAACCATAAGACGATTTAAAATAAAGTTATCAGTCTAACTCTGTACTACAACAAACAAACATGGCTAAACCAAAACGTTTTCGAAATCACAAAAATAAAGCTATAAAAGCAATGTAACAGTGATCATAGGAACTGTGATTGAAATTTTACAATAAACGATATACATAACATGTACTACCAAACTTTGCAGCCATAGCTGGCTGCATGAGTCACTCCATAACAGCAGTACTATCAGTAGGAGTATCAAAATTTTGCAATGCACCTTTAAGATCAGCAAACTATAATCAAAACACAAGATCATACTTTGCAGCGGTCATCCGGAGCGAAACATTTGATTTCAGGCCACTGAATAGCAGTGGCAGCTTGGGGTGTACAGCTCCTCTAGAACAGTTTTGAGTGAAGATCTCACAGGTAGTGATCCAAGTTGCAGTTTATTGGCAATAGCATTCCAGACCCTGGGGGCATCAATAGCAAAGGCCCTTCCGCCAGTATGTGTACGGCAATAGGGAATGTGAAGCGGCTAAATGAGCGAAGACCTTAGGTCACATTTGTTCTTCGAAACAGAGAGGAGATCCAGCAGGTAGTCTGCGGATTTTTGTGTAAGTACATCGTGAATAAATAATATCTGATGCACAAGCCGTCGAACATAAAGAGATGTTAAGTTTGACCCAATGTAGAGATCACAGTTGGTGGGTCATATATGGGCAGTTCAATGCAAATCTTAAGGCCGAGTGATAAATTGAGTCAAGCTTCCTCAGTAAAGTACTGGGCGCTGATTTATATACGATGTCACAGTAATCAAGTAGAGGCAGTATGGTAGCTTTCATCAATTCCAAACGGAACATAGGCGGGAAGCAGTGCCTGTGTCGATACAGAAAACCAATTTTTATTTTTGTCCATTTACCAATATAATCAATGTGATCTTCAAAATTCAGTTTTTAATCAAGGATGACTCCAATATACTTATAGATCTTGACTTGCTTTATTTGATAATGATTTAAGGCATGTAATTGGGGGAAAATAACTTCCTGCTTTAGTCCTGGTGAGAAGCATAGCACCTTGGTTTGGAGGTATTCAGGACTAGTTTAATAGCAACTAGCTGATGTTGTAGTTTGTTGAAATCACCCTGGAGCTTAGCAATCACGTCATCTGGAGAGCGGCCATCAGTAATCAGTATCGTGTCATCTGCAAAAAGATTTACCCTGGAATGATTCAGGTCAGTGCCCAAGTCATTGACATTAAGAGAGAACAAGAGGGGGCCGAGGATGGAACCCTGTGGAACCCCTTTTGTTATCTTAACACTGTTTGACCTCCAATCATCTGTGAATATAGTTTGGGTGCGAGAAGAGAGGTACATTTTTTAACCATTCTACTGCTTGTTTGGAGAAACGGAGGCAACTTAGTTTACTAAGCAGGGTGTTGTGGTCGACTGCATCAAAGGCTTTGGACAAGTCAAGAAAAAGACTGGCGCAGTACTGCTTATTATCAAGGCTACTGTAAATGTGATTCAGAGAGTCTAATGCAGCAGATGTGGTGCTGTATTTTTTTCGGAACCCAGATTGTTTTCGATGTAATAGATTGTTGTCGGACAGGAAACTGCTAATTTGGTAGTTCAATAATTTTGCTCAATTTTTCATCAACGGGGACAAAATTGAGATAGGTCGGTAGTTATTTGGATCATCTTTAGGGCCCCCTTGGTGAAGTGGACGAACATAGGAATGTTTCAATTCTAGAGGTGCTTCTTTGATGGACAGGTTGAAAATATGGGCTATAGGTTTGTATATTAGGTGACCAACAGTTAGCAGAGCAAACACGGGAATACTATCTGCTCCGGTAGAGGAGGACCCTTTGAGGTAGGACAGTTGTTTCAGAACATTACTTTCGTGGATTGGCTGGCAACTAAATTCGTTCAATGTTTGGACAGGGGTGTAGGAATTTGCATGTGCAGGGGTGACTCCCAATACATTATCAAAAAGGTCACCAGCTTCAGAAAAATGAAGGTTAAAATTGTCAACTATTTTTTGGGGCTCTGAAAAATATTCCACATTTCGGTTAAGCTCAATGGGCAGATTATCTGTTTTGGATGCCTTTTCGATACATTTGATTGTTTTCCTTGTCATAGTTGAATCTTAAGGTCCCTTCAACCAATCCGAGGCGGCGGTAGACGCCGTGAGGATTGCGGGAATTACCGCCGGGGTGATCGCGCAAATCGTCGTTGATGCGTTCGATGGTTTGGGGCTTTCTGCAGTCGCAGTCTGGCGATTCTTTGAGTCGCCATTCGTGGAACGACGCGGGACAACGCGGCGCTGCGTCTCAGCTCGGTGCGTTGTGGGCGCCGCAGCCGCCGTGGTGAGCGAGAGACGGAACCGATGGCGATCTCGCGCTGTCGTCGGAGCCGATGGCACACCCCCCTGCTCTTACTGGGGCGGTCCTGGGCTCGTAAAGTTGTCGAGTTAAGAGCTCCCTCGAGGATTAATGCAGGTGTTTATGAGCTCAGCGGAGCGGGCAAGGTCCCACCATCAAAGACATCGCCGAGTGGGTGACTGATGGATGCACACATTCACGTTCGTACGGACAAACACGGGGACATAAAAAAACAGTTGGGGCAAAGTACTATTAACGAGCACCCAACTAAGGCCAGCACGGCACACGCGAGAAAAATGGTGTGGCCGCGACCACAGCGTCTGTGCCAGGCTAGGTGCACTCTGAGGCCACGCGAAGCATTGAAGGCTCGACGGGGGGAAGGCTACGGCACGCGCACTCTTCACGTGTTACGGGTGGACTGAGACGACTGGCGGATGCCCCCACCTGTGCCCCCCCCCCCCCCACTGCTTCGCCAACACACAATGAATCCCCCGCATACAAACGACTGAGCACAGTGCTATTAGCGAGCACCTATTAAGGCCAGCACGGCGGCGCACGAGGTTTTGCCTTCGTTTCCCCTGGCGCTGATGTTTACACACCACACCCAGGTACCCGCGGGTGGCCAAGGACAGCTTCCGATCATCGCTCGCCACTGATGGCCATCGCCTGGGTGGGATGTACCCCGGGTTCGTCGGGTTCATGGCGCGGTGGGTGCGCTGACCACTGCGCCGCCGCTCCCCACAATAAACACCAAAGACAAAGATCCCCCGTATAGCCCGAACAGACTGTAGGGGCAAGTGCTGTTAGCGAGCACCTATGAAGGCCGGAACGGTACACGAGGGGGTGGGTGGCCAGCACCACGCCCGACCGCCTTTGTCTCCCCAGTGGCGATGTTTACACACCGCGCCAGGTACTCATTTGAGGCTGAGTCGACCTAGGGGAGGCCCAGCGCCGGTTCAGATAATCGTCACTGGTGTTGGCCGTGAGCGGGAATCGAACCCGGGTCGCCGGGTTCATAGCGCAGCGTAGCGCTAACCACTACACCACCGCTCCCCATATAAACACCACGCACACAGACACACACACACACACCGCCTCCCCCTGCCTCAGCCTTCACCATCCAATGCCGAGGCCGTGTCGAGCAAGGCGGTTTACGATTACAACGCCGAGTAAACTTTACCGACGTTGTGTGTGCGCGTCTCCCCTAGCGAAACGAAATATTGCGCCACGGTTCGCAATAACAACAAAAATCAACAACAGAAAATGAGCCACGGACGTGGAGAGGAATGCAGCGATGTAAGGGCTACACACACACACGAGAGAGAGAAAGAGAGTCCAAGTGTCTCCCCGGTCAAAGTTCAGAGACACCCCACCGCCCACGCCGCCAAAGACTTACAGAGAGACATACTCTTAGGTTTTTTCGGTAAAGTCACGTAGGTTAAAAATAAAAAAATAAAAAATATAAATATATAATAATATAAATAAATAATAAATCATAATTTTTCCTATTATTATTTATATTATTTATTATTTTATTTCTATTATTATTTCTATTATTTTTATTATTTACTTTTTACCTACGTGACTTTACCGAAAAACCCTCAGAGTATGAATCCTTGCAGTCACGAAAGCTTCAAATCTAGAATTGCAGAGCGACGCACAGAAAAGTCGTGTAATGTCCACGTTCAGGTGCCGGGTGTGTGTTTTCTTCGCGTACGACAATACGTGTTGGGACGATGACGCGGCCTCTCACGTAGGTAGATCGTGTCCACGAACAACATGGACATTTAGATGATTTAGAATATTTTGCTGCTGGAAATTGCCACGTCATTTGTGGCCAGGTCGCTTCTGAAAAATAAATGGTCATTTCCCAAAAGTTTAGGTCTGTCTTGTTTCCTGCTTTCCATAGACGGCGCGTTGTAATCCTTAGATGAAATGTGCCTTACAAATTAAAATTATTACTAATACCTCAGTGGGCTTTACCTGCTAAGATAAAAAAAAAACAGCTTCGTTTATTTGTATTTTTTTCGGTGATTTGTTTACCTTTCCTATACTTTGCACTGCGATCGTCGTTTTTTCGTATTGGTTTTTTGCTATAACCTTCTGACCCGCCCATACTGGGCATCTGTAAAAAAAAAGCTTTATAGCTCATCGGATTCCTCCAGTATGAATACAGATTCTGAGCTGGAAGTTTACCGGTGGTGGGTGTCGTTAGACCCATGGTTCATGCAATGCGGATGAGCCAATTCCATCACTCCCTCTCCTCAGAATCTGAATTCATTTTTACTGGAGGAATCCGATGAGCTATGAAGCTCTTCTCCACGGACGTCTTCGCTGGGCGTCCGCGCGGATGAAAACGCCGCCTTTGGCTGCCACTCCATGGCTAGTCTCGACCACACCCACCATCATCCCCAGCAACAGACGCGTCTTGCTACCAAGCTTGATTTTCCATGCGTTGCAGATCCATGTTGCACATCATTGTTCTCTCTCGGGCTCTTATCTGGCCGTAAGCAATTAAATAAATAACGTCGATCTATTGCAGAGCCACCCGGCAAGTTTTCAGCTATTTCGGTTCTATGGACATTTTATAAACAAATAAAGACACGTTGCATGCACAATTCTTGCGTGGAATTAAGCGATTTCAAACGAGAAATTACGTAACATTTGCCCACCATCACCCCCCATCTCCCCCCGAAAAAAACGCGTTTTGAACCTGTGGGATCTGTCCAATAAAAA
Organism: Lampetra planeri; assembly: GCF_965212315.1. Lineage (NCBI taxonomy): Eukaryota > Metazoa > Chordata > Hyperoartia > Petromyzontiformes > Petromyzontidae > Lampetra > Lampetra planeri. Next base: position 8,225,197 of record NC_136130.1, on the reverse strand, counting down.
CCGCGTGAGCAATACGTATTTCTCAATTAAACTGTTCATCTAGGAGCAATGCGATTTATCCTGTGGTATAGATGGGGGCAGGGCACAGGGCAATGTTCAGTTGATTGACGTAGTGACAGCATGTTCTTTTTTATCATTATTACGCTTCATCGCGTAAGTTTTATGTAATTCTACCACGCCGACGTCAAAGTAACTTGCGCCACGGCATTAAATAAACATGCGAAAGTCCGTCAATTGAAGCGATGTCACTAATCACATCCTGTCCTTTGCGTGAACTTGTCATCATATGTACGCACACACTCACATATACAACAAAGATGAAGAGCCCATCGTGCTAGCGCGTGCTCCCTTACATGTACACATACAGACGGCTACTGGATGTTCCTAAGTGGTGATGGGTTTTTTTTGGGGGGGAGGGGGAGGGGGATGGGGGGTGGGAGGGATTCGGGGTAAAAACATTTGCGAATTCAGAAAGATGACAATTTTCGTTGCGAACTTCCTCGGCAAGAGAAAGTTGGTTTTAGTTCGCGTTCGCCCCGACGGCGGCGTTCGGGAGATGCGGAGGGTGATGGATGGTCGGACCGATAGACAATCGGAGATTTGTGACTCATATACATCCTTGAATGCGGTATTACTGTGGTCGAGCCAATTGTCATCCGTAGAAATGTTCTAAAAATCTACGTTTTGAAATCACCCGACGGCTGCCCGATTTCATTCAGAGTGCAAGGTCGGCTTAAGGGTGTTCATTAAAGTATCATAAACATTAAAACATTATACGATCCCCATATTCAGTTAACCAAGTAGTTGGCTTCCTGTGGAGTGTGACGCCGGAGCCAATAAAAAGCAGGTGAAACTCACTGGGTTTCTTTTTTTGTAAACTCATAAAAACACTCACGCACACAACTAACACGTCAGTGCCTCCAGCATCAACACCAACACTCCAACCATTATTGCCACATCAACCACCATCATCATCATCATCGGTCCCTCCGGCAAAATGGTTAAAAACGGATTAGAAGTAAAGAGTGATTGTATTTTTCATCGTACAACACTAACAATTTACTAAGTCCCACCATAGAAATGTGGAATGGGGCACCGCGGTGGCGAGATGTTAACTATCTCGCCTGGAATGCAAGAGGCGGTGGGTTCAATCCCAACCGTGACGCCTGTTGTATAATTGGAGTTTACGTGTTCTCCCAGTGATCAAGTACATTTTTATCGGGGTCCTCCGGTTTTCCCCTCCACATTTAGAAACAACACGCGTTTACAGTATTTGTCTGCGATCATTTCCCACGTGATAAGCCACTTCGCCGAGCTATTATTTGTGGCCAGGTCGCTTCTGCAAAAAGAGCTACATAGCTCAGTGGACCTTACCTGGTAAGATAAAATAAAATTTAGAAACCCAGTAAGTTAACAGTAGTTTATGTACATAAACAAATGATAGCTCAACGAAGTGGCTTATCACGTGGGAAATGTATAGCAGCCCGAATACGTGGCAAAGGCGTACAACACAGACGCACGCGTATCGTCGCAGTTAAAGAGGTCACAGGCGCATTGGGGCACGCGGTAGGCTGAGTCACCCATAGGGACAACGCTTGCAGCTTGATACGTAAGAAATCACATCCGTTCCCACCTGCGTTACCCGCAGGAGTTTGACGACACAGACGCATGCATACACATGGCCGCACATGTGCAACATGCGTGCATATAGTAACAACAACCGACATTCGCCACTACGTGGTGGTGACGTCACCACGCGCTTGTGCCAGGCTACGTGCACTTTAAGGCCACGTGAAGTGTCGAACGCCCGCTGGCAGGAACAGATGGCACATCAGCCAGCCACTCACAGTGAGCGGATACTTCCTACAATATTTGAGGTACGGCAGCCCCAGTAGGGTCAACCCCACTTGGACATGCACACACCCACAGATACACACACACATGCACACAGCACACAGCACACACAAGACAAAGATCCCCCGTATAGCCTAAACCGACTGTTGTGGCAAGTGCTGTTAGTGGTAACCTATGAAGGCGTGCACGGTACACGAGGGGGTGCTTGGCCAACGCCACGCCCGACCGCCTTTGTCTCCCCAGTGCAAATGATTTCACACTGCACCAGGTACTCATTCGAGGCTGAATAGACCTATACACATCCACAGCACACTCTTGAGCCTCCACATACACAAGACAGATATCTCGGGCAAGCGCCTTTCGCGAGCACCTACGAAGCCCGCACGATACTCGAGTGAAAGGCTTCATTTCACCTGGATGTGTCTGAGTCGGTTACCTGTAAAATGTGTGTGTGCACCCAGCATACCACATACAGAATACCTCTCGCTATGGCTGTAGCTAGTAGTCACGTGGCTACTCCAGTCGACCAGCAATCCGAAAACAAATTTCAGCCAGAAATTAAGCCCTGGAGTGATCGTTACCAAGCGCATACCGGGCCGCATTTGTCTCCCCACCTCTGTGTTTACGCATTGCATCAGGTACTCCACCGGGTACATTTTCTGTTCTGAGACTACCCGGTATGCGCCCACGATGTGGAAAGAGCCGAAGGCAGAACGGCGTCTTTGGTACTTTACAACCCGAGGGCTGCCGAGACATTCTATCAACCTCCAACTGTTGAAGTCACCCAACAAGGTGACACCGGGAAGAGAAAATCGTAGAAGGCATCTGGCCCATCAGCCTCGCCTGGGTCCCTCAAGAGATGCTCATCTTTAGTGGGGGCATATGCAACCACCACCACAACCAGCACTCCGCTCCTGTTTGCTGGGGAGGCGAGTCCATAACAGCCTGAGACTCTACGTACAAATGTTCTACGTTTAGCCCTAACAGACTGTTGGGGCAAGTGCTAATAGCGAGCACCTATGAAGGCCGGCACATCACACGAGGGAGTTAGTGGCGAGCACCCTGCCCGGCCGCCTCTGTCTCCCCAGTAGCGATATTTTTACACACCGCACCAGGAACTCATTTGAGGCTGAGTCGACCCAGAGGAGGCTCAGGACTGCTTCCGATAATCGCCACCGGTGTTGTCCCCGTGAGCGGGAATCGAACTTTGGTAGTCGGGTCCGTCACGCAGCGCGCTGACCGCAGCGCCGCCGCTCCCCGTGCACACACGCACGCACGCGCGCACGCGTGCACGCGGACGCACAAAAGAACACGTGTAGAAGACACACACAAATAGACACGAGCAGAGATACCCACACACACCCGTACATACACACATGCTGGCGGTAAGGCTATACGAATACAGGTTTTCTTTGCGCTGTACATACATATATACACGCACGCACGAGTGAAGGGCTTATTTTTAAAAAGAGGAACTTGAATGTGCACGCTCAATGCGCAGTATGTCGTTCACACACAAACAAACACAAAACTGACCATGACCATGTGCGTTAAAAGCCTTTCGGAAAGTTTGGGACGAGAGCTGCTATCGAGCTTGCACGACACGACCGAGGATGTGGCGGTGGTGGTGTGGCCAGCGATAAGGCCGGACCACCTTTGAACTTGCCGGCGCCGATGTTTGCACACCGGCACCGGGCTACTCGCTCCAAGGCTGAGCCGACCCGAAGGGAAGACGAGGGGAACGGTTCGCATCATTGTCACCGACGTGACTGCCGAGCAGGCATCGCACTCGAGTTCACCGGGTTCGATACAGCTGTACTACCCGTCCCCACACACACACACACATGTCATACACACACAACACAAAGACACAGTACTCAATGTTTTTTTGTACAAAAGCCAACTATAAATCTCACGAATTGAATGCGACAATGTCGCATTCCATTGTTCAGAATAATAGCGATGTCAAACCCACAAACCCATGACACACAAAAAAAAACATTCTTATCGACGCATTCCTCTTCACAATACGAATACCAATTTTACCCCACTGCGCGAGCAAGACGTATTTTTTCTCTCTCTCTCTCTCTCGTGCCGTGCCTCCGTGTTTTTTGGCTCGATGTCCGACGTTTCGCTCCCGCGTGCCGGGAACTGATGCACGGGAACCCGTCGCGTAGAACGGCTTGCGGTACGAACCGGGAACGCACGTCCGAGCTTCCAGCCGCACAGCGCCACGGTGACGGGATGATGAACAAAACCACACGCGGTGCTATTCGATTCACTCGCGTGCCATCGGCAAACGTTTCGATTCATTTGACTTTCATCGCCACCTACACCATCAAACGTTAGGGCGAATGCGGAAGGCGATGCGAGGTGGTTTGGCCGTTTTCACAGTCTGCAAAACAACTTTGATGGATTTTTTTTACATCTCCTCCGTGTACTGATTCTTTAAATAACACGCACAGCGAGGAAATCTCCTCTTAGTGTGATTTATTTGCACAGGAAATCCCCACTAAGTCTCAAAACTCCTCTTTTTGTGGACTCCTACTACACATCGGAGATGTTTGGCAAATGGCTTTAATGAGACTTTGGCTTCGTGTTGGGAGGAAACCGGATAACTTGGGGAAAGCCCCAAACACACACGAGGGGGGTAACCCTCGAAGCCCCACACAGGCAGTTTCAACCAGGGACACGGGAAGGCTTTTAAATGCCCCCTGGGCAAAATGCCAGGATGAGGCCTTCTCGGAGGTAGCCTCGGCCCCTTTATATCTGACACCTCGGGCAAACTGCCCCCCCCCCCACCCACCACCCTTCCCCCCTTGACAATCCCTGGATTCTAGAATGCATTATTGAACTGTCATCTCCCGGCCTCATCGCAATGCAAGCCTATGACTCCTGGCATTGCCAGGCAAGCTCCCCATACGCCTACAAACTAGGGTTGCAAGCTGCTTAGCTTCCTAGATATGACGCACATGGGGTGAGATAGTGGACAAATCTGAAAAAGAGCTTCATAGCTCATCGGATTCCTCCAGGATAAATAATTATTTTTTTTGTAAAAAAAAAAGATTGTGATCTGATTTGTATCAGAGGCTTGAAACGAAAGGTGATCGCAAGGGTCTCGGCTTGTCACGGCCGGACACAAGTTCGCTCGCCTCAAACGGGCCCTGCAAAGGAAATCCAGTGGTGGAATGTCCACATTCCTATAGCGGGGACCAACCTCTCCGCAGAGCCAGTCAACGTTCCACGAAAGCGGTACTCATTTAATTGCGCCCGCAGTGGATATTGGGGCTCGGTTGAGCGCAGGCTGGAGAAGTCGCGCTGTCAGCAGACGTGTTGTGCACGTGTCATATATTACACACGTGTCAAAGTTATTCCCTACTCGAGTGAGCATGAGCGTTCAGGTGGTGCTCATCTTTTGTTTAGAGACCTCAGACAGTGCTGGACTATATCCATATTTCCACCAAATCAGTGTGGGCGAGTCTACCCATAAGACCAGCACTGTTGACCCCCCCCCCCCCCACGCAAAGTGGTACCAATTTTATTGACCCCGAAGGGATGATGGGCTGAGTCCACCCACAGCCAGGATTTTAACTTCACTTCAGCAACGCGTTCTCGACCTTCTGATAGCGAGCCGTTCGCTCTACCCCTCGCTCCCCTGCCGTGGTAGCTAGAGGGGTGGTGTGTGTGTGTATATATAGGGTCTATATATGCATGTGCGTGTGTGCGTGAGTGTGTGCATGTGCACTTTGGCCGCATGTGCGTCATGGAAACACTACATTGGCTATAAACCGCGCTCCATCACAAGAGTTGATCTTTCGGCTTCCCCCTAAATTGCTTTACGACTGCCGGTATCACCGATTTAGGGCCGGTTTGTCAATTGGCGACTATTCAGAGCGTTGAGAATTTCGCGCTATTTTGGATTCTCGGCCAGGTCAGTTGGACCGACCCTTCAACTGAGGATGGCGACAGAGATGGTGGGACGGTGTCTAGAGGAGACATCATAAAGGCAAGCTTTGTATTGCGAACCCTTTGCAATTGCAAAACACATGCACCATCATTATCGTCGTCGTCGTTGTCGCGATGCGACTGGTTGGCGTCTTGATAACGTGTTCGTCAAACGGGCTCGTGGCTCAAGAATGAAAAGTGGTACAGGAGATAAGCAATGCACACGCACGCACGAAAACACAAATACACACGACACGCATGTGCAAAGTTATCTTTTGAGATGGCATGACCTGACCTGGAGAGCGGTCAAACAGAGCATTGGATGGAGAGATCTAAACGGCCCGGCCATCTCTGTGTCTCGTCACCATCTGTGAACCGCAAAACATCAGGGCCCGGAGCAACCACGTGACCGTGATGGTTTATGCGCGTGGCCCAATAACTCGTCTGGGTTGCCCACCACTGATCGAGGCCGTCCGTAATGGAACTGCGGGATGAAGAGGGGGCCCACCACCTACGGTCAAGCTCTGCGCGACCCGATGCTTGTGGTCGCCTCTCCGCTCGCGTTCGCTTGCAGGACAAACGACGGCGTTCGCGAGGCGCTTTCGACGGTCCGCCCATAAAATGCGTACAGCGACGAGAGGGCAAAGACAAACAAGAGATAAAATATCAACGCGTAAAGCAAAAAACAAACAAGCACACGATCGTATTGCTGTTAAAGTAAATGTCAGTGCAAAGACTCATTGAAGAGACACGTCTTCTGGTGGTGGTTTACAACAACAGCAACAACAACAACGCCAAAATTGGCTCACGAAAGTCACCAAATATTACCCGTGGTGGCGAGGAGTCCCAAGCGCGAGTATCAAAAATACGGACGGAGACGTAATAAGGTTCGCGTGAGAAGGAGCGATACTGCCTAGCGCCGTGAAAGGTTGAACGTAGGCCCTTGAATTGTTCTTCCCACCCCATGAGTGTCCTTGGGGGGCCCAATCCCCCTTGGCCAGGAGTTGGGAGTCATCGTGGACAGATCTCTTCGATTTTGAGAAAAACTCTGGGAGCGGCGTTTTGTCCAACTCATCGCCAGTGCAACGTCTCCGGTAAATGAGAACACTGTGATACATCGAGGCAGAATCGAACAAGAAGAGAGTGAATTCACTTCTCGGTGTGTGAAGATCACAGAGAGAGAGAGAGAGTTTCGAAGTTTGTTCATATTTCTGAGATGGAACCAAGAGACCCTGGTAATAGTATGGATATACGTCTCAAAACAGAGGTCCCGGATCAACAATAACTCCACCCGGCGTCGAACGTATATATTTTTGGTTCAGCGACAAGAGCCATCGATGGCAACTCTTCAGCTCGTGAACTTGATGTTGAGGAACTCAACCCGCTCCGCTTGATTGTTTTCTTTTAGGATGCTCTGGTAACGGAGTAAACAAAAAACAGTTAAGACAGGTCAAAAGCATAAAGTAGTTTAGTACAGGCAACAGATCCCAAAAAAAAAGAGAGCACGTCACGGCCGAGAAAGCCGCATTCATTCACTAATCTTATCAGCTCGGCGAACACGTGGGTTGAGGGTGAACAGCAATGTCCAAGACACAGCCGCGGACGTTAATCGCAGGCTCAACATCTATTACCCAACATTGCTCAGGGAAACGGAGGGAGAAAAGCCACAATGCGTCAAAACGTGAACGCAGTCGACTTTCGGCCACCGATAACATTTGTCGCGAGTGATAAAATGAGCCTGTCGTGGACCTCGCCAAGGTCGACTCAGCCTTAAACGGGCACCTGGTGCGTTGTGTAAAACATAACACATCAGAACTGGAGATAGACACGATTCTGACCACACACAAAACGAACATTTTCAACGGTGGCCTTAATAGGTGCTCGCTAACAGCTCTTGCACCGAGGATCTATAATGCCAAACGAACGGATCTTTTGTTGCAGTGATAGAGTAGCGGTTAGCGCGCTGCACTACGAACCCGGCCACCCGAGTTCGATTCCTGCTCACGGCCAACAACAGTGACGATTATTTGAACCGGTCCTGGGCCTCTCCAAGATATACTCAGCCTCAAATTATGACCTGGCGCGGTGTGTAAACCTCGCCACTCGGAAGACAAAGGCGGTCGGGTACGGCGCTGGCCACTCACCCCCTTGTGTGCCGTGCCGGCTTTCAGAGGTGCTACTCGCTAACAGCACTTGCCCCAAGAGTATGGTACAGGCTATATGGGGGATCTTTTTCTTTGTGGTGTTTTTTTTTTGTTGCAGTGGTGCTCCAACAACTAGGGCAGTCTCAACCCCCATCATCGCACCTCCGCTAGGCCCGCAAAACACCGCACCGACTGCCGTTCCACCGTCCCCCCCACGCACCGTAGATATTGGCATCGAAGCCAGATTTGTTGTGAGGTTTAAGCGGATGAGTACGGCACGCACGTAGCCCGAAGGGTACAACACGCGAGCGCCAACGCCGCCAACGCTGCCAACGCCGCGGCCAGCGCCAACGCCACCCAGGGTCGCGACAACTTTTGTGTTCGCGTGCTCGCGTGACGGGAGAGCGGGCGTTTGGTGACCGAGCCCGCCCGCCCGCGTGCGTGCGTGAGCGGTGTTGGCCGTAGTCCAGGATGGGTGTGGGGTTTTACGTTCGGGAAAAAAAAACAAATTTGGATTCTGTTTTTAAAGATTTGAAGGAATTTTTTTTTTAATTAGTTTTTTTCTTTCTTTGTTCTTTTCGAATCTTTGAATAATTTCATCACGCGGGCTGCTGGCAAATGTATCCGCTCAGTTCGAGCGAGAATCCATGAATAATAATTATTATCGAACAGTCGTAATTGAGCGTGTCTTTTTGCAAACAACATTTCCCTCGGTGCCACGTGACATACTAGGTTCGGTGGGAACAAATCTCTGCACTGGCCCCTGCCACAAGAATGTGGAATTTCCTCCAAAGGCTCAGAGCCAACCACGGTGGTGAGTGCCATGCAATTGCTCGTTTTAGCATGGAGGTGACATCACTTCGTTGGATCGCATTTTGTCGTATCAATCCAAAACTTCATATCCAGACCTGATTTATAAACTACACATTTTTTTGAATAATCCGAAAATTGGGAACACCACCCTGAAGTGGACCATGAACCCAGACCATGAGTTTCACTTGCCAGCCACACGTCAGGACCACACCGCTATGTTCGCGGATGCCTCGTGCCGATACCGCCAGGCAGCACAGCGGTACAATATCCACGGTCCGCCATCCTGCTGATGAGACTTATCTGAACCGGTCCTGGGCCTCCCCGAGGTCGACTCAGCCTCAAATGAATACCTGGTGCTGTGTGTAGTAAAAATCACCACTGGGGAAGACAAAGGCGGTCGGGCGTGGTGCTGGTCACCCACCCCCCTCGTGTGCCGTTCTGGCCTTCATGGGTGCTACTCGCCAACAGCACTTGCCCCAACAGTCTGTTACAGGCTATACCGGGGCATCTTTGTCTTTGTTTATTTCAGAGTCATCGAAAAATGTCGTCACGTTCCATTAATTGTGATTGGCGCTGGCCACGTACAGAAGTTGATAGGAGTCAAATGGGTCGAGTGGGCGATGGCAATTTCCCTTCTGGACCATAGCCAAATGATGGATTCCCAATTACAGTGAATGCAATAGTCGGGTTCTCAACGAAACGCGTGATGAGCGACACGAGGGACAGGATGACCCGTGCTCAGGGTACAGACGAAGCCTTGGGGGATCGTTAATAATAACGAGAATCGCGCCCTTTATTGCGGATAGTCTCACCGAGACCCAAAATCGGCGTTGTTGTGTACGCGCAGATTGCCGCAGCCAACATCATGATTCATATTTTATACACACTTTGGTTCGGTCACAATGATCAGGCCAAATATCTGTCGTAGGATTCTCCACTAATCGACACAGTCAAAAAAAATAAAGTCGTCAAAACGGCATACACGAGTTGAACAGCGCACCCAAGCTACTATTGTGCCGGCTCACACCGGGCAAGTTGAAGAACCGTCCTCACAACGATCCTCACAACCAAACTTCGCGATCTCATGCGACGTTTAGCACCTCCGATTAGCACGGTTGGCTGCGTACGGCGCGAAAGAAGTTCAACGTACGAAACAGGTCAGAACGACCCACCCGGATTATTTTTCCCTGAAAGGATGCGTCGGCGTAGCTTTAGGGGGAACCTTCGCATTTAATTTGCTGCTCGAAAAAAATTACCGTGAGAATTGTCCTTCGACTTACTCGTCACGCACACCAAGCGACAATTACATTTGTTCATCCAAGTTCAGGTGATGGAGGGTCTTGCGACAGAAATGTTGCCAGATTATTACGCGATCCAACACCCGTTGGCCGCCGCCCTCCAAAAACAAAAACTATTCTGAGCGCTACTTTCATTGACGAGATTTGCGGTGGGAATTTTCATCGGGGCATGCAGACAAAGTGTGTTGTGTTTTACTTGATCCTGTGCTGACTGAGAGTGGACGCGAATCGCCCAAGCGCGACAGTGGTGATGACTTACGACGGCTGCCCGCCAGTGCCGGATTAAGCTAGTGCTGGGCCTGTAGCATATGTTACGAAGGGTCCCTAAAAAACACTCAAATATAAAAACACAATTTTTTTAAACTAGATTTGAAGCTTTCGTGACTGCAGGAATTACTCTTTGGTTCTTTCGGTAAAGTCACGTAGAAGATACAATCATATAGTAGTCGAATACGACGTTTCGATTGCAACACAAGCAACCATCATCAGGTAAGAATGAATGAGAAAAAACAAACATAGTAAACTTGTGTTTCTAAGTTTTCTAAGTTTACTATATTTGTTTTTTTCTCATTCATTCTTACCTGATGATGGTTGCTTGTGTTGCAATCGAAACGTCGTATTCTACTATTATTTGATTTTATTTTCTACGTGACTTTACCGACAGAACCTAAGAACAATTTTTTACTTGCATAGTCAAGTAATTGTATTTTTTCATTTGCTATACAGCCAGATAATACGACAAACCGCTAACCTTAAACACCCAGTCGTTCGTAAAAGTTGAAGGCAGTATAGTACTATTGTAATAGAGCAAGTACAGAATCACTGAACCGGAATTGATATCTTGAAAGCATTTAGCGCGGGGCCCTTGAAAGTGCGGGGCCCGTAGCATATGTAGCTACTTTTGCGACGAGGTTAATCCGGCACTGCTGCCACCCACCCCCCACCACGTCCCCCCACCAGCCAACACGCGACCGACTGTGACGAGACAAAATTAGCCAAGTCCCAAGGAAGACGCACACTGGGATAGTTTAGTCGCGTTAATCCAGGGGCGTCGCAGTCGCGAAGATGTTCGCTACCTCGCAAGGTATACAGGAGGTTCGTGGGTTCGACCCCGACCCTGGTGCCTGCATATTTCAAGGTCAAGTTCATTTATTAGGTATAGCCCTGTGAGCCATTCGGCTCTTGAATCAGGTGCAACCGCAACAAACAAAAAACAAAAACATGAACAAAAAAAATCTTAAAATGAATATGTGACTGAGTGCAAACAGAAAATCCAAGAAAAGACAGCAAAATATTGCAGGAAAAAAACACCGTACACCAACGCTGTGTGCGTCTCTCTCTCCCCGTGGTCACGTGGGTTTTTCTCCAGATCCTCCGGGTTTTTCACCCCACATTTAGAACGAACGCGCGTTTAGGGTGTTTTTTATCCGCTATACGTTTCCACGTGCAGATAAGCCACTTCGTTGAGCTGTCATTTGTGGCCAAGTCGCTTCTACACAGCTCAGTGGGCCTTACCTGGCAAAACAAAACATTGTGCATAGTTATAGAGACTGCAGTGCACCGAGGAAGACCAAACATGGCACTGTAATTGGCTGCATGTACTCTCGATACAAAAAAAAAGATCGATTGATTTCGCTAATTTGGCTGACCCGATAATAATAATAATGGGGTGGGGGGGCGGGTGATTGTGAATCCTTTGCATTTAATAACTGAGTGTTTGACGGCACGTTTCACTGCTTCAGTCGACTAGGCTAAGAGGACGACTTCGTGAAATTCACAGATCAAGACGCGACTCAGCTTCGACAGGCTGTCGCTGATCAGATGGTATGTGTGTATGTTGAACTTCTTTCGCGCCGTACGTAGCCAGCCGTGCTAATCGGAGGTGCGGGGGAAGGACAACAAACTCAACACAAAAAGCAGATTATGTTGGTGAGTTCCTTTTGGAACAACAACAAAAACAACAGCAACAATAAAAATGAGTAGTGGGTGCAGCAGAAAGCGTCGAATCAAACTCCATTATTGTGCCGTACTTTCTGCGCCTCCGCGTCAATGTTCCCATCCTCCACCAACCCGCGCTCGCCGGCGTGGTGAAGAATGGTCAAGTGCAACCTCCCCCACCCCACGACACACAAGGCGTGGGGTGGCCCTCGTTCAGCAGCGGATTGGCAAGGAGGTGGGAGGAGGAGGTGGCACCTGAAACAGCTCCAAGGAGCGCGCTGGAGGCGTTCCGTCGGTCGCGTTCAATTGAAAAGTCTCCATTGTGCGTTTGCCGCCGGTCCGTTGTACAAGAAGAGTCACGTCGTAGCGGGCGCCGTTGTTTTTGTTCGTCCTCTCCGTGGTTTTCGTTTGTCGCAGAAGCCGTGCGCGAGTTTAGACACAGAAATTGTCACGCACAAAAAAAACAACGCACTTCCCAAACAAACGTCGTCTTCGAACGCAACGGATGTGTGTTTTTTTATTATTCTTCTCCCCAAGCGAAGTCGTGAACTGTGAGTCGGGTAGTAATGTGTCCAGCCCAATCCAATGCTGGATGGGTGTCTTCCCACGCAATCCAGCTCATTGAGATATGAGGAGGTGGGGGGGGGGTAAATTGGCCATAGTTCACCACAATGGCCAGTGCTGGTTGGTCAAGACAGAGAGTGCAATACAAGTGCAGTACAACAACGTCAGTCCACAGCAGTAGCAGCCTCTAACCCAGGGGGCGGGGAACCTTTTTTCTGCCAAGGGCCATTTGGATATTTATAACATCATTCAGGGGCAATACAAAATTATCAACTTAAACATTAGCCGGTTATATTTGGTCCAACATTTAATTAACTCACCCCTAATGCGATGGCTGGAACTGCTTCTCTTTGGTGAGGCGTGTGATGTTAGCTGGTGTTGATGATGTTGCTACTCGCAACTGCTTTTCCAGGTTTGCTCCTAGATTCATTGAATTTCGAGTCCCGCCTGCGGTTGCCTTGGCAGGGCCACACCAAATGATTTTGCGGGCCTTACACGGCCCGCGGGCCGGTCATTCCCCACCCCTGCTCTAAACGATCACTCTCCATGCTCAGCCCTGCTTATCTTGTGAGACGTGATGAGATGTGATGATATTGGGGGCACATTCCAGCTGATTTGGTCCGATGCAATATCGTCGTGGTGGAAGTAAAAATACGGTTTTTCATTCAAAAGGTACGATAGCAGGCACATGGAGCCCACCGATGCCATCTTCATCGAGCACTTATATCAGCAGCCGCGGGCCCGATGCAAAGCGGTACACGTGGGTTCACGGCAGACCCGGTGAACTGGGTTCAGATCGACTGCAGGGGAACCCAGAGCGAGGTTGTCTACAGCGGAGGGCCCCAAGTGGGGGACCGTGGCGACCGGGGACTTGAACTTTCCCTGTGACGTCACCAGGTCTCTGTTACGTCACCAGGTCCCTGTGACGTCGCCAGGTCCCTGTGATGTCACCAGGTCCCTGTGATGTCACCAGGTCCCTGTGATGTCACCAGAACTCTGTGACATCACCAAGTCTCTGTAATGTCGTCAGGTCTCTGTGACGTCACCAGGTCTCTGTGACGTCACCAGGTCTCTGTGATGGCACCAGGTCTCTGTGATGGCACCAGGTCCCTGTGACGTCACCAGGTCTCTGTGACGTCACCAGGTCTCTGTGATGGCACCAGGTCTCTGTGACGTCACCAGGTCTCTGTGATGGCACCAGGTCTCTGTGATGGCACCAGGTCTCTGTGACGTCACCAGGTCTCTGTGACGTCACCAGGTCCCTGTGACGTCACCAGGTCTCTGTGATGGCACCAGGTCCCTGTGACGTCACCAGGTCTCTGTGACGTCACCAGGTCCCTGTGACGTCACCAGGTCCCTGTGATGTCACCAGAACTCTGTGACATCACCAAGTCTCTGTAATGTCGTCAGGTCTCTGTGACGTCACCAGGTCTCTGTGACGTCACCAGGTCTCTGTGACGTCACCAGGTCCCTGTGACGTCACCAGGTCTCTGTGATGTCACCAGGTCCCTGTGATGTCACCAGAACTCTGTGACATCACCAAGTCTCTGTAATGTCGTCAGGTCTCTGTGACGTCACCAGGTCTCTGTGACGTCACCAGGTCTCTGTGACGTCACCAGGTCCCTGTGACGTCACCAGGTCTCTGTGACGTCACCAGGTCCCTGTGATGTCGTGACTGCAAGGATTCATACTCTTTGGTTTTTTCGGTAAAGTCACGTGGGTGAAAAATTAAAATAAATTAAATCACGACGTTTCGGGCTTAAGTGTGTGCTTTCGCTAAGTTGTTCCCACCTGAAGAAGGACGCTTGTGTTGCGCCCGACACGTCGTGATCTTTTTTCTTTACGTAACTTTACCGAAAAAACCAAAGACCGAGACCTGGTGATGCACAGAAGGGTTCGAGACGAGAACGCAACCAGAAAAGACTTTTACTCATGGGGGAGGGGGGGGGTGGTCATTTGAAGTGACCACACATTTATGAAGTAATAAGAAAAAAATCTCAACACAGGATGTAATTTGCGGTCTAATATATAGATGAACTGGCGAGGCAAGTGCTGTTAGCCAGCACCTATTTTGGGAGAGGTGTGGCCGTCCAATGAAAACCACACCCAGCACACGGTGTATTAACAAGCAGAGCTACTCTCTGTAACCAACATGCCACGAGTTTTACTTTTTCATGCCAAGTCACAAATCGTTAATTTCAAGATGATGATGATACAATGCATTGCTAGAATTGCCTCCACCATAACGCGTTGATGAACACAATAATGTACGCACACACACACACACTCTCCCACTTATAACACACACAGCGAGAACGTATATACAACTCTGTGTGTCTGAAAGAGTGTAAGACAATAAATATATTGTATGTATTTAAACACAATTACACCATCTCTCACACTACACACTATTATATGCATATACACAAGTACACAATTTCATAGATTGTGTATATACACACACACGGTGTCTGGTATAAACGCACAACATCGCACACGCACACACACATACACCAATACTCTTTCACATTCAGTTTACACACGCGCACATACTCTATCAGTACCCAGGAGACATGCAACGTTTGCATGTGGTTGAAACAATTAAACCAACATTCGCCCAACCTTTCACATGGCTGACAACCCATACGGTTTAGCCCGTATTCTTGTTCAGGGAAATTGGGTTTTGAGGTCCATTCGGCGTACAGCCGTTTCAATACGTGCACTTTTTTTTTATTGTGTTTCTCCCTTGTGATGGGACTTTGTAGGATGAACGTTGAGATTTATAAGGGCACGGGGTGACCAATAGGGTCTGAATTGGTCTGTAATAAGCTAGGCACTGATAAGGCGTTGACAGGTTTGTAATGGTGAGTGTAGTAGTGGTGAGTGTACTAGTTGTGAGTGTAATAGTGGTGAGTGTAGTAGTGGTGAGTGTAGTGGTGAGTGTACTAGTGGTGAGTGTAGTGGTGAGTGTACTAGTGGTGAGTGTACTGGTGGTGTGTGTCGTAGTGGTGAGTGTAGTAGTGGTGAGTGTACTAGTGGTGAGTGTACTAGTGGTGAGTGTAGTGGTGAGTGTACTGATAAGGGGTTGACAGGTTTGCTTTCACATTCACTTTGTGTACACGAATTAATTTACAGTTATACACACACGTATTGCATTATATCATTAATCATACACTCAGATGCAGACAATTCTAAACACACACACACACACATATTACCTTGTTTATAGTGTTACACACTTTCTCACGTACATTATGTGCTGCAAATACGACATCCTCTCATGGACATGCACATTGCCATATACACACACACACATTCTTTTAGATTCACACCATTATATACTCAGCACACACACACAGTTATATATATATGCATGTATGCGTGCGTGTGTGTGCGTATACTTGGACTGTTTCCCATATTTTCTTATTAATCCGATTGTTTTTTTTAAAAGGTCTGAAATTTAAGCCGAGATGAGAATTGCCTCCCGATCCGAATTTAGTTTATTTTGAGATGCAAGACGTCACTTGTCGCGCTTTTCCCGATAAAATTGGCATCGAGTGGCGTGGGTTAACATCACGATCAATGGGGAATAAAACTTTCCTTAACAAAAAACTTGGAGAATTTCAAATCCGAAAGTCACCTCGAGTGTTCAGACACAACCACGCGCGATGCAACCACTGGTGCTGTTAAACGTCGTGGGTTCGCTCAACAACAGCAACAACGCTGACGCGGCTTGCGGTAATGAATGGGCACCTTTGTTTATCACGTGACAAGTTTCTTTATCGGCCGTGTCGGCTGGAGAAGGGTGTACGACACACGTTTAAAAAAAAAAAAAACATCAATTTTCAATGAAAACATTGGTCGTGAACGCGTACGTGTTAAATGTACAACAGACGTATGTTACATAACACGCACATATAAGCCATTCACTCACATAGTAAACAACACGATACCCCGTACAGCCTTAACAGACTGTTGGGGCAAGTGCTGTTAGCGAGTGGCACCCTATGAAGGCCGGCACGGTGGCACACGAGGGGGTGGGTGGCACAGCACCACGCGCGGCCGCCTTTGTCTCCCTAGTGGCGATGTTTACACACCGCACCAGCTACTCAATTGAGGCTGAGTCGACCTAGGGGAGGTGATGGCCACCCACCTCCTCGTGCGCCGTTCCGGCCTTCATAGGTACTCGCAAACAGCGCTTGCCCCAACAGTCCACACACACACCCACAGTAGCCAACCTCAGGCAGGGCGTGGACGCACACACACACACACGCGCACGCACCCACCTGTATAACCAAACACTCGAGCCCAAGCGATTACACAACAGAGGAGCCAACATTGTCAGAGGATGTCAGTGGACGTCTACGATGATGATATTTAAATGCGGCGCGATCAGTCGAATGCCTCCGTGGCAACTTGCGCAACTGTGAGAAAGTGCCCCCCGCCCCCCACCGCCGTTTCAACAAAGTTGACGCTACAACCAAGCACCTTTTGTTTTTAAATGCACCACCACCACCACCAGCCACCGCCGATGTCCAACAGAGCAGTGTGAATGTGTGCACCGTGGGCAAGTCGCGTGCGTTGTGTTGGCCTATTATGCTTTTTGTACTCTACTATCATGTACTGTTTTTTTTTGTAACGTTCTAACCCGCCCCCTACGTTTTTGTTTAAATGCCTACTGGGCACCTGTGAAAAAAGAGCTTTATAGCTCATCGGATTCCTCCAGTATAAATACAGATTCTGATTCTGAGTCCGTCGCTATCGCTCACGATCCTGCGACGTAACGATCCAACCAGACAGCTGCGAACGAGCTTGCTTTCGTCGCTCCGTCTCCCTGGGTGGACGTGTTCTCTGGGAACCGTTCCGTTTCTTGGCCGCCACTCCGTCATTAGTCTTGGAGCGTCCTGTCCAAACGCACATACTCCTGGCTGGACATGTTCTTGTCTTCCATAATAGAGGAGGGGTTTTTGGGGTGTTAAATCGCGTAAATATATAAATGTGTCGTTAAACCCCGCCACCACCCGACACAGCCAACTAGTAAGGGTTGTCACGTCAACAGAACGTGGTCAATTCGTCACTAGTACAGCACACCGGTTGTGTGTTGGAGAGCCAAGCCACAACATTTACAATATAAGTACGACGTTTCGCGAGTAATTACAATTAGCTTCATCAGGCGACGAATTGGCCACGTTCTGTTTACGTGACAACCCTTACTAGTTGGCTGTGTCGGGTGGTGGCGGGTTTCAACGACACATTTATATATTTATCTATCCCGAAAAACTCTATGGGTGATATTGTCTGCGTTAAATCCCTTCGACGCCAGCGCAATCATTGTATGTTCTTGACCGTCCATCCTTCATCCTCTCGTCCAGCACATCTGCCCCCAGCTTGGAAGAGTCGTAGGCCAAACGACTTCGCGAAGGGCCTCCTGCGAGCTTTCACGTACGGGGCAGGGCCCCTTCCGCCGGCAGTGACACGAGTGAGCAAATTTCAGGGTTGCGCCTCTGTCGTTTGTCGCCTTTACCGCAACCCACATCTGTTTGCCCCCCCCCCCCCCCCACTTTACTCCGAATTCACAGAACAAACCTTGCCTCTCAAAAAAACACACATCCATTTGGTGAAACGAGTACAATGTTTAATGCGCGTCGTAAACTACAATGGCGAGTCGTAAGTCCGCAAACCCCCCCCCACCCTTCCCTCCTAAAAAGGAACAGCCTTCATTTCTCGTTTTGAGGTTTTAAGACTGTTTGACTTGCGAGTCAGCTTAGGAACGTTAAAGAACGAAGAGCATTAAAAAAAAAACACGCGAGAAAAAAATTAAACCCCCAGAAATGTTAGTGCGTAATTAAAATATATCTCGCACGTCAGAAGCGTGTGGTCGTATACACAACGGAATGGGAATGACCACGAGCTGGTAGCAAGGCTTCCCTACACAGCGACACAGCTGGCGAGATGACCAACGAACGGACCAACGCGTGAAAATATCTGGGCAGAAACACGGAGTGCGATTTTCGACACGATGTTCCGACGGCAGGGATTCATCTTCTTGGTTCTTTCGGTAAAGTCACGTAGAAGGGAAGTAATAAAATAATAAAAATAAAACATAATAAAACAATTCTCACGACGTTTCGGCTACAACTCACGACGTTTCGGCTACAACGCAAGCAGCCGTCTTCACCTGAAGACTTCAAGCAGCCGTCTTCACCTGAAGACTTCAGGTGAAGACGGCTGCTTGCGTTGTAGCCGAAACGTCGTGAGAATTGTTTTATTATGTTTTATTTTTATTATTTTATTACTTCCCTTCTACGTGACTTTACCGAAAGAACCAAGAAGATGTTCCGACGGTTCGGCCCACCGACCCACGTCAAGAGATGGCCCAGGAAACACAGAAACTTCGGGGACCGCGTCAGCTTCCGGGTGAAACCGCTGAACCAACAACGTTCAATGTTTACAGGGGAATATTCTGTCAGCTTTAGGGCAGTGTTATTGACGAAAGTGTTGCGTTGTTTTGTCGTTGTCTGCCCTCGTGCACCACTACGAATGCACTGATCGTGCGTACAAACGTAGGTGACCGCACGTACGGGTCTTCGCGTCGGCTCCAGGCACCCGCCGTGCATCGCACTCCACCCCGCGACTCGGGGCCGAAGCCCCAGCCGGTGGAGGAGCCACGTGAAGGCCCCTGCCAAAACCTCCCTCCACCCCCAACCTCCCCGACCAGTACCGGTAGAGTCGCGGCTTGAATAGCTCCGGTGAATGAGCATTCGAGTGAGCGATGGGGACTCCTTTATCTGATCGTCGCCGGGGGTTCCCTCCTTTCAACAGACGTGAAGTGGTTGACTGGCCGCTCCCCACGGATGAATCTTGGCCCGTAGCTGAGTGCGTGCCTGCGAGTGTGAGCGTGCGTGCGTGCGCGTGTGCTTGTGTGCGTTACGGGGGATGCTATGAGAGTGGGGTGCTGTCAGTTGTTTACATTTTACAGACGCATTGTTATGGCTGCTTGTAGGGGGACTTTCAGATAAAAAATAAATATACAAGAGACTCCCGATTTTATATCTGCGGTGTATAAAAAGGACACATCAAAACGCTGCCACTCCCCGCAGTGTGAAATGTCGCGTTGCTATTTTAGACGCAGAAAAAAAACGCATCTGTCGCTGTTGACGCGAATGCATCTGCATGAGATGTGTACTGAGATATCGGTTACTAAGGGCATCTATTTCTGGGGAGAGTGTTGGATGAAGGGGGGGGGGGGGTGGCAAATGTGACCAGGTGTGGATTCCAAAACAACCCACACTCAAAATACAAGCTCGCATAACCATTGAGCACGCCAACTTGCGCACAAACCGCGTGGGATTTCGCGTTGGTGCTGTACATACCTCCGATGCACTTGTGGGCTTTGGCACGTGTCCGACGTTTCGCTCTACGTACTTGAGAGCCTCTTCGGCAACTGACAACGCACACCTTGAGAGCCACAGATATCCTCGGTTCAGCCTTACAAATTAACGAGGCATATTTCTAATAGGACAGCGCCTGTGAGCGGGCCACCTTTTGTCAGCAGAGTGCTCATGTCTACACTGCACCGGCGATTTAGTGGGGATTGACGCCTCTCGTGCCACCACAACCCATGATGCTCACGAAACATTGGCCCCTCCACTCAGCAAGGAGAAACTTACTTATTGGACTGGGCTTACGAGCTATAGGGGTGAAAGGAAGATGGATTGTAACATCAGTTGGCAGCCAAATGAGATGCGTTACTTTAATCTGCCAGTGATGTTTATTTATGTTAATCTAAGTGAGCAAAACACTGTGTGCACAACACGATGGCGGGGGAGGGGGTGATTGAAAAAAAGGAAATCAAAAGCAGAGGGTACAGCACTGCGGTGAAGCTGGCATGTGCCTACGTTTTAAAAATAAATGTAATTTAGCAAATTTGCGATAAAAAAATAAGTTTTAACTAATCACTACTGCAGCATAATTTATCATGGAATATTTACCAGAGCCCATCAACCCCAAACTACCACCCCACCCTCTCCACCTCCTTGCCCCCCAGGGGGTGGTAAATTATTTCATGGTGCTCAGCTCCTGAACAACTTCATCAGAAATGAACCCCCGCGATAACAACAGGGGCGCCACGGTGGCGAGATGTTAACTACCTCGCCTGGTATACAGGAGGTCGTGAGTTCCATCCGAACCCTGACGCCTGCTGTATATCTCAAGTTTGCATGTTCTCCCCGTGGTCACGTGGATTATTTTTCTCCAGTTCCTCTGGGCTTTCCCTCCACATTTAGAAACAACATGCGTCTAGAGTATTTGGCTGCTATACATTTCCACGTGATAATCAACTTCGTTGAGCTATCATTCGAGGCCAGATCTCTTCCGAAAAAGAGTTACACATCTCAGTGGGCCTTACCTGGTAAAATTATGAAATGCTTAAATTGTAAAAAAAAAAATGTTTGCGTTTTTATTAAATTGTTGACACCAGCACAATTTGCAGCAGGGGGGCCACAATTGCATTTGGGAAACCGAGGGACAGCAACAGACATCACCGCAGCCTCCGATTCCGCGCGCCACCAAGCCCGACCGATGCGCACCACCGGTTTTTATCGCCAGCTTTCATGAGACATCCATCGATGCGAGACACACTCAAGTCACCTGCAGTTCATTCATCACGATCACAATTAGCCACGGTGAATCGACTGCCTGGTGAAGACGCGCCCGCGCCGTCGCCATCTGTCGCAGGTTCCTCGGTGGAACGATCCACCCCGCGTCTTCACTCGAGCCGATTTCCTCGGTTGCCTCTCGGTCACTATTCTTGGCCATCGGCCATCACGTGTCTCTCCCGGCCCGCGGACGCCTCTGAACGGTGTGAATTGTGTCTTTAACGTGCGTATGTTCTCTAGACTAAAAACAAATATCAAAAACTAACTTTTATTTTACCAGCTAAGGGCCACTGAGTTTCATAGCTTCTTTTCAGAAGCGACCTGGCCACAAATGATAACTCAACGAAGTGGCTTGTCACGTGGAAATTTACAGCAGCCAAATACCCTAAACGCGTGATGTTGATTCTAAATATAGAGGAAAAAACCGGAGGGCCAGGAGAAAAATCCACGCGACCACGGGGAGAACATGCATACTTCAAATATACAGGCGTCAGGGTCGGGATCGGGATGGAACCCACGACCACCTGTACAACAGGCGAGGTAGTTAACATCTCGTCACCGTCGCACCCCGCGGTGGCTTCCCTCTTTCTGTTGCTCGTTGCAATTCCAAGCACTTCTTGTGCTTCCCTGCACACTTTTCCGCTTTCTAGTTTCTCTGCAGAGCATTCAGCATGCGAATTACTGTCATCGGTCAATCAGCACTGGACCCTGTAGACGTTTGTCCATCCACTGGTGAATTAGAGCCTCCCACAATGCCATGCGGGGTTGTTGGGAGTTAAATCGATCTTACTGCATCACGCCGCGTGAGAGCTTCCATCTTCCACCCCCCCCCCCCCAGCAGTAGCCGGACTCACACACAACCTGCTGAGTTTACCACTATCTAACAAGTCCACGGGTCTGTGCAGGGAAGATCTGCTCTCTGGGTGACAGGTCAGTCAGTTGAGTGGACGGCTTCATTCAGAAACCGGACGACAGCACGCTGACACGACATGTCTCTGTTGCAAGAGAGTCCTGGGGTTTGCACACACACACAAAAAAACCCCAGTGTTTATTTTCTTTAAATTCTAATGACTGGCTCTGGGCAGAATGGCAACGATAGCGAAGCAGATTTAATTTAATTTGGCGACGTTCATCACCCCGAAGTGCCTGTCAGTGAGGAATGCTGCCTTGCAACATGCAGCTAGTGTCCTTTAATATCACACGATTTGATAGTCCAAGCACAACACCGGCATGCTTCAATCACGAGTGTCACTCTATAAATACAAGTGTAGCATGCTAGCTCACACCCCTGCTGGCGGAAAGGGGGGCCTCCGATTTTCCTGGGCTGCATGACTGGCGCATTGGGGCGAGCGGCAAGGAGAGCCCGGGTTCGATTCCCGACTAGGGGCGCATTTCTGTGCGGAGTTTTTCCGTCGTCTCCCGCCACCGGTTGCTGCCAGGTGCAGGTCACCAAGAGGCGGTCTGGGACCAGGATTTGGAGGTCGTTTTTGTCAAACTGAGCTCGGTGAGAAGAAGCAACGAGAAATCATTCTATGTGCCTGGAGAAGAAAGTGTGTAGAGAGAGCACGCTTCCTGTTATGACACCACGCAAATACACGCACGCACACACGCGCGCGCACGCACACACACAATCCTACAACAATAACGATTCACAACATAGCCTTGGACGGGTCGTTTGCGAGCACCTATTAAGGCTGGCATGATGCACAAGGAGTTGTTGTGATCAGCACCACACACCGCTCACCTTTGTCTACTCAGTGCTGATGATTACACACCGCACCAAGTAATCGCGTTTAAGGTGGAGTCGACCTCCATCTGAGACGCTCTAAGGATCAAGTTCGAATCGTACCCGCACACCAAATGTTTGCCGTTGCCGGGAATTGAACTGGGGCCACTGGGTTTTTGGTGCAGTGCGCTAACAACTGGCGCGTTACCGCTCCCCATACGCCCACACACCACACACACACCACACGCGTACACACATGAGCACACATCACGCAAATACACCTTGCTGAACCTTGAACAAGAGCGTGTAAAGTTGAGCGATGGCATGCGAGCAATTTTTACAGCTTCGCTGCGTGGGGTGATAAACCACCTCTCAAAGCGCCGTAAAGAGGGATAAAAAAAAAACGGGCTCTTTAAACAACACATCACTAACTCGACCCGGTCTCCACTAACCTTTGCCGCGATCGCGGATTATCGGAGAACCAATTATCTAACAAAAAATAAAGTAACTCATCCGAGTCTTCAGGCTGTCTTTGACTGTTGAAGAGGGTCCCCCCGATGCAGCATTTGAGACGCTTTGGATACATTTTCACGGTCGATGTCTGTTTGAATTCATGTGTGAGAGGAATCTGTAGACCCCCGTACGAAAACCCACCACGCATACGGAGGAGGGGGAGTGGCACTCAAATCTCAGCACAGATGGATTCAAGAATCCATTGGCCTATTACCATCTCATGGCCTGCATCTCACGCTCTCGTATTGCCAAGCGGTCTCCCATCTGAGTGCGAGCCACATTCGAATGTTGGTTTTGGGTTGACGGTAATTTCCTCCCTACATCGTGGGCCGGAGCTCACTTTGTTGGCATCTCAGCGGCGGCTCTGCGATATCCACTTCTGCGGGGCCCGGTTTTAAACCCGGACAGGTTGCACTGCTGCTTTGCGAGGATGCGTGACAAGGCAACGCCAAAAGCAACAATCGCGATGCACTTG
This sequence comes from Lampetra planeri, assembly GCF_965212315.1. Classification (NCBI taxonomy): domain Eukaryota; kingdom Metazoa; phylum Chordata; class Hyperoartia; order Petromyzontiformes; family Petromyzontidae; genus Lampetra; species Lampetra planeri. The sequence goes on along the minus strand of NC_136130.1, from coordinate 8,201,270 downwards.
GCCAAGCTGGTTTTATTATTATTTAAACATCGCTGCCACCCTCATTATCACTCCCGTCACGCTCCCATCACTCGGGGGCGATCCACCCCCAACCAACCTTGCAATTTGACGAATGGGCATGACTTTGCGGCGTCGATTAAACGAACGAACCCAATCCTCTCTGGCCTGTTGCTCGTCGCGGGCAACTGTAACGCCTCTAAGTGGCTGCCAGTTTTTTTTTTTTAAACCTTCACAAATGGACACAGCGTTGGTGTTGTGAAATGCCCCCACCGTGGGAGGGGAGGGGAGAAAGGGGGGGTGGTTAGCTTCGTGAGCCGAGAGCGAACTGATCATTCAGTCGTTCACGCGAGGGCGCCGCGAGAGTGCTTGTGGTGCGACAAATGCGATGCCGTCTTTGTTCCCCTTTGCAAGAAGCGATCGTATCGCGGTTTATAAAAAAAAAACACACACACAGACACGCAGACATGGGCGCAACCTTTGCGAAGCGAGGCAACGTAGCGAGCTGTACTTGCTACAAATGTCATGTGGACGTTCGTGTGTGTACGCACGGAATTGTTGTTGTTGTTGTTGTTATGAATGTGCAACGAGAAAGTTCAGAAAGTCCGCATTTATCCAGGGTTAAAACTCTTTAAAAAAAATTAAACAGGTAAGGCCCCACTGAACTGTTGAGCTATTTTTCAGAAGCAACCCGACATTCACAAATCATCGCTCGACGAAGTGGCTTATCATCATCATCGCGTGTATAGCAGCAGCCAAACACTCTAAACGCTTGACGTTGATTCTTGACGTTGATTCTAAATGCGGAGGGACAACCCGGAGGAGCCGGAGACAAATCCACGTGGCCACGGAGAGAGAGACACGCAAACTCCAACTATACAGGCGTCAGGGTCAGGATCGAACCCACGCCCTCCTGCCTACCAGGTGATGCAGTCAACATCTCGCCATCACGGCACCCCAAGTTCAACTCCTCCGTCACTCGACATGCTTCTCTTTTTAACACGTGTGAGGCTGTCGCGACCAATATTATTCATAATAAACGTTTCTTGGGTTAGATCGCGTTATTTATAAATGTGTCGTAACCCTCCACCACCCGACACAGCCAATCGGCAAAAAAAGTGTCACGTTCACAAAAGACAAAGTAGTTCACTACTTTAGCCCACCGGTGTGTTGAAGAGTGAATTCACAACATTTACAATGTGTGACTGTCTCTGCATTGTCTGTGTGTGTGTGTGTGAGAGGAGACAAAGGCGTGCTGCTGGCCACCCAGTCCCTCGTGTACCGTGCCGGCCTTCGTAGGTGCGTGCGAATAGCACTTTGCCCAACAATCTGTTAAGGTTGTACATACCAGTTGGTATTTTGTCCCTCCACGCATTCATCTCTATACACGCTAGTATCTGTGCATGTCTCGTGCGTTGGGAGGCCCCTTTGAGATGCCACTGCATTTAAGTGCCGAATACGTGTATATTCATAACCATTACACACACAATAGTTAATTGATTACTCAACACTGACAAAGATGCCCCGTATAGTCAACATAGGCGGCTGGGGCAAGTGCTATGAGTGAGCATCTTTTAAGGCCGGCGTTGGCGCACAAGCTGGTGTGGCCAGAACCACACCCAAGCCATCGGTTCTCCCCAGTGCTGATGTTTACACCTGCCACCAGGTTACTAATTTATGGCTGAGTCAACCTAGGAGAGGCCCGGGACTGGTTGAGTGGTGAGCGTGCTGCGTTGTGAACCCGGAGGACTGAGTTTGATGCCCAGCCATGGCTGACACAGTGTGGGGAATCCGTGATCCAACAGTTGATTGAGAATGGGCTTTAAATATTCTTGGTTCTTTCGGTAAAGTCACGTAGAAGGGAAATAATAAAATAATATTAATATTAAACAAGGAAAAAATTATTGCTGTGGATTTCACACCTGATGATGATTGCTTGTGTTGCAGTCGAAACGTCGTGAGAATGTTTTATTGTTTTTTATTATTTTATTATTTCCCTTCTACATGATGACTTTACCGAAAGAACCAAGAATATGAATCCCTGCAGTCACTAAAGCTTTAAATCAAAATGGACTTTAAGTCAAGTGCTAGGAATTATGAATATCGATTAACTGTGGTGGTAATTAATGAAAGCAAAATCCTTGCAGCGGGCAGGGTGGTGTGTACGCAGTGTTAACACTCGTGCCTCGCAGCAAAAAGGACCTGGGTTCGATTTCCGATCCGGGTGACTTTCTGCGTGGAGTTTGGAAATGATCTGCCCCTGTTCTGCATGGCTTCCCTCCGGGTTCTCCGGTTTCCTCCAAGAGCTAAACAAAGAAGAAGAGAAATCATACAAAATCATCCCAGTGCTCAAAAATGTTACTCGACTTGAGTTACGCACAATAGCGACATCGTCGCCTACAGCGAAGGTCTGGCATAACCCTCCTGGACAAAAACAGTCTGAAGACCCATTGAGGCTTTCCTGGGTATTAATAATAATTTATAATAATTAGAACACAAGGTTAAACAGAAACACAGTGGTTCACAATTAAGCAAAGATTCAATTGTCCTCGCAGTAGTCTGCCACTTTAGTCAAAACTATGCTCTTAGTGGTGAAGTATGGTCCACCCCCCCCCCTCCCAAGCGGCCAACAGTGTGTAGGGGGGGGGGTAGAGTGGGGGGGGTAGAGCTTCATCCAGCAGTGTATCTGTATCCTGTCGTACCATGACTTGACGTGACCCAGGTTGCCCTCGCAAAACAAAAGAGGGCGACGTATCACGTGTCCCAACGTGCCCTGTTTCTTCATCTCCTTGTACAATAACAGAGCACGCTACTGCTGCTGCTGCTGCTACTGCTACATTGACAAAGGACTGTAAATAAATAATAAGAACAGCTGAGCCTGAGGCTGGGTGGGTGGGTTTGTGGGGAGTGGAGAGGTTCGGGAGGGGTGGGGGGTACATAGGTGTGTTTGTGTGGAGAGAGACACAGACAGAGAGACAGGGAGACAGGAATGGGAGTAAATGAGAGAGAGAGAGAGGTGGGGGGAGGGGGGTGGATAGGTGATGAGAAGGAGAGAGCTTGGAGCAAAAGACGCTTTGGAAATTCCAGGGACTAATCGCCCTCCTAATGACGGGGCTGGTGCAATCACCAGGTAGGACACGAATCGGGGGACCCATGCTGTTTCTGGCTCGACAATTGCAGGTGAGAAGGTGCCAATTTGGCCAGCTTGGGAATCGATGGCACGACAGGGGTAAGGCAGTGAAGAAGGGGGGCAGGGAACGGTTAGGTAAGAGGGTAAAACGCACACATATATACATAGAACACAGACAGAGACCCCCCCCCCCCCCCTTTCTGTGTAGCCTTCATCAGACTGGCCTTTTGCCTCCACTGCGTTGTAGTCATTTGAGGCCGAATCGACACACACAGCATTTGCTCCACCCACACACAAAACACATTCACACGCGCGCACACTCCGCGTACACACGCGCACACACGCGTGTACAAACAAACACACGCTGCAAAACATGTCTGCATCAGCCGTGAGCAATCCACCGCTGGGCGAAGGCCTCGCCAAGCCACCAGCGACACCTATCACGACCCTGGCATGCAACGATCCGTCGAACACCTGCACACGATCTGATTTCAGCGCTCCATCTCCTAAATGAACGAAGCCAAGGGACCGTTACACTCCTTGGCCGCCACTCGGTCTTGCCTAAGCCCACTCGACGTTTCCTCGCAGCTTGGATGATGCCATTAAGCTGCGTGTGTTCTCCAAACACGCACGCAAAGACAAATATCCCCCGTATAGCCGTGCAGACTGTTGGGGCAAGTGCAGCTCGCAGGATTTTTCTCTAAGGCAGCAGCAGCCGCAGCAGCAGCGGCTGCTGGGGGAGGGGGTGATTAAGGGCGACTGGTGGTGGAATTCTCCAACACATCACTCGTCACCACCTGCAGTCGGCCAGGTGAGAGCGCGCGGATGTGCGTAAGGAGTGGGGAGTGGGGCGCGTGGTGGTGGTGGAGGTGGCGGTTGGTGTGGAGGTAGGGACAGGTGCGCTCTTCTCTTTGGGATGAATTGCGTCACGGGCTGAGAATTCCGATCCTCGCGCGCGCGCCGCCGGAACCCGGCGAAGCTGCGGCACGCGCATTGCGACAAAGAGACAAAAACACAGAGTTCTGTGTTGTTTTTTCTGCGACCCCCTCACAAAAGGGTACGGAGTTGTATTTTATTATTATTACTACTGCTATGGGGTTTATTTGTTTTCCTCTTCTTCTTCTTCTTCGCGGTCTCTGCTTTCAATCAGCTTCCCTTGTGCGCGTGTTCCTCCCACAATGCTGACTTGGAAACGGACGCCGACGGCCACAGCGAGACGTGCCCCGCGTGGCATCGCTCAGACTTGCGGCTTCCCTTCGCGTGCGCCGCCGTCAGCCCGAGCGAATTGGGCCGCGCGTCTGCGTGCAGTGCGCGTGTCAGCGGAGGTGTTGGGAACACAAAAAAGGCGATTGGAACAACAAAGCAATTGGAACGAGGTGATTGGGGCAACGAGGTGATTGGAAGAATTCGGTGATTGGAATAATGAGGGGATTGGAACAACGAGGTGATTGGAAGAATTCGGTGATTGGAACAACAAAGCAATTGGAACGAGGTGATTTAAACAGCGAGGTGATTGGAAGAATTCGGTGATTGGAACAACAAAGCAATTAGAACGAGGTGATTGGAACGAGGTGATTGGAAGAATTCGGTGATTGGAACAACAAAGCAATTGGAACGAGGTGATTGGAACAACGAGGTGATTGGAACAATGTGGAGATTGGAACAATGAGGTGATTGGAACAATGAGGTGATTGGAACAATGAGGAGATTGGAACAATGAGGTGATTGGAACAACGAGGTGATTGGAACAACGAGGTGATTGGAACAACGAGGGGATTGGAACAACGAGGTGATGGGGACAATCGGAGCGAGTGGTCGGGCACGGTGCCGAACAACTCACGGGTGCGACCCACGAGAAACAAAAAAAAACATTCCGCAGAACGTCGAGAAACCCATCGGCTGCCGCGTAAATGTTGTTACAAGGCAGCGATGTCACGCGACGGTGCAGTACGCACTGGCAGGACCCCCCCCCCCAGCCCAGACCCACCATCCCCGATCTCACTCTCGCTGTCGCGCGCCTTTTCGCTGTCGACATCTCTTCACATTTGGTTGCCCGCGCGCGATGGCGCGTGCGGGGGGAGACTGGCGACCCGTCCGTGTGGCAGAGGCGCAGGGAGCGAGCGGGGTTTGGGGTTCATCTTCTTGGTACTGTCGGAAAATTCACGTAGAATGGAAAATAATAAAATAAGAATAAAAATAAAACATACTAAAATAATAAAAATAAAACATAATAAAATAATTCTCACGACGTTTCGGCCACAACGCAAGTAGCCGTCCTCAGGTGGAGAACAGGTCTGTCGAGGTTGGGGTTGTTGCGGGACCGACTCGCGCCCGCATGCCGCACGACGCGTCGGACTTGGAGTGCTCGCCTCGTCCGATTCACAGACGCTTCTGCCCATCCGATGCTGAACCCTTGTCTCTCGTACCCTGAGCAAAGGGTGCTCTTTTGCTCAGGGTAAGCTCAAGAGTATTGGCCGAACTATAAACAGCATTTAAAAAGAATAATTAATTTTATTTCTATTATTTATTTATTTTTTTATTATTTATTTTTACCTACGTGACTTTACCGAAAAAACCTTGCAGTCACGAAAGCTTCAAATCTAGAAGCATTTAAATAAGCCACGAGCAATATTAATAATGAAGCATATTTTTACATATATTTTTCCCCCTGAATTGTGCTATCAGCATCGTGTCATCGGGGGGGACAGAAAAAAACACATTCACTGCAGCTAGCAGCGCATCACCCTGTGCCAAAGAACAGCCCCAGGAGATAGCATCACGTAATTCGTCGGCCTCATGAAGGGCATTTTAATCCACGCCGGGGGCACAACTTTACGTCTGAGAGCTCGAATTAAGTTGCATGAAGTGAACTACGATGTGCTGTTTGTGTGCATCCTGGCCAATCGGAATAATAATAACTATCAGCTTACTTAGGCCACTTACTAACCAATGAACTTCCTACCTACCCAGTTTACTAACCAATCAGGTGATCAACTGAACAATAAACGCACGAACACATCATCCTATTTACCAACTAATGAACTTACTAAACAATCAGTTCACTAACCAATTACTGTATAAACCCACCAACCAATCAGCCTACTAAATAACAAACCATCCTACTAACCAGGCAGCTTAACTCATTACACAAAGCGGCTTAGCAGGCAGCAGTCCAGCCGGATCCCACAATGCACCACACATACCTTCTCCCAGCCCCATTATGGAAAATCTCATAATTACACGGATTGGGGGTTAGGATTGTGAGACGAGGGGGGGAGAGGTGAGACGTGTTTGGGTGGGTGGATGGTTGACTGGGTTGGTGGGTGAGTGAGTGGGTGGGTGGGTGAGTGGGTGAGTGGGTGGGTGGGTGAGTGGGTGAGTGGGTGAGTGAGTGAGTGAGTGGGTGGGTGGGTGGGTGAGTGAGTGAGTGGGTGAGTGAGTGAGTGAGTGGGTGGGTGGGTGGGTGGATGAGTGGGTGGGTGGGTGGGTGAGTGAGTGGGTGAGTGAGTGGGTGAGTGGGTGAGTGGGTGAGTGGGTGAGTGGGTGAGTGGGTGGGTGAGTGAGTGAGTGAGTGAGTGAGTGAGTGAGTGAGTGAGTGAGTGAGTGAGTGAGTGGGTGGGTGGGCGGTTTAGTGGGTGGGTGAGTGGTTGGGTGGGTGAGTGAGTGAGTGAGTGGGTGAGTGGGTGGGTGGGCGGTTTAGTGGGTGGGTGAGTGGTTGGGTGGGTGAGTGAGTGAGTGAGTGGGTGAGTGAGTGGGTGGGTGAGTGAGTGGGTGGGTGAGTGGGTGGGTGGGTGGGTGAGTGGGTGGGTGGGTGAGTGGGTGGGTGAGTGGGTGAGTGAGTGAGTGAGTGAGTGAGTGGGTGAGTGGGTGGGTGAGTGAGTGAGTGAGTGGGTGGTGGGTGGTGGGTGAGTGGGTGGGTGGGTGGGTGGGTGGGTGGGTGAGTGAGTGGTGGGTGGGTGAATGAGTGGGTGGGTGGGTGAGTGAGTGAGTGGGTGGGTGGGTGGGTGGGTGAGTGGGTGGGTGGGTGAGTGAGTGGTGGGTGGGTGGGTGAGTGAGTGAGTGAGTGGGTGGGTGGGTGGGTGAGGGGGTTGTGGGTGGGTGGGTGAGTGGGTGGGTGGGTGAGTGGGTGGGTGGGTGAGTGAGTGAGTGAGTGGGTGGGTGGGTGGGTGAGTGGGTGAGTGGGTGGGTGGGTCGGTGGGTGAGTGGGTGAGTGGGTGAGTGGGTGGGTGAGTGGGTGGGTGGGTGAGTGGGTGGGTGAGTGGGTGGGTGGGTGAGTGAGTGAGTGAGTGGGTGGGTGGGTGGTGGGTGGGTGGGTGAGTGAGTGGTGGGTGGGTGGGTGAGTGAGTGGGTGGGTGGGTGGGTGAGTGAGTGGGTGGGTGGGTGGGTGGGTGGGTGAGTGAGTGAGTGAGTGGGTGGGTGGGTGGGTGAGTGAGTGGGTGGGTGAGTGAGTGGTGGGTGGGTGGGTGGGTGGGTGAGTGAGTGGTGGGTGGGTGGGTGGGTGGGTGAGTGAGTGGTGGGTGGGTGGGTGAGTGAGTGGTGGGTGGGTGGGTGAGTGAGTGGGTGGGTGGGTGGGTGAGTGAGTGGTGGGTGGGTGGGTGGGTGAGTGAGTGAGTGAGTGAGTGGGTGGGTGGGTGGGTGAGTGAGTGGGTGGGTGGGTGGGTGGGTGGGTGGGTGGGTGGGTGGGTGGGTGAGTGAGTGGTGGGTGGGTGGGTGGGTGAGTGAGTGAGTGGGTGGGTGAGGGGGTTGTGGGTGGGTGGGTGGGTGAGTGGGTGGGTGAGTGGGTGAGTGGGTGGGTGGGTGGGTGGTGGGTGGGTGGGTGGGTGAGTGAGTGGTGGGTGGGTGAGTGAGTGGTGGGTGGGTGGGTGAGTGAGTGAGTGAGTGGGTGGGTGGGTGGGTGAGTGAGTGGTGGGTGGGTGGGTGGGTGAGTGAGTGAGTGAGTGAGTGGGTGGGTGGGTGGGTGAGTGGGTGGGTGGGTGAGTGGGTGGGTGAGTGGGTGGGTGGGTGGGTGGGTGAGTGAGTGGGTGGGTGGGTGGGTGGGTGGGTGGGTGAGTGAGTGGGTGGGTGAGTGAGTGAGTGGGTGTGGGTGGGTGGGTGGATGGGTTGGTGAGGGGTTTATTGGGGCTGGGAGATGGGGAGGGATGTGTGGGAGTTTGCGGGCGAGGGAAGCGAGTTTGGTGCCACAGACGATTGGGACGGCGCTTTGGCCGCACTCGATAAGAGCGAGCCGTTCATCCTTGTGTTCGTGACACCTGATTCACCTGGAGGGAGGGCAGATTGAGAAGATAAGCTTTTATAATGTCAATTTTTTTTCAAAAACAAAGCATTTTATGACACTTTTTAAGACCCGGCGACGCCTCCAGCCTGAGGCTTCCCAACGCCACCCGCACATTATCGTCCCCACGCAGTCTCAACAATCAGATGGCTCGACAAAACACGCTCCCCCCACTAATAACAGCCGGACGAACCAGGGGGGGGGACACAACGATCCCTTCCGCAGCCCCCCCCCGCGCCCCCCAACTTCACCAACTCACAAACCCCCCGCCGGCGATGAACCATCACGCATCAAGGGCACGACGCGGTCCGATGCAAGAATGGCGTCGGTTTTCGTCACGGTGCCGGCCACCGATGAATGTAGCGGGCAGCGGCCGCTGGATTTACAATCACGCGTTTAAGAGTGTTTGTGTCTGCTATAAATGTCCACGCGACGATAAGCCGCTTGGTCGGGCTGCCATTTGTGGCCGGGTCACGTCCGAACAAGAGCTATATAAATTTCGATTTAAATCTTTCGTGACTGCAGGGATTCATCTTCTTGGTTCTTTCGGTAAAGTCATGTAGAAGGGAAATAATAAAATAATAAAAAATGTCATATAATAAAATAATTCTCACGACGTTTCGGCCACAACGCAAGCAGCCGTCCTCAGGTGAAGAACAGGGCTGTCATTCAGACGCTGTCTTTCCGACAGACCTGTTTTTCACCTGAGGACGGCTGCTTGCGTTGTGGCCGAAGCGTCGTGAAAATTGTATTTTATTATGTTTTATTTTTATTATTTTATTATTTCCCTTCTACGTGACTTTAACGAAGAGCTATATAGCTCGGTGGGCCTTACCTGGTGAAATAAAAAATAGTTTAGTTGATAGTATAGTTTAGAATTGTGGGGGGGTCACGTGATTTCCATTAGGTGCAATGATTCCGACACGAACATCGATGCTTGCACGAAGCGATTCGATGCCTCTAAAAGAGCATTTCCACAATTACCGGACGTACGTTTCAGACACTGCAAAGATGTGAGTTACGTATGGGTGTTAACACAAAGTGGCTTCTTTACCTGGGCACAGAGAAGTCGTGCAGACAGGACCGCAATTCAGTTAGAAGAAATTCTTTTTTTTTCTTCTTGCTTCTTTCGGTAAAGTCACGTAGAAGGGAAATAATAAAATGATGAGAATAAAACATAATAAAATAATTCTCACGACGTTTCGGCCACAACGCAAGCAGCCGTCCTCAGGTGAAAACCAGGTCTGTCGAGGCGACAGCGTCTGAATGAAACAGCGCACGTGCCTGGAGCATATATACCGATACGGGAGATATGGCAGAGAATATCACGGTGTCAGATGCACACGGGTGACTTTGCTCTGTCGTCCGCGCTGGGACGGTGGTGATGGCGAGTTCAGTTCTGTACGCACCTTTGTGCGTGTGCCAAACGATGAACTCATTCCATCGATAAGTCATGCTCTAAAAATAAAGATAAATACCTTGAAAATGACACCCTGTACGGATTACCGTATTAGCATGTTGAGGTTGCCTTCTGTTCGGAACTGCCCATATCATGATCTCAAAGAATTGATATTCGGCTATTCGTCTGTGCATTGTTATTATACCTCTACTGAGAACAACCCCACACACAAGCTGCCTTGACGAAATCCGACACGATTTTTTTTTTCATCTCCAAACGATGCAGACAGCTTGTGCTTATCGCCATTGTGGTCAAAAGATGAAGACGTTTCCGTTCAGAAAACTCTACAGCTCGCGACACACCACCCTGTGATGGGGGATGGTCCTGGACAAGGGGACATCACGGACCTACGTCTGAAGTCGTGTAAATCGCCCCTTTATCCACACTTTATGAGATTCCATCTCTGAGAATGACATTTTTTGATTCCTATACAATAAAGGCTCTGAGAAAAATGCTTCTTCAATTATTTAAATGCTTCTTTACCCAGGAGGGCCTCACGGGATCTCGAAATCCTTATTCCTGCCAAGTTTGCTTTTTTTACACATAGTGGGTGAATATTTCGCGACGTGTAATCCCAATCGAGTAATTTGCGGGGACTTTTTCAGCATTGAGATGTTTGGCCAGCTACGTCGCGTATAGCTTAGCGACGGCAGGAATCCAGAGAACCCGGAGGAAACTCATGCGGAACGGGAGGAGAGCGTACAATCTCCACAGAGACAGACACCCGAGTTGAGAATCAAACCCAAGGCCCTTCTTGGCTGCGAGGTGCAAGTGTTGCCACTGCTCCATCATGCCGCCCAATGAATTGAAAATGTTTAAATCTCAGAGATTACACTTTTTGCCAGACTAAGTGCAAAGACACATTCAATACGATGCTTTTGCTTCACTAGAGAGACCCCAGTTTAACCGTATGCGGCCGAAACCTTGATTCAAACCTAGCTCCCAGTGTCTCTGACCCATGAGCCATTCAGCCACCTTCTTATATACATATGAAAATATCTTTCTGTTTGTACGACTGTTTACATAAATCTATGAAACGTGTAATCCTGTAAAGTCGCTTGAACATAAGTTCCCTCTAACAATCAGTCCCTATGGTAATTGCCGTCACGTTGTTTTTTTAATCATTATTATTATTGCCATACCATTTAGTGCGTGGACAATTATTACATTTTGGGATTTAGGCTGTGACACAGCCATGCAGTGACCTACTTGTGTAAAAGATGATGTCATGGGGTCATTAAAGTTCATTTTACGGCTGCTTTATTTTTAATCCACAGGCCCAAAATGCCAAGCAGCCAATAAAAAACAGAACCGTTGAAGGTGAAAGCGGTGAAAGTTAATAGGCTTCCCGAATTGAACAAGGTTGATATAAGAGATTGGGGAAAGAGACAATTGTAAAGAAATTCCAAAGTGGAGCAGTGCGAGACATGAAGCAGAAAGAGAAGCGGTGTGACATGCAGTGTGGTGACCGCGTGAATGGTTGAGTTAGTGGGTGAAATAATAGCTAGGTGAGTGGGTGAGTGGGTTGTTGTCACCTGCAGTGTGGTGACCGCGTGAATGGTTGAGTTAGTGGGTGAAATAATAGCTAGGCGAGTGGGTGAGTGGGTTGTTGTCACCTGCAGTGTGGTGACCGCGTGAATGGTTGAGTTAGTGGGTGAAATAATAGCTAGGTGAGTGGGTGAGTGGGTTGTTGTGACCTGCAGTGTGGTGACCGCGTGAATGGTTGAGTTAGTGGGTGAAATAATAGCTAGGTGAGTGGGTGAGTGGGTTGTTGTCACCTGCAGTGTGGTGACCGCGTGAATGGTTGAGTTAGTGGGTGAAATAATAGCTAGGCGAGTGGGTGAGTGGGTTGTTGTCACCTGCAGTGTGGTGACCGCGTGAATGGTTGAGTTAGTGGGTGAAATAATAGCTAGGTGAGTGGGTGAGTGGGTTGTTGTCACCTGCAGTGTGGTGACCGCGTGAATGGTTGAGTTAGTGGGTGAAATAATAGCTAGGCGAGTGGGTGAGTGGGTTGTTGTCACCTGCAGTGTGGTGACCGCGTGAATGGTTGAGTTAGTGGGTGAAATAATAGCTAGGTGAGTGGGTGAGTGGGTTGTTGTGACCTGCAGTGTGGTGACCGCGTGAATGGTTGAGTTAGTGGGTGAAATAATAGCTAGGTGAGTGGGTGAGTGGGTTGTTGTCACCTGCAGTGTGGTGACCGCGTGAATGGTTGAGTTAGTGGGTGAAATAATAGCTAGGCGAGTGGGTGAGTGGGTTGTTGTCACCTGCAGTGTGGTGACTGCGTGAATGGTTGAGTTAGTGGGTGAAATAATAGCTAGGTGAGTGGGTGAGTGGGTTGTTGTGACATGCAGTGTGGTGACTGCGTGAATGGTTGAGTTAGTGGGTGAAATAATAGCTAGGTGAGTGGGTGAGTGGGTTGTTGTGACCTGCAGTGTGGTGAGTAGTTGGCTGCTATAAATGTGCACCCAATGAGCCACTTCGTTGAGCTATCATTTGTGGCCAGGTCGCTTCTGAAAAAGAGCTAAATAGCTCTGTGGGCTCTCACTCCTCCTTGACTCACCCTCTCACTCACCCTCTCACTCACCCTCTCATCCTCTCACTCACTCTCTCACTCACCCTCTCACTCACCCTCTCACTCACCCTCTCATCCTCTCACTCACCCTCTCATTCACCCTCTCACTCACTCTCTCACTCACCCTCTCACTCACCCTCTCACTCACCCTCTCACTCACCCTCTCACTCACCCTCTCACTCACCCTCTCATTCACCCTCTCACTCACTCTCTCACTCACCCTCTCACTCACCCTCTCACTCACACTCTCACTCACCCTCTCACTCACCCTCTCACTCACCCTCTCATTCACCCTCTCACTCACTCTCTCACTCACCCTCTCACTCACCCTCTCACTCACACTCTCACTCACCCTCTCACTCACCCTCTCACTCACCCTCTCACTCACCCTCTCACTCACCCTCTCACTCACCCTCTCACTCACCCTCTCATCCTCTCACTCACCTCTCACTCACCCTCTCACTCACCCTCTCACTCACCCTCTCACTCACCCTCTCACTCACCCTCTCACTCACCCTCTCACTTACCCTCTCACTCACCCTCTCATTCACCCTCTCACTCACCCTCTCACTCACCCTCTCACTCACCCTCTCATCCTCTCACTCACCCTCTAATTCACCCTCTCACTCACCCTCTCACTCACCCTCTCACTCACCCTCTCACTCACCCTCTCACTCACCCTCTCACTTACCCTCTCACTCACCCTCTCATCCTCTCACTCACCCTCTCACTCACCCTCTCACTCACCCTCTCACTCACCCTCTCACTCACCCTCTCACTCACCCTCTCATCCTCTCACTCACCCTCTCACTCACCCTCTCACTCACCCTCTCACTCACCCTCTCACTCACTCTCCCACTCACTCTCCCACTCACCCTCTCACTCATCCTCTCACTCACCCTCTCACTCACACTCTCACTCACCCTCTCACTCACCCTCTCACTCACCCTCTCACTCACCCTCTCACTCACACTCTCACTCACCCTCTCACTCACACTCTCACTCACCCTCTCACTCGCCCTCTCACTCACCCTCTCACTCACCCTCTCACTCATCCTCTCACTCACCCTCTCATCCTCTCACTCACCCTCTCACTCACCCTCTCACTCACCCTCTCACTCACCCTCTCACTCATCCTCTCACTCACCCTCTCATCCTCTCACTCACCCTCTCACTCACCCTCTCACTCACCCTCTCACTCACTCTCTCACTCACCCTCTCACTCACTCTCTCACTCGCCCTCACACTCACCCTCTCACTCACCCTCTCACTCACCCTCTCACTCACTCTCTCACTCACCCTCTCACTCACCCTCTCACTCACCCTCTCACTCACCCTCTCACTCACCCTCTCACTCACTCTCTCACTCACCCTCTCACTCACCCTCTCACTCACCCTCTCACTCACTCTCTCACTCGCCCTCTCACTCACCCTCTCACTCACCCTCTCATCCTCTCACTCACCCTCTCACTCACCCTCTCACTCACTCTCTCACTCACCCTCTCACTCACCCTCTCACTCACCCTCTCACTCACACTCTCACTCACCCTCTCACTCACCCTCTCACTGACCCTCTCATCCTCTCACTCACCCTCTCACTCACCCTCTCACTCACCCTCTCACTCACTCTCTCACTCACCCTCTCACTCACCCTCTCACTCACCCTCTCACTCACCCTCTCATCCTCTCACTCACCCTCTCACTCACCCTCTCACTCACCCTCTCACTCACCCTCTCACTCACCCTCTCATCCTCTCACTCACACTCTCACTCACCCTCTCACTCACCCTCTCACTCACCCTGTCACTCACTCTCTCACCCTCTCACTCACCCTCTCACTCACCCTCTCACTCACCCTCTCACTCACTCTCTCACTCACCCTCTCACTCACCCTCTCACTCACCCTCTCACTCACCCTCTCATCCTCTCACTCACCCTCTCACTCACCCTCTCACTCTCTCGCTCGCCAGCTCACTCCTATTCGCCGACGTAAAACGTCAAACCCAGCGACCGGCCACTTTGTCATCGGCGGACACAACGGCGCGGCGGGTTCACGGTGGGTTCACGGCGGGTTCACGACGGGTTCACGGCGGGTTCACGGCGGGTTCACGGTGGGTTCACAGTGGGTTCACGGCGGGTTCACGGCGGGTTCAAAGGGGGTTCACTGTGGGTTCACGGCGGGTTCACGGTGGGTTCACGGCGGGTTCACGCTGGGTGACGGTGGCGTAGAGGGAAAGGTGGAGGAGACGCGTGGGTCAATCAACGCGTCGGTGGCGAAGGAAATGACACGGGTGAAAATTGGTAAAACGAAAACTGATAGAGACGTCTGATGATGCAGAAGGTGGAAACGCGTGTGTGACAATGACGGGGCTCTTCTGCGTTGACTCGGTAACTAGCTTGGGAGAATTAAAATATTTTTTCCGTCTGATTTCGTTACGCTCTGTGTGATGTACATTGTAAAGGTACTCTCGTTTGCCTCACCGAGTTTTACGCTTATTTCCATAGGATCCCGAGAGATGACGGCGATGTTTGTAGGAATGATTTGAAGAGTCAATGAGCGAAGAAATGAAGATGATGAGAGGAAAGTGGTCACAGTCTTGACAATATTACACTGCAGTGACGATGATGATGGCAACCGGAATGACGTCACTCATATATGTTGATTCCGATGACTAAATAATGATGAAAAAATGTTGACAAGTTGACAATGCCTTTGATGATGATGATGACAATGATGCTTTTCTAATTTCATGATGATAAATATGTTGGAATGATAATTGTGATGATGAAAAAATATGACGACGACAAGAATGATGACGACAACAAAGATATCGCCGTCGTCATCATCATCATCATCATCGGGACGATGACGACGGTGACGAAGACGAGTGAGCACTAACAACCCGACTAGGAATGCGTGTCTCCTCGACCGTTTAATACTTTATTTATTCGCTAAACCCCGCAAGCTCGGATCGGACAAGCCTCCGCCAGCACCGTCCGGGGCGAGCGCCCGACATTTGCGGAGATAATCCGCGGATTACACGAGAGGACCGGGCCCAAAGGGAAGACTCTGGGGCCCGAGCCGAGCCAGCCGGAGCTCACCGAGAGACAACAAAAAAAATAGCCAAGACAGAAAGCGAGCGAGCGAGCGAGAGGGAGGGAGAATTCCACCGCGCGAGGTTTTCGCGGTCGTGCTGCCCGGCTCTGCGATGCGCTGTCTTGGTCGTACGAACCGCGCGTCGTTTAGACGATTTGGCTGATGCTATTAATTTCCACGCGACGATGACCCACCTCGTTTGAGCTATCGGTTGCGGCCTGGTCGCTTCTGGAAAAGAACTAATATCTCCAGTAGGCTTTACCGAATGAAATCAATATAAATTTCGATTTAAAGCTTTCGTGACTGCAAGGATTCATCTTCTTGGTTCTTTCGGTAAAGTCACGTAGAAGGGAAATAATAAAATAATAAAAATAAAACATATTAAATAATTCTCACGACGTTTCGGCCACAACGCAAGCAACCGTCCGCTGTCTCCCCGACAGACCTGGTCTTCACCTGAGGATGGCTGCTTGCGTTGTGGCCGAAACGTCGTGAGAATTGTATTCTATTTTGTTTTATTTTTATTATTTTATTATTTCCCTTCTACGTGACTTTACCGAAAGAACCAAGAAGAAAAATAAATATAGTTTAGATTTCGTAAATTTGTTCATGATTTGCTTACCTTTCCTATACTTTGCACTCCTATAGTTGTGTTGTGTGTTGTTTGTTGTTGTAACTTTCTGACCCGCCCATAGTGGACATCTGTGAAAAAGAGCTTCATCGCTCATCGGATTTCTCCAGGACAAATAAAGATTCTGATTTTGTCGTTCGGCACGGTGCCCGACGTTTCGCCCCACGTGCCACACGAGAGCTTCTTCGGGAACTGGCTTGAGCGCTTCAATTGCATCCCTCGATTGTTGCCGGTCGTAAAATCGAATTCAGTTCCTGGAGAAGCTCCCCAGCGCGCGGAGTGAAACATCGGACATCGTGCCAAACAGCAACACACGACGCAGCCCGAGAACACATCAGACAGTGAAATCCACAAATGTACATAAAATATATCGTTTTTGTAAACAAACCTACAACTTTGAATTCTGGAAACCGGTATTTTTTATGTTGATACTTGGCATCTTGCTTATCCTTCTGAACAGTTTTGGTTCTCGAGTTACAACTGGAATGACAAGTGTGTTACGATACATATATAAATAAATTTGGATGACAGCCCACGCGCTGCAACCACGGACTCCCAATCCAGAGGTCACCGGTTCAATTTCCCGGCGTGGCAGTTGAAACAATGTTGCAAGTTTGACCCCCACCCAACCCACCCACCCCACCCACCCCACCCACCCCACCCACCCCACCCAGCCCACCCACCACCACCACCTTTGTCTATCCAGCGGTGTCAAATGGGTTTACTACGATTAGTTGATTGGCAGGCCACGTGTGGTGGGTGGCTGTGGTATCTTCCGCAGAGCTCTGCACCACAGCCACAGCATTGACTAGCCAGTCCCACCCGTGTCTACCCAGCGAGATGGATGGTGGGGTAGAGTGTGGGTGCTCCAACCTCGTCCGAGACGTCCGACCCACGTGGTAGAGTAGTTGAGGGGATCTCTGGGGGTCCCTCTCGCGGAGGCCCCGTTCCGCCAGCAGTGGGGTGAGCAAGGAATTGCAGGGCCGCGCCTTTGCCTAATGACAACCCGACAGGGTAAAACCAAGAACACAAGCGAGGCTGAGTTCAACAAGAGACAAAACAGAAAGAGAGACAACTATTTAATACAGATAAATGCATTTTATATTTCGACATAGAACGACCAAAAAAAAATATCAATTTTTTTATCAGTCAATGCTTTCTCTAAATGAAGTGTTATGTACACGTACGCCACACCTATGCATACAACACATACGACTGCGCATTAAACTGGGACAATGAGAGAGATGATTTGGGTCAATGTTAAACCAAGTCGAGCTGAGCCGACTTGGTAAGATGGCTGGCGAGGTTTTTTTTAATATTTGTGTTTCAATGTTGGATCTTTCTGGTTTTTCCATAATCTTTTTCATCATCTTTATCAGCAGCGGCAAAAGTAACAGCAAGACCTACATCATCATCAGGAGCAGGCACACCTAAAGCATCACCCTAAACTGCATCATCATCACCGGCAGCAGATACATCACCAAAATCATCAGCAGCAGCATAAAAAAGCAGCAGGTACATCATCCCCATCACCTGTAGCCAGCTACCTCATCAGAAGTGGAAACATCGTCAACGTCATCGTTATTTGCTCAACACCTTGCGAACCAACTGCCGGAACAAAGTCCCCAAAAATCATGTCGGTAATTGCGCGTCGTTTTTAGGCCATACTTCCCCATGCCGGTCAGCGTGTGGCAGGGGCGGGTGGGATGGAAGGGGGGGTTCATCAGGACGGGTTCAGTCGTCGCTCGCCACATCTCATTCGGCATGGCCGCGGTGCGTGCTAACCGCAGCGCCGCCGCTCCTGCCCGACACGCATCAACGACAGCAGCCGGACAAGTCGAGAGAGGGGGAGCGGAGGGGGAGCGGGGGGGGGGCAGGCGCGACAGGTAGAGGCGATGGGGTTGCCGAGATTGGCCGCGTGCGAGTGCACCGCTTGCGAACCGCGCCACGTGGGTGACTTGACTCGGGCTAAACGCTCTTCACACTCGCTTGACCCCCACCACCAACAACACCACCAACACCAACAACACCCTCCCGCGCGTCTGCTCGGGGCAAGGTCGCGCACGGTGTTTGCGATGCGATCTGGACTGCGCAGACTCCACCCGGTGCTGGCCTGTGCTTATTATTTATACTCGCCTGCAACGACGAACTCCCATTTTCAAAATGAGACATTTTTTGTTGCCAGTATCAAAGTATGAAAAAATTAACCCGTAAAAACAAAGTTTTTCACTATAAATCCTTTATATGCGTGGCATCGGTTTTATTTTATTATTCATTTTTATTTTTCTTGAGTAAGAGTTTCATTTTATCACATTGGTATTTTAAATTAAATGTGAAAAATTTTTTTCCTAAAAAGTGGAAAATTTAGGAAAAAAATTTTCACGCAAATAAATTGTCACGCACAACGAGTATGTGTGCAAAATGTCAGCTCGATTGGATCACGGGAAGTGGGTTAAAAAACGACCGAAAGATTTGCACGGTCGTAAGCGCACAAGCAAGCAAGCAAGTGAACTTAATATAAAGGATTTAAAAAATAAGAATAGGTTCTGACGGTCGCTTGTGTTGCGATCGAATAAAAAACTACGACAATCGAAACGTCGTAGTTTTATTTTTTTTTTGAACCTATCTACGTGACTTTGCCGAAAGAGCCAAACAATATGAATTCCTGCAGTCACAAAAGCTTTAAGTCAAGTTCTGAGACTCGGCCCTGAAGAAGGCTGTCTCTGGTGTAGGCCACTCAGTTTCAAATACAACGCCAAATATTACGAGAGCACGTTTGTTTGCATGTTCACCACAAGAACTGCGTGTAGTTTACACGAACTTGATACCTCGCAAAAGGTTTCTATTCGGTGTTTGAACATCTTAAAACCTCCTGTTTCATTGCCAGAAGGGTTCTTATTTTTTTAATACTATTTTCAAGCTAAACTTTTTTCTATCTTACCAAGTAAGGCCCACTGAGCTATAGAGATATTTTCCAGAAGCCACCTAGTCACAAATCATAGTTCAACAAAGTGGCTTTTCATGTGGAAATTAATAGCAGACAAATAATCTAAACGCGTGCGTTCCAAATGTGGAGGGAAAACCCGGAGGACCTGGAGAAAAATCCACGCGACCACAGGGAGAGAAAACGTGCAAACTCCAAATATACAGTCGTCAGGGTCGGGATCGAACACGCGACTTCTGCATACCTGGCGAGGTAGTTAACATCTCCACACCCTCCATGTAGCCGACGCATGCCGATGGGGGCAAGGGCTGCTAGCGAGCACCTATGAAAGACGCGGGCACGAAGAACGAGGGGGCGGTGCGTACAACACCAATGCCCAGCCGCCTTTGTCTCCCCAGTGCAGATGTTTGCACGAGTCTTGACAGGCCATTATCGTTTACAGCACCTTTTTTTTTTATCTACTGTTGGAAGTTCGCTCAAGCGCAGGAAGCTCTGGAGGTGGTTCAGATTTTTCCGTCACCGATGTCGGCAGCGAGTGGGGAATCGAACTCAGGTCGCCAGGTCCGTCAACCACTGGACTACAACAACGACGACCGCCATTCGCCACCACGTGGCGGTTCACGCCACCACGTCGCTCGTGCCAGGCCACGTGCACCGACCGCTCGCCGTACAGGGACACGCACGCACGCATCGGGTGAAGGTTTATGTCACCGTAACCGGCCGACACAGGGGGGAGAGAGATAGCGATCGCTTCGAAACGTGAGCCAAAATATTTTGTTTTAGTTTTGAAAGACTGTAGCTCTTTACGGCGCAGATATCTTTGTGCGGTTTAAAAGAAAAAAAACATCTCGTCGTCCCTTGTTTTGTAATAGCACAAAGGAGCAGTCACGAGACGCGTCCTCCCGCCACCGTCATCGCCGCTTCCGCTGCTACCATCTCATCGTTTCTTTCTGAATAAACGATCGGCCGATCGCTCCGCGCATGGCTCTGAGCGGCTGAACAGGCTATGCCCCCCCCCAGCCCCCACGCTCAATACTGGTCTCTTTGTCAGTGCAACATGGTGTGATGTGAAACTCAGAAGTCTGACTTGGGAAACGTAACAAAACATTCATGGTAATCCTCCCATCAGAATCACCTATCGTGCATTACGTAACTTGTGGGATGCTTCCACCACGGGGGGATGGTTAGAACACTGAGGACTTGCAATGCAGAGGTACCCAGTTAATTCTCCCGATGCAGCGGTTACGCGTTTTTCACGAAGTCCACCTCTGTCCACCCAGCAGTATAAATGCGTCCATCACGGTGAGTCCACCGGCAGGTCGCGTGAAGTGGGGGTTTACTCCCGCCGCATCGTCCAAGATGTCTGTCCAGCATGGAAGAGTAGGCCAAATCACTGTCGAGAAGGGCTCTCTGCAGGTCCCTCTAGCCGGAGCCCTTTCCGCCAGCAGTGGCGTGAGCAGGCGATTGCAGGGCTGCAGCTTTACACACCACGGCTGCGTAGCGCGGTGTCCCTGCGTAGCGCGATGTTCCTGCGTAGCGCGTTGTCGTCATGAAGCGCTGTGTAGCTGCGTGGCTGCGAAGCGCGTTGCCCCTGCGAGGTGGAGAGTCGCCGCTGCACCAAACACCCCCAGGGCTCTCCGTGGATGGACAGCTCGTTATAAATAAAGGCGTTGATTGATTGAAATGCAGTTCAAACGCGTTCGAGTTCTGCAACTCAAGTATTTTTAAGCCGACATAGTTCACGAATGGCAAATAATTGAAAGTGTATAACATGTGCCTCGCTTAGTACGCCTTTTACTCTCTCCCGCGTTGGGGTTGTTTGATTATTTTTTTAGTATTTTTTTCTTTCTACCTCGTTTTTATTCTTACTTTACAATCCAAGGCACTTCACTTGCAGCACAGTTTCAATCCACTGCTGGATGAGGACCTCCCCTTGATGTGCCTGCCGACCCTGCCGGAGGTTGCTTAACCATACTTCACTACGGTGGTCAGCGTGAGTTGGTCAAGACGGAACCCCAGGATCGGCTCCCATAACACTGGCCAACAACAACAACAACACATTTTTTTCTGGCATGGTCTTTTGTAGCTGTTTTAGACTAATTTCAGGGTGCTGATTCCAAATCTGATCTCAGATTTGCTCTATCACATCTCATTTTTATGCTATCGGCATACCCCATTTTCATTGATTTTACCCAAAATTAACTCTGTCACTTATGATTGCAAGTTGTTGCGAGTCAATGACTGCTAATATGGTGCTGTATTTTTAGGATAGTGTGTTTATAATATCATTTTATGTAGATATCCACATTTATTTAATATTTTTCTTCCGCAGTTTTTATTGAAAATGCAATCTTTGATATCTCAAAAACCTGATGTGATAGACAAAAACTGATGCCAGATTTGGAATCAGCACCCCAAAATTACCTTCAAAACGTTGGAATACCTTATGCCAGAAAAAGTGTGTTGACCAGTGTAATCACTCAGCACCGATGTTGGCCTTCCCCAAGAATCAAACTCAGGTCTCGTCGGGTTCACAGCGCACCGCGCGTAAATTGCTCAACCCCCCCCCCCACCAAACCCTTCCCAGGTTGGAACATCATTACCAACAGTGATGTATCTACTGCTAGATCAAAGCCCATCCTCGCCATCGTGATCTCGCGCAGCCCTGCGATGTAATCCGCGTGGCACTTGCGAAGTATTTGTTTTTACTCGGTAGGGCTCACTGAACTATATTGCTCTTTTTCAGAAGCGACCTGGCCACAAATGATCGCTCAACGAAGTGGCTTATCACGTGGGAATTTATTGAAGCCAACGACTGCAAACGCACGTTTCTAAATATGGAGGGAAAAACCAAAGGAACCGGACAATGATCCACGTGACCACGGGGAGAGAGAGACACGCAAACTCCAAATATCTAGGCGACAGGGTCGGGATTGAACCCACGACCTCCTGCATAGCAAGCGAGGTAGCTAACATCTCGCCGCCGTGGTGCCCTGAATGCCACCAATTTCATCGTCCTCTCGGGCACTTACCCTCCATTGTCTCTAGGCTGCGTCTACGCCATCATTAGTCTCTATTGTCTTTAGGCTGCCCCTACGACACCATTAGGATCGACCACCGGCCACCACCATCACCACCATCCCTCCCAGCGACGTGCCCCTGCCAGAGCCACACTTAATGTTCTTGACAGTCAATGTGATACGCCATCGGAATCGAGTTGTTGAATTTTCTTTTCAGATTTAATTAAAATTCGGCACGGTTGCAAGCAACCTGATGGGACCCCCCTGCTCCCCCCCCCAACCCGCCTGCTCCACCGCTCCCCCTCCCACCGCACCCACCCGCGCTGCTCAAGAGACCGAGCTTCGCGGTTGGGGCGCCGAGAAATGCGACCGCAACGGACGACGCGGTGATTGACCTAATCTGCCTCCCTGGGAGCCCTGCGGGAGACCGGCCCGGCAAAACATTTATTTCTGTCTCTGCGAGTTTTAATGGTTTTATTTATTTATTTATTCCATCACACCTCTCTCTCTCTTTTGCTGGGGACATCGCTCGCTCGTGGCCCTGGGTGCAGCTGCTACCCCGGCGAGTGGCAACAGCGAAGCGAAGAGCGGTTGAATGAATCGGCGAAGGTGCGTGGGAGCGGTGGTGCGGTGGTCGGCACCTTCGATTAGCACGGTTGGCCACGTACGGTGCGAAAGAAGTTCAACATATATATATGGTGGCGAGATATTAACTGCTTCGCCTGGTATACAGGAGGTCGTGGGTTCGATCCCGACCCCGATGCTTATATATTTGGAGTTTGCGTATTCTTCCCACGGATGCATGGATTTTTTTTCTCCACATTTAGAATCAACACGCGTTTAGAGTATTTGGCTGCTATAAATTCCCACGTGATGGGACACTTTGTTGAGCTATCATTTGTGACCAGGTCGCTTCTCAAAAAGAGCTACACAGCTCAGTGGACCTTACCTGGTAAAGTACAAAATACAAATGTACTTTATATAGAACATACATAACTCATACATAACTCACTGCAATCTACTTTATAAGTATTTTATCAGGTTTCCGAGCTCCGGCAAAAATCAGGGGGAAATCGTTTTAAGTTATTTTTTTACACAATTGCTGAGCGAAAACCTAAAATGTCAAGCGGCCAGCAAAAAACAGTGTCACCAATGTTGCAATCGAGAAGAGTCGGTGCCGTTTCGTGGATCGAGCAAGGTTATTCGAAGAACTTGTGGAAAGGAGATGATGGAAGGGAAATCCAAAGGAGGGCAGCGGAGGGAATAAACCGGAAGTTAAGTGACCTGGAGTGCGGTGAGTGGGTGAGGGAGTGACTTAGTTGTTGTGACCTGCAGTGTGGTAGTGGTGGTGGTGGTGGTGGTTGAACACATTTTGGTTTAGTGAGTGAGTTTTTGTGACCTGCAGTGTGGTGGTCGAACACAGTGCGGTTGAGTGAGGGAGTGACTGAGTTGTTGTGACCTGCAGTGTGGTGGTGGTGGTGGTGGTTGAACACATTTTGGTTTAGTGAGTGAGTTTTTGTGACCTGCAGTGTGGTGGTCCAATACAGTGTGGTTGAGTGAGTGACTGACTGAGTTTTTGTGACATGCAGTGTGGTGGTGGTTAAACACATTTTGGTTTTAGTGAGTGAGTTGTTGTGACATGCAGTGTGGTGGTGGTTGAACAACGTGGACGAGACAAAACCATCAGTCTGGTAGGTCAAGTCATCAGTGAGTGACTCCAGTGAGTCAGTGATTATATCAATCATGCTGATTGATTATTTACGTGGAGCTATATCCGGTGCAGTGAGGTAGCAACTGGCTGATCCACCACAGATGCCTCCTGAAATTAGCAACACAGCCAATCCGTAATGGTCCGCTGAGATTGATGTATGCTGAACTTCTTTCGCATCGTACGTAGCCAACCACACTCATCGGAGGTGCGAGATAAGAATACCATAGATAAGAATATAATTGGTAAATACGATAGAACTGTTGGCATTGACATCCTTACGTGATATTACACTTGTTCTGGCATAAGGTATTCCAACGGTTTTAAGGTATTTTTGGGGTGCTGATTTCAAATCTGGCATCAGTTTTTGTCTATCACATCCGGTTTTTGAGATATCAAATATTGCATTTTCCATAAGAACTGCAGAAGATAAATATTAAATAAATGTGGATATCTACATAAAATTATATTATAAACACAGTCTCCTAAAAATACAGCACCATATTTTAACACTAAGGCAGTCGCTGACTCGCAACAGCTTGCAATCATAAGTGACAGAGTTAATTTCGGGTAAAATCAATGAAAATGGGGTATGCCGATAGCATAAAATGAGATGTGATAGAGCAAATCTGAGATCAGATTTGGAATTAGCACCCTGAAATTAGTCTAAAACAGCTGCAAAAGTCCAGGCCAGAATTATTATTTTTTTTACCAGTGTTATCATTGACCGTGGAACGTCACCAGGTTTGCATCACCCCGATCGAGAATTGCGTTCAAGTCGGTGTTCATTGACAGGGGAGCGTCTGCACGTTGGGCAGCTAAACGCCTGCTACCTTCAGCCGTGCGATCTACATGAGCATAACGCCCGGAGTCTGCCGTCATCCGCAAAGGCAGTGGAACGCGCTGTGAGTGAAAGACGATAGATCATTCAACCGAGAGAAGGGATCATACTAGAGGCAAAAGGGAGCCTTGTGGAACGCCAGAGTGAAAGGTGAAGGTTTGAGATTGCCCGCCATGAACTAACAAATACATCGACCTATCCCCGTTATAATAAAGCTGGAAATCCAAGCTTACCGATGAGGGTGGATGCCATGTGACTATCACTTGGCAAGTCGTGGGCGATGCCAGCAAATAAACAAGTGAACGTATCGACGGTACGCCCGTGTGCGGTATAAAAAAGGGAAAAAAACATGTAATAATTATTTATTTCCCGCAATTCACACCCCCCCCCCCGGTCAGAAAACCTTGCGGGGTGGTGCGTCGAAATCAGTTCTCGGGATGTGGAAGCGGTCAGAAGACGAACGTGAGCTCAAATTTACAATTTAGAATTGTTTGATAAGGACCGGTAGCAGTGTGGTATACAGTTGGTTGGGTAGAATAATACATAGTGTAATATTACAATGTATAGTCTATAAGCATATTAGTTGCTGCGGCGCCATATTATTAACATTCCTCCCCTTTATTAATTCTAACCTTACTCCCTCCCTTTGATACTGCTAATCCTGCATAATGCATGGGCATAATGACTTCAAACCCCTCGCCAAACCTCCTACGCATTTCACAAGTAGTACTAATCGCATATCTGCATTTCCCATAAATATGCTAAATTCCTCTTGATATGCAAATTATTTTGTCAAGACGCTCTTCGCCCCTCCATCCCAGCGTAAATAGTCGCTCCAAGCCTGGGGCGTGCCATTCAGACTCTGCCTTCTCGACAGTCCTGTTCTCCACCTGAAGACGGCTGCTTGCGTTGTGGCCGAAACGTCGTGAGAATAATTTTATTATGTTTTATTTTTATTATTTTATTATTTTCCTTCTACGTGACTTTACCGAAAGAACCAAGAAGAGGACCGGTGTGTTATGCTGCACCGGTGGACCGCCGATACGTCCATAAAAAAGATCTAAATCATCATTACAGGTGCAACGATCGTCCCGTGCCCCTCATTCCCCATCTCCAGATTTGGTGACTCGTCACGATTTCACGAGAACAAAGACGATTTGTGCCTTGCGTTTTGGTGCATATAACCGTCGCGCCAGTTTGTTGCACGGGTGCCAGCGAATTCCATCAAATGTCATCCAAACAAACCCAACACCCCCATGCACGCAGGGAGTACCAGTCGCAAGTGCCACACACACACATCTATATATTCAAGAATCCATTGCTGTTAGCCTCCGCCGCCTGGCCATGCCTGGGTCTTCCCGAGTAGCCTCCCACCCAGCTGCTAACCAGGCCAAAGGCCCTGCTGAACATTCCAGATCCGACAAGATTGGGCGAATTCGAGGCGATTTGATTGCATAGCTGCCGGAGATGGACACCACCCAATGCTCACGTTATGCAAGAAGCCGCCAAGATTATTTCGTGTAATTTTAGATTCATTAAATCTACACCGCAGGGGGAGTGGTGATCTCAGTGGTTCACGAACTGTGCTATGAACCTGACGACCTCAACTTAGGATTCTCGGCCTTGGCGAAGACCGGTGGTGAGCAAAAATGTGTCTGGCCCAGGGCACCACCAGCTGCTTTTGCTATACCACGCAGATCAGCGCGGTGAAGTTTAGCCAAACAACACCCGCCCCCACTCCCCAAACATGATTGAAACGGCGCACGGAGATGCTTTCATCCAGCAGCAGTTGATTGACATCGGGCCGTAAGTTCGTTGGATCGTGCCGTGGATATGCCGCTACATTTCAATCCGGTGGCCGTGTCTGCCGCAGTCAGCGTCGCCGAACCTCGAGTGCGAAGCGCGGCGTTGTGAGCAGGCGAGAGAGAGAGGGGAGAGCGGGATCAGACGGGGACGTGGGGAGCTTGAGTCGTGGATCTGCTCATCAGCGGGAAACTCGAGAGAGAGAAAATTCTACAAACTCGTGCGCCTCCTTCTCATTGCATGCCCTCGCTTGATGGCGGCGCATGAACAACATTTAATTAAAAGTCCCCAACACACACGGAGAACCAGACTTCATTCTTCCTCCTCCATCCGTGCACGGCTGGCAACGATGTCAACAGCGACACAATTACGGTTCCGATAAAAGTTTGATTAAAACCGAGGCAGGCCAGCGCTGCCGCTAAAACCGAGCTCAGCAGTGTGTCATTAAAGCAATTAATGGCAAGCGGTGGCATGCAGTAGCAGCAGCAGCAGCAGCCTCCGAGTTTATTGAAGCCTCTGTTTCGTTCTCCTCTCGAAATCAAAACCGCGTTTGTTGACGAGTTCTGGTCCCTCGCCAAAAGCGCCGACTTGGTCTGAACAGCGACGAGAGCGGGCGCACGCACGCGCACGCACGCACGCGCACGCGCACGCACGCACGCGCGCACGCACGCACGCGCACGCACGCGCACGCACGCACACGCACGCACGCGCACGCACGCGCACGCACACGCACGCACGCACACGCACGCACGCGCACGCACGCGCACGCACACGCACGCACGCGCACGCACGCACGCACACGCACGCACACGCACGCACGCGCACGCACGCGCACGCACACGCACGCACGCGCACGCACACGCACGCAAAACAACGTACACATTGGCACGGTTGGCTTACGTAGAGTGCGAAAGAAGTGCAAACTACATACATACAATGACAAAGGTCCCCCCCCCCTCGTATAGCCTTAGCAGACCTTTTGGGGGAAGTGCTGTGAGCGAGCACCTTTAAAAGGCCAGCACGGCACACGAGGTGGCCAGCACCACGCCCGGCTGCCTTTGTCTCCTTAGCGGCGATGTTTACACACCGCACCACACCAGGACTGGTTCAAATAATGCATAGCAATGGTGGTCCTGCAGATGATTATTCCAGATGATGCTGATGATGCTACTGCTGGAGTTCATGATGATGATTGAAAAGATGATAATTCCCTACCACGATTCACAGCTGAATATTACATTGTTGTGTCTTCTTTCATGTGTAATTATTGTTACCTTTGTATTTACTTTTGTTACTTTTAGGGGTTTTTGTTGTAGGTCAATATCTAAAATGCAACGTTCATGTACAGCGTTTTTAAACGTCACCATAATTTTTTTTATCAAAGTGTTTTATTTTTTTTATTTCAGGTTAGATCGCGTAAATATAAATGTGTCGTTCAACCCGCCACCACCCGACACAGCCAAATAAGTAAGGTTTGTCAAGCAAACAAAACATGCCAATTCGTACTTAAATTTAAAATATTGTGGATTTACTCTCCAATACATCGGTCTGCTGAACTAGTAATGAAATTGGCATGTTTTGTTCTCGTGACAAACCTTACTGATAGGCTGCGTCGGGTGGTGGCGGGTTTAACGACACATTTATATTGACGTGATCTAACCCAAAAACCTCTATTATGGACGGCATGGGAAGGCCTTCATGCAGCAGTGGAGCGACCATGGCTGCTGTTGCTACTGCTGCTGCTACCGCTGCTGATGATGATGACAGTGATGATAACAACGATGAATAAGATTGTTCGCACACAGCCCGCTCGGAGTCAGAATCTTGACTTCGACTGGAGGAATCCGATGAGCTATGAAGCTCTTTTTCACAGACTTCCAATCGGGGCGCGGGGGTCAACGAGTCGCAACAACAGAAGACTGACGAGCCCTATATGGGACGCGTCAGTAGCGGGGCTCGCGTTTGCGGAATGGCACGAGCAAAACCAGGCCTCTGGGTCCTCTCGTCACCGGACCCTCCCCCGAGCACCGTCCTCTCTCTTCCATCCGTCGACCGAGGGGGTCACTCACAGCCACTGACGATCACTGACGGGCCAGCTGCTCCAACTCGTTGTGGCAGCAGCGCTCTTCCCCTTCCTCGTTCTCAACATCATTTGAAGTCGGTTAATAATTCGGCGGCCGATAGATACATCATTGTGTGTGTATATATAGTGACACTAAAAATAAATATATTGCTTTAATGTCGTGGCCAGTTGGCTCAGAGGGGGGTCAGAGGTCAGACAGCCGAGCAGGCAAAGCTGAGTCCCAATCCGGGTTTCAGATTTTAGGTTGTAGCTCGGACACGGTCCCAACTGAGGAAACTTAATTTGGCTCTGAGAAGTTCCAGCGCTGAGAATTTTAAAAAAACAAATCAGTTTCTTTGAAGTGCGACACTCTTTCCCAGTGCATTGACGGCGCATCTTCGCACACGACGACCCTGAGCACACCTGCACAGCGATGTCTCAACCGTGGAACGTCACCGAGGGTGAGCGAGTTTTTATTTTAATTTTCAAAAGGTCAAGTCACTTAAGCAGAGGAAGGAAGTAGAACAAGGTGAGATTTTTATTTTTTTACATTTTTTATAAAAAAAATTGCTGCGTGTCAATTTCGGTTAAAATGTCATGTTCAGTAGTGTACACTTAACATTGGTCTATCAATTTATAGCATTAGGGGACTGTTTCTAACATATTATGTATTAAGAATGGTTAATACGTTGTTTTGGAACAAAACATCCTTAATATTACTGTTTATTCATTTCTTACTTCGAGTAGTTTATATTTGACTAATTCTAACCACTGAGGCCTAACCTTACGTTATGCTTCATAAGTTCGTATTGAAGGCAGAAGGACCCATGAGATGAGGTCCCATAGGGCCCACAACCTTCCAGTTATGACAAACGTCCGTTTGATATATTAACTCATTCACATTTATTTCAGCAGGAAAATCTCGTGAGATTGAACACGTCGCGTGCAAAAAGGGGGTGTCCGTGGTGTCAATTAGCGCGCGCGCACATCACACGCGTGTTGACCGCATAAACACCACTCTGAACGTATGACGCGAGTCAAGAGGCCGAGGGAAGTCCCTTCAGAAGTAGCTCCGAACAGCATCATCTTCCGGGTGCATTCTCCAAGATTACAGCGGTGCTCTGGTTAGCCGATGCACACAGTTGATGAAAAATATATATCTTCACCTTGTGACATTGGCAGGGAAGGCAACAACAAAAAACATAAAAACAAAACCTCAAGGAAATACGTGCAGGCCTTCTTGTGAATCCACTGATGGATGAGGACCTCCTGACCATGCCAAGCGTGCCGTGGAGAAGTTGTGACCGTGCGTCCTCGCGCGAGTTGGTGGCGGCCTGAAGCAGCAAATATAATACGCTGCGGGGAGGTGGGGGGGTGCATAGAAGTACATCGCAACAACGGACGATTTTGCTGCTAGCTTTAAAATGTCCTAGCGGATGAAAGCAATCCCCTGGCCACTGCCGGCGATGAGGGAAGGAGGGCTCGAGGAGGCGTCCGGATAACCATAGCCACACGGCGTCACTTTGATCTGCGACAAGGCGACGCTAATTTAAGCCAAGACGCGGTCTCCCTCCACTTCCCTTTCATCTCCTGTCCACACGGCGCTCCCACACCGCTGTTTGCCCACCGCGGCGCTAGCAGCGACCCTCACGCACTTTCATCTCCGCCAGCGGGGTCATTGATTCAACAGGCTGGAAAAATAGGTTGGTGAACGATTGGGCAACAGTCCGTCCGGTTGCGCTCGTGCGGGAGGGCGATCCCCAATCGACCTCCGTGTTTGCCGAGAACGAAACTTCGTCAAACACCACTCGATTCCCCGTGGCCCACGCAACTTGACAGCTATTTTTTTTTCGGTACGCCTCGAATAACGCGAGGCTCGGTGGCGAAATGTTAACTACCTCGCCTGATATTCTGCAATATTTTGCTGTCTTTTCTTGGATTTTCTGTTTGCACTTAGTCACATATTCACTTTAAGATGTTTTTTGTTCATGTTTTTGTTTTTTGTTTGTTGCGGTTGCACCCGATTCAAGAGCCGAATGGCTCACAGGGCTCTACCTAATAAATGAACTTGAACTTGATATACAGGTCGTGGGTTCCATCCCGACTCCGACGCCCAGAAATATTGAGTTTTGCGTGTCTCTCTCTCTCTCCTCGTGATCGCGTGGATTTATCTTCGGGTCCTCCGGTTTTTCCCTCCACATTTAGAATCAACATCACGCGTTTAGAGGATTTGGCTACCGCTATAAATTTCCACGTGATAAGCCACTTTATTGAGATAATATTTGCGGCTATGTAGCTCAGTGGGCCTTACCTGGTAAAATAAAAGTTAGTTTTTTGGTTCAGAGGTTGAGGAGACGGGGATGCTACGGCCACAGCAGCGTACCAGTTACCACACCGGATTTGCAATGCAGAGGTCACTGGTTCCATCTCCCCGGCACGGCAGTTGAAACAACGGTGGCAGATCTCTTAAAATCCAACCCCCGCACCGCCGCTGTCCACACACAGCGGCCGTAAATTGGTTTCACTGCGCTCAGGCGAATGGCAGGTCACACCCCAAGGTCAGAGCCCTGGCCCAATGCATGGTATCATAGGCTACCAATACCACTCAGTGACAGCCACATCACCACGGCGCTTGTGCCAGGCCAGGTTCACTTCGAGGCCACGTGAAGTGTCGAAGGCTCGCTGCTGACAGGAGGTCTCGGGACAGACCGGTAGATGCACCACCTGTGCCCCCTGCTTTGCTAACTTGCTGTGCTTTAGCCACCCGGCGCTCTGCTCGTTGTTGTGAGCGTCGGTGTCAAGTGCCGGCTGTGGGATCTTCAGCAGAGCTCGGCGCACCAGCCACAACACATTCCTCCTCCACAGATTTTGCTACCACCTCCCTTTCATCCAAAGAGCCACAGCGGACCCGAGACGCACACCCGCACGCCCCGACACTACCCCTGCATGCAGCGATACACGAATTCCATATTCCCTATTGCCGGATGCATTACAAAGGCCTCGTACAAGGACAGCGTTGGTGGGATGTGTTTGCACCACAGCGGGAAATCCCAAGGATCTGTGGGGGTCCTGCGGAGGGTCGAACCGAGCGACTGCGTCACAATCGTTGCGCTCTCGGGAGCGATGGGCACGTGTTCGCAGGCCCTTCGCGCGATAACCAATTTAAATATAACTTTGTTTGCGACAGTTGCTGAGGGTGGGGCCCAAATGCCCGAAACGTCAAGCGGCCGGCAAGCAAGAGCGCCGCCAACAAAGCGACGACGGCCGACAGGGAACGCTTTTCGCGAATTGAGCGAGGTTGTGACAAGGGCTTC
The DNA here is from genome assembly GCF_965212315.1 of Lampetra planeri. Classification (NCBI taxonomy): domain Eukaryota; kingdom Metazoa; phylum Chordata; class Hyperoartia; order Petromyzontiformes; family Petromyzontidae; genus Lampetra; species Lampetra planeri. The sequence goes on along the minus strand of NC_136130.1, from coordinate 8,169,420 downwards.
GCGGGGGGACGAGATGGTGGGAGGGAGCTCCATGAAAGAGCAGCGTGAGGGGAAGAGGCAGAGAGTGAAGTGATCATCAGCGCGATGCTTAGAGCAGAGTGCGGTGTTTGAACGCAGCGCGGTGGGTGAGACGAAACGATTAACCTTGGAGACTATGTCCTCGACATGATGTGATTATGACTGATGAATGGACATTTTTTTCTTTATTATCGAGCAAAAACAATAATAATTTAATTCGATGCCCTTTGTCGATCCACTGCAGACCTCCCCACACACGATGTCATGTTCATCAAAAGTACTTGTGGTTAATGCAGCACTTGATTCCATTTCTGGCAATAAAACCGCCTGTTATATTGCCTATTTTATTGCCAGAAATGGTAAAACCTGTTCATATTTTTTCATACTTTGATACTGGCAAAACGGTCCCATTTTGTAGCTGCTCACCCCAAGATAAAAATGCTCTGATCGTGGCATTGTCTTTGTACTGTTCGCTTTATGGCATTCTCTGGTCTGATAACTGCTGAGACTAGGCCCTAAATAAGCCTGTCTCTAGTGTAGGCAAATCAGTTTCAAAGACAATGGAAAATATTACGAGAGAACGTTTGTTTGCATGCTCACCACAAGCACTGCGTGTGGTTAATGTGAACTTGATTCCTCGCAAAAGGTTTCTATTTGGTGTTTGAACATCTTGCCAGAAAGGGGTAAAACTTATTCTTATTTTTTTCACACACCATGTCAGTTGTGGGGTTATTTCACCGTACTTCACCACACCGGCCAATACGTGTTGGTGATGTTGGCAATAATTTCGGGGTGAATCCATTGGCCCCCATCAGTGAATCGTCGTTGATTCGACGCTGCGGTCAGTTCCAGGGGATGTCAATGAAGAGAGGAGGCCGCGAAAGTTGGGCTCCGGATAAACACGAGCAGAGCGGAGGTTGCGTGCGACGTGCTCGACGAACAATCGGAGACATCTTCTTGGTTCTTTCGGTAAAGTCACGAAAGAACCAAGAAGATGAATCCCTGCAGTCACAAAAGCTTTAAATAGAAATCGGAGACATCTGTCGGGAGGGACACGGGGCGGAGCACGTGAACCTGGGACAGCTGTCGAAGGTCACCTGCGATGCATGTTTGAATGGATGCGATGGAAATGATGGGAATAGGTTGGAGTGCTTTCTGGAAGGCTGAACTAAAAAATGTAATGTGCGTATTACCCTGCTATGGCACGCGGTTTAGAAACATTGTGGGTTACAGAATCAAACAAAACCTTTAATGAAACCAAAACTGAAACACAATGACGCATTGACGGAGATGTGCATGCTTGGAGAATTACGTTGAGAAACTTAACGAGCAACAGGTGGATTGGAAAACGTACCTAGCTCACAGATATGATTGCAATTGTTAAGAAAATAAAACGGGGCTTGGACAGAACACAACACCGGAAGGGAATGGCGACCGATGGTCACAAGCGACAGGGGCTGCGCAAAGGCACGGAACGTGTTCGCGATGGAGCTATGAAATCGGCTCCTGTGGTGCTGCGTGGGCTGTTGTTACATCATCGCAAGGTCCTGTGTGAGAGACGGAGATGGCTTGTGCGAGGTCTACATCCAGCAGTGGATTGATCGTAACCGACGACGACGATAAAACACGCACACGCACAAAAATCCAACAAAGTGAAAGAAAAAAAACTCCGGCACAGTTATTTTAAAAGAAATGTATGACGAAGACGGTAAATGTTTTTTGAAAAAAAATTATGTTCTCTCTCTGAGGACGGACAGTTCCTAAAAGACTATCTACGGAACACACACCGCCAGAGGCTCTATCACCACCCGTCCAGACACAGCCTCCCCCCGGCCAAAAAACTGACCACCCCTCCCCGCGCGTCCCCCGACTCACCCCAAACCACCCAGCCCCTCCACTTACACGCACCGAACCGCAGGCCCGCGCGGTAGAATCTAAGGGATTATTCTAGAACCGCGACGGTGGGTCAATTCAACGGCTGCAAATTCTAATCGACTGATTTTTTTTTGTTGTGCTCCGAAGAAGGGACATCGGCTGAAACTTCGCCTGTGCGGGAGCACCTTTCTTAGGGGTCGATTATGCGGGCCCCCTTTTTGTATGGCGTTCGCCACCACATCCTGCCTCTCCTCTGAAGGCAGGAAACCCCCCTACAAGCCACACCCTAAGCGTGACGCGGCTGACAAAGTAGGCGGGGTCACCATGCGCCGCTCATCACCTCCCCGTACAGCGGCACACGCCGGGAATGGAGTGGGAAACATTTTTTGGATCCACAATTATTTTCGCGTTAGCCAATTAGGCGAGTAATTGAACCGATGACAGGTAGAGGAATTGAATACTGATATAATTGGGAAGCTCAGCTGAAGATAATTTAGACGGTCAGTCTTTATTTCACCACTTAAGACCGTTTAGTAAGAAAATACTAGGGTCCCACAATTATTTTAAAATTGTATATTACCGGGGTTTTCCAGTTACGTTGTTTTTGTTATAAAAATAAGGGCCCTTCATGTATTTACCAGTTCTTTGTAAAAAAAAATATTATCCGACTTGAATTGGATAAAAATGCATCGATCACTGCGGAGATTTTTGCGGTTGAGTTGTGCGGCTCGCAGGTGCACTTTTGGGTTGTGCCGCGTGCTGTTCGGCGCGAAGTCTGACGTTTCGCTCCACGTCCTGGGAGCTCAGTCAGGAATGGAAAAAGCTTTCGGCAACGCATACTGTGAGCTTCTTCACATTACGTTGGTTGCAAGAGACTTGCATATTTCTTGACTTATCGCTCTAACAACAACAATTACATATATTTAAGAGTGCACATTAAAAAGCACGCATATATATATACATATATACAACTAAAAGAAGAAGAATTTAAATAAAATGTTTAAAGAATTTTAATCTTATTGACGATTCTCATACTGCCCGGGACACTATTGCACTTCCCCAGGCTCCCGGAAACACTTCCCATCGCTGCAGAAGCTGCCCCGAGCGCGCGAAGGCGAAACGTCGGACAACCGTGCCCGGACGGCACGCGGTACTGGAACGAAAAGTCACCGGAAGGGGATTACGGCCCGAAGTTTGCCAACCGTCGAGCCCCGGAGATTTATAGCGAGTGACGGACATGCGTCCAGAATGGCGTGCGGGGGGGGTGGGAGCCCAATGCTTCGTGCGGAAAGGCAGAGAAAACATTCCGGGGGCTCACTCCCCACCGAACTATCTACCACCCCCTCCTTCTCTCGTACCCGACCCCCCCCCCCCCCCCCAACAACTCTCGCAAAATAAAACACGAGAATTCACTCCCACGTTTGATGAGTTGCACGATGGAGCCAGCCAACTGTCTCTTCCCTGACAAGTCGCTCGCTTGCTCCTCTGAAAAGCCTCCCCCCATACCCACCCAAAAAAATTTTGCCCGAGGCTCAGGGAGCCAGATTATGGCACTGTTTCAGAAAAAAAACGTAAAAGGGGGGGGGGGGGGAGAGAAAGAAACCTCCCCCGTAATTAAAAAAATGGACGATTAAAAATAAGAACACGAAGTACAATTGCGAAGATCAGGTCACGGGGAATAATAAGAACATGTCGTTACGACGCGGTGGCGGCGGCGGCGGCGGTGGCTTTTTAACTTCTCACGAAAGAACGCACGTGGGAAAATTAAACTGCGGACAGGAATTCAGCAAACGTTACGTGCCTTGTGGGTGGAACGGTGGCACGGTGGTTAGCGCACCGTGACCTGAGTCCTGAGCCTGGCCACGGTCGCCTGCTACACAGGAGGTTGTCGCTTCGATCTCGACCCTGACGCCTGCTGTATATTTGGAGTTTGCGTGGCTCTCGCTCTCTTTCCCCGTGGCCGCGTGGATATTTCTCCGGTTTTTCCCTCCACATTTAGGATCAATGTGCGGCGAGAGCAAATTCTCGCACGATAAGCCACTTCGTTGAGCTATCATTTGTGGGCAGGTCGCTTCTAAAAAAGAGGGATACATTGCTCAGCGGGCCTTCCCTGGTAAAATACCAAAAATAGTTTTTAAATAGTTCAACATGAGCGGCGAGTGATATCTGACCCGGCACCCTCCTTTGACTGTCAATCCGTCATCAGTCTCGACCACCGGCCGTCATCGCCACTGGCTGTTGGTTCAGAGCATTTGCATAAGTGCCATCATGTCGTAACGCGCTTTGCTACGTACGTGCCAAGTGGCACCACAGACAACCCCTTCATTGAACAAATAAATAAATACATCAACTCCAGTTCTAGATTTGAAGCTTTCGTGACTGCAAGGATTCATATTCTTAGGTTTTTTCGGTAAAGTCACGTAGGTAAAACATCAAAATTAATGAAAATAAAATAAAACAAAACAAAAATCACGACGTTTCGGAGGCAACACAAGTCTCCGTCATCAGGTGGGATGCAGCTAATTCGGCTGTGACGGTCCCACTTGATGACGGAGACTTGTGTTGCCTCCGAAACGTCGTGATTTTTGTTTTATTTTATTTTATTTTCATTAATTTTGATGTTTTACCTACGTGACTTTACCGAAAAAACCTAAGAATATGAATCCACTCCAGTGTTGTGTCCTGGTCACACTCATTTGTCGTCACCGTCGTCAGGACGATGCCTCTCACTTCCACACATTCTCTCATCCACCTCCGATTAGCACGGTTGGCCACGTACGGTGCGAAAACAGTTCAATGCACATACATTGAAAAATGTATGTGTATAGAACAATTGTATCCATAATATTACGAACCTTCTGAATAATTCATCTTCTTGGTTCTTTCGGTAAAGTCACGTAGAATGGAAAAAATAAAATAATAAAAATAAGCAGCCGTCCTCAGGTGAAGACCAGGTCTGTCTCCCCGACAGACCTGGTCTTCACCTGAGGACGGCTGCTTGCGTTGTGGCCGAAACGTCGTGAGAATTATTTTATTATGTTTTATTTTCATTATTTTATTATTTCCATTCTACGTGACTTTACCGAAAGAACCAAGAAGATGAATCCCTGCAGTCACGAAAGCTTTAAATCGAAATCTTCTGAATAATTGTTTTTTTAGAGAACCTTGAGTCTCGTCAGCCGGGTGCGGCCTGTTCAGCAAACGCCGGCAAGTGTCTTCAGCTGGCTGCTCATGGCCCAAACAGGCGCCTGCTGACGAGCCCCGAGCAATTTGTTCGCGTGTCCTGCCCATGGTGGGGGGGGTGGGGTGGGGGGGTGCAGAAACACGAGACGACGCAAAACACGAACACTCGCAGACATAAACATGGCCCTCACTCACGCAGGGATAAACGCGAGCTGACACGGGCCTAGCCAAGCGTGTACACGCTCACGCACGACGCTCACACTCGCTCGCGCACGCACGCTCGTGCACCAGAGGTCGCAAACGGGTTTTGATTCCTTACCCGTACCCATACCCGGCCGCACCAGGGTCGCAAATGGCGACCCGTACCCGTACCCGGCCGGATACGGGTACCCGTTCCCTACTCGTACCCGTACCCTACCCGAAATGAGTGACAAACGGTTACTCACCAGTGACTCACGGCCTACCCGTACCCGGCCGCACCAGGGTCGCAAACGGGTAGCCGTACCCGTACCCGGCCGGGTACGGGTAGCCGGGTATCGGGTAGGGTACGGGTATCGGGTATCCGGTTGCGACCTCTATCATGCACGCACGCACACCAACAGTTCTCTCCGAGTATCCCTGTCAGCTGTAAACGCCTGGGCCAAATATTTTTTTGTTCAAGCCGCATATATGTATGTTGAGCTTCTTTCGCACCGTACGTAGCCAACCGTACTAATCGGAAGTGCGAGGGAAGGACAACAAACTAACATGCCAACGTCAAAGGTGCTCATGCCACATGCGGGGGATTATGCGAAAATCTCACAGTCCTTTGTAAGGCCAAACAAAGCGCATGCGAATGCACATCGGTGCGATGTGGCATCAGGTGAACGATGTGACTCTCCTTCATTTGTAAGATGCTTGCGTATGATGTAAGCAGGGATTAAATTCGGACTGGTCTGTCTGGGTCGGTGAGATGGTAAATATGACCCCACCTGTTACACCAAATCCGGTATATCTCTCACAGTGGCGGTGGGTCTGGCTACGAATAATCACATGCCACTTGCTCCAGACTACCAGACACCCAGGGAAAAATATCCAGTGGGAAGAAGTTTTGTAACCCGAATTCAGTTCAGGACCATATCGTGAACCACTACAGTCTGCATGGAGGAATTGAAAAACCACACGAACTGTAACCCCTGAAGCCCTCTCGTCGTGGCTGGCATACCTCGAATTTGAGCATCGAGCTCCTCAACGTAAGTTCATAAGCTAGAAGAGTTCCAAGAAGTAGCTCCTAGCACGTAGAGTGAAACATCAGAGATTGTGCCCCGAACACACGGGACAGCACGAAAACGCGTGAGAGGGCTTTGTGATTCTCTCTCTCCCCGTCTTTCACACACGGGTCCCTTCTCATGCAAACGTGCGCTTACGTGCACGCACGCCGCACTCTTGTGCGCATGCACACGCACGCACATGCGTGTCCAGACAACACAGGACCCCCTCAGGGGTGAACCACTGTACATTCCAGATGACCCCCCCCCCACCACCACCACCCCATTCACACAGACACGAGTCCCCGGTGTGCCTACGGTCCTTCAAAGCAGAATTCTTTTTTTTTTTAAACGACGCAAAAAATCCAAAAATGAACATTTCTGCCAAAACCCCTGTGGTGTGAACTCACTCGAGTCGAGCAACCCGGGCAAGGCGCAGACGAGAGCCTCCCCCCCCCCAACCCCCCCCCCCTCACCCCCCGGCAGAGTTTCATGTGTAAATCCAGGCAAAGCAGATTTGAGTCGCGCGGAAATACAAAGGCACCCAGAGTCTCCGCATCTACTCATCTGCCTGCTGGCTCCAAAGTGTCTCGGGATTTTCACTCTTATTGCCCCCCCCCCCTCCTCCTCCTCCCCATATGAATGCATTCCCTTATCCCGACATCACCTGGCCAGTCGACCGCCTTAGGTGCCAACTTCGCTTGCTCCTCATTCGCCGCGCTCGCTGGGATTATAAAGCGGCCTTCCTCCGAAGCAACGCGAGCACAGGGCGAGAATGTCGTTGTAGAAACTGCGCAAAAAAAACGAGACGTCGTAGACGGAATTTGTTCTCGTTTAAAATTGCGAGCGTTCATCACGACGATTCATTCGGCCACGGAGGAGGTGTGGAGTGTGACGCGTTACGTATGTCGATTACCCAGTCATATTCATTTTGCCTACTGCAAAAAAGTTCGTGTTACGCTCCCAGCAGGAGGCCACTATCTTTTTTTTCGACCGTAATTGAGAATGAAGCGGAGTGAATTTATGCAAATAATCGTAAAGCGTTCATTTACTTAAGAACTTGTGAAATGAGCCTCAGGACTCCTATTCAATAGCGTCCTATAAATTGTGCAGGAATCAGCTAAACTTCTCCCGTATACGTGAGAAGTTTGGCTGATTCCTGCACAATTTATGCACATACAGATCAAATGACTCACATGTGGGGTTTTTCCCGGGCACTCCAGTTTGTACTGTGTCTATTGTACTCTGTTAGTATGTACATTTTTACCAGAAAGGCCCACTGAGCTGTATAGCTCTTTTTTAGAAGCGACCTGGCCACAAACGATAGCTCAACGAAGTGGTTTATCACGTGGAAATGTATGGCAGCCAAATATTCTCAACGCATGTTTCTAAATGTGGAGCGGGAGAGGATGGAGTACCTGTAGAAAAATCCACGCGACTACAGGGAGAGAAACACGCAAACTCCAAACATAGAGGGGCCAGGGTAGGGATGGATCCCATGACCTCCTGCATACCAAGCGGGGGAGTTAACAGCTCGCCACCAGGGTGCCCATGTATACATTTTCGTGAATGGAGTTGGCAAAACATCCCGATCTCGAACGCCGCCAGGAATAAAACTCGGGCCGCCGGGCTCACTGCACAGTGCAGGAGCCACTGTGACAACGCTTGTCCCAAGTCGATGATTAATGGTAACATAAATCTGACAAAATAATGGGCGTATTACCCAGGGGGTGATGTCATCGAGACATTTGTGCGTAAAGTTCCATGTGTCCCGAACATCTCTTTCCCAAAACTGTATTTTTGGCACTTTGCCTACATTAATATGAGATATATGTATATATATATAACAAATCTATAACTTAACATGTAGGCTTATGAGCAAATATATATACAGCCATTTTATCAATCCACTACAAGACAAAAGCCTTCAGCTTCCCATGCCATGTCGGTCATCTCATCGGTTATTTGACCATACGTCACCACGCCGGTCAGTGTGGGCTGGTTAAGGCAGGATCGTGGACCGGGTTTCTGACACTGCTCACCACCGATTTTAACGTCGTACAAGATTCGAACTCAGGTAGTCGGGTTCGCAGCTCGGCGTACGAATCACTACGACACTGCGCCACCCAAAAAGTACCTATATACAAAGATAAAGACCCCCGTATAGCCTTAACAGACTGTAGGGGCAAGTGCTGTTATCAAGCACCTATGAAGGCCATAACGGCACACGAGGGGGTGGGTGGCCAGCACCACGCCCGACCGCCTTTGTCTCCCCAGTGGCGATGTTTACACACCGCACCAGGTACTCATTTCAGGCTGAGTCGACCTAGGGGAGGCCCAGAACCGGTTCAGATAATCGTCACTGGTTGTTGGCCGTGAGTGGAAATCGAACCCGGGTCGTTGGGTTCATAGCGCAGCGTAGCGCTAACCGCTACACTACACACACACACGCTCACAAACGCACACGCGCGTTACGCGAAACAGCGAGAAAAAAAAAATAACAAGCTGCACCCACAATCATCCCACTTGCATTGATTCACCAGGCAAATAAAATGAGAACTGGTCACAAATTTAATTGCCAGTTGTCGGGGAGCGTTGGGCCCGTGTGCGCGTCTCGCTGTCTTGCGGTGATCTGCGGCCCTCCCTTCCCTGCCCCTCTGCCGAACCGCTTCAAAGGCCACCGCCGCAGCCGCGACTGCTCCTGTGAATTAAAATAGCCCCCGCGTGTGTCTCGGCCCGGCGAGACGGGCCCACCGCTCCTCCTACCCCCCCCCCCCACGATCCCCCCCCCCCGCCCCCCCCCCCCAAGACTCCCTCCCTCCTTCCCCCGCGCTTCCAACCCAGATTCTGTGAAGAAAGGGCTTTTGCCACCACGATGCGCGCACGTGTTTGCGTGGGTGTTTGTGTGAATGCACGTGGGCGTGTTGTTGTTGTTGTTATTCTTTTTTATGATTGTTATGCTTGTTATGCTTGTTCACCCTTAATAAATCTTGTGATTGATTTTCGGGAGGGTCCTGCCAAGTTTTTTGCGCGCTAGGGGGCGATGATTGCCGTGCGTAATCCCGAGTGAGCAATAACATGCGGGGACATTTTTCTAATTTGGCAAATGTTGACCGTTTCGCCGGCACCCAATGATCTCCTCTTGTGAACGGCATCACGGTATCTTTATCGCACACTGTGAAGCGGACGGCGTGTAGTAATTTATCATGGTTACTACACTGGCAGTGATAACCAGGGCGGCTGCTGGAGTCGAACCGTGAACCTCTGCACCAAGCGGCTAAACGCGTTGCCACTGGGCCATGTCAGTACGTGTGTACGCGTGTCTAGGCGTGCGTACATTTGCTTGTGTGCAAGTGGTGTTGGCCACCCACCCCCTCGTGCCGTGCCGGACTTCATAGGTGCTCAATAACGGCACTTGCCCCACCAGTCTGTTCAGGCTATACGGGGGATCTTTGTCTTGTATGAGTGTGGGGAGTGGTAGTTCAGCGGTGAGCGCACGGCACTAGGAACCCGGCCACCCGAGTTCGATTCCCGCCCACGGTCAACACTAGGGACGATTACCTGAACCGGTCCTGGGCCTCCCCTAGGTCGACTCAGCCTCAAATAAGTAACTGGTGCGGTGTGTAAACGTCGCCACTGGCAAGATAAAGGCGGCTAACAGCGCTTGCCCCAAAAACTGTTGAAGGTTATACGGGGGATCTTTGTCTTTGTTTGGGCAAGTGGACATGCACATGTGTATACGTATGAGAGTGCATGTGAGTGCATGTGGTTTTCAGGTCCAACCGCGTGTCGTTCGGCCCGATGTCCGACGTTTCGCTCCACCGTGCTTGCAGCTCCTTCACAGTACAACCCGACAACACGTGAAAGCTACACGTACCCTGCGCTGTGACCTGTGTGCAATATCCCGGCCGTGGCTGCCGTGGGTGGAAAATGATATCCGATCTTGTCCTGGGTTTCCCCTAGGATGGATCAGGCCGGTTGCTGCGTGTAAACATGCGTGTAAACATGCGTGTTTTACATGCGACCGGGACCGACGATTCGGTGCACAATATCCCCTTGGTGTGCCATGTTTCCCTTAATAGGTGTTCGCAAACAGAAACGTGTTAAGAGGCTAAACAAAGGACCTTTGTTGCGGGTTTCGTGTAAGTTGTGTCAGCTTGGTGAAAGTACGGGCACAGGGGTGCACTGCGGCACTTTCCAAATGCAATCGTTTGATTTGCCGTTTCCCACGGAGAGAAGCTCACAAGCTCGGCGCGGCAGCGGAGGCAGGCGGGAAAGATGAAAGCAGAAAGATACAAGCAGGTAAAGCAAGCACAAGAAACAACGTCGCTGCACAAACTGCCCCCAAATAATAATATTTTAACTTCCTGACAAAGCGACATATCTGGTGTCAAGCTAGGACAGTGCGTGGCTGAGGCACAGTCACCCACGTGGCATTAAGTTAAATATCCCTGCACGGGACATTCGACCGAGAAGCTACAAGTCAAGACGCAATCCAAACCGCCGACATAAAAGAAAAATAAACCAAAATAAGCGAGCTATATTTGCGTGGAATTTTTGCCGTTGCCAGGACTGTAATTGCTATAAGTGGAGATCATCATCGCGATCATCATGTATGTTTGGTGTGAAGGTTTTTTTTTCACTTTGCTAAGAGCAGAGGACGTTATGAGCCGTGACATTCATCCGGTTTAATAGCACGGCAATTATACTCCGCGAGCATACATCACTCCACAGGCGTGTGTGCATGCGCGTGTGCGTGCGTGTGCGTTCATGTCTGTGCGTGTGTGCGCGCGTGTACATGAGCAGGAACAGCTGCGCACGCGTGTGTGAATATGTATTGTGAGGAGTGGTGGTGCAGTGGTCAGCGTGCTGCGCTACTAACTCGACAACCTGAGTTAAATTCCTTCCCATTCACGGCCAACGCCAGTGACGATTATCTGACCTGGTCCTGGGCCTCCCCTAGGTCAACTCAGCCTCAAATGAGTAACTGGTGCAATGTGTAAGCATCGCCGCTGGGGAGACAAAGGTGTCCAGGCGTGGTGTTGTGTGTATTTATCTTTGGAACAATGGTCTAGTGATTAACACATTGCACCACGGAGTCCGACAAACCCAAGTTCAATTCTTGGCCACGGCCAACATAAGTGTCCATTATATCTAAACCGGTCCCGAACATGCCATAGGTCAACTTAACCTTGAATAAGTACGCGGTGTGCAGACGTTACCACTGGGGAGACAACTGTGGCTGGGCGTGTTGCCAGCCTCAATAGGTGCTCGCTAATAGCACTTGCTCCCTAGCAGCCTCGAAGGCTACATTAAGTTTTAAAATAAATTTTATTTGCCACGTGGACGATCCCGTTTCGCCAGTTGCACGGATATTTTAAACGGGAGATCCGCGGTTGCATGAGCACAGCAACGACAGAAACGAAGACAATACCGTCAGCATTGCAGGGAACGAGTACATGGTCTTTAAGGAATCCTGAACAACGAACAAACGAGGTATTTTGATGGCCGTAAAGTAAACACACTCGAGTCAAAAAACAGCGCGAGTGTAATATGAAATGTTAAGGTATATGTGCACGTGTTAGGGGTTTCTTTGTCTTTGTGTGTGTGTCCCTCCGTTTAAATTCATGTGGGATTTTTAAAAGTATACGCCAGTCGCCTTTCAGTCGTTTTTCTCACGCCAAATGTCACGGGTATGGCTTTTAATAACTTGTTTGTAATTCCGTACGGAACAGAAATCGCCACCAAAGTTCCCCGGTATAGTTTTTCGCTGTGCTTTATTTTTTTTAATCCGGAGGGGGTTTTTTTTCTTCTAAAACTATTGAATGACTCCAACCGTGGCAATTACTCTGCAAGTAGCAATTCACGTCCCACGCACTGTAACGAATCATCGCGAATTGTCACTCGTTTTTTTTTACAACTGTATTTATGACCCAAAAAAATCCAGCGAGTCTCACAATAATTTTTTTTTTATTAAATTTATTTCAAATGATCCTTCTCTGATTTGCCACGTCTCGTTTGTACCGTTGTCATTCTCTTCATTCGCCGAGACAAGGGGGTTCGGCAACCCGCGGCTCTTTAAGGGACCACTTCGTGACACGTTGTTTATTAAGAGCCACTGTCGCCTCGCATTCACCACACCGTGGATTGTGCCCTCTTGAAATATTGAGTCAGTTTTTTTTGTTCACTGAATTCCAACAAAAAATGGCTCTTGGTTGCCGACCTCTGACCTAGACGGGCAGTTCCGAGGATTGTGGATACTTGCATGGCGAGGGAAATCATCACAGGCGTCATCACGCACACCCTTGCTTGCTTGGGCATAGTTTGTCAATGAACTGCGAGTGGAGTTCAGATCGCAATATCTCGTCCACCTCTCTCGACCGACGGCAAACATGCTCGTAAAATACTGCGGTGTCGAACGTACTCGGAGTGCATCAAAATGCACGCAGCGATGTTGCGTTCATGTTCGTCCACGACCTTTAACACATATTCCGTAAATAATATTTTGTATTATTATACATAATCACTTTCAGAATGGCACCCCGACAGTATTAATAGAACGATTCAGTAATTTAGAGTGCGAGGTTGCCATATTTGTGGAACTGCCCCAACGTAACCTTTGCATAAGACTGTAACTTAAACACAATCGATCCGTACATACATGATCCAACGCGTGCACACGGAGCACAATAATCAGTATCGATCGAGGGTTCACCCCGTGCTTCGCTCAGTGCAGGAGGAACAGCGTGGAAAGGGCCGCGGATTTTACATTTCCAAAAAAAAACTAAAAGACCATGTTCTGGTTTAACATACAGAGTGGATATATTTAAATATAAAATACGATTTTCCAATTAAAGGATTTCGTTTTTTTAAGGACAATTTAGGATATTTTTCTAATTTTCCCATCATTCCCTTGATGCACTTGTGTAAGAAATATTTGTGCTAATGACTGTGACATCACCCGATGCCACGTGACTCAACTTTTGGTGGGGAAAATATGCAAAGTGTCATCACGTTCGCGACACCACTTGCTGTTTTCAGAGACCAATTCAAAAACAAGCGAAACTTTTGGCTCGTCCAAACAGTAATCAAGACTGGGTCGAACGTGGGAATGTGGTCGGAACCATTGGACCAAAGTTGGACCAACATTGCACGCTGACAGGATAATAGGCCTGAATTTCGGATTAATCTGAAAATTGGCATGACATCTCTCGTGCGTGTGTGTGTGTGTGTACATACAAACAACCGACGACAAAGTCCGTCTCGCCACCTAACAAAAACAAAAAACAAAGAACGATCACTCCCCATATTCCGCACACATGATGAGCGGCGACAGTTTTAAAAAAAACACACACACACACAACCACACAAAGGCACACATAATTATCGGACGCAAGCCGCATTACCTCCACAGGGCACAACCACCCGGTGCGCAGAATTACGCATGCACAAATAAATAAACACTCCTCGCGCTCTGCAGGGGGTAGAGAAAGAGAGGGAGGGGGGGACGAACGAAACAATTACAACCTGGCACAGGTAACTCCACTGGGCATGAATGGGACGTGACGTCACAATGGCCGACAGCCCCTGCTGGGATGGGAGGGGGGGCAGCCGTTAACATCACCGGGCTTTGCAATTCTATCCCCGGGGAGAAGAGTCACTTTAATATGCACCTGTGACACAAGCGGCGCCTACCTAGCCCGCTCCAGCCCCTTACCCATTTAGGAAGCTCCAGTTGGGTTAATTGGAGCCAATTACCCAGGCAGAACGATGTGAGGGGAGAGGGTGGGTGGGGGGGGCCTTGGAAGAAGAGGATCACCCTGGCGGATCAGACTGAGAGGAGCCGTCTCAGCAGGGAAAATGGAGACCCTTGGGGTCTGGTGACGTCGTGCGCACACACGCACACACACACGCACACACACGCACACACACTCGCGCACACATCACAATCGCGCGCACACGCACGCACACACACTCGCGCACACACGCACGCACGCGCACACACGCACACATCAAAATCGCGCGCACACACACACACACTTGCGCACACACACACACACACTCGCGCAGACACGCACACACACACACACATCACAATCGCACGCACACACACACACACTCGCGCAAACACGCACGCACACACACACATCACAATCGCACGCACACACACACACACTCGCGCAGACACGCACACACACACATCACAATCGCACGCACACACACACACACACTCGCGCAGACACGCACACACACACACTCGCGCAGACACGCACACATCACAATCGCACGCACACACCCTCACACGCATGTGCACACGCGCACGCGCACACACGCACACATCACAATCGCGCATGCACGCGCACACACACTCACGCGCACACGCGCACACGCGCACACACGCACGAAATCGTACAGACGCACGCGCGTACGTACACACGGGCGCACTCACACAGCGACAGTGGGCACGGACCAGCGTGTCGGTGTGTCGACCAGTGTGATGGCGAGTAAACAACCCAAAGTCTGGCAAGTGGGCCTGATGAAGCTGGTTGCAATCACCAGCGAAACGTCGTACTCAATTGTAAATGCCGTGGGTTTACTCGCCATCACACCGATGTGCTGAAGTAACGGCTAATTAGCACGTTTTGTTCACGTGACAACCCTCACTAATTCGCCGTGTCGGGGTGGTGGTGGGTTAACGGCAACATTTATATTTAAGGCGATGTGACCCAAAAACCTTTGTTATGAATGAGTTATTAAATTCAGGTGGGGAGCTAATACCAAGTGCCGCTGCCTTTGTCTCTCAAGTGCTGCTGTTTGCACACCGCCATAGCTACTCGTCTGAGGATGAATCGTCCAAGAGGAGATCCAGGGATCACTTCAGATACTCGCCACTGATTTTGGCCATGAGTGGGAATGGAATTTGCGTCACCGGGTTTGTAACACATGGCTGCTAGCCACTACGCTACCACTCCCCATCCACAAAACAAAGACCCCCCCCCCCCCCCCCCATATAGCATTAGCAGACTTTTGGGGCAAGTGCTGTCAGCGAGTGCACAAACACCCAGACGCACAGCGTGAATATTGTTTAAAATTATAAATTCTACATTTGTCATCATCAGCTGTGACAACATATTGCGGGTATCCCGAGAGAATTGATTATTTACGAGTCACACAAACTACGCGGCAGTGCTCGGACAATGTTCACACGGTGACGCTAAAGGTGCCAACACACCCCGGAACAGCGAGCGAGCGAGCGAGAGAGAGAGCGAGAGCAATCCGGAGAGGACGAGCGAGACGGCGACAAACGAGGCGATAAAAACAAACGGGACTCAGAATGAAACCACCACACCTGACAGTGCCACTTTGTCAAATCACTGGGCATTGAATCATGATGAGCCTCATCGAGAGCTTTACAATGATTCACAGCTAAGCCATGCGCAGCTACGAACGTCTAATGCCCCGTTGAATCAGACGAACACAGATTACAAAGACACAGTGTGGTCCCCAAAAAGAACACGCAGTAAATACGAATTTGATTCCCCACCTTAGTTTGACTAAGATTCCAGCTTTGAGGATGACAAAGTTAGACCGTCACTCAATGAACACTTGTGGGTAGCAGGGCGCATTGCAAAGTGCAGCACCCCCTAGTGTGCGTACAGCTCGAGGCCACTCGATGGGGATCTCAGAACTAGTTCTGAGATATCTCATTCCACGAGCCATTCTCTGACGTCAGACGGTGCGCTACCCTTTGAGAGGTATCATTTTATTGCCAGTGCCGATGGCAATCATTGCAAAATAACTGTCAAAAACACCCAAAAATGTTTTAAAAAGCTATATTTTATCAGTGGCATGTATATTGTACCACTTATTATGATTTATCGGTACCTGCGTGACATTTTCCATGAAACTTTGGTGTACGTACACGCACACACATAGAAATACAGACTCACGTACGCACACATGGCAGAATTGTTTCAAATAAAGCAATAATCTGGCACGCTGACACTGCAGGGTTGTTATGGGTGCTGGGCTGCTGCATGGGTGATATAGGGCGGTGTGGTTATGGGGTGGGGGAAGGAGGGGGGTTGTTTATTGCATGAGAAAGACTTGTTATGGCACGCCAATAAGTCTTAACGGTAATAAAAATTCTCAAACGGGGAATAATAACTGTCCAGCATTATCACCGGATAGTGTAATTGACCGCGGGTCGAGATAGGAGTGGGCACTTGGCCAATTTACCGCAGGTCCACTCGTGCAAGGACAGACGTGCACACACACACGTGCACACACACGTGCACACACACGCGTGTACGCGCACGCGTGCACACGGGCGCGCTGTCGAGACCCCCACCGCTGGAGGCCACCCCCCGGCCCCACCCCCCCATGGTACGATTGATGATCATGATCGATTATCGTGTCGGGGAGGAACGGTTTAGACGCGTCCGCAGCGGCGCGCGAATTTTGATCACTTGTTTCATCTCGACAATTTTTTTAATCTTTCACCTTCCACAATTGTTTTGCCAGTGGGGGGAGGAGGGGGGGGGGGTAAGCGACCGCGTGGGCAGGCTGCATGCCCGAGATGCGGCAAGAAAATAAAATCGAGGCCTTTCGTCCGTTATGACTGCACGGCACCTTTGCGGCAGTACAATCGTTTCCATACAAGCAAACGCTGGAGCGGTTCTGACATTCGCTCTCTCATCGGCGGAATCGCGCTTTGCTTGCACGAAATGCTGGCGAACCGCCTGCCTGATGTTTATTTGTTAACTACCTCGCCTGGTATACAGGGGGCCGTGGGTTCGATCCCGACCCTGACGCCTGCTGCTGTATATTTGGAGTTTGCATTTTCTTCCCGTGTTCGCGTGGATTTTTCTCCGGGTCTTCCGGTTTGTTCCCTCCGCGTTTAGAATCATACGTGCGTTCAGGACTATTTGGCTCGCGATAAACTCCCACACAATGAATAAAGCCACTTCGTTGAGCTATCATCATTTGCGATAGCTAGCCAGGTAGCGTCTGAAAAAAATGGCTACGTAGCTAGTGGGCCTTACCAGGTAAAATAAAAAATGGTTTAAATCAAAACAAGTGCCTCTTTCCTCAGGCGTCCAGGCCCACTGGAGGCCTCGAATCTCCCGAGCGGTGACAGATTGCGTGCCACACGCCCCACAAGCATCGACATAAATCTCACGTGAAATTTACCCAAGGCTTTTTTTTTGTCATTGTAAACTCTGTTGTCGTTAGGTGGACGGGTTGGGGTCGTTGGGGGGGGGGGGGTGTGGAGGTGAGCAACGTTGGTCAATATAACAACAGTGTCAGGAGTCATTTGAAACCGAGCGGCGGCACCGTGGCCCCTTGTGCCAGGTTGGGTGCACATTTTGAGGCCATGTGAACGGTCGAAAGCTCGCTGGCAAGAAGTCACAGGAGAAGTCGAACACGAAAAAGAACTCTGCAAATAGCTGTTAGCGAGCACCTATGTCGCACAAGCGGGGTCATGTGACCAGCGCCACTCGTGGTCGTTTTTGTCTCCCCCCCCTCCCCCCGCCCGGTGCTGATGCTTCCACACCGCACCAGGCGCTTACTTTAAAGTCGACCAAGCGAATCCCAAGAACGTACCGAGTCGAAATATTCGCCGTAGGTGTTCGCGGTCGCGTTAGACAGCGAAGCTTTTCTGAGCAACGCGCCACGGAAGCCTAAGAGAGTACAGGAGGGTTCATCCGCTGCTGCTGTTGTCCATTACCACGAATCCAACTCAGACCACCAGGCTCGTGGCCGCAGTGTGCTCACCGCTACATCGCCACTCCATCCGCACACAAAGATCCCCGGAATATCCTCCAACAGACTTTTGGGGCAAGTGCTGTTATAGCGAGCACCGAACCGAGCCTTGCACGGCATGCTGATGTGTGCTGATGTGTACACACCACACCAGGTACTCGTTTCTGGCTGAGTCGACCTAGGGGAGGAGGCGCAGGACCCGTTCAGATATATCGTCACCAATGTTGGTCGTGAGCGGGAATTGAACTCGGGTCACCGAGCGCAGTGCGCTAACCGCTGTGCCACCGCTCCCCACATCCGCACAGACACAGACGCACAAGGACGATAATTCAAATTAAATGTCAGGTTGGCAGGGTACGGACAGGCTGCCAAGGACGGATGCCTTGCTGGCAGTTGGGCCCATATACCATTTAATTACAACACGTGTTCGTGTGTGTGTGTGGCTAGCGCGCTGCAGAACCCGGTCAGCCGAGTTCAATTCCCGCTCGCGGCCAACACCAGTGACGATTACCTTAACCAGTCCTGGGCCTCCCCTAGGTCGACTCAGCCTCAAATGAGTACCTGGTGCGATGCGTCAACATTGCCACTGGGGGAAGCAAAGGTGGCCCTGGTGAGGAGCTGGCCGCCCATCCCCTTCGTGTGCAGTGCTGGCCTGCCTAAGGTGCCGCTTGCTAACAGCACTTGTCCCAACAGTCTGCGAAGGTTTTTCGGGGGATCTTTGTCTATTCCATAATGACCCAGCCAGCCGCGCGAGAAAAAAAGCCAGCCTGCAGGTCTAATAGCAGGCGTCAAATCGGTCCAATTATGCACCGAGCGGTGTCATGTGACACGCCAGCAGTTAATGCCTTCCCAACTGTCGCGTCGGTCACACGGAGAAAAATAAATACGCCGCTCTCCGCAGCGTCACAGGTGCTGAAGGGGGCTGAGTCGAGCCGAGTTCCCCCCTCCCAACCCAACCAGCCAAAGCCCCCCACCACCACCACCACCACCACCACCTTTCCCCTCCTGCTAAAGGCTCGGCATACTCTTCTTATCGGCAAGTCAAAGACAATTGTCGCGTGGATGTTGCAACACCAGCGGACGGACGGCGGGGTCCTTCGTCAGGAGAGTCAGTCTCGCCGGACACTGACCGCCGTGGGCAGCCTGCCCACAGTCCACCACGGGGGGCTCCTGATCGATCCGTTACTCGCTCGGTCCCGCGTTTGACATTGGGGCAGTGTTCATTTCAAGGGAGGCACAGTCGGGTTTTTTTACAATCGGGTTTAATTGTCTTTTTATATTAAACCCGATCATCTGAGATTGGCAGAAATCCGGTTTAATTGGTTCTAATTGCAGAACCGCACTTCGCCAACTTCTCAACGATGGGCTTCATCCATTCCAAGCTAAGGAACTCCCTGGCGCCCACGATTGTGGAGGAGAAGCTCCTCGTGTTCATCACGACCAACCTGCCCGCCGCATTCTACGACTACCCCGTGCCCGACGGCCCCTAAGTACGATAGCAGCACCGACGAGGAAGCAGCCTAAGCCTATCAGAGTTTCGTATTCATTAAAGCAGATTTTAATTCCCCAAAATCGGGCTTAATTCTATTAAAGAAAAAACACGATGCCTGCCGCTGGAAAAATCTGGTTTCTTCCACCCATGGTTCATTTCACACTGTGGTGCCCCCCCCCCCCTTTGAGGCTTGGTATGCTGCCTAGCCCCCCCCCCTAACACGAAAGCACACGCTACAGCAGAGTGGGTGTAGGAGAGCGAACGAACATAGAATGGGAATCGCGCGGGCGTTCGATGGGGCGACGGACGTGAGACGAGTGGGGGAGGTCGGGAGCGGAGGTCACTAATCGCTCGCTTTTGAGAATATCCCAGCAAACAGAACTTCCACCCCCCCTTCCCCCCCTTGTGTGAGTGTGAAGTGCGTGTGCGTGAGTGTGTGGAGAGTGCGTGTGTGTGTTTTAGTCCAGGAAGAATCGTATCAGAGTGGCCCGGCGTGTCCCAGCAGTGAGACCGCGAGCGCGTGTTTATCTGTGTTTGCGAGTGTGCGCGCGCGCCTATCAATGGGCAAGCGGTACCAGAACCGGTCCTGGGCCTCCGCCTGGGATGACTCAGCCTCAAATGGATACCTGCTGCGGTGTGTAACGACGCCACAAGCTTGGTGCACGGCAGCAGCCTTGATAGATGCTTATTCTTAGGTTTTTTCAGGTGGAACATTGTGTTGCCTCCGAAACGTCGTGATTTTTATTTTATTTTGATTTTACTTTTATAAATTTTAATTTTTTACCTACGTGACTTTACCGAAAAAACCTAAGAATTTGAATCCTTGCAGTCACGAAAGCTTCAAATCTAGAAATCAAATCTAGAATTGATAGATGCTCGCTAACAGAGGGCCCTTTTATAGTAACGCAACTGCAAACAAGAATTCATTTGTAGACGCTCGTCATCCCGCCGCTTGAGAATGCTTTGCAGTAATTAAAATTAACCACCGTCTCTTAATCGACAAAGCGTCGTTTGCCAAAATCAACAACGCATTCGTCAGGAACACTGCAGCCTTGAACAGAAGCACACGTTTACGCGCCGTGAATAAGAAGGGGCGTTGCCCAAAACGTCGCCGATTATATATATGTTTTTGTTATTTGAAAGCCACGGAATGATTGACGGGAAGTGTTGCGTTTTCTGTGTTGCTAACCGTGCTTGTGCACCACTGCCAACGTCGCAGCAGCAGCAGCAACAGCAACATCGCCAAACTACTAATTTGGCCAAACTACTAGTTTGGCGATGTCTTCTTGGGGAAAACTGCATCTTTTAAGAAAATCTAAGTTGAAAGAATTTTACTTTTTTGGGGGTGAGGAGGGGTGGTGATGGGTGGGGGTGTGAAGGTAAAATCCGTGTTAAATTTGTGCAGGCATACGATGGAATGTGACCAGCCTCGTTTTCAGCGTCAATATACAGCCGAGATTGATTAAACTTCCTATATTGTCGCATATGCAACTGTCAAAGATTTCCCAAAAGCAAAGAGAAGGGGGGAGGGGGGAGGCGAGGCTCACTTAACCGCGCAAGTTTATCCAGCTCGTTCAATATGCTCAGCCTTCTTTGCTCAAACAAAAGCGTTGCATTTTAACCGCTTTGGGTTTTTTGTGTCTTCTCTCCCCCCGCCGCCGCTCCGAGTTTTATTTTTCTCTTTGCTCGGCCGCCCCCCCACGCCTCCCTCTCTCTTTCCCAGTCCCGTCCTTCGCGCTCGGCCGGTCGTTCTCTCTTTATTGTTTCGTCAAAAGTCCGGCAAATATTTAGCGAGAGCCGTTATCGGCCGCGCCGAGGCAATCACTTCAGGTGACAAAAAAAACCGTTTGGACTTTGAACGTGAACCGCCACAAATTTGGGAAGGCCTCGGATTAAAGGGTCAAAGGTGTTGCGGCTTTTGTTGTTGTTGTTGTTGGGAGTAGTAAAGCGCGAATGCATTTGTTTTGTTCAACAACAACAACAACATTTATTCTAGATTTGAAGCTTTCGTGACTGCAAGGATTCATATTCTTGGGTTTTTTCGGTAAAGTCACGTAGGTAAAACATTAAAATTAATAAAAGTAAAATAAAATAAAATAATAAAAATCACGACGCTTCGGAGGCAACACAAGCTTCCGTCTTCAGGTGGAACCGTCACAGCACGCTTGATACAGCAAGCTTGATACAGCGAGCGTGCTGTGACGGTTCCACCTGAAGACCGAAGCTTGTGTTGCCTCCAAAACGTCGTGATTTTTATTATTTTATTTTAATTTATTTTTATTAATTTTAATTTAAAATTTTTACCTACGTGACTTTACCGAAAAAACCTAAGAATAACAACAACAACAACAACAACAAAAAGCATCCGTCCTCGTCCTCGATATTCACAAGCAGTCGGCTGACTCGGGTCTCGTGCGCTGAGCGAGCTATTCCAAAAGCGTGCCAAAGCACGCCCAGTGTCGTTCGCAGCACGGTCGCCACCTGTCCCTGGTTTTTTTTCGCCCGAGGATCGAAGCCTCTTTTCCTGGTTTTTTTATTGTGGGAATTGTTCCCCGGGAAAACGTCGTAGGTGTCATGCCGGTAGATGAAGGGTCGCAGAGTGCGTCGCTTGCACAGCGATGTGCCACGCAAGAAAGATGACGAGTTCGCACATCGTACACCCCCCGCCGCCTCTCCTCTCTTCCGGCACAGTGAGATGTTCTTATTCTACAACTTCTTCTTCTTCTTCGCATGGTACGTCCCGGTTGTTTTGTACCTCATGGAGGCGGCGACACGAACGACGTTTGAAGGCTAAATGTAGATGGAGCAGGAGAGACATTCAGACGATGAGTGGAATTCATTCTGTTGACAAGCATCTTTCTGGAAAAGTATTGCGGCTCATTGGAGGCTTTCCTGGATACATAATGGCATCGCCGTCATCATCACCGTTGCTGTTGCATAAGCCTTATACCATTGAGCAAACAAATTCTGCAT
The DNA here is from genome assembly GCF_965212315.1 of Lampetra planeri. NCBI lineage: Eukaryota > Metazoa > Chordata > Hyperoartia > Petromyzontiformes > Petromyzontidae > Lampetra > Lampetra planeri. The sequence goes on along the minus strand of NC_136130.1, from coordinate 8,146,866 downwards.
TTTATTTTACTAAATAATGCTAAATGCAACAAAGATAAAAGTGATATTTTATAAGGCACAAACGCAACTGTCTACGTTTGCACGCACTCTCGCAGATGATAATCATAGCAATGGCAATCATTAGTCTCTCTAGACGCGTTCAGGAGATGTTTGGCCACTTCCGTTTTTTTTCCCTGAGCAGTTCTACTGAGCGAGCGAGCGAGGGAGGGAGGCAGCCGGAGTGCCCGGAGAGACCCCCCCACGCACACGCACACGAGGGGACAACACGCCATCGGTGGATGCACCAGGCACCCGGTATTCTTCAAAGACAAATTATTAAAATAAAAAATACCCATTATCCACTAACGCAGGATAACGCCCCCCGCCCCCCCCCCCACTATACTTCACCACCCCGGTCTGTATGGATTGATGAAGGGGGGGGGGGGAGACAGGACTGGATTCTGATACAATAATAATTTAAATTATAATATGTTTTTCCCCTTTGTGGCAACAAAACAGGTGTTAAGATGTTAAAACACCAAACTGAAACCTTTGCAAGGAATCGTGTCTGCATCAGCCACAGATACTTGTGGTGAACATGCAAACAAACAAAAAACACTTTGACAGTATATGGTGCATTGTCTTTGAAACGGATTGGTCCACACCAGAGACAGCTTTCTTTAGAGCCTCGTCTCAACCGGTGTCAGACCAGAGGACGCCAAAAGGCGAACAGCACAAAGACAACGCACTATCACGACATTGAGAGCTCGGGTTGAGCGGATGTGGCGAGCGGTGTCAGAGTGGTTATCATGAGACCTCCTTTGCCAGTATTAAATTGTGATAATAGCGTTTTCCCCTTTCTGGCAATGATAGTGCATTGTCTTTGTACTGTTCGCCTTTTGGCGTCCTCTGGTCTAACACTGTTTGAGACGAGGCTCTAAAGAAAGCTGTCTCTGGCGTGGACAAATCAGTTTCAAAGACAATGCATATCCTGTCAAAGCATGTTTTTTTGTTTGCATGTTCACCACACGTATCTGTGGTTGATGCAGACACGATTCCTTGCAAAGGTTTCAGTTTGGTATTTTAACATCTTAACACCTGTTTTGTTGCCGGAAAGGGGAAACACCTATTATCATAATTTAATACTGGCAAAGGAGGTATCATGAAATAATTTAAATGTCAAAAAAAAAAAACCCCAAACGATTATGATCGTTCTCAGGTCTTTCCACAGATGTTAGCGGCATGGGCAGGAATCAAACTCGTGTCGTGCAAGCCACTCTACTGCCGAACCAGCTCCGGCAATATTAGCAACATTATTATTGTTGTTATGATTGAAACAAAATCCTTTCCAAATTTGATTGATTTTCTTTCACTGCTGACCAAAGCACCTGAGCATCCTTTGGTATATAAAAAAGCAAAACAAACGACGAAACAATAGCGAGCGTTCGTGATTGATGACGAGAGACAGACGCCGTCTGAATTCGACAACAAAAAAGAGAAGGAAAAAAACGGCGTGAAAAACGACACCGAACCTTTTACCGTGCGACGCCGGGACTGTCACACGGGTTCGAGTTACGTCGAAGCGCACCCGAGCGCGGGCCAGCGCTCTCACCGCCGCGCGTGGGAATAGTGGCTCTTTCGCCAGCGGGACAGATGCCAGACAAGCGAGGCTGCAAGAATCCCCTAGTGGCCGCTGTTAACTCCTCTACCTGAGAAATCATTCGGTCATGTTGCTGCTGCTGCTGCTGCTTGAGATGGCAGTGGTGCACAAGCACAAACAACAACAAAACCTCAAGACACTGTCCTCTTGGTTCTTTCGGTAAAGTCACGTAAAATGGAAAAAATAAAATAATAAAAATTTTACATAATAAAATAATTCTCACGACGTTTCGGCCACAACGCAAGCAGCCGTCCTCAGGTGGAGAACAGGTCTGTCGAGGAGACAGAGTCTGAATGACAAGCCCCAGGCTTGGAGCGACTATTTAAGCTGGGATCGAAACCTCAAGACACTGGTCAAAAACACTGCCTCAAAGTGAGATAAATTACAAGAGGCGACGTTTTGGGCCCTTCTCCACGGCACACAGAGGGGCGGCCACACTCCGCCCCTCTGTGGCCCCTCTGTGGTGTTGCGGAGAAGGACCACCGCCCAAAACGTCGCCTCCATCTGACAGCTCGGTACACCCTGGGCCCACCGACATCGAGACGCACCTACGACACACGGTCTGTTTTTTTTGTTTTATCACATCTGTTGCCGAAGGAGGGCCTCCCCACGGTCGCGAAGCTATTTTCTACCATACTTCACCACACTGGTGAAGGCGGGGGGAGCATATCGGTGTGAGCGCAGAGATCAAATACAACAAGGGAGTTGTGCTGCACCGGCCTCTGCTGCCCACCACGTAGCCTATAACAACATGCGCGTGTGTGCTTGCTGGTCAATAATCACCAGTGACTATTAACTGAACAGGTCCCGGGCCTCCCCTAGGTCGACTCAGCCTCAAATTAGTAGCTAGTGCGGTGTGTAAACATCGCCGCTGGGGAGATAAAGGCGGTCGGGCGTGGTGCTGGCCACCCACCCCCTCGTGTGCCATTCTGGCCTTCATAGGTGCCCCGCTAATAGCACTTGCCCCAACACTGTTAAAGGCTATACGGGGGATGTTTGCCTTTTGATGGTCATCCATACAGTGACCCCTGTAAACACTGCTTAGCTTCTGAGATCTGATGAGGGTCAGTCACAATCTGGGTGATTAAAGTCTCGGGCGTTCAACACAATTCTTTCATTCAAGACCAGGTGAGCGCGCCTGTTGAGAATTAAACAAAACGTCTCTTTTTCAAAGAGGACCTGCGACAAACTAAAACGTATGAGAGGAATCGGATTTCGAATGCAATCCAATATGGAAGCGGGGTGGTGCAGGGGTGACACTCGCGACTCACTGCAAGAAGAGCCTGGGTTCGATTCACGACTCGGGCGCCTTTCTGCGTGACGTGTGGACGTTCCATTCCTCCCCCCACCCCCCGGATTCCTCCAGTATAAATAAAGATCCTGATTCTGTTTCCCTTCGGTGTCCTCCCGTAGCGAAAATAAGCGCACAGTGTAAACCGGCGTTGGTCCAAAAACATCACAGCGCCGTGAAACGGCCGGCACGCGCATCAATTTGCGCTGCAGCAACATCGCACCCTGCTGCGAACACAAAAAAAAACTCGCCCAGGCTCCCTCGCTCTTGAGATTCGGTGATGCTTTCCGGGGTAAACAAGCAACAGCAAAATAATAAACAGAATTAAACAAACAGCGACGGGAGAGCGCACACTCGGATGAATTGTATGCTCAGAACGTGCTCAGAACGTGCTCAGAGCGTGCTCAGAACGTGCTCAGAACGTGCTCAGAGCGTGCTCAGAACGTGCTCAGAACGTGCTCAGAACGTGCTCAGAACGTGCTCAGAGCGTGTTCAGAGCGTGCTCAGAACGTGCTCAGAGCGTGCTCAGAACGTGCTCAGAACGTGCTCAGAGCGTGCTCAGAACGTGCTCAGAACGTGCTCAGAACGTGCTCAGAACGTGCTCAGAGCGTGCTCAGAACGTGCTCAAAATGTGCTCAGAACGTGCTCAGAACGTGCTTAGAGCGTGCTCAGAACGTGCTCAGAGCATGCTCAGAGCGTGCTTAGAACGTGCTTAGAGCGTGCTCAGAACGTGCTCAGAGCGTGCTCAGAGCGTGCTTAGAACGTGCTCAGAACGTGCTCAGAACGTGCTCAGAACGTGCTTAGAGCGTGCTCAGAACGTGCTTAGAGCGTGCTCAGAACGTGCTCAGAGCGTGCTCAGAACGTGCTCGCGCGTGCGTCTTTGTGTGTCTGTGTGGGCGCGCGTTCGCTGTTCACAGGCGGCGCTCGGCATCGCAGAGCGACACAGCGGAGAGAGCGGCAGCGGCTCACGCCTGTTGGCCTCTGGATTCACGTCACACCACCCGTCACACCGCCCGTCACACCGCCCGTCACACCACCCGTCACACCGCCCGTCACACCTCCCGTCACACCGCCCGTCACACCGCCCGTCACACCGCCCGTCACATCGCCCGTCACACCACCCGTCACATCGCCCGTCACACCACCCGTCACACCACCCGTCACACCGCCCGTCACACCACCCGTCACACCGCCCGTCACACCACCCGTCACACCGCCCGTCACACCACCCGTCACACCACCCGTCACACCGCCCGTCACACCACCCGTCACACCGCCCGTCACACCACCCGTCACACCACCCGTCACACCGCCCGTCACACCACCCGTCACACCGCCCGTCACACCACCCGTCACACCGCCCGTCACACCACCCGTCACACCGCCCGTCACACCACCCGTCACATCACCCGTCACACCACCCGTCACACCGCCCGTCACACCACCCGTCACACCGCCCGTCACACCACCCGTCACACCGCCCGTCACACCACCCGTCACACCGCCCGTCACACCACCCGTCACACCGCCCGTCACACCGCCCGTCACACCGCCCGTCACACCGCCCGTCACACCGCCCGTCACACCGCCCGTCACACCGCCCGTCACACCACCCGTCACACCGCCCGTCACACCTCCCGTCACACCGCCCGTCACACCGCCCGTCACACCGCCCGTCACACCTCCCGTCACACCGCCCGTCACACCGCCCGTCACACCACCCGTCACACCGCCCGTCACACCACCCGTCACACCGCCCGTCACACCTCCCGTCACACCGCCCGTCACACCGCCCGTCACACCGCCCGTCACATCGCCCGTCACACCGCCCGTCACACCGCCCGTCACATCGCCCGTCACACCGCCCGTCACATCGCCCGTCACACCACCCGTCACACCGCCCGTCACACCACCCGTCACACCGCCCGTCACACCACCCGTCACACCGCCCGTCACACCACCCGTCACACCGCCCGTCACACCACCCGTCACACCGCCCGTCACACCGCCCGTCACACCGCCCGTCACACCGCCCGTCACACCGCCCGTCACACCGCCCGTCACACCGCCCGTCACACCGCCCGTCACACCGCCCGTCACACCGCCCGTCACACCGCCCGTCACACCGCCCGTCACACCGCCCGTCGCACCGCCCGTCACACCGCCCGTCACACCGCCCGTCACACCACCCGTCACACCACCCGTCACACCACCCGTCACATCACCCGTCACACCACCCGTCACACCGCCCGTCACACCACCCGTCACACCACCCGTCACACCACCCGTCACATCACCCGTCACACCGCCCGTCACACCGCCCGTCACACCACCCGTCACACCACCCGTCACACCACCCGTCACACCACCCGTCACATCGCCCGTCACACCACCCGTCACACCACCCGTCACACCACCCGTCACACCGCCCGTCACACCGCCCGTCACACCACCCGTCACATCGCCCGTCACACCGCCCGTCACATCGCCCGTCACACCGCCCGTCACACCGCCCGTCACACCACCCGTCACACCACCCGTCACACCACCCGTCACATCACCCGTCACACCGCCCGTCACACCGCCCGTCACACCGCCCGTCACATCGCCCGTCACACCGCCCGTCACACCGCCCGTCACACCACCCGTCACATCACCCGTCACACCGCCCGTCACACCGCCCGTCACACCGCCCGTCACACCGCCCGTCACACCGCCCATCACACCGCCCGTCACACCTCCCGTCACATCACCCGTCACACCGCCCGTCACACCACCCGTCACACCGCCCGTCACACCACCCGTCACACCGCCCGTCACATCACCCGTCACACCGCCCGTCACACCGCCCGTCACACCACCCGTCACACCACCCGTCACACCGCCCGTCACACCACCCGTCACACCACCCGTCACATCACCCGTCACGCCGCCCGTCACACCGCCCGTCACACCACCCGTCACACCGCCCGTCACACCGCCCGTCACACCACCCGTCACACCACCCGTCACACCGCCCGTCACACCACCCATCACACCGCCCGTCACATCACCCGTCACACCGCCCGTCACACCGCCCGTCACACCACCCGTCACACCACCCGTCACACCATCCGTCACATCGCCCGTCACATCACCCGTCACACCGCCCGTCACACCACCCGTCACACCACCCGTCACACCGCCCGTCACACCACCCGTCACACCGCCCGTCACATCACCCGTCACACCGCCCGTCACACCGCCCGTCACACCGCCCGTCACATCACCCGTCACACCGCCCGTCACATCACCCGTCACACCACCCGTCACACCGCCCGTCACACCGCCCGTCACACCACCCGTCACACCGCCCGTCACATCACCCGTCACACCACCCGTCACACCGCCCGTCACACCACCCGTCACACCACCCGTCACACCACCCGTCACACCACCCGTCACACCGCCCGTCACATCGCCCACCCGTCACACCGCCCGTCACACCGCCCGTCACACCGCCCGTCACACCGCCCGTCACACCGCCCGTCACACCGCCCGTCACACCGCCCGTCACACCGCCCGTCACACCGCCCGTCACATCACCCGTCACACCACCCGTCACATCACCCGTCACACCGCCCGTCACACCGCCCGTCACACCACCCGTCACACCACCCGTCACACCACCCGTCACACCGCCCGTCACACCGCCCGTCACATCGCCCACCCGTCACATCACCCGTCACACCGCCCGTCACACCGCCCGTCACACCGCCCGTCACACCGCCCGTCACACCGCCCGTCACACCGCCCGTCACACCGCCCGTCACACCGCCCGTCACATCACCCGTCACACCACCCGCCACATCACCCGTCACACCACCCGTCACACCACCCGTCACATCACCCGTCACACCGCCCGTCACACCGCCCGTCACACCGCCCGTCACACCACCCGTCACACCGCCCGTCACACCGCCCGTCACACCGCCCGTCACACCTCCCGTCACACCGCCCGTCACACCGCCCGTCACACCGCCCGTCACACCGCCCGTCACACCACCCGTCACACCGCCCGTCACACCGCCCGTCACATCGCCCGTCACACCGCCCGTCACACCACCCGTCACACCACCCGTCACACCACCCGTCACACCACCCGTCATGCGCATCTGTGTGTAGGCTGCGCATCTGCACGTCTGGGAGCGAGCGGGCGGGTGGGCCGGTGAGCCAATGTTGTGTGCAGCGATGTGACAAAGACAAAGATCCCCCGTGTAGCCTTCAACAGACTGTTGGGGCAAGTGTTGTTAGCGCGCACCGATGAGGGTCGGCACAGCACACGACGGGGTGGGTGGCCAGCACCACGCCCGACCGCCTTTGTGTCCCTAGTCACGATGTTTACACACTGCACCAGGTACTCATTTGAGGCAGAGGCGATCTAGGGGAGGCCCAGGACCGGTTCAGATAATCGTCGACGGATGAGCGGGAATCAAACCCGGACCGCCGGCTCCGTCGCTCAGCGCTCGCTCGCTAACCGGCCCGCCACCGCTCTCCACGGCGATGTGAACAGACACACGCGCACACGCACACACACTGCATGTGTGGGCTTTACAGCCCAGCTGAAGCCTCCGATAAGCAACACAACAACACAGCTCAATGCGTGCCCCCCCACCCCACTGCCTGACACCTAGCCATGACCCACAGAGATAAGGCGGGCGGCCTTGCGTCAGATTGGGGGGGGGGGGGGTTGCTTGCGTCCTTTTGATGTTCGGCAGCCGGGGTGGGCAAAGTGCATCGGTGTGAAGCGGCGAAATTCCTCGGGCAGCCCGGCGGCTTCAAGGATGGATCACGGGGGTATTGTTTGTCGTGTCAACGTGTGGGCTGGCCTCTCTTTTTTTGTTTTATATATCGTTAACCCCCCCCCCCCCCAAAAAAAAAAAAACCTGGCCTGGGCATCCCCTACATTGACTCCGCCAAAATAAACGGGCGGTCGGTGGACCTCGGCCTCAATGGTGAACATCGGCCGCCGCGCAAAAGTGACGCCGGTCCCCCGTGCGACTCCATCTCCTCCCCGCACCGTTTCCCCGCCGCCCTCAATAGGTGCTCGCGAACACGATTTCCTGGCCCCGGTGATGCACGCGGCTAAAAAAGGTGACATTTCTATTAAATCCCTTTAATATACGCGGTGCAAATGATACGTAACAATTACACATCGAGTCAACTTCCAGCAGAGATTCGCTCGCTCGCTCGCATTGCACGCGCACTTCAAAGGGCGCCGGGCACACCTACGCACACGCTCGGGAAAAGCCACACGCATCGTTTCATCGGAACGCCGCCAGAGGATTGCTCAACGCCGCTGCTATTAATCCGTCAGCTGTTGCGCGAACACCACGCGGACGGCGCCACCAGCTCACTGCTCCCGTCCACGGCGAGTGAGAGCTCCGCTCACGCATGGATTCGGGTTCTGCGCTCCACTACCCAGCCGCAACTCTTGATATGCAATAACCCTAAGCCAGCACTGGCCCGAACCATAATCCAGCATTAGCCTAAACCCTAACTCAGCACTAGCCCTAACTCTAACTCAGCACTAACCCTAACCCAACCCTAACCCTAACTCAGCACTAACACTAACCCTAACTCAGCACTAACCCTAACCCTAACTCAGCACTAACACTAACCCTAACTCAGCACTAGCCCTAACCCTAACTCAGCACTAACCCTAACCCAGCCCTAACCCTAACTCAGCATTAAGCTTAACCCTAACTCAGCACTAACCCTAACCCAGCCCTAACCCTAACCCAGCCCTAACCCAGCACTCAACCTAACAATCCCCTTACCCTAATCATGCCCTAACCCTAACCCATAACCTAATACAGTCATTAACCTAACAATTCCTTCACGGTATCCATGTCCTAAACCCTAATAAAGTCCACACTCTTAACTGTAACTCATCCCTAACAATGCTCTAACTCCTAACAATGCCCTGATCATAACTCTAATATCGCCCTAATGCCAATGCAGCCTAAACTGTAAACGTAGAACAACATGAATTCCAACCCTAACATTGCCCGAACAATCACACAGCCCGAAGCCCTCTAACAACACAGCGCTAACCTTAGCAGAGCCTTAACCTTACATCGAACACAGCCCATCTGTGTATCACTCGACACTGGTTCAGTAGTTCAGCGTCGAAAATCTTTCTCCTAATATCTTTGACCTCGAGAGAGGAGCGGAGGCTGAGCTGTTGACCTCGCTTCTCCCCCCCCACCCCCGTTTCTCTCTCGTTGCGTGAAGGCCTCTTGCGGCTTCTACCTGTTTACGTGTCGGCAATGGTGAGTAATTTTGATGTGGTTGGTGGGGATTTGATGCGCATTACATTTTTTGTATGCAACGCGAGGAACACCTAATCCTGACATGACACGTGAGCGTGCATATACAACGCACATAATATCTCTTTATCATAATGTACCCAAATTAAATATGTTTTCATTTCGCAAAGTACACATTTGCCTCAATTTGTTTAATCCCCGTTCCGATATATTTATTTATTCGTCAGATATTTAGCCTTTGATTTGATTGACTTTTCAGGAGGATTCTGCATTGTGATGTTTGGCCAATTTCATCTTGTTTATGTGGGGGTGGAAACTGGAGTCTTCCGTCTTCTTGGTTCTTTCGGTAAAGTCACGTAGAAGGGAAATAATAAAATAATAAAAATAAAACATTTAATAATTCTCACGACGTTTCTGCCACAACGCAACGTCGTGAGAATTATTTTATTATGTTTTATTATTTTATTATTTCCCTTCTACGTGACTTCACTGAAAGAACCAAGAAGATGAATCCCTGCAGTGACGAAAACTTTAAATCGAAATTTGAAGTCTTCCACTTACTGCGCTTCTTTCTCCACTCATCCTGTCCTGGGCCATCATCTCCACGTCCACTCCACAGACCTTGGCATCCAAATTCACCACTTAGAACCAAGACCTATACCCATCATCGAACCAAGACCTCAACAATGTACCCCGCTGCTGACTAAAATCACTGTCCCCCCTTTACTGAGATCGCTGCTGCTGCTGCTGCTGCTCCTGCTGCTGCTGCTGTTGCTGCTGTTGCTGCTGCTGCTACTGTCACCATCCTAGAATCTCAACCAGAGCTGGACAGAGCAGAACAACGCAGCAGTCCAGAATAAACACGGCGCTCGAGACGTGAACATCAACTCCTGGCTTCGACATTCCTCCTCGAAGACACTGCTGTCCCCATCGATCACATCAGGAACCGTCAACAGGCCGATGAGCACATCGGCTTCGTGAATGGAAAATTAAAGACACAAGCCGCAGCAGTGCGACCATGGATATGTAACCCAAACTATGGACCACATCGTAAACCACTGGCTAGTGCGATACTCAATAGTAGAATAAAACCACTTGGAAGCACCTCTTCCTGGGCTTGTGCGTCTCGGGGTCTAAAGCCCTTGCACTTTAATATTTACGGAAGGAAAGCGGAATGCCTGGAGAGAAAAAAAACACAACACGTACGGGGAGGGGGACACACTCAAAGGTCTGCACAGATGGGTTCACAAACACACGCGTTGTACTGCCATCTCTTGTCCACCTCGCAGCCCAGCAGGTTTGGGGTGTTCACGGATCTGTACGTGATCTCAGGTGAGCACCGGGTAACTTGGTTATTTCTCAGTTAATAAACCTGGTGGTGCTGGTGGTGATGTTTGTTGTGAATTCACTAGTGAAGCTGGCATGGTGATGTTGGTGACAGTGATGATGGTAGTGGCGGTGTGGATAGCAATGACGGCGATAGCACCGATGATGAGGATGATGGTGCAAGCCGTGGTAATGATGATGATGATGATGACACGATCCTGATTTTGATGGTGACGGTGGTTGTCACGAGGGGATGGTGATGCTGTTTGAAATTCCGGCGGCGGCACGAGCGGTGACGATGATCGCGGTGCTCGGTGTTGTGATCTGGCACGTAACGAACGACGCCTCGAGTAAAAATCGATTCTTCCATCGACGAAAGATGCCTCCAATCGTGCGTGCAACCGCCCAGCGGCAACCCTCCGTGTTAGAGAGAACGGGGAGAGCAGCGCAGGTCTCCGTGTTAGAGAATGGCCCACGGAAGAGGAAGGTCACCAAGCTAAGTGACCTTTGGCCCACGCGGTAAGAGGAAATTACCTTCTCACCTACCCTGCCACTGAGAGCAATGTTCACTGGATGAAGGTTAAACCTCATGTGGCAGGTGGGGGGGTTCGTTGTCCTATTAATCGCGGAGCAGGAATTTGGCCGAATGAGATGCAGAACCAAATTTTAGGGTTTTCATGGGTTGGTTTACTTTTTTGCGTAGTCATCGGTAACCGGGCTGACACCAGGCAGCTTGCCAGGATTTGAATTCAGGATGTAAGCGGTGCCAACTCAGCACTCTGACCTCTTGAGCCGCCGAGCCCGAGGGTAGGAGAGCAGTCAATGATTGATGGATGTGAAATGATTCATCTCTAGAAATGTGATGAATTGTCACAATTCAGAACCGCAATCAGATTCGTCACTCAGGTTTCTTCTGTGGCGCATTTTTTATCGTCTCGCATTACATCATTGGCTCCATTAGCATGCCGTCTGCGTGCAAATCGCACAAGCTGAATATATTACATTCTCATTACAAACACGATTCGAAGCATTTAGGGCAAGCGTAAGAATTGATTTTAAATCATCTAACCGACACATCACAACATGCAATGATGGTGTGTGGGATATTTAGAAACAATCGCTTAAATTATTTCGATTATTTGGCTGATATGCATTTACACGTGATAAGCCACTTCGTTGAGCTATCGTTTGTGGACAGGTCGCTTCTGAAAAAGAAGCTAATAGCTCAGTGGGCCTTACCTGGTAAAAATAAAACATAGCTTGTTTTGTTATGTGCTTTGCTTACATTCGCTATAATTTTCACTCCTATCGTGTTTTCATATTGTTTGTTGTTGTAACTTTATGATCCGGCCCGACTGGACATCTGTGAAAAAGAGCTTTATAACTCATCGGATTCCTCCAGTATAAATCAATATTCTGACTCTGATCTTCGTGAGCGTTGTGGTGCTGGCGATTACAAAGATGACGATGATGACAATGAATGCGCCGGTAGTAATCAAGTGGTCGATTCTTTTTCAATTAATAATGACGGTGATGGTCTCGCTGGCCGCGGTGGCGCTAGGTGATGCTGCTGTTGGCGAAGCAGATGATGAGGACAATGTTAAGCGGTGCTCGGATGAAATGACTGTGATGGTGCCGATGGTGCCGGTGGTGCTGCCGCTGCATCTGACGCTGTTGATTTGTGTCTCCAGGAGCGTCCTGTGCGTATCCCATGACTCCCGGGCTGCACAGCCCCAGGGAAGGCAAAAACCACAGCGGTCACGCCAGAAACTTCGGGTGGACACGAAAGCTTTAAAAACAAAAATTGTTTTAAAAAAATAATCACGCTCATCCCCAATTAATGAGAAGCCCCGCGGGCAATACGTGTCCGCCGCCGAGCGTTGGCTATTTGGCGGCCTTACGTCAGCGGCGGTGACACATTTGTCCTCGCGTGCGCGGTGCAGTCGCGGCCCTCGACGCTCCGCAGACTTTCGTGCGACGCGCCCGACCAAGGCGAGCGGCATCCGGTGCCGGGCCCGTGAGTCAGCCGCCGAGCCGAGGTGTGCCAGGGTACGGTGGTGACGTGCGGCACACGGTGGGGGGGGGGGGGGGTGGTGGATAGTGAGGGGTGGCGTACGTGTAATACAAACGGTCCTGTTTGGTCGATGAATGCGGTTGGTGAACGTGGAGGACAGCTCGGCGGTGGGCACTATTCAATGATAACGCAGCACAGATCGAACTTTAAAAGGACATTGAGAGCCGCGGAAGAATGGATTGAGAGAGGAAAGTTTTCAGTTTCGATTTAAAGCTTTCGTGACTGCAGGGATTCATCGTCTTGGTTCTTTCGGTAATTCTCACGGAACGTTTCGGCCACAACGCAAGCAGCTGCTTGCGTTGTGGCCGAAACGTCGTGAGAATTATTTTATTATTTTTTATTCATTTATTATTTCCCTTCTACGTGACTTTACCGAAAGAACCAAGAAGATGAAAGTTTTCAGATTCTGACAAAAGCTCGACGCCGATGTGCGGCACAGTGAAGAGGGAGGAGGGAGCGAATTCCCGACGACCGGAGCCGCGACACAGAAGCTGCTTTGAGAGATGGGAAACGATCAAGAGGAGGCCACAGCAAGAAAGGCCTGTGTTCGACTCCTGTGTTCGCCTTTCTGTGTGGGGATTGTATGTACCCGCACCCCACTTCGCCCATGTTGTGCATGGGTTTCCTCCAAGTTTTACCGGTTTTTTTATTTTTCTCCCCAGAACTAAAAAAAACAACAATGTCAATGGTATTGGCCAAACATTCCAATGCTGACAAATGTTACTCAATTGGGATTACACAGAGCGGCTACATCGTCCCCTCTGACTGCGATGACCTGGCAGGACCCTTCTGCAAAAAGAGTCTTGAGTAAGAGGCTCCTCTCGGGGAAAACGAGCGAACTCGAGGCAGATCTCAGATCGCATTTCGAGCGCAAGAAGCGGACGTCAATCCGTCGAATAGGTGTGCCAGGGAACGGTGGTGATCTTAGATCGCATTTCGAGCGCAAGAAGCGAACGTCGATCGGCCGAATAGGTGCATCGGTTCACAGTCGTGGCGTGTGACAATCCGAAAGCACGCCACGCGCGCGTGGACAAGACAACATTTGCTGGAACATTCCGCCCCGTGTGCTCGTGACGCAGACATCCCCTCTCTCATCTTCTTTAATTGGCCCTCATCACAGCCCAATTCAAGACAAAGGAATTAATTCAATTAGAGAATAACAAATGATTGCACTCGGGGACTGCTAATCTAAAATTGCGTAAAATTGACAGTTACCAGATCTAGAGCGTGCGTGTGCTTTTTTCTGTTTCAGAAAAGCCCTTTCGTAAAATTACTGCAATTTTCTCAGTTTAATGCAAAAGCCCCACTAAATTGGATTTGTTTTTTTTCTTCTCCTTTTTAATGATTATCATTAAAAAGGCATTACTACGACGCGTCGCCGCACGCAAAGTGTGTTTTCATAGCCCCGCGAGCGCAGCCGTCGACGAACGTACACAACGCGTCGCGCGTTCGGTCTTCATCACGCCGCCCCCCCCCCCCCTGCGCTCACGTTCAAAGCGATCAACGCGGTTGGGAGGGGGGGGGCTCGCGGGCCCGTCACGCGGACTCGCCGGTGCCCTCTTTCACGCGCGAGAAAATTTTTATCTCCCGTCGGCAGCACGCGGGAGCGAAACGTCGGACGTCGTGAGGAAGGGCGGCCCTCTCGTCACCCACCGCCAGCCAATCCCTCGTGCCGTGAGATGTGAACTCGGCTCCGGGAAGACTGTTTGGATTCACCGTCGCCGCTGCTTTGGAAATACCGGTTGATCCATCGACAAGATAGCGAGCCGTACACCACAACCGCCGGAACATGCGGCTTTTGGCGAGATATGCGGAATGGTGCTGGTGGTGGTGATGGGAGGGGGTGGGCGGGAGTAGGGGGTTTGTGGGGGGTGTGCGGGCGGAAGCGACGAACTTTCCCAGATGCATTAAGCGCTGGTCACTCGGTAATCGCCGGCTGCTAAAACTGCGTGATGGCCCTGTGTGTGCGTGGCAGCGTGGCCGATGTGAGCCCAAAGCGCAGGGCTCTGCTTCCGCGCACCATCTTCAAAACCCAAGGCCGCCACCTCCTCTGGGGTGTAACAACAACAACAAGAACTGAAAAATAATTCACTAAAACCGGGACGTATGATGATGGGTGAGAAGAAGAGGGGGGATTGGGGGAGAACGACGTGAATTGTGACACAAGTGAAAAAAACAGGATTGTTAATGTCGCGGGGAGGCCGGTAGATTTCAACAGGATGGCATCAAAGAGGAGGAGGATTCTGGGAGAACCTGGACAGGTGGCAACCCTGGTGGCACTGCCAGCCGCAGGTGCCATGCACACCCACAGCATTGCTCATTGACACAGAGATAAAGATCCCCCGGGTAACCATGCAGACAGCCGAGGCAAGTGCTGTTAGCGAGCACCTTGAAGGGGGTGGTGTGGCCAGACCCCACACACACACACAATGACCAATTAACACACACACACAATGACCGATTAACACACACACACGTACACACAATGACCGATTAACACACACACACACAATGACCAATGAACACACACACACACACGTACACACAATGACCGCTTAGAAAGGAGAAAACAAAAGCGATGAAACAAAAATGATGACTTGGTCGTTAACAAAACGTGGAACATAAAACTTAAAAGTGCACAAAGCGTTGAAAGAACTGCATCGAGAGACAAGAGAGCGGGGTACACGTGATTAGAGAGCGTGCAGGTGAAGGAGGAAAAGTAAGTGACCTTGCTCACGATGGTCAAGAATAACAACAGTGGCAGCGGAGGAGTGGACCGTTTTTATCCGCCAAGCAGATGGAGTGATGGAATCAGCTCGTTTGGCGGTGTGACGTGCATTATAATTACACCGCAGGAACTCGAGGGATCGTGGCTGCTCAGGGGGGAGAAGGCCTTCATCCAGCAGTGAATTGGCCACGACCGACGATGATTAAAAAATATTTCGCCTTCCTGCCCTTTCCTGCCGACGTGTAAACACTCCCGCGCTGGTAATTTCGCAGATTACGCGGCGCGGATTATTGTGCTCAAAACAGCGCCGGCACCGATGGCCACGCGGACGGACGGACGGCGGCAATTTACCACAACATCAGCCAAGCCCGATGTGGTGTATTTATAACTTTGAAGTTCTCAAATCCCCTTCACCTTTGACCGCGGGGAGCCGCCACCGCGCGGACGACTGCTCGATGGGGAAACTGTCGGGCAGGACGACGTCCAAAATTGTCGGACAAAAAAAAAACTCCCGTCGCCGCGGGAATAATTTTTCACAATCACGGCGACGGTCCGGTGGAAATACGGGGGGGGGGGGGTGCGAGGGCCAAACGCGAGGATTCTACGGCACGCGCGGGGGGGGGGAGATGATGGTAGACCGCTGCGGCGATGATCTCAGATCTCGAGTTGGTTTTCTTTCGGCGGTCGTCAGGTGGCTCGTGGTTCAAAGCAGGCCGCGTCGGCGCCGCAGAGATCCTGGCATTAAATTGGGCTTCAGCCGCGAGTGATTACACCGGGTCTTTCTCGAGTGGTGTGTGGTAGCGGCTGTTGACGGCCTCAGCCAACGGCTCGCACCACAAAAAGACGATGACGTTCGATTCGGTTTGTCACCAGACACTGCACCTCAAGGCGTGCAGTAGTGGTGAGCACACTGGCCAGTTAGATTCCATTTCCCGGTGCGGCGGCTGAAGCAACCGTGCTTGTTTATTAAATCTGCTTCCCAGGCCCACCCCCCACCTCACCGTCTGTACACCCTGCAGTGTAAATGAGTTCACCACATCATGAGACCTCGTTTGCCAGTACCAAAATATACTAATAGGGTTTTTCCCCTTTTTTCTGGCAACAAAACTGACACCTTTTGCAAGGAATCATGCTTACATTAACCACAATACCTGCAGTCAAATGCAAACAAAACACAATACTCTGATAATTTATGCATTGTCTTTGAAACTGATTGGTCCATACCAGAGACAGATTTCTTTAGAGCCTAAATTATGAGAGTATTGTTTTTTGTTTGCATTTGACTGCAAGTATTGTGGTTAATGTAAGCATGATTCCTTGCAAAAGGTGTCTGTTTTGTTGCCAGAAAAAAGGGGAAAACCCCTATGAGTTCACCACAGTTCGTTGTCGACGGGAAGGCGGCGTGCGGTGGGGTGAAGTGTGGCAAGATGTCTGACCAGCGTGGACGAGGAGGTCGATCGACCCTCTTGTCCAGGGCCGGCCCGAGGCATAAGCGAACTAAGCGGCTGCTTGGGGCCCCCTGGCCACCAGGGGGCCCCCGAATCGTTTTTTTTTTACAATTAAATAACTTAAACAAGTGATATAAATGAATTAATGAATGAATGAATAAATGATTCAAGACAAGAAAATTCTGTCGACAACTGCTGCTTTGTCACGGCTCACGGATGTCACGGCTCATTGACAATTCGCGTGTCATTGGAGGATAGATTTAAGTCTCTAAGTGAGGTTAAAGAGAACTTTGGAGTGCTGCTCAATTTTAGGGAGCTAGATCAAAAGGTCCGGAGGGAACAATGTGAGCTTCTTGGGGAAAAACTCTCTTGTGGAGAGGAGGCTGATATTGATGGTAGCGCACTGGCAGTAGAGATAGAGAGTCTTCCTGAACTTCCCCAAACTATGATGACTGCCTTTGAGCTTCTCACATACCTCTCACAAAATGAGATGTGTGAGCTTTACCCAAATCTTTGGGTAGCTCTCAGGATAGCCTGCACTCTGCCTGTGTCAGTTGCCTCAGCAGAGAGGAGCTTTTCCAAGCTCAAATTGATAAAAACATATTTGAGATCATCAATGGCCCAGGAAAGACTAAGTGGACTTGCAGTCATTAGTATTAATAACAAAGTTGGCCAAGCAATACCATACAATGATGTCATTAGTGACTTTGCCTCCAGAAAAGCTAGGAAGGAACGATTTTGAGGTCATTGTTGTACAGTTGACATTGTTGAACCCTTGCTGTTCTTATGTTTGCTTTCATTATTTAAGTATCTTTTTTTTTGTAACATTCTATTTTTGATTAGATTAATGTTTGTCTATTTTGGTTTTATTTAAAAGATTGCACATTTAATGCACATTTGCAAATAATTTATTTAATATGTTTTTTGTGACCGTTTGTATTCAGAAGTTTTAATAAAAGAGTGAAGTATTTTAAGTGTTGTTTTTATTTTTTATTAATACATAACCTCACTGTATTCGTTTATAATATTCGCTATAACATTATAGTGTGACATTTGTGTCAATAATCTTCTAGCACAGATGAGTCTGCGTGGTGGGAGGGGGGCCCCCAAATCAAATTCTGCTTAGGGCCCCC
The DNA here is from genome assembly GCF_965212315.1 of Lampetra planeri. Taxonomy (NCBI): domain Eukaryota; kingdom Metazoa; phylum Chordata; class Hyperoartia; order Petromyzontiformes; family Petromyzontidae; genus Lampetra; species Lampetra planeri. Next base: position 8,128,916 of record NC_136130.1, on the reverse strand, counting down.
AAGAGGCTCGGGCCGGCACTGCTCTTGTCGAGTGGCCCCCTGGCGCTCCGTCTAGTGGAAGCCCTTCTGACAGCAGGGGCACTAGCAAGCAACTTCCAGGGCTGCACCTTTACCTTTCATCTTTTACTTCGCACCTTCTCCGGTTTATTTTGAGGCGAAACTTTGGGGGTGCGTTTTATTATTCTTATTATTATACAGACGGTTGTGTGAGCGTTCACATTTGTGTACCTTTATTGTTCTACCGGGCACAAACGTGGGATGCGTCTTACTATCCGGAGGGTCCATGTCATCTGGAGAATGCGGTAATGCTAACAACAACGACGGCGACATTGGGGGGGGGGAGGCAAAGAAGTTTAATTACAGCCTCGATTCTTACAACAACAACAAGTCAAAGTGATCTCCTGCTCAAACGTGTCTCGGGGCATTGGTGCTCATCGCCTCGCTTACAGCCCTGGGCGTGTGGTGGGAATTCCACATTCCTACAGCGGAGGTGAGTATATCCATCGGACTACCATCAACTAAGCTATACACTATTTCACCAGGCAAGGCCCACTTAGCTATATAACTCATTTTCAGAAGCGACCAGGCCACAAAGGAAAGCTCAACAAAGTGGCTTATCGTGTGCAAACTTTTTCGGCCAAATACTCTGAATGCATGTTTCTTAAAATGTGGAGAGAAAAACCCGGAGGACGCGAAGAAAAATCAACACGACCACGGGGAGAGAGACACGAAAACTCCAAATATCCAGCAGGTGTCAGGGTTGGGATCGAATCCCACGAACCTCCTGCATACCAGCCAAGGTAGTTAACATCCCCTAGCCACCGTTATAATGATGAGAGAGAGACACGCAAACTCCAAATATACAGCAGGCGTCAGGGTTGGGATCGAATCCCACGAACCTCCTGTGTACCAAGCGAGGTAGTTAACATCTCCTAGCCACCGCTATAATGATAAGAGAGAGAGACACGCAAACTCCACATATACAGCAGGCGTCAGGGTTGGGATCGAACCCACGACCTCCTCCATACCAGCCAAGGTAGTTAACATCCCCTAGCCACCGTTATAATGATGAGAGAGAGACACGCAAACTCCAAATATACAGCAGGCGTCAGGGTTGGGATCGAATCCCACGAACCTCCTGCATACTAGCCGAGGTAGTTAACATCTCCTAGCCACCGCGGCACCCCCCCCCCCCCGAACTCGTGACTTCCCCGCCAAAATGGTTCCAATTTTATCAACCCCCCCGGAGGGATTGTGAGCCACGTCCCCACCGTCCCCACCCCAGCGCGATCATCCGCTGAGCCACCTGGCCGGTGAGATTGTGTGGTTTTAAAACACACCTGAGTGAGGGGAGGTGGGGAGGGGGTTGTGTGAAATAAGTAGGCGAGGGAGGTTTTGTTGTAAATTGCTGGAGGAAAATTGCACTTAATCCATCGCCCTATGGGCCCTTGCAGATTAGCGCTTCCCAGTACTTAATGTTGAGTCGAAATTTAAATTACTCCCGGAATTAAAAAATACACGAACAGAGGAAAATAAAAAAAAAATAGGTGGCATTTACAAGCACAATTATACCTATACATTGTAAGCGATTGCAAAAATAAATTACCCCAATCGGGGGACACGTTTTGTTCCTGCAGTCACGAGCCGGCGAGGGTGGACCGTGACCTGAATATACCGTCCGCACATCCACCTTCATCGTCGTCATCACCAACAGCCACGGCCTATCTACTGCTGGATGAAGCATCCCCACAACACCGTCCCTTGTAGGCCCCATGCCACAATGAGGTCTCGCTCCTTCGTGCACACGAACGGATCTGATCGACGCTGTGTCGCCACCACAGTGATTATCCTCTCAGACGCGCTCAATCCCTCAGCTGCAATTTTCTGTCACTGGTCTCTTCTTCAGGCCATCATCGCTGATAGCGGCACATGAGACAAAAAGGGCACTAACTTTCCGTAACGGTCAATATTATGACTTCCAATCTGTCTTTCTTCTCCGATCCCGTTCCCCCCACCACCACCTCGCTGTAATTCCAAGCCCGCATCTCTTCACGCTTCTTTTCGCACTTTTCACCTGTTGTTCCATTATCTTTGTCAGCGACCGCGCTTCTGATCCCCCACGGCAGGCCGTACGCACCGACCAAACAGCTTTATTCTTCAGGCACCATCGGTTTATTGATTTTCGCGATAAAGAAAAAAGAATTCAGACATATCCTCGAAACGACGAGACAGGAATTACTGGAAACCCGCCAGTAATGCGTCGTTTACCCCGACCCAGCGAGGCACAGCGAGGTGGTGGCTGTGGTGTTTGTCGAGGCGACTGTCAAGCGGACGGCGAAGAAGAAACCGCAGCCTTGTCACGGGTGTCACACGAGATTAGAGGGCCCTTTTCCGAAGGAAGTGAGCCCTCGGACAACGCCCACGTCCCAGGCTACATCAACACCAGTTCCGGGAAGTGCTCATCAAAAGGACGCAAAGGATTCTTCGAAAAGTCCAAACTTTTAACTCCTCATTTTTAACTCCTCCATTTGATGTTGAAAGCACGAACGCGTCAGCCATGTCCATCCGCCTGTCTGTCCGTAACATGGCGGCCGCGAAAACTCTCGCAGAGATGATCCGCTATTAATGACACGCTTGTATAAAGTGGTGTTGCTATTAGCGGCTTACCCCGCTCTCCGCCATGTGGCCTCCGCTTCAGCAATTAACACCTCCTGCTTACAAGGCCCACGGTCAACCCCCAATCCATGGGTGTTGCTCCTCCTTGCTTGGAATTCTCTTCCGCTAGACCTCTGCGCAGATGAGGCTGCTCCGGCTCAAGTCAAGCCTAAAGACGAATTAGTTTTCCTGTGCACACAGTAAAAATATGTTATTTATTTTACTCAACCCCTTTTAATTATATTTATTTCTGCGGTTCCATGTATACACTATATCCAGTAAATGCACATTGTATTTTTGTTGTATAATACTCGACGGCAAAAACCAGTGCTAAAAGGGTTAGCCTAGCCGGCCAAGGGAAGCGTCACAGCCCCTCTTCTCCCGGTGGCATCATTACGTTGTGACGTCACAAAACGATGTCACATGGTGCACGACGTGTGACGTAGCCGCGTGGCTTGAAACGTGACGGAATTGCAGCCAGATTCCATGCAGAGTATGATGCTTCTTAGACATCATCAAGACGCGGAGACAACGGTGCCAATGTAATAACATGAAAAGTGAGTGCGCTAAGATGCATGGAAAAAATAATATTCTTGGAATTACACCGAGACAGGAAGAACAACACGTGGATCAAAGTTAGGCAAATTAGAGGCATCATTCTGGATTCTTCCGTCGCTAAAAAAAATGAGTGTTCGGCTATCGCTGGCTTGAAGTCAGTTTTTATTTTGTGGTTTCTCACATGGAGGACGAGTCTGATCCTAGACTGACAAATGCGGTCACAGATCTTGCGAGTGCAGTCGTTGTTGCAAGTGTAGTCATCACATCGACTGTTAAAAGTGGGCTTGAGCAAGACACATCGCGGTGAGAAGGGATGATGGCCAACAGACTGGCAGCCAAGACAAATGACGGAACGACAGCCGAAGGACAGAGCGCACCCCCCAGAGGACAAAACCACCGCGGAGATGGAGCGATGAGATCAGCTCGTACGCACGATTTTGGCGTTGGACTGCGAGATTTGGCGACGGCGTGTGTGGAGGTCTCCATCCAGCAGTGTGGATAAGACCACGGGCTCATGATGATCATAATGACGATGAAGGTTAATTGCAGGCATTGGAACAAAATGACAGCAAGACCAAGAGTTGGTAAACATCCAACGGTCGCTCTCACGAATTGACTTTAATACGCGCATTAAAATGCCAACATTGGCGACAATGCGCCGCGTTTGTGCGTACGTGCGCGGGTGCCCAAATGTTTGTTTGTATCCACGTGCTTGTACGTGCGTGATTGATTGTGAGTGTGTGTGTGTGCATAAAGCACCCCGGGGCATTGTACGAGAATATTTAAAGAACACACATAACGCATGATGTGAGCCTGTCACAAGCAGGCAAGCACTTACGTGCCAATAAAACACAACCCCAAGAAGCACACACACACACAATGGCAAAACAAGTATTGGTAGCTGCCAAGAGAACTACCTACCAAGAGCAACCTCCTTCCTGCTCACATGCAAGAGACACCACCTGCCAAACGTACACTCAACAATTCGTTGAAGGAACATCAAGAGGTTTTTTTTTGGGCAACCCGTCTGCCTTCCACCGAAGCGTACGGTGCGTGGTGCAAGCGCCAAGCGCGCGTCTCCGAGACATTTTGTTCGACACGAGAACGGAATCTGAATATCTGGCACGGCCAGAGAGATCAGCCAGGGACGAGCGGAAGAGGAGGTCGGAGGTGCCACCGGAGCGAGGCTGGCGACATCGCGCAAAAACAAATGGGCCTCATTTATCAGGAGTATTTTTTTCCCAGCTCGCCGGTAAACTGTGGTAGGTGCAGCGTCGGTCGCTAGGTAGCCATGAGCCATAGCGAGAGGTATGATGATGTCCTGTGCCGCGTGCGGGAAAACATTTTGAGGACAGACCCGGCTGAAATGAAGAAAAATTGAGCCACGCACGCGACGTTTTCCCAGCGTTCCACCTGAATGAGTGAGAATGCTCTGGCTGTGGTTGTTGCTGCTGTGGGGGAGGAGTGGAGGGGCGGGGGAGGGGGGAGTTAGGTTAATGGATCGGGAGATGATCCAGGATTTGTCACTTGAGAGTGGAGCGCTGCAGGTGGCTGGGAGGTGGGATTTGCGCCGTCCGTTTACGGATGGCTTCACCTTCACGGAGGGCCCCAGAAGCTGGCGGCGGTGGCGGCGCGTCCTGCCCACGGCAAAAACCACGGCTGAACAACCAGCTCTGTAGCATGGGGGGGGGGCAGGGGGTGGGCTAGAGGGGGCTGAGGCTCCACCCCCACACCCCCTCCCCTCCTCCCTCCCCCTTGCTAAACGCTCTGCACCCCCCCCCCTTCCCCCTTCTACATTCCCATCGTCCAGCGAAGCTGTGAAACACAAACATCGGAGCGTGCAATCAACGCGATCGTTTTGACGGCGACTGAATATAGAAGGTTCACAGCTCGCGAAGGACCCCGCGGCTCAATGGCTTCGATTGAGATCGCCGCTGTTCAAACGCGAGCAGGGCACGCGAAGAAGAGAAACATTAACCCGTAAAAACTAAGTTTTTCACTATAAATCCTTTATATGCGTGGCGGCTAGAGTCCTCTCGTCTTCTGGCTTGAGATGGCTGCCACCTATGGGTCAGATGATTGCCTGCCACCATTAAGCAATTGGTAATTAAATATAAAATAATTTTCCTAAAAAGTGTAAAGTTATGGAAAAAAAATTTCACGAAAATAAATTGTCACGCACAACGAGTCTGTGTGCAAAATGTCAGCTCGATTGGATCACGGGAAGCGGGTTATAAGACGACCGAAAGATTTGCACGGTCGTAAGCGCGCAAGCAAGCAAGCAAGTGAACTTAATATGAAGGATTTAAAAAGACGACGGTTCCAGGTCACGAAATGTGTTGCTCACACGCAACGTGAACCCGATGTGCTGCGCTGTCCTTCTTTGTAATCACGTGATGCTCGCGTGATTACAAAGAACGCTTCCGCAGGAGTTGCAGGGGGCCCGGACAAAGTGAGTTTCACTCCGACACAGACCCACGGGGGAGCGAGCGAGCGATCGACAAAAGTCGATCACATCTGATACTCGTAACTGTTTAACGTTGCACATTTGTTTTAAAGTTTTTTTTTTCATATTGACTTTGTAGTGCCTGCCCTGATTGTTTGCATGCCCCCCTACCCCACCCCCCCCCAAGTTTAAACAAAGTCACGCAAATAGTATTGTGAACAACCCAAATAAATGGCTGAAACAACAACAACAACGACGGCCATGTTACTGCTAAGCGTAGGCGATGCCACCATGGTGGGTGTGCCAGCCTAGGTGCACTTTGAGGCCACGTGAATTGTCAAAAGTTTGCTGGCAGGAAATCATGGAACAGGCTCAGGTGTTATGAGTTTATGACTGATGTGACTGACAGATGCAGCCAGCCACCTGTACCAACTTGGGACGCAAACCCACGAACAAAGACACAGATCCCCCGTATAGCCTTAACAGACTGCTAGGGCAAGTGCTGTTAGTGAGCACCTTTGAAGGCCGGCACGGCACACGAGGGCGTGGATGGTCAACACCATACTCGGCCGCCTTTGTCTCCCCAGTGACGATGTTTACACACTGCACCAGGTACTCATTTGAGACTGAGTCGACCTAGGGGGGGGCAGAATTGGTTCAGATAATCGTCACTGGTGTTGGCCGTGAGCGGGAATCGAGCTCGGGTCGCCAGGTTCATAGCGCAGCACGCTAAACCGCTACACTACCGCTCCCCAGCACACACATGCATACACACACACATGCATGCTGCATTTGTATCTACACACGTTAGCAATTGCTAAATGAACCGGATAATTGGTCATTAAATGTCCCATTCAACCCACTAGTTGGGGCACCTTGTGGTGCCAGCTAAATACTGATCAGGGAGGGGGGGATGACAGGGGGACTGGCTCCAGGGATGGGATTGTGTGGCATGGGGTTTTGACAAATGAACATGGAGAGGGGGGTCGGCGACTGATGACCCACCACTCCGAGTCACGTGCCAGTCGCCCCTCAACTCATTTTCTCGCAGCGCCCTCCTTTCTAGCAGCCCCGCCACTCGCTCTGCGGAGCCTCACTCTGCCAGTAAGATTCTTCAGGAGAGCCTTCCTCGGGAACTGAATAAAGCCGCTGTATACCCAGTGTCTGAATAAGCTCGTTTTTTTTTCGATTAAAGCTTTCGTGACTGCAGGGATTCATCTTCTTGGTTCTTTCGGTAAAGTCACGTAGAAGGGAAGTAATAAAATAATAAAAAATAAAACATAATAAAATTATTCTCACGACGTTTCGGCCACAACGCAAGTAGCCGTCCTCAGGTGAAAACCAGGTCTGTCGAGGCGACAGCGTCTGAATGAAACAGCACACGCGCTTGGGGCATGTATATAAGCTGGGTTGGAAGGGGGGAAGAAAGGGGGAGCCTTGAAAAAAATAATATGTTTTATTTTTATTATTTTATTACTTCCCTTCTACGTGACTTTACCGAAAGAACCAAGAAGACTCGTTCTTTTTATTTTGTTAATTTACTACGCTGGTCTACACAGGACGGCCTCACCGAATCTCATAACTCCCTTTCAGGAGGGTCCTGCCAAGTTTTTTGCTGGTGGACAGCAACGACCGTTGAGCGTTTCCCGTTGAAGCAGCATTTTCAAATTTGGAACCACGATGCCGGCACGCGATGACCTCCCGTTCTTTTTGAATGACACCACGGGAAGTGTGCTGAGTGTCCGCCGCTGTGAACATCTTACACGCAGGCTCTCCTGCGTCCAACGTTACGATTCACTTCTTTTGGGTCAGATTTCACCGAGGAACGGACGGCGAGTAAAATATTTCATTGCCGACGCAAGCACGGTAATAACCAGGGCGGCTTTCCGGATCCGAAGCGCGAACCTCTCCCTGCAACAAGCGGCGAATGCGAAACTAGCCTATTGTTATTTTTTTTAATCCTTTATATTAAGTTCACTTGCTTGCTTGCTTGCGCGCTTACGACCGTGCAAATCTTTCGGTTTTTAACCCACTTCCCGTGATCCAATCGAGCTAACATTTTGCACACAGACTCGTTGTGCGTGACAATTTATTGTCGTGAAAAATTTTTTCCAAAATTTTCCACTTTTTAGGAAAAAAATTTTTATATTTAATTTCAAATACCAATGTGATAAAAATGAAACTCTTACTCAAGAAAAACAGAAATGAATAATAAAATAAAACCGATGCCACGCATATAAAGCATTTATAGTGAAAAACTTTGTTTTTACGGGTTAATTTTTACCAGGTAAGGCCAACTGAGCTGTACAGCTCTTTGTCAGAAGCAACCTGGCCACAAATTGATAGCACAAGGAAGTGGCTTATCACGCAGACATTTATAGCAGCCAAATAACTCAAAATGCGTGCTTCTAATTGCGGAGATAAAAACCGGAGGGCCTGGAGAAAAATCCACGCGACCACGGGGAGAACTTCCAAACTCCAAATACACAGGCGTCAGGGTCGGGATCGAACCCACGACCCCCTGTATACCAGGCGAGGTAGTTAACATCTCCTAGCCACCGTGATGATGATGATGAGAGAGAAAGACACACGAACTCCAAATATACAGCAGCAGGCGTCAGTGTCGGGATCGAACCCACGACCTCCTGTATACCAGGCGAGGTAGTTATAACATCTCCTAGCCACCGTGATGATAATGATGAGAGAAAGAAAGACACGCGAAATCCAAATATACAGCAGCAGGCGTCAGTGTCGGGATCGAACCCACGTCCTCCTGTATACCAGGCGATGTAGTTAACATCTCCTAGCCACCGTGATGATGATGAGAGAGAGAGAGACACACGAACTCCAAATATACAGCAGCAGGCGTCAGTGTCGGGATCGAACCCACGACCTCCTGTATACCAGGCGAGGTCGTTAACATCTCCTAGCCACCGTGATGATAATGATGAGAGAAAGAAAGACACACGAACTCCAAATATACAGCAGCAGGCGTCAGTGTCGGGATCGAACCCACGACCTCCTGTATAGCAGGCGAGGTAGTTATAACATCTCCTAGCCACCGTGATGATAATGATGAGAGAAAGAAAGACACGCGAAATCCAAATATACAGCAGCAGGCGTCAGTGTCGGGATCGAACCCACGTCCTCCTGTATACCAGGCGAGGTAGTTAACATCTCCTAGCCACCGTGATGATGATGAGAGAGAGAGACACACGAACTCCAAATATACAGCAGCAGGCGTCAGTGTCGGGATCGAACCCACGACCTCCTGTATACCAGGCGAGGTCGTTAACATCTCCTAGCCACCGTGATGATAATGATGAGAGAAAGAGAGACACGCGAAATCCAAATATACAGCAGCAGGCGTCAGTGTCGGGATCGAACCCACGTCCTCCTGTATACCAGGCGAGGTAGTTATAACATCTCCTAGCCACCGTGATGATGATGAGAGAGAAAGACACGCGAACTCCAAATATACAGCAGCAGGCGTCAGTGTCGGGATCGAACCGACGACCTCCTGTATACCAGGCGAGGTCGTTAACATCTCGTAGCCACCGTGATGATGATGATGAGAGAGAAAGACACGCGAACTCCAAATATACAGCAGCAGGCGTCAGTGTCGGGATCGAACCCACGACCTCCTGTATACCAGGCGAGGTCGTTAACATCTCCTAGCCACCGTGATGATGATGATGAGAGAGAAAGACACGCGAACTCCAAATATACAGCAGCAGGCGTCAGTGTCGGGATCGAACCCACGACCTCCTGTATACCAGGCGAGGTCGTTAACATCTCCTAGCCACCGTGATGATGATGAGAGAGAGAGAGACACGCGAACTCCAAATATACAGCAGCAGGCGTCAGTGTCGGGATCGAACCCACGTCCTCCTGTATACCAGGCGAGGTAGTTAACATCTCCTAGCCACCGTGATGATGATGAGAGAGAGAGAGACACGCGAACTCCAAATATACAGCAGCAGGCGTCAGTGTCGGGATCGAACCCACGACCTCCTGTATACCAGGCGAGGTCGTTAACATCTCCTAGCCACCGTGATGATGATGAGAGAGAGAGAGACACGCGAACTCCAAATATACAGCAGCAGGCGTCAGTGTCGGGATCGAACCCACGTCCTCCTGTATACCAGGCGAGGTCGTTAACATCTCCTAGCCACCGTGATGATGATGAGAGAGAGAGAGACACGCGAAATCCAAATATACAGCAGCAGGCGTCAGTGTCGGGATCGAACCCACGTCCTCCTGTATACCAGGCGAGGTCGTTAACATCTCCTAGCCACCGTGATGATGATGAGAGAGAGAGAGACACGCGAACTCCAAATATACAGCAGCAGGCGTCAGTGTCGGGATCGAACCCACGACCTCCTGTATACCAGGCGAGGTCGTTAACATCTCCTAGCCACCGTGATGATGATGAGAGAGAGAGAGAGACACGCGAACTCCAAATATACAGCAGCAGGCGTCAGTGTCGGGATGGAACCCACGACCTCCTGTATACCAGGCGAGGTAGTTAACATCTCGGCACCGCGTGCGATACCTCTGGGACGCGCGTGGCGCAACCCAGGGGTCGCGCCGGAAAGAGCGAGACACTTTTAATAACTAAATCACTTCTCACGGAGACAAAATCCCCACGCGTTCGTTCAACACGAGCGCAAGAGTCGATCCGCAACGTCGATGAAACTTGGAATCGGACGCTCTGCCCGCCCGCCCGCCCGCCTGTCAGCCGACACACATTCCTCGCGCAGCATGGCAGGATGTTACATAACGAGGGGGTTAAACGGCGCAATAGATGATGGATGGCACAATGATCCCACTCGCTGCCTGCCTGTGTACTCAAGCGATTCGTCATATGGGTTTATGATCTTTGACACCGAGAGGCTTTTTTTTTGGCCTAATCGCGACTGGCAAGCGAAAGCCGCCGCATGCCAGTGGGATCGCTGCCAACTGCTCTCGAATGACGCGGCTGTGTTATGTATGAGGGGTGGGAGTGGTGTGGTCGCAGAGGTGGGCGCAGAGGTGGCCGCATCGCACTCTGAATCCCAGCAAACCCGACTTCCATTCCCAGCGATCGCTGGCACGGGTGGCGAGGAAAACACAAAAAAATAATTTCTGGGTGAACCCCACTACTCGTCAACCCACGCTGACCAGCGCGGTGAAGTATGGTCAAACGACTCCCCTTCTCCCCAGTAACCGACGCAACATGGGGAGGCCAGCAAACAGTAGTGGATTGACGAAGGGCTGTAAATAATCACGTGTTATATTGTTACGTACAAAAATACATGACACAAGACAATTTTTACGAAGTGTCTGACTTGTTTGAGAAATATTTATCTCTCTTCATATTCTCCCGATTTGTATCACCAGCGAAGTGGAAGCCACGCAGCTTTCTGAGCCCGTGACCCGACTGGACATCCGTGAAAAAAATTGCTTTATAGCTCATAAAAATTCCTCCAGTAAAAATAAAGATCATGATTCTGACATAGAAAAGCACTTGATTATACTTCACACACGTATATCTAAAAGTACGTGAACACATCGCGCTGCAGGATCAACCTATTATTCTGCAGTGCTGTTAAGTCTCACACTAAACATTTACCAATTCCCATCATCAGCGCGCCAAGTAATTTACCTCCCATGGAGTGCTACACTAAATCTGATGAGAAACAAGGAAAAGCACCCTCATTCTTGTGACCCAGTAAACATAGACAACATTGGGCCAATGTTGGACCAACGGTTCCAACGACATGCCAAAAAGTTGGCCCAAAATTGCCATGTTCACTGGCTAGTACGTGTAGCTTCATTTACACGCGAAGTTTTGTTTATACTTGGATGAGCGCCCAATGACATGTGACCAAATCGCCCAGAATGCACTTGCTCTCGTCACGTCTCGGATGAAGCCTGGAAAGCGCCTGAACACCATGCGAGTCCAATCGGCGTTGTGGGCAGTAGAGGGCAGTACTGCAATATCCACTGTTGTAGATTTGAAGCTTTCGTGACTGCAATGATTCATATTCTTAGTTTTTTTCAGTAAAGTCACGTAGGTAAAAATTTTAAAATTAATAAAAGTAAAATAAAAAATAAAATAAAAATCACGACGTTTCGGAGGCAACACAAGCTTCCGTCTTCAGGTGGAACCGTCACCGAAACGTCGTGATTTTTTTATTTTATTTAACTTTTATTAATTTAAAAATTTTTACCCACGTGACTTTACCGAGAAATCCACTGTTGTTCTCTGCTCTCCCCTCCACCGTCACCGACTGATCAGCGTGATGAAGCATGGTCACGTGTCCATCACGGATCTCAAGGTGTGAGCAGGCCCTCATCCAGCAGTGAATTGGCAATTGGTGCTGTACGTGCAGTAGTGAGATGTTAGCTGCCTCGACTGGTATGTAGGTCGTGGGTTCGATCCAGACCCTGACGCCTCTTCTTGGTTCTTTCGGTAAAGTCACGTAGAATGGAAATAATAAAATAATAACAATAAAACATAATAACATAATATATTTTTTATTATGTTTTATTTTTATTCTTTTATTATTTCCATTCTACGTGACTTTACCGAAAGAACCAATAAGATGAATCCCTGCAGTCACGAAAGCTTTAAATCGAAACCCTGACGCCTGTTGTAAATTTGTAGTTTGCGTGTTCTCCCCGTGGTCACGTGGACTTTTCTCCGGGTCCTCCCGTTTTTCCCTCCACATTTAGAAACATGCGTTTAGAGTATTTGGCTTCGATACATTTCCATGTGATAACCCACTTCGTTGAGCTGTCATTTGTGGCCCGGTTGCTTCTTAGAAAGAGCTAGAAAGCCGGGGCCTTACCTGATAAAATAAAAAAAATAGTTTAGTTTCAGAGTGCCTGATGAGACAAAGGTCTCCTTTTGCAAGGGCAACCTGAGATACAAAACAATTGTAAAAGTAAGAAAGGTGCCTTGAACTTTGCTTTGCATGACTCCCAGGATGCAAAACAAAGAACAATGCAACATCTCTCAGTGGAGAAAGAAAACAGACAAACAATAGGATAATTAAAATCAACAAAGATGAGAAAAAAAACTGCACGTTCCCATGAAAAATACATATCAAATACACCGCATTACGCATGTGCGTGGAGCGGTTAGCGCACTGAGCTGCAAACCTGGCAAACCGAGTTCGATTCACCGGCCACAGCTGCCATCATCGGTGGCGAATGATCTGAGAACCAGTCCCTGGCTTCTTACGCAACACGCAGCGATCAGTGTGGTGAAGTATGGTCGAAACAACACCGCGTTTGCCAACACGGCATGGGGAGACTTTCGTCCGGCATTGTATTGGCAAAGGTGGGGGGGGGGGATAATAAATTCCCTTAAACAAAAATAGCACAGCCATCGCTACTGCAGCAGTTGTACATCCGTCAGACTGCCGTGCTGCTCACACAAGCATCGACAAAGCTGGTCCCAACCAGGCGGTGCAATTCCACGGTATTATGACAGGGCACAGTAGACACGTATCCCCTTCCACGCAGTGCTGCAGCCTCATTATATGTCATCAACAGGTGGCACTCATTTTCTCAACCCAGGAGTAATGGCCATGATGATTAATACGATTGAGTCGAGTGATGAATGGATGATTGTGATGATGATGAGATAATTATTGAGCCGATGAATGGATGATGATGATGGTGGTGGTGGTGGAAATAGTGGAGATGGTATGATTATAGATGATGTACGTCATATGGATGATGATTTACGATGGTTGGTGTATGATGATGACGATTATTGAATCTGATGGAATATTGTTGATAGATAATGATGGTGTCATCACCTCTTTCTAGTGGCCATTGCTCTGGTGACCCAATTATATTTAGAGGGTCAAATTGATACCTTGACCAAACGGCACAAAATGCATCACTCTGCATGAGCGATCTGCCCTGGCACTGGTGATAGATGGGACCGACATTTGGAAGCACTGATCCGTCACTTTTCGCGGATGCACTATCCAGCTCTCTGTTGAATTCTCGGGGTTGCCATGCGCGTTGTACAGAATCACTTGCGAACATTTGGCTCCACGTCCCGGCAGCTTATGTCCCCGAACAACACGTGGTCCAATCCGCCACCGCATCAAAGAGCCTTGGCAAGTTTTCCCCCAAAAAACTTGATGGACAAACAAACACGCGAATTGGAATAACGCCGAATGACAATCAACCGGCACATTACCGCAAAATGAACAGGTCTTCTCTCTGCACGCTCACACACAAACCGTAAACCAAGATTCATTCTCCTAGATGCAAGTCCCGACACCTCTCTCTCCTGGCCGGCTGGCGTGAGATCAAACAAAGCAGGGCTGGGAAGAGACGAGCGAATAAAAAGAAGAGGGGTGGGGGGAGGAGGAGGTTTGAGAGGAGCAGTGGATGGAGAATGGGGCTTCGGAGGGCGTGATTAAATCGGTAATCACCGCAGACGTGTCTGACGCTCGTTCCCACAGTCAGATGTGAGGCATTAAAAAAAAAATGGGGCGACCACCACTTAGCCACAATGTTTTTGCCCAGAGCTCAAAGCAAGAGCGAGCGAGCGAGAGTGTGCGTGCGCGCGCGCGCGCGTGTGCATGTGTGTGTGTGCGTTTCTTTTTTGACGAGCATTCAAAACTTCGGCAGTAACACAGCCGTGGGGCCAATGGTGGCAGGCGGAGCGAGAAGATCGAGTGCGACTCAGCTGGAGCGACGGAGCGAAGCGAAAACAAATAACCGCCGCGGCCGTGATTTACGGCCAAACCGGAACTCCGGCTGTAATTTATGGCTTGACTAATTAAGTTCACGCAACGTGCAAACAACTAATCGGAAATTAAGGCATTTTAGTTAATTTTTACACTTTGGGATTTCAGGGGGGAGGGCGGAGGTTATCACTACTATGAGGCAAGAATGTCTGTCTGTGTGTCACGCGCGTGACGTCACTCCACATGCCGCACCCCCCCCCCCCCCCGTCATTAATATGCATGAGCGGGTGGATTTTTACACTCACGCAGAAGGTCGAGCGGAAATACCAAAAAAATTAGCAAATTCTTTTTAAGTTTGACGTTTCTTTATTCAAAGTGAATCTAATAAATAATTCTACGCAGCAACAAAGTGGATTTGGTGTCTTTATTTATTTCTTCAGCACTTGAGACAAAAGGTAAGTTTAATTTATGCTTCTACATTATGGTAAAATAGACATTTCTCGGTGATTTTCCAGATATGTTATTGAATTCCAATTTATTTCAACCCCAGCGATCGAAAGCAGAAGAGAATAAAGTATCAGAGCGCTGAATTTGAACAAATTGAAGGTCAGTTATATACAATGCTGCAGTGACATGAAGTGAGGTGTTTTATGACGTAGCTTGGTGCAATATTCACTGCCATTAATACAGTGCTACAGTGAAAATGTTTGATTACGTACTTTTGTGCAAGGTTCACTGAATCTGCTCAATTTTTTTGTAAATATTACAGCTTCTGTCCTAGGATTGGCAAACAAGCTAGTTTTTCAGAATGGGTCTGCATGCATTGATTTTTGACTGAATGTATAAAAATAATTAGGCTGCTTCCTTTGGAAATTAAAAATACAGCAAAACCATCGCAAGCTAAAATAAATCATCGACTCAACATATTGAACACCTCACGTGGTCATGTGGCCCAAGGGGTGAATAGTAAACACCCTGATTCATAATTTAGTGTCGGGTTACTGGTTGGGAAAAAAAACAAAGTGTAAAGTGAAAGCCCTGCCCAAGAACTGAGCCACCGCTGCTGAGATCCTGAGTTCTAGCCCAGGTTTTATCCACCCCTGATTAAGCCAGGTTTTCAAGTGCAATGAGCCGATGGTGTTAGCCCTGTCAAAAAAACGTCTGCACGGGAAAATAATTTCTAACCCCCCTTTCATTTGGTCTGTCACTCAGACTCAGTTTGAGCAAATTCCTGCTCTGAAATTTCCACAAAAAAATATTGAGTTGGACTCTCATATGATGATGAGTCGGAAGGAAGGTGCTGCCACCCTTATTCTGTGTGTGGACCAGAGGTCACGTGAAGGGATCTCGAAGGTAGCACTGCATTATTCACTTTGGTGTGGCGGTACTGCAATGCTCTACAAGAGATGAGAATAGAGTTATAGTCTCATATGACACGAGACCTTGAGCACAACCAGAGGAGGGGGGGGGGTAAACAATCTACGAATGGAAATCCCGCCTTCGTTACTTCCCTAGCTCTCATTTATAGGCCTTAAATGACAACACTAAGAATACCCAACACGTTCAATCAGGCTTGTCTCTAGGGCATTTTCACTACTTGAGGATGAAAAAATTAACCCGTAAAAACAAAGTTTTTCACTATAAATCTTTTATATGCGTGGCATCTGTTTTATTTTATTATTCATTTCTGTTTTTCTTGAGTATGAGTTTAATTTTTATCACATTGGTATTTTAAATTAAATATGAAAAAAAAAATCCTAAAAAGTGGAAAATTTTGGAGAAAAAAATTTCACGAAAATAAATTGTCACGCACAACGAGTCTGTGTGCAAAATGTCAGCTCGATTGGATCACGGGAAGTGGGTTCAAAACGACAGAAAGATTTGCACGGTCGTAAGCGCGCAATCAAGTGAACTTAATATAAAGGATTTTTTTAAAAGTGTCAGTTTGCCCGGCACCAAACGAGACATCTGTAGCAGGGCATGCCAGACGACTTACAGCCACCGAGTATGGGCAGGAGGCAATTGAATGAACCTCAGAAGTAGTTCTGTGAAGTCGTCTTCCCGTGGCTAATACATGGGGTGATACAGCACTGCTTTCCCAAAGCGCTCCAAATGGGAATGTATCCACGTCATGCGAAATAAGCAATATATAAAAATACTTTTTTTTAAAAACACGCTTTAATGAAATGTACCGTACGAGTAATGGCAGAACTCCACGACTCCAGGAAGTGGCCCCGAGGCTTGCCACGACGTAAGGGGCCGTGGTGATTTATAGCCAACGTGAGTTGAGCATGGACAATTAGAGCCAAGGCGAAACATAACATATAAAAAATAATGTGAAAACATTTTTTTTTTATTTTTAATTATAGAATATAGTATTGTCATCATTAAGACATAAGTATCCGAAGTTTGCAGTCGTTACCACATTGGGAAGTAGGTTAAAATAGTTACAAGGTTTGAGGATACGACAACAACAACAGACAGAGTGAGTTAATACAAAGCGTGTAAAAAGATTGTTTGAAACAATTATGATAGAATATAGTATTGTCATCAGTAAGTTACAAGATTTGAGGATGCGACAACAACAACGACAACAACAACAACAACAGATAGAGTGAGTTAAATAAAAGCGTGTAATTAAAAAAGAAAATTGAGCAACTGTTATCTAATGGTAGGTTTTTACCCTTTTAACTGGTACAAAACTGACACCTTTATTCAAGGCATCATGTTTGCAATGACCACAACACAAGTAGTCAATAAAGCAAACAAAAAGAAGCAACTCTGATAAGGATAATAATATGCACTGTCCTTGAAGTTGATTGGACAGTGCATATTATTATCCTTATCAGAGTTGCTTCTTTTTGTTTGCTTTATTGACTACTTGTGTTGTGGTCATTGCAAACATGATGCCTTGAATAAAGGTGTCAGTTTTGTACCAGTTAAAAGGGTAAAAACCTACCATTATATTTTGCCACTGGTAAAAGAGATCTCATAGTGTGAACTGTTATCTACTTGAGGAAAAGATCAATAGCACATGCATAGAGTGTTGTTTTTACATGAAGATATCATCATCATGAGGCATCTATCTACTGCTGGATTAAGATCACAATTTTTTTTTATCACATACAGATATGACTTGTGCAATTAAGGATGGTTTTAAGTGTTGGGTTACTGGTTGCAATTGCGCTGAAGAGCAATTGCACGCTGGGTAATCTATGTTGCAGGTCCCGAGTCAATGGTGAAATTCCACATTGCCATGGCAGGCTGCCGTTAAGTACGGCATCCGGTCACGACTTACCACCAGGTAGTGCCACTCTACAAATGGGTACTCGATTTACCGACCACACATAACGTTGAGAGTGATGATGATGACCGCTGACAGTGATAATAATGAATGATGAGGATAATGATGATCATGATGATGATAATGGTGACAATGATGGCGATGGCGACAATGATGAGAGTATCTCTGAGTAGCGATAAACGTTTCAGGAGGGCCCTGCTACATTGGGATATTTGGGTAATTCCATGAACGAGTGTTTGGCTTCACGTGGGAGGAAAACATCAAGCATACCAGGTTCAACGCTCAAAGCTCCACACGGATAGATTCAAGAATCTATTACTGTACCGCCATCTCCTGGTCACCTCACAGCCCAAGCTTAAATCACCTGGCAATGTCGGGCAGTCCCCAACCACCAGGGCCATACCTGCTTAGCTTCCAAGAGCAGAAAGGAACGGGGGGCATTCAAGCCGATTTAGGTCACAGCATAAAGGTTAACCCAGAGCGGAGAGGTCGCCATACGGACCCCCAAAACGTTGCCAGAAGTCGCTCGGCAGACTTTTTAAAGTCGCCAAAAATGTCACTCGACCATTTACCAAGTAGCGTGATCTTATACGTAGCAAACCAACACGAGATCCTTAACGTGACACCTCGAGAAACACCGATTTAAAACATAGAATCATCATTTTCTTGGTTCTTTCGGTAAAGTCACGTAGAAGGGAAATAATAAAATAATTAAAATAAAACAGAGTAAAAACATAATAAAATACAATAGTGAGAATTGTATTTTATGATGTTTTATTTTATTTATTTTTTTATTTCCCTTCTACGTCAGTGAGAATTGTATTTTATTACGTGTTATTTAGTTTTAGTTTTTTTTTCATTTTATTATTTCCCTTCTACGTGACTTTACCGAAAGAACCAAGAAGATGAATCCCTGCAGTCACGAAAGCTTTAAATCGAAAAGTATCATCATCGTCCCGCCAAAGTCGAGAACAGATCCCAGCAATGGAGTGAGGGCGTCACCTACAGCGTGCTGCCTGTTACTGCTGCCCACAGTGTGAGCATCAGCACGATGTGATGGGTCAGTTTGTTCCTCACCGATAACATCACAGCGGATGGGGGGCGGGGGGGGGGGCACTTTCGCCGATGAGACATCATCAGTGCGTGAGGGCCGCCATACATTTGAAACCAGTGTGGGTTTGACAGCAGCACGGTGATGATGATGGGGGTGGGGGGGTGTTTACACTTTTGTGTATTGTAGGAGGAACGCACGCCAGGGGTCGCACTAAAAGCCATCAGGGGCCACACTAAAGGTCACCAGGGGTCACACTAAAGGCCGCCAGGGGCCGCACTAAAGGTCACCAGGGGTCACACAAAAGGCCGCCAGGGGTCACACTAAAGGCCGCCAGGGGTCACACTAAAGGTCACCTGTGGCCACACTAAAGGTCACCAGGGGTCACACTAAAGGTCACCAGGGGCCGCACTAAAGGCCACCAGGGGCCGCACTAAAGGTCACCAGGGGTCACACTAAAGGCCGCCAGGGGCCACACTAAAGGTCACCAGGGGTCGCACTAAAGACTGCCAGGGGCCACACTAAAGGCCGTCAGGGGCCGCACTAAAGGCCGCCAGGGGCCGCACTAAAGGTCACCAGGGGCCGCACTAAAGGCCACCAGGGATCACACTAAAGGTCACCAGGGGCCGCACTAAAGGCCACCAGGGGTCGCACTAAAGACTGCCAGGGGTCGCACTAAAGACCGCCAGGGGTCACACTAAAGGTCACCAGGGGCCCACTAAAGGCCACCAGGGGCCGCACTAAAGGTCACCAGGGGTCACACTAAAGGCCGCCAGGGGCCACACTAAAGGTCACCAGGGGTCGCACTAAAGACTGCCAGGGGCCACACTAAAGGCCGTCAGGGGCCGCACTAAAGGCCGCCAGGGGCCGCACTAAAGGTCACCAGGGGCCGCACTAAAGGCCACCAGGGATCACACTAAAGGTCACCAGGGGCCGCACTAAAGACCGCCAGGGGTCGCACTAAAGACCGCCAGGGGTCGCACTAAAGGCCGTCAGGGGCCGCACTAAAGGCCACCAGGGGTCGCACTAAAGGTCACCATGGGTCACACTAAAGGCCGTCAGGGGCCGCACTAAAGGCCGTCAGGGGTCGCACTAAAGGCCACCAGGGGTCGCACTAAAGGTCACCAAGGGTCACACTAAAGGCCGTCAGGGGTCACACTAAAGGCCGCCAGGGGTCGCACTAAAGACCGTCAGGGTCACACTAAAGGTCACCAGGGGTCACACTAAAGACCGTCAGGGGCCGCAAGATCCTCCCAAAGAAGAATCAAACTCAGGAGTGAATATGTATTTGGGTAAAGTGTTCGGAATGGTTGCGCAATTATTTATCGCGCTGTGCTACGAACCCCATCAACCCCAAGTTCGATCCCCATCCACAACGAACACCAGGGGCGAGTGATATGTGAATCGGTCCCTGGGCCTGAAGTCCCACCTATCACATCGCCTGGAGTGAGCAGAGTGGTGAAGTATGGTCATAAACAAAAAAAATACTCCCATCACCGACACGGCGTCGGGATTGATCCCTCTAAATGAAGTGTTGTTGGTGGAGATATCAATTCAGCAGTGGAGGGGGGTGTAGTGCAGCTGTTCTATGAGCACGTGGATATTGAACTTCTTTCGCACCGTACGTTGCCAACCGTGCTCATCGGATAGATCCCCCGCGTAACTTGGAAATGTCGCGTCGATGTCGTCACTGTGTGTGTGCATCGCTGTCAAGTTGCGTGTCGACATGAACGTCGCCCTTTGCTCGTCCATAGTTCAGGTTTGTTGGCTTCGATCGCCTAAATATCAATGCGTCGTTAAACCCGCCACCATCCGACACAGGCAATTCGTAAGTGTTGTCACGTAAACAACGTTGCCAATTCGTTACAAGTACAGCAACGCCGGTGTGCTGTACTAGTAACTGGTACTCAGATTGTAAATGTTGTGGATTTGCTCTCCAACACACCGGTGTGCTGTACTAGTAACGAATTTCGATTTAAAGCTTTCGTGATTGCAGGGATTCATCTTCTTGGTTCTCTCGGTAAAGTCACGTAGAAGGGAAGTAATAAAATAATAAAAATAAAACATAATAAAATAATTATCACGACGTTTTGGCCACAACGCAAGCAGCCGTCCGCTGTCTCCCCGACAGACCTGGTCTTCACCTGAGGACGGCTGCTTGCGTTGTGGCCGAAACGTCGTGAGAATTATTTTATTATGTTTTATTTTTATTATTTTATTACTTCCCTTCTACGTGACTTTACCGAAAGAACCAAGAAGATAGTAACGAATTGACCACGTTCTGTTTACGTGACAAAACTTACTAATTGGCTGTGTGGGTTGGTGGCGAGTTTAATGACGCATTTATATTTAGGCGATCTAACTAAAAAAACTATATCGTGGATGATATTGGTTGCGAAAACCTACTGCGTGTTAAACTGACCCTTTGCTCGTTTTAAAAGAGTCGGAGTTACAGTCCGTGCAGCAACATTTACAAAGAGTTTGGCATATTCGGGCACGGGTGGTGGTGATTGTATAGGTGCTCGCTAACAGCTCTTGCCCCAACATTATGTTAAGGCTAAACGGGTGATCTTTGTCTTTGTATAGTAGTTGTGGTTAAACAGTTAAGGATGGGAATTTTAAAAAAATGTCTACAAACAAGGCCTCCTCCAAAACAACTACAATATAGGCTCCCGGCTCACCTTATCAAACTTAATCAACACGGCGAGAGGGATGATGCCTTTACCCAGTGGTGAATTGTCAAAAGGGGCTGACGTTTTTATTTATTTACAAAAAAAATTTTTGTCATGAACAATCGATAAATAACGAGGCTCACGCGCGCGACACTTTGCGTGAACAGCTGATGGCGTTGCTTCACAGGTCCGATAGCAACAAACAAACTCACCATCGCAGGGCTGCCTTCATGGCCCCGAACTTGTATGGATGTGCAGGTTCAACCCCAGCTTAGGACCCCGAATGGAAGTCCCGAGCGAATAATCGCATTTTCATAAATATCATTAACATTGTTCGGCATCATTTTCAGCATCCGCTGCAGTGGCCATGTTCGAGCCATTGCTGATCCACTGCTGGATGAAGGCCTCCGCAATCCGACAGCGCCTTTGCTCGCCATCTCCCATCTCGCACCTCCACACATGAGCCGACCTGAGGCCGAGTCGACCGCTTCAGATGATAATCGTCGCCGGTGTTGGTTGATTGGTTGGTGGCCGTGAGCCCGGAATCGAACTCGGCTCGCCCCGGGTTGGTTACTCGTGGCACTACGCCACCGCTCCTCGGCCAAACACCTCGCATCGTGCTGTTGCGAGCGAGCACCTATTGCTGGACATCCGTCATAAAGACCTTAATAGCTCATCTCATCCCTCCGGTATCGAATGAAACATTCTGGTTCTAAATATTCTGCGGGGGGCAAACACGGCGCTTTGATCAGACGTGGGATTGCAGCGAGCCACGCGCAACGACACGTGCACCGGCCACCATTTTATCTCCAAATTATGACGTTTTACACGCGGCACATATTTTAGGCCGAGTCCACTTAGGGGAGGCCCAGGATTAAATTATTTTTTTTTAAACGAATGTAATCGGCATACGACGAACACAAGTCTCAGACGTCCGATCAGCACGGTTGGCTGCGTACGGTGCGAAAGAAGTTCAACATGTATACGGTACATAAACAGACAGACTGGTGGTGGTGGATTAGAAGCACGTGGCCTGTGACCCAGCACGGTGGAGGCAGCAGCGAGCACAAACTCCCTTCCCGTGGGCGTCAAAGCTGTTCCATACCCTGGTTCGCCACGAGAAGGCCGCTCAACAAATGGACGACTGTAATCGCCATCTGCGTCCATCTGTACGGGGATTGAGTGTTGCCCCCTCGCGCCCGTGGGTAATCTCCAGGTGCTCCGGTTTCCTCCCGACGTGTACAATCAACGCGGCTCGCTATCACCACTATTAATCGACTGAAAACATTTAAATGACAACGCAATGCAGGGCGCTCCCGAAACAAGAGTGCACGGACTGAGTGACTTTCCCGGACACATGTTATTCAATATATGTATGTATAATAAAATACTAACCGGACCATATGAAGATGCACGCTGCGCCATGATTCAGCCAAATTATTCGTGTTCACTGATACAACCATTGGGTTCGGTGTGGTCAATCGGTGGTACACACACACACAGTGCTGTGAACCCCGGCGAACTGAGTTCGATTCTTCACCACGGCTAATTTCAGTGGTGTATGATATCCGAAGCGGTTCCGGGCGCTGCGTTCACTCACCCAGACTGACCGGCGTGGTGAAGTATGGTCGAACAACCCCCAAGACTGGTGACGTAATGGGGAGGTCTTCATCCAGCGGTGGATTAACAGAAGGAGAAAAACATTATAATTATATGACAATACAGCACAAACATCCCAATGCTTCTATAATTATTTTGTAGAGAATTATAATTTATAAATAATTATCTACAAATATTTTAATCGATTGCAATCTGCGGCAGTAACATCGCTCCCTACTGCGAAAGCCTGGCAGGACCCTCTTGAAAAGGAGTCTTGAGACTCAGTGAGGCTTCCTCTGTAAACAAATTGAATGTACGAAGTCTGCTATTATTATTATCCCTGCCACTAAACCCTCGAGGAGTGGAGCGGTGGCGCAGTGGTTAACCCGGCCACGGATCACATCAGGGGCGAGTGAAATCTGAACCCACCCACCACTTTCCCAATTTGTATCAACCCCGCACTGACCGGCGTGGTGAAGTTTGGCCAAACACCCCCACACCACCATCACCACCACCCCCGGCGTGACCCTAAACGGCATCGCGAGGAGTCCCTCGACCGACGTTGGATTGACAAATAAACCGAGAACCCATTCCATCTATCTGGAATTTCCACATTCCGTGTCAACGACGGTGTCTTAGGGGAAATCCCCAGATATTTTAATTATTTCCCCCAACACGACTGCATCTTAAGACCCTCCCACCCCCCTTTAAATCGCTGAAGAGATTCACCAACTAACATCCCTGCTCATGACGATCTTCTGAGCAACTTTATAAACAAACTGCAAATTTTAACCCGACGCCTTATTAAGTGGGGGTTAGTGGATTAATATTTTGGTTTTCTTGTCCAGCTAAACAGCTGTCCAAACCCGTCATCCAAAGAAGGGAAGGCGGTGAGCGCGTCACAAATTCCGGTAGTTCGTGTTTTTCTTTCGTTCCTGGTAACAAACACAAAAAACACCCAAGCGAGTCGCAGTCTGCGAGACCGGGCGGCGTTCTTATACGAAGCTCTGGTTGACAAAAACAACAGTGCGTAGCTGTGCATCACAGTTAACTTGTACTTATTGTTTAACACGCAACATACGTGTGTGTGTGTGTAACCATACTAATGTGGGTTGGTGGGTAACACGGCGGTCGTCGGAAGCTGATTCAGTAAGGGCCACACACCCGCACATGGCTCCGTGGAGCGAACAACGTGATCACAGGTAAGCGGCTGGGCTCGACAATTGAGGGCACGGGGCTTGGGCAGGACACGTGGCTAAGGCTGGTTTACGAAGAGTGGCAGCCGCAGAAGCCGCCGGGTTTTAAACGTCGTCCCTCGCAGAGACGGAGCGATGCAATCGGATCCGTGAATCATCATCTCTGGAGGCGACGACTTGGGGAGGCTGACTTTCATCCTAGCAGTGGATTGAGCTAGGCTGATGCTGATGATGATAATATACAAATGTGAACTTTAACAGGGCAGTTTGTATCATAATATACGTTTTACAGCACATCAAATATAGTCGCAGTTTTTTACGATTTACGCGGACAAATGTTAAGAAGATGAGGAAGTAACACGACGACAGTGTCAAGCTGCGCAGTAGGTGCACTGCTATTGCGTGTGCAGCTGCTGCTGTTGGTGTGTATCGTGCCGGGGAGCGGTGGTGCACTGGTTATCAACCACTGCGCGATTGGGTCCGATTCCCCAGTGTGGTATAACTAAATGTTGTGATTCTGGGCCAACCCGAGATCGACTGCGACCTTAAATCAGTCCGGAGAGCACCTGCCTTGCGGTGTTTGTAACACATCAGCAGTTCAGCAACCACCCTAACTCGTGAATTAACACGGGGGGGGGGGGGTGTGCTGGCGAACATCACCTTGCCCCGGCAGTCTGTGAAAGGAGAGCAAGACTTTGGCAAGAGGACACTGCAATTCAAACGCAACGCTTCATCTCCACGGACGCTCTCGCAGGACGCAAGCTGATGAAAGCCTAAGGGTTGTACAGCCGCCACTATCGCCACTCTCTCAGGTCAGTAGTAGACTGCGCATCTACGAAAGGGCCGTCCAGAGAGTGTCCACTGCGCTGTGCATTTTGACACCGTGATTCCTTACCCGTACCCGTACCCGGCCGGGTACGGGTACCCGTTCCCTACCCTACCCGAAATGAGTGACACACGGCTACTCACCGGTGACTCACGGCCTACCCGTACCCGTACCCGGCCGCACCAGGGTCGCAAACGGGTACCCGTACCCGTACCTGGCCAGGTACGGGTAGCCGGGTATCGGGTAAGGTACGGGTATCGGGTACCCGGTTGCGACCTCTGCCGTGACATAGAAGCGCGCGCGGGGTCACCCCCCCCCCCCCCACCTAAAGCGCGGGGCCGCGGGCGGTCGACCACGATTCTCCGTGCACCCGGGGGACGGCTCTCCATCTCGGTACTGTTTTAACAACAAAACCTCTAAACGCTATTGTCGGGACAAAGTCCCCAGAATTCTCAAAATAAATAGAGAGGCTAGAGATGGAGTGGATAATACGAGTTGGGGACTGGACTTTTGACCTTGGGGCCTGATAAGAAAACATTCCTTATGAATCGTTTTTTATTGGCATGTTAATAATTACACTATTCGTAGCTATTGAGTACTAGACAAACCCTTCAATAATCAATTATCTTATTACATACACCAATTTGCATTAATACCACACAAAAAAATTTAAATGTTGCTGTATGTTGAACTTCTTTCGCACCGTACGTACCATTGTGGATATTACTATTGCAGCTTGGCCAACAGATTAAACAACAGCATAATCCACCTAGTGACCCATTCCTTGACCCAATGGAATTCATTAAAGAGGCTATCGAGAGCCGGGTGTGTTTTTAAATCCTTTATATTAAGTTCACTTGCTTGCTTGCGTGCTTACGACCGTGCAAATCTTTCGGTCGTTTTTTAACCCACTTCACGTGATCCAATCGAGCTGACATTTTGCACACAGACTCGTTGTGCGTGACAATTTATTTTCTTGAAAAACATTTTCCAAAATTTTACACTTTTTAGGAAATTTTTATTTATATTAAATTACCAATTGCTTAATGGTGGCAGGCAATCATCTGACCCATAGGTGGCAGCCATCTCAAGCCAGAAGACGAGAGGACTCTAGCCGCCACGCATATAAAGGATTTATAGTGAAAAACTTTGTTTTTACGAGTTAATTTTTTTTGTATTTGCTTAGATCTTATTTACAAGCACGTGGCTGAACCCCTGTGCGCTAGTCAGGCCAGATACACCGAGCCCGCTCCACTGAGAGCCAGGATTACAATCCAGGTGTCCGCTGCCCCTGATTAAGCCGGGTTCTCAAGTGTTGAACTTCTTTCGTAGCCAACCGTGCAAATCGGAGGTGCAGGGGGAAGGACAGCAAAATAAACACACAAAACGCAGTAGCGAGTTTACGACCGCAGCCAAATCAATGTTGAAACTGGTCCAGAGTTTGCTTGTGTTGAACCAATGCTGATGAAACTATATCCGCTCCCAGAAGGCCTTGTAGTTGTCGGGACATGTAAAACAAATATTATTTGATGCAGAGGGACGGATATGTGGAGGCAGAGTATATTTTCGTATTTATTTTGTTACTGCATATTATCCACGGCTTTAATGAATGTGTTGTGTTATACAGACACAATAGGCCTACATAGAGACTCATAGACTTACAGTGAGACAAAGTAGGCTTTAATAAAGACTCAAAGACTTACACATGACTATTACATCTGACAATATATAAGGTCTCCGATTGAATGACCTTGCATTATTGTGCGAAAATTTGTGTACATACACCTATCACAACATCATTCATTAACTAAGGGTGAACCAAGTCTTTGACTGCCTTCGTCAACCAGACAATGACCTTGACGAAGATTCCACAGATTGTGCCAAAGATGTATAAAAATGCTGACTAAATGACCACTGCCCCTGTTCACCCGCAGCTCCACGTTGACAAGACCCCGCTGATGGCTCCTTTCACGACGTCGCTCCTCGCGTTCGCAGCGGCAGCGACGGTAGCGGCGGCAGCAACAACGTCGGAAACGACGAGGACGATGCCATTCCTACCGGGACACCTGGAGCATCCCGCGACGCGCCTGTGCCGCCCGTGCCCGGCCGGCGAGAGGGCGCTGACGGAGTGCACCGCAGCTCGGGAGACCGAGTGCATCCCCTGCCAGCCGGGCACCTACACGGACCGACCCAACACGCTGCACCGCTGCCTGCTCTGCCGCCGCCCCTGCGCCGGCCTGGAGCGAGAGGAGTCGAGCTGCGAGGCCGCCTCGCCACGCCGCTGCGTTTGCAAGCCCGGCGCCTACCTGGTCGACGAGCGGTGCCATCAGCACCGCGAGTGCCCGCCCGGGTACGGGGTGCACAGGCGCGGCACCAACGAGACGGACGTGGAGTGCAAGCGGTGCCTCTCCAACTACTTCTCGCTGGAAGTGCCGGGGAAGGACGGCGCGGCTCGGTTCTGCCGGCGGCACACGAACTGCCGGGAGCGCGGGCTGAAGGTCCTGCGCTTCGGGACGGGGAAGGACGACACCGTGTGTGCCAAGAACGTGACGAGTACGTTGGGGTGGTGGGTGCGTGGGGGTGGGCTGTGCGAGGGCACGTGGAGGTGTGCATGGTGTGGGTGTTTAAAAAGGTGCGTGGGGGTCTGCTCGTGTGTGTATGGGGGGCATGCGTGTGCGCGGGGGTTTGTTGCACGTGGCCTCAAGGTGCACATGGCCTGGAACAAGCGTCGTGGTGACGTCACCGCCACTTAGTGGCGAATGGCGGTTGTTGTTGTTGTTGCACTTTGAAGCGCACGCGCTCCCACACCAACTCGCGTGTGTTTTTTTTCGTGTAATGTGTGCGCACAGTGACTCGCGGCGGTCCCACTCGCACCTCCCTGCTAATGCCACCCCCCACCAAGCCCGGCGGACCTTATGACAAGCCGCGTGACGATGCGATGCCCTGGTACCACGCGTACGGCCACGTCGCCATAGTCATATGCCCCGCCATCGTCATCGTCCTCGCCATCGTCATCGTCGTCCTCATCGGAGTCGTCGTGTGGCAGCGCCGATGCTTGAGGAAAATGAAGCTGCAGAAATTATGCAACTCGGATTCACCTGTGACGCACTGGTTGATGGCGACCAAGAAAGAAGGTGCGAACGACAGTATTGTGCCACTCTTTAAACATATGTTGTGATTGTTTTCGCCATGAGTTTCCTGAACATGGCCACCCAATTCCAACCAATGGCCCTTTTCCACTGGCACATTCGAGCCGAGCCAGCGCAGGGCCCTCGTCGCATTTGCCGTGCCGAGCCAGAGCCAAACCATGGTACTCAACAAAAAACATTTGAATCTGGCTCGGGGCAAAGCAGGGCCAGGGGCGGGACTTAAGATCCGGTCGTTGTTTATGACATCAGTTCGTACTGATGGGGCGCCATGGTGGCGAGATGTTATTTCCCTCGACTGGTATGCAGGAGATTGTGGGTTTGATCCCAAACCCTGATGATGCTTGTATATTTGGAGTTTGCATGTACTCCTCATGGTTGCGTGTAATTTTCACTGGGTCCCCACACTAAGAAACATACGTTTAGATGATTTGGCTGTGGCCAATGTTATTCATAAAGGTTTTACAGGTTAGATCACGTAAATATAAAGCCACTTCGTTGCGCTATCGTGTCTGAAAAAGAGCTACATGGCCCATTGGGCTTTACCCGGTAAAAGTAAAATAGTTTTAAAGTTTAGTTTTAATACGCTGTTAGGACGTAGGCGCCGCCGTGCAGTCCGCGTGCATATCGACTCGTCGCACGTGAACGCCGACGGCACGGTTCGCCTTCCGCGGTGGAAAAAAAAAATGTACCCGTAAAAACAAAGTTTTTCACTAGAAATCCTTTATATGCGTGTTCAATGGGCCACAACCCAGCCCACATTGGTCTTTGAAACGGGCGGTTAGAGTCCTCTCGTCCTCTGGCTTGAGATGGCTGCCACCTATGGGTCAGATGATTGCCTGTCATCATTAAGCAATTGGTAATTAAATATAATAAATTTTTTCCTAAAAAGTGTAACATTTTGGAATTTTTTTTCAAGAAAATACATTGTCACGCACAACGAGTCTGTGTGCAAAATGTCAGCTCGGTTGGATCACGGGAAGTGGGTTAAAAAACGACCGAAAGATTTGCACGGTCGTAAGCGCGCAAGCAAGCAAGCAAGTGAACTTAATATAAAGGATTTAAAAACGACGCGACAGGAGTCTCGGTTTGCGCGGAGGGAACAAACGAGGTCACGAGTGCATTACTATGACCCCACGACCACGACCCCCTCCTGATGCGTGCAGGTGACAAGGTCTACGTGCTCAATGACGTCGCACTGAAGATAGGCACCGACTGGAGCCAGCTCCTGGGACAGCTGGGCATCAGCGATTGGGCCGTCTTCCAGCAGCAGCACCCGCACAGCATTCACAAGCAGGCGCTGTCCGCGCTGGAGCACTGGGCCCACAAGGACAGACACAGATGCGTGGACGACCTACGCCGAGGCCTGGAGCGAATCGATCGCAGGGATGTTCTGGACACTCTGGATGACCTCGTCGATCCGCAACTGTAGCCCCATCAGAGGGGGTGCAACGAACAGGTAGCGAGCATTTTTTGATATAAAGCTTTCGTGACTGCAGGGATTCATCTTCTTGGTTCTTTCGGTAAAGTCACGTAGAATGGGAATGATAAAATAATAAAAATAAAACATAATAAAATAATTCTCACGACGTTTCGGCCACAACGCAAGCAGCCGTCCTCAGGTGGAGAACAGGTCTGTCGAGAAGATTCAGACTCCGTCCTCAGGTGGAGAACAGGTCTGTCGAGAAGACATTCAGACTCTGTCTTCTCGACAGACCTGTTCTCCACCTGAGGACGGCTGCTTGCGTTGTGGCCGCAACGTCGTGAGAATTATTTTATGATGTTTTATTTTTATTATTTTATTATTTCCATTCTACGTGACTTTACCGAAAGAACCAAGAACAGGTAGCGAGCACTTGCCAGGATCCATTCGATGAGCATGATGGTCTGGCGACGTGCGGTGGTGCGAAAGAAGTTCGAGCGTAAATGACAAAAAATGAGGAGAGGCTTTAACCCTTTCCGGCAACAGGACAGGAGTTGTGTTAAGATGATTCAAACACCAAAGAGATACACCTATTGCAAGGCATGAAGTCTGAATTAACCGCTGAACATACTTGTGGAAAAACATGCACACAAATGTGTTCTGATAACACTGGTCAACAAAAAAAAAACTATTTTTTTATGGCCTGGACTTTTGCAGCTGTTTTAGACTAATTTCAGGGTGCTGATTCCAAATCTGATCTCAGATTTGCTCTATCACATCATTTTTATGCTATCGGCATACCCCATTTTCATTGATTTTACCCGAAATTAACTCTGTCACTTATGATTGCAAGTTGTTGCGAGTCAGTGACTGCTTTAGTGTTAAAATATGGTGCTGTATTTTTAGGATAGTGTGTTTATAATATAATTTGATGTAGATATCCACATTTATTTAACATTTTTCTTTTGCAGTTTTTATTGAAAATGCAATATTTGATATCTCAAAAACCTGATGTGATAGACAAAAACCGATGCCAGATTTGGAATCAGCACCCCAAAATTACATTAAAACCGTTGGAATACCTTATGCCAGAAAAAGTGTGTTGACCAGTGTAATGAGATATGCATTGTCTTTGAAACCGATTGGCCGACACCAGTTACAGCCTTCTTTATGGCCTTGCGTCACCGGTGTTAGACCGACACACAACCATTCGTGGCAGACGCCCGTCGTCCCTGCTAGCCACCTGCCCTGCCCAAACCCATTTACTCTTTGTTCTCGTCACTGACGATACTCTTTGACGAAAGCGGAATGTGTCCTGTTCAGGCTCCGTCCGTGTGTCATCCAAGCATAGGGGCATCACGGTGGCGAGAGGTTAACTACCTCGCCTGGTATCCAGGAGATCCTGGGGTTGGATCTCGACCCTGACGCCTGTATATTTGGAATTTGCATGTTCTCTCTCTCTCTCTCCGTGGTTACGAGGGACAATATTTTAGGATGTTACTCGCATTCGTAAAAATTCGTTTGTGATCAAGCAAGCTTGGGTGTTTTTTTGACAACATTAACACTACTAAAATTTAAGATTTTTTTGTCCGTGTATGTGTCTGAATAAGAAGAGAAATTCAAGGTCTGGCAAAACGTCAGATAATTCAAAGCAGAAGACAAGCACTCTCCCATCTAGAAAGGGCAAACAGGCACTGCAACATCCTGACTCAACATAATAATAATCAATAATAATATAATAATAATCAATAATAATATAATAATAATAATCATAATGACGATCGACGACTATGAAGACCCTTTTTTAGAAGAGGCCTGCACTGGGATGTTTGCCCAAATCTATTACAGAGAGTTTGCCTTCACGTGGGAGGAAACGGGAGAGCCCAGAGAAAACCACCACACGTATGGGGAGTGGGGGGGGGGTGACACTCAGCGATTAACCACGTTGCAGCCACACACGGCCTACAGCACCTGGCAAGCCCTGGTGGACAAACCCGACCACAGTGATGACCAGGCTCAACCTTTTTTTTTCTTGGCTCTTTCGGTAAAGTCTCGTAGAATGGAAATAATAAAATAAATAAATGAAACCATAATAAAATAATTATTTTATCATGTTTTATTTTTATTATTTTATTATGTTTTATTTTTTTATTTTATTATTTCCCCTCTACGTGACTTTACCGAAAGAACCAAGAAGATGAATCCCTGCAGTCACGAAAGCATTAAATCGAAAAATATAGGCTCAACCTTGCTTAGGGTCCGAGATGTGACGAGATTGGACGATGCATTTTGAGCGATTTGATCGTAGGCAATAGAAATAAATCTGGGATTCAACTTTGATCCGTACCAATTTGATGCCCATGCAAAATCCCCTGCACGACTGGATTGTGGGCGTTTTTACAGTTAAACGATGTCTGCTGAAAAACGTTTTCTCTCTTTCACACCTCCCCTTCCTTCCACTAGGACTACATGGAACATCTGTGCAAATAGAAATCAACGGAGGAAATTGTGTAGGTATGAACGACAGCAAGACTTAATGAAGAAAGAAAACACAAACTGTGCACTGTATTTACATGTCGCGCCGTCGTCTCCGGAATCCGATGGGACATCAAAATGATTTGCAGTGTGTTGGGTTAGGATAAAGGTGCAGCCCTGCAACTGCTTGTTCATGCTGGCGGAAGGGCCTCTACGAGAGACAACCCTAGAGAGTGCCTCTAGAGGGTACTTGGCCTCCTCTTCTACACTGGCCAGACATCTTGGAGGAGGTTGCAGAACCCACACTTAACACCACCAATACTAGACCTGCCCGTTGACTAAATTGTGATGGAAAAAACGGGACCAATTTCTCTATTACCGATTGCAAAATGTGCTATTTAGTCAGAGCAGCATGACTTTTTGCGCAATGAAGCTGCAATACTACACTACTGTGCCACACTACTTGTTGACATTGCTGTGTCAAACAGCTCAAGGACACTACTGCACCAATCTTCTTGGTGACACTGCTGTGGCCAAACTGCTCAGAAACACTGCTGTGCCACACTGCTAAGTGACACTGCTGTGGCCAAACTGCTCAGAAACACTGCTGTGCCACACTGCTAAGTGACAGTGCTGTGGCCAAACTGCTCAGAAACACTGCTGTGCCACACTGCTAAGTGACACTGCTGTGGCCAAACTGCTCAAAAACACTGCTGTCCCACACTGCCAAGTGACAGTGCTGTGGCCAAACTGCTCAGAAACACTGCTGTGCCACACTGCTAAGTGACACTGCTGTGGCCAAACTGCTCAAAAACACTGCTGTGCCACACTGCTAAGTGACACTGCTGTGGCCAAACTGCTCAAAAACACTGCTGTCCCACACTGCTAAGTGACAGTGCTGTGGCCAAACTGCTCAAAAACACTGCTGTGCCACACTACTCGGTGACGCCGCTAAGCCAAACTGATCAGAGAAACTTCTATTGCCACACCGCTCGTTGGCACTCCCGTGCCAAATAAAACGTTTCAAGAGCTGCTCGTGTAAAGGCACAGTCGCGAATACATCTACGGTGGAACGCTACGACGATTCGCAAACACCGGCATCTCCACTCCGCGCACGCCGTGACTCAATGGGCAAAGTGCACACACAACCTTTCTGCGAGAAGGGGCAGAGATAGAACACAGGTCACTCCCCCGCCCCCCCCCACACCGCTATTTCATTCGTTGCATCGATGCCCATGCCATCCGTGTTCAGCTACTTGCGTCGACCGATCGTCAAGCACGAAAACCCAAGCCGGAACGCGAATCTCGAAATCATCGGGGGTGGCAGCACGTTCATCGTCATTTCTCGAGTGCACGTAAAATCTCCGACACGAAGAGCCAGTTCGCCTTTTTGCGCAACGGTGTTTGTTGTCTTGGTGCCTTCAATCCTGTCCAGATGTTTCAGCCACCCTTCAGTCCCCTGTGCGCGCGCCTGTCCGACCGTGATCGAACGCCAATCGACGTGTCCCTCGAATGTCGCTCGCTGGGATGATTTTGTGCCCGTGGACCAGAGGCGATGGTTTGGTTACCACCTGAGCAGTGCCGGATTAAGCTAGTGTGGGGCCTGTAGCAAATGTTCTAAAGGGGCCCTCAATAAATAAAAAAAAAACATTAAAACACGAAATTTTAACTTGCATAGTAAAGTAATTGTATTTTTTCATTTGCTATACAGACAGATAATACAACAAATCGCTAACCTTAAACACCCAGTCGTTTGTAAAAGTTGAAGGCGGTATAGTACTATAGTAATAGAGCAAGTGCAGAATCACTGAACCGGAATTGATAGCTTGAAAGCATTTTGCGCGGGGCCCTTGAAAGTGCGGGGCCCGTAGAATACGTAGCTACTTTTGCTACGAGGATAATCCGGCACTGCACATGAGCAGCCAAAACATTGTTGGTGTGAATTTCTCGACCCTAGGAGGGTGTAGTGCAGGCCGTGAGTGATATTTTAACCATACTTCACCACGCTGGTGAGTGTGGGTTGCTGACCGTAGGTGATGGTGCAGAACAACAGTGGATGTTTCTTCTGCATCGCCCTCAATGTCTATGGCGCCTGTCTTTGCGCATGCTGATCGCCCAACCCGAGGGCTATCCAGGCTCAACCCTGCCAGACTTCTTGGATCTGATCAGATTTGAGTGGATTGCCATGGAACTTGCATAACGTTACACCACACGTTTAACATGCAATTAAACGAAGGGATCAATGAGTTGGTATATTGTGTGTCAGCAAAATAGACATTGACTTCGTGTAACTTGGACCGGGTCTCCCGGACCCAACTGCTGGATCAGTGCAGGCTGTAGAATGTCGGGTTTGTATTCTTGGGATAACAAACGTCATGAAGTTCTATGAGCCATCTCCTTTACCAGTGGCAAAATATAGTAGTAGGTTTTTACCCTTTCAACTGGTACAAAAACTGACACCTTTATACAAGGCATCATGTTTGCAATAACCACAACACAAGCAGTCAAAATGCAAACAAAAAGAAACATATCATTATCATCATCAGAGTTGTTTCTTTTTGTTCGCATTTTGACTGCTTGTGTTGTGGTCATTGCAAACATGATGCCTTGTATAAATGTGTCAGTTTTTGTACCAGCTGAAAGGGTAAAAACCTACAACTATGTCATGAAGTTCATTAATAAGTTATGCGGTGTTTCGCAGCATTAATAGTGATATAATTTTACCTGTGTTTACTTTACATCAGTCACTGTAATGCTCCACAGAAGCACAAATATGGGTTTTTTTGTTAATATAAATAGAATGGAGTTTTGTATGTATGTACCGCACCTTGAACTTCTTTCGTACCGTACGTAAGCGGTGCTAATCGGAGGTGCCCCGAAACGACGTCTCTGGTTTACGATGAAATGGGCCCCACCGTGAAGTTAGATGGCTCTTGTCAATATTGTAACAACAACAACAACCTGATAGCACAAGTGTCTGTGTGTGTGTGTGTGTTCTGTTTAACGAGCCTGACTGCTCTAGAGCCAAAAGGTCGAAACAGTCGAGATTTGTTTTTGGTTGTGACAATAAATGCTGCTGGTATATGTAGTGGTCGTAAATGCTAAGAACGATTTAATGTGTAACGCCGTTTTCAACTGTAATTCACTTCCGTCTATCGCGTGGTGGTAAAAAAAATCCGAAGAAACCCGACGAAGTTTGTCATCCCAGATGATATCACGAAACGAAACATCTGCGTCTGAGCACCGGTGGGCCTGTTGGCTTGAGACGAACAATGACTCATCGATTTGCATGCCACAAAATGCACATTCACGGCAGCGGGGAAATGTAGACCGCTTTGTTACCGCACGGTGTACTCTGACACATTTGCGAATCAGCAAAACAATTGTCAAGAAACCCCCCGCCCCCCACTGTGTGGCAAGGTTGGTGTTATTTCGTAATCAGTTGAGATCTTTGAACGTGCCAGGCGAGCCACCATTCCACCTTTCCTCCCTCACCCATCCCTCCTTACATTAGGGGCCGTCCATAAATGACGTCACGCACCTAGGGGGGGGGGAAGGGGGTCAGACGTTTGTGACGATGTGTGACGAGGGGGGGGGGGGTTGAGAAATGTGACGTCACATCAAAATGCGAAAATTTAAATAAATATGGACACCACGTTCTACTTAATTGAATAGACGTTTTAATAAATGTTTTCTCCTACAACATCAGAGTGCAGCGCCACGTTAAATACGCACTATGACAATAGGTTAAAGCAATTTGAAGGATGTTTTATTTGGGGGGGGGGGGGGGCAAAGCTTTGTGACGTGATATTTGAGGGGGGGTCTGACTTTTTGTGACTGGGGGGGGGGGGGTCAAAAATCGTCAAAAATCGCGTGACGTCATTTATGGACGGCCCCTTACCACTGTGAACTCTCGCAGCAGAAAGCAGCGAACCCACCGGGTGCTCCAGAGCGCGTTCCTAACTCGACATTGTGCCACTTGCGGCCCAGGTAATACAAATGGAGAGGGGGGGGGGGGTACCTTTTCATAGTGTCGCTGGTACATTGTGTGTTTAAAGTAGATATTCACAGCAGGTTCCTTAGGACGCTGTCTTTCCGACAGCTGTTCTTCACCTGCTTGCGTTGTGGCCGAAACGTCGGGAGAATTTAATGTTATTTTTATTATTTTATTATTTCCCTTCTACGTGACTTTACCGAAAGAACCAAGAATATGAATATCTGCAGTCACGAAAGCTTTAAATCGAAATTGTAACGTGTTTTCGTTCGCGTGAGTACGCATCAAATTCACGCGCATCCAACCGGTGCGTTTGTTGTGGACAATGCCCGGCCACGTGTATACACCCAGTAAACATTGTGCAGATGTGGATAGTGCATTTCCATGGAGCAATTGTCAACCGATTTAGTGCTGCTGCTGCTTTGGGCAGTGGCGCTGTGGTGCGATAAAAGCGGACTGCGACAGAATCATGGGGGGAGCGGGAGGGGGCGAGGGGTGGAAACTCATATTCGTCAATAACACTGTGGCCTTAAAAGGGGAACATATAATAGGTTACTTTTCAAGCGTCGACCTTGTGCTATTAAGAAGGGCTATTGCCCAACAACGTAACCTATTATAGTTTTCATTTTAAGGCCACAGTGTTATTGACGAATGTGTTGAATTGTCGTCATGTGGTGACTCAGAGGTCAGAATACCGAGACCGCCACAGCCGGAATTCTTGGGTTCGAGTGCGAGCTTCAGCCGCCCGTTAGGGGCGCCACGGTAGCGAAATGTTAACTACCTCGCCTGGTGTACAGGAGGTCGTGGGTACGATCCCAACCCTGACACCTGCTGTATATTTGGAGCTGGTGTGTAGCTCTCCCCGTAGTCGCGTGGATTTTTCTCCGGGTCCTCCGGGTCTTCCCTCCACACTGAGAATCAACGTCACGCGTTCAGAGGATTTGGCTGCTATAAATGTCCACGTGATAAGCCACTTCGTTGAGCTATCATGCGACCAGGTCGATTTTGGAAAAGAGCTACTGTATATACTCTTAGGTTTTTCGGTAAAATCACGTAGGTAAAAAAAATAATAAAAATGTAATTTAAATAATATTCTTTCAATTATATTTTTATAATTTATTTTAAAGGCACGTAGGTTAAAAAATATATATGAATGAAATAATATTATTATTCCAATTATATAGTTATTATTTTTATTATTTTTTCCTACGTTACTTAACCGAAAAACCTAAGAGTATGAATCCTTGCAGTCACGAAAGCTTCAAATCTAGCTACTTTATCGCTCAGTGGTGGGCCTTGCTTTGTAAAATAAAATAAACATATTTATTAAACTGGATTTTCCAGTGCAGCTCGGTTGGTGGTCCACAAATGACAGCATGTCATCAACACACCGCTCCCGTGGTAAATTTGGTTCCGCGTTCAATCAATCGTGGATACATTCCAACTCGGAGAGAATTGCAAAATATTGCTTCGATCATCACGTGACAATTTCCTCAAAGAGTAAACGGCAAAGTGCAAGCCCCTGTTTTTTGTAAAGATAACAAGGCCAATTGAATGATTTCCCAACGCATTCTACATCTCTTCAGATGGCACTGATACCACAAATTGGAATACATTAGGGGAAAAAAGACCAAAAACTAAATAAAAACGTATACTTGCAACAATGGAGAACACGTGACAAATCCAAGATAATAAAAACACGTGTAAGGCACTTTAATGGTTATTAATTTGACGATGATTGACAAGTGGCGATGACTGATGTGGACAATGACGCTAAACATTCATGATGCTTTGCACAACGATTACCAGGAAAACAATGACAATGATTACATCCATTAAGCTGATTATCGTAAGCTTGATAATTAGCATCACAGATAATTATCATGATCATAGCCGTGACTGTTATTATTGGGAACGGATCATGAAAATGATAACCATGATAGTGATTACCATGATTATTACATCACTGATCATTATCGATAGATTTCAATAATAACCGTGACGATTACCATTGCTGACAAAGATTACCATAACCATGATTATTCTACCATTATAGTTATGACAATATCCATCAATGACAATTACCACAAGCATTATTGATCATGACAATTACCACAGCCATTATTACCACAAATGACGACAGTCGTGATGATAATCATGCTGCCGTGGTGATGACCACGGCTCTTTTTTTCTTGACAGCGACGACGTCGAGGTCGTCGTGACGGCGTCTGAAACGGACTTCCAGACGAGGTCTGAACAGGTCCCTGCGGGGTGGGCTGGTAGGAACGAACAAATGAATGGCTATAATAAAATGAAATGGCGGGGGTACGATACGAAGGGAGAGTTTGAGGCCTAGTTCTAGGCTTTAGGCCTAGCTGTAGGCTTTAGGCCGCTGTGAGTTAATTTTGAATTTAAATGTTTTAATTAAAAACTATCTCAGGGAATTATAATGGAATGTTACACTTGTTTAGCCAGGAAAGCCTCACCGAGTCAAAAGGTTTTTGTAGGGTCCTGCCAAGTGTTTGCAGTAGGGGGCGATGTTGCTACACCTAATCGGACATCGGACGGACGGACGATATAAACTATTGTAGGCTGGTTCACTTCGTTCCTACCAGTAAAAGCCCTTTTTAAATCCTTTATATTAAGTTCGCTTGCTTGCTTACGACCGTGCAAATCTTTCGGTCGTTTTTTAACCCACTTCCCGTGATCCAATCGAGCTGACATTTTACACACAGACTCGTTGTGCGTGTCAATTAATGTTCGTGAATTTTTTTGTTCCAAAATGTTACACTTTTTAAGACAAAAATATATTTAATTACCAATTGCTTAATGGTGCAATGCAATCATCTGACCCATAGGTGGCAGCCATCTCAAGCCAGAGGACGAGAGGACCTCTAGCCGCCACGCATATAAAGGATTTATAGTGAAAAACGTTGTTTTTACGGGTTATACTTGTTGTCAATCCGCTGCTGGATGATGAAGACCTTTTCTACGCCACGTCAGCCATGGGGATCACTGGCCCACAACTTTGCCCATCTCTGCTCAAGCCGTGGGTTGTCGAATGCAGAGCGCATCGACACGGAGGCATTGAACTACAGCACCGCAGTGCTGTGCTCGACTCGCTCAAGGCAACACAAGCTTCTTCTCGTGAAGATAAACTCGTTATTCTCGTTTAAGACTTCGTCCGTTGTCCTTCCCGCGCACCTGCGATTAGCACGGTTGCCTACGTACGGTGCGAAAGAAGTTCATACACGTACTATGCTAATAATTACCATGTTTATAGAACGTATTTCGCACCGTACGTTGCCAATCGCGCAAATCGGAGGTTGC
Organism: Lampetra planeri; assembly: GCF_965212315.1. Taxonomy (NCBI): domain Eukaryota; kingdom Metazoa; phylum Chordata; class Hyperoartia; order Petromyzontiformes; family Petromyzontidae; genus Lampetra; species Lampetra planeri. The sequence goes on along the minus strand of NC_136130.1, from coordinate 8,089,539 downwards.
GGTTGAACGCCAAACAAACTAAACGCAAAAAGCAGTTCTACGGAAGAGAGTGTTCAATCTAGATTTGTTAAAAAGCTTAGAAAGTGCCGCGCAACAATCGACCGGTTGCTGCACCGCCCTCTGCTGCCCACCACTTTGGCCTGCAACCCGATAACGGATAACGAGCGGGATCGCTAGCCCTGCTCGGTTTCTCGGACGTGAACTTGACTCATTTACGCCGCTGCATCTCCTGACAATAATTCGATGATTAAATTGTCATTTTCGCCCATGGGCACGCGAGTCAATGACACACGTTGCCAACCGTGGAGTGTGTGGAAGAGACGATACGCGCAGAGGTCGCAAGAACGGTCGCACACCCCAATTCACAATCATCAGCCATGATCAGTCCACCGCTGGACGGAGGCCTCCCCCAAACCGTCACGGTCTCTCATTGTCCTGCAGAGTAACAAGGACAAAGACTCCCCCCCCCCCGTACGGCTTAACAGACTGTTGGGGCAAGTGCTGTTAGCGAGCACCTATGAAGGAAAGAAATGGCAAACGAGGGGGTGGGTGGCCAACACCACGCCCGACCACCTTTGTCTCCCTAGTGGCGATGTTTATACACCGCACCAGGTACCCATTCAGTCGAATCGACCTAGAGGACGCCCAGGACCGGTTCAGATAATCGTCACCTGGTGTTGGCCATGCAGCACGAATCGAACTCGGGTTGCCGGGTTCGAAGCGCAGCGCGCTAATCACTACGCCACCGCTCCCCACGGAGTAACAACCCCACCTAGCGCACCTGCACACGAGCGGATTTCACCGCTCCATCTCCGCGATGGGAAGTCGTTCAGGCGCGTTCCATCCTTTGGCTTCCGCTTGGTATTCTCAGCCACCAGGCCCGTCCACCCACCCCCAAAACACACACGTGGACTCTGTACGATCAGAAATAATTGCGCGTATCGTGAGCCAAGGGTGTATCGCTAACATGCCTACTCTATACACACGGTATATACTTGCATGTACAGCCTATACTCTATATGTCGCTAAAGTTCACAGTCTGCCGATAATTTGGGCAGTCATTACGACAGCCACTTCGGCAACGCACTGCTGGATTAAGGCCTCCCCCGTACGGCGTTCCGGTCTTGGCGATTGTTTGACCATACTTCACCACGCTGCTCAATGTTGGTGGAGGGGGGGGGGGACAGGGTATCACCAGGGCCGGTTCAAATATCATAAATGGCTGGCAGCAAACTCATAGTGCGGTGTGCAAACCAGTGTGACCGCTGATCCCCGACCCAGGTATAGCATGACAAATGGGGCCAGCAGCTCCCCCCCCCTCCACCCCAAAAACATTTTGGCAAGAGTGGCAAGACCACCGCTTGCCCTCGCGTGATCGTGTGTGTGTGTGTGCGTGCGTCTCATTCACTGCTCGTCAACAGTACTCCTTGCCCCCGACAGTCCGCACGGTCAGAGGGGCACGCATCTTCGTCTTTGTCGAGCGCAGCGCTGAAGATGAACGGACGGCACTCGAGGGCTCAACGCTTTATAACGCCGAAAACGACGCTGGGACACTGCAGCGACAGCCAGAACTGATAGAGAGGGTTTGAGAATCGACGAGGCCCCCCCCCCCCCCCTGGGTAAACAATTGTCTGCGTGTCTTGGTGTGTGGGACCCGCTCACCCACGACTCAGACACGAGAAGGCTTGGGGGGAGGGGGGAGGCGGGAGTGTGGGGGGAGGAATGGGGGTGGTACCGGGTGAGAAGACGGGTACAGGTTCCAAAAACCGAGCTGCAGGTCCCATGTCTCAAGTAGCAGAATTAGATACAAACACACTTCTAATATAAGTAACATATCCTAATATATGACAGGTGGAGGGAAGGCAAGGACAATTTCAGATCAGCACAGCTGTTCTTGCTTCCAAGGGAAGGGCTTGTATCTGGCTAAATCCCAAGTTTCTGAGTCACAGGTGCTTCAACTCAATTACAGATGCCAGGTCCTTGGTTCTGCAACCCAAATCTCAGGTCCTGAGTTTCAAATCCTAGGTTATAATTCCCAGCTCCCACATTTTGAATCCGAAAGCTCAGGTCCAAAATTCCAGATCTTCAATTCCAATTCTCACGTACCACATAATTCGTCTCAGGTTCTGAGTCACATGCTCCGGGTTCTAAGTCCTGAAACCGACATCTCGTGTCCTAGAACACAAGTTACCGAGTATCAAATCCCAGTTCCAAGTCCAGAATCCTATACAAATCTTAATTTCTCACCGAATATTCACTTGCAGACAAGAGCACATGGCTAGTAGCCACAGCCAAAAGTATTCTGAATGTGGAATGCTGGGCCTGGATATATTTCCCGGGTCGCCGACCCAGACAGACCGTGCCGAGATTAAACCCTGGTCCCAAGTTTCAGATCTTTGGTCCAAAGCTTCAGGCCCGATGTGCTGAAACCCAAGTCTCCATTCCCAGGTCCAGGATCACGGGTCCTATATCACAAGTTTTTAGCCCCAAGTCCTTTGTCTCAATTAAAAAAAAAAATCCCATGTCCTTTGATTGGTCCAAAGTCCCGTGTCACAGCTGCCAGGTTCCCAGCGGCACTCAGCAGCGGAGGGAGCTTTTGCGCTTGAATGGCTTGGTCATGGCGAGCAGCAGTAGCGGTGGTTTGATGCTCGGCCTAGTGCGAGCAGGGCCCTTGGCGGCGTCGCGGGGTCTCTGCGCGTCCAGCTGCTGGAGCCGAGGAGGGGAGGCGGGGTACTGCGGAGGAGGCAGAGGGGCACAGAGCAGGGGAAATGGGTGAGGGCGGAGATATATAGGCAAAGGCGAGGATCAAGATGGATTGAAACGTCGTGATTTTTTTTGTTTTATTTTTATAAATTTTTATTTCATTTTTTACCCACGTGACTTTACCGAAAGAACTAAGAGTATGAATCCTTGCAGTCACGAAAGCTTCAAATCTAGAATGGATTGAAGGGTGTGTATCAATCAATTCTCACTCCAGACTCAAATAATACGTGTGGAACTTTAACTTTACGAGGGAGCAAAAAAAAAAGCGGCGGAGAAAAATAAACAGGAGGCGATGCTTTTTGTTTTGCCATGGAATCGATTCACCTTTGCTGCCCCATAGTCAGGAACTCCCTTCCATCCGTCATCCGTGTTGTGTTTTCCAGCCCTTACACATCCTTCCTCCTTCCTTTGCCTACGACTTCCTCTTTCTCTATAGAAACTAAACGTGCCCCGGTAGTGGTTGGAAATGCGGTGACATTGAGACGATACATACATTCCCATTGTATTGCATTTACTAACACAGAGACCCAGAGACTCACAAAGAGGCCTCCATACTTAGGGATACCCAAGACACTGGCAGAATAATTTGTCTCCGATAGAGCGCCCTAAACACCAAAGCATCTTCAAGTGATTTAGATGTAATAATCCTTCTTGACACGGCTTCGGAATCAGTCCTCTTTATTTCCACTCCACAATACACTTTACTCACTCACTCTCCGTTGCTGGCAGACAACGGAGAGAGGACAGACTACGCACTAAGTCCCCACCGCGCACGTGGCACCCCGAGCCCCCATCCGCGCGTGACCCTGCTCTTGTCAGTTTCAGTCTGCTCCCGATCGTTCCCCTCCACTCGCTCTTAATACCTTCGTCACGTGGTTCCCCCAGCCAATCGTTCATGGACAGCTTCGACCATTCTCGATGGTTCCCTGTCAATCCCGGGACCACGCCCCTCATCTGGCTCCCCATTAGCTGGGGCCCCGAATGGCTAGGCCAATCACTCCTGATGACATGCCGTGATCACGCCTGGGCCATGGTCCCTATCTCAACCCTTATTGGCTACAAGCAGGACCGGCAAGCCAATCCCCACGTGAACCCTCTATGGCTGTTATTACATAGACATGACTTAAATCACTTCTCATTTTACAGGGCACAAGGTTGACTCGGCACCAGCCTGCAAGTGGGCATGTCTGCCAGTAGGCGGCGATGATTGTGATTTGTAATCCCCATTGAGTGGCTTGCGGGTAATTCTTTGAATATCGCCTAGTATGCCGGATGTCGTGGGTTCGATTCCGACCCCGACGCCTGTATATTTGGAGTTTGCATGCCTATATCCTCATGATCGCGTGGATTTTTCTCCGGGTCGTCGGGTTTTTCGCTCTACATTGAGAATCATCACGCGTTTAGAGTATTCGGCTGCTATAAATTTCCACGTGATAAGCCACTTTGTTGAGCTGTCACTTGTGGCCAGGTCGCTTCTGAAAATGAACCAAGTAGCTCCGTGGGCCTTACCTGGTAAAATAAAAAAGAGTGTTTTAGTTTAGTTTGGTACCATGCCCACGGATCATTGAGAATGAACTACAATGGCAAAGTGTGCCCCTCTCCGCGCTGACCTCCTGCGATCGCTTCCGTCTGTCGCGCGGAGACACGGATCCGTCGCTCGCGCTCCGCCGCGGATGCTCGCTCGAGCCCGTGATTGGTCGGACCGGTGAGGGGGCGTAGCTCCTCAGCCGGATCGGTGAGGGGGCGTGGTCTTCAAGGAGCTCCTGTGCGACGCGCAGGGGAAAGCAGAATTAAACTTCACGACAAAAACTTCGGGAGCTCGACAAGGCGAGAGCTAAGATGGTCAGATGGCTGCGTGCAACCGGGGTTTTGATTTGAGCAGTTGACGCGACCTGCAAGATTACACAGTGCAACACCGATGGGGGGGGCGGGTGGTGTAGTTCGATCAATGGACAGTTGGATGGACGGTCAGACAGATGGACAGGCAGACAGACGTACCACATTGATGCACACGAGTTGAGCTAGCACACCAACAAAGATAAATCAGACCAAAACAGTGAGACAGTAGGAAAAAAAAAACTAGATGGACAAATATATAAATATATCGGCAGACATTTGGGACAGATCTGGCCAACAGACATATACACAGACCGAAAGATGGACGAATGGATATACAGACATAAAAACTTACAAATGGAGGAACACACACACACACGGGTGGACAGACGCACAGACCGACCGGTAAAAGGACAGAGAGAGATGTACGATGCATACAAAGAAGCGGACACACGTGTACACCGACGGATGCACGATCGTGCGCACGGACGGACCCACACCTGCATGCGTGGGGGAGTGCGCTCGGCGCTACTCTCGCCGCGAGCGAGCCGGGCGAGCGGCTCGGGGATGCTGAACAGCACCTCGCCGTGGTTCTCCACCAGCAGCGTCAGCAGCCGGGCCGACACGAGGGCGTCGCCCTCCGCGCCCTCCCCGTCGCGCGCTCGCAGCACGCACGGTGCCAGCGACTCCACGATCTGCACCCCCCCCCCCCCCCCACATAACGCCCGAACAACGGCAGCGACAGCGGGAGAGGCAGCCGCAGCAGACACAAAAACAGCAGCGACATCAGTCCAGCGGCGACATCAGTCCAGCGGCGCTTTCGTTGTACCGTATTTGTACCACCACCTCCTTGCCCGCGTCGCAGCCTTTAGCGAGTTGGGGTGGGGGGGGGGGGGAGTTTCACAATCCGAGCGTTCAGCACCAAGGCCACGTGACCGGGCGGGATTTAAGGTAAGTGGCCCAGCTAGGCCGACACAGACGCAGCCCAAGGTTTGTCGATCCACTGTCAGGTCGCGGAGGGATGTTTTTTTCTCCCCAACTGTGGTGAAAGCGGGGAGCGTAGATGATGGAGCAGAGTACAGTACAACACCGTATTTTGCAGCAATGTTCGCTAACCCACCCCCCCCCACCCCCCCCCACCTGCTGACAGTGAGCGAGCAAGTGTGAGATGTGCAGGCACAGGTGAGCAAGTGCAGTCAGCGGGAACAGCTTCATCGGGGGCAGGTTAATCGGTGCAAAGGTGAGCAAGCATGGGGGAGTGCACAAGCAAATCAGTGTGAGCGGGTGCATGTGTGTGTGAAAGCGCGCAGGCGAGTGAGCGAGTGAGCGAGCGCAAGCGTGGGAACGAGTATGTGCGTGAGCGAGCGATGAGTGAGCAAGCGTATGCGTGTGTGTGCGTAGTGTGTGCGTGCGCGTGTGTGTGCGTGTGTGCGTGTGTGCGTGCGTGAGCGAGCGTACGTGCGCCCGTGTGCCCCGCGTCGCGTGCAGCGGAGGGAGCCGGCCGTTGGCGATGGCTCGTGCCGCCATGCGCGCCACCAGCTGCAGGCGGCGCCGGCTCGGGGGCGGCAGCAACAAGCAGCAGACGCGCAGCGCCGCCACGCACGCGGCCTCGCGACCCGCTCCCTCTGGGCCTGGGGGACGGGTATGGCAGGGGGGGGGGGGGAGCAGGGTCACAGGTCAAAAAGGTTATTTCTATTTACTATTTTTATTTTATTAGGTTAGGCCCACTGAGCTGCATAGCTCTTTTTCAGAAGTGACCTGGCCACAAATAATAGCTCAACGAAGTGGCTTATCCAGTGCAATTTAGAGCAGCCAAATACTATAAAACATATGTTGATTCTAAATGTGGAAGGAAACACCGGACGACCAGGAGAAAAATCCACGGGACCATGGAGAGAGAATCGTGCAAACTCCAAATATCAGGGTCGGGATCAAACCCACGACCTAGGATTAGGAACGTTAGCAAGGGCTGAATTCTTCACAAGGCGGCCGAGAGCCCTCCCTCCCCTATGTCTACTCAAACGTAAACGACGACAAGCCAGCGGAGGGATTGGCGGTTCAGCGATCAGGGGCAGGGGGTGCGCGACTGCACGGACGGTGGGTGGGGGAGAGAAGAAGCCAGCAACATCGGCGTAACTCACTCGGCACCAGGGTGGGGCCGCTCGCCGCCGACTGGACTCCGAGGTACGACGGCGTGGGGCTCGGCGTGGGGCTAAGCGTCGCTCCGAGGTCGCCGGCGCTGGCGCCGAGCGCCGATCCGCCGCGCCGCCCCCAACCGGCGTCAGCCCGCGCCGCGCCGTGAACATCGGCACAGCTGGCGGCGCGGCGCCGCCCGGCCTGCATGCGCCGCTCGCACGCCGACAGCGACGCCACTCGCGGGCGCGGCTCCGCGGAGGAGCGCCGCTCGGGGGGCGGGCTCCGCGACGTGCCCCCCGCAACGCCGCCGAAGCCGCCATCCCACCACGGGTCGCCCGCGTGCTCGGGGAAGCACATGTGCCAGGACCGTGGGCGCTGTAATGTCCCCCACTCCTGCACATCCTCATCCAACCGCTCCGGATCCCCTGCCTCCCCGAGCTGCTGCTGGTGCTGCTGATGCTGCTGCCGGTGGTACTGTGGGTACTGTTGGTACTGCTGATGCTGATGCTGCTGATGATGATGATATTGCTCCTGCTGCTGGTAATGATGATACTGCTGCAGCTGCTGATGCTGCTGCTGCTGTTGCTGCTGATGCTGCTGATGCTGTTGCTGCTGCTGCTGATGCTGCTGATGCTGTTGCTGCTGCTGCTGATGCTGCTGATGCTGTTGCTGCTGCTGCTGATGCTGCAGCCGCTTCAGGAGGAAACTCTCGGCGCGTCCGACTGGACGTACCCAGGTAGGGAGTTCGGCGGACCCCCGCGGCCGCCAGGCTATCGAGCGAGAAGCAGCGCTGAGCCGGCCCCCAGGAGCTCACGCCGCCGTCGCCATCGTCCACCACCTCCTCCTCCTCCAGCACGGCCAGTGCGTGGTGGCTGCGCCCGCGGTGGAGGGGGAGCGGCGCGGGGCGGGGGGCGGGCCGCACAAGACGTGGGGGGTCGCCCGCCGCCGCCCGCGTGACGCTGTCGTGCCGCTTGACCCGCACGGGGGCGGCGCGACGGAAGGGCGCGGCCTGCGTACGAGATGGCCGGCGGGGGTTGTGACGGTTAGTCAGCTGAACTGGTAGTAGGCTTTCGCGACCGATATTATATCCATTATAAAAGGTTTTATTTATATTTACGCGATCTAACCCCAAACAAAAACTTTATTATGGGTAGCGGCGGTTCAATTGCAGTGGGAGATCACCCCCCGTCCTTGAACCCCTGCTTTTTCATAACCACCCAACACCTCCAAGTATAATTGCTTAAGCACTTTTGGACTGGTGTCAGAATCACCATCTTAATTATCTTTCCCTGGAGGAATCCGATGGGGTACAAAGACTCGTTTTTATGGGTCATTAGCATTTACATAACATGGTGCCACCGTTACATGATGAGCAACAGGTCGCACGTGGTGGGGTAAAATTAGGTTAACTCCTAGCTCTTCCGAGACATCTGTCCAGGGTGCAAGAGTAGGCTAAGATACCCTCTTAACAGGCCGCTCTCCAGAGTGCCCTCTGGTGGAGGCCCTTCTGTAGGTACATGCACGCACGTTCGTACGCTCAACTTCTTTCGCAGCGTGCGTAGCCAACGGCGCTAAACGGAGGTGGCGAGCAGGGCCGTGCGCACGTTACGTCACCGCTTCCGCACCTCGACACGACGTGGGCTGCGGGCCACTGGGGCATGGCGCGCTCTGCCACCCTCTCCGCGCGAGTTAACATGACGCGGTCCCCCTTACCGGCACGGCGTTGCTCGCGTCGCCCGCGGACGTGAAGCTCAGCAGGAGGTTCTCGGCCGAGGCCCAGGGCAGGTGAGCGGGGGCGAGGGTCGGGGTGGGGGTCCGCCGGAGGGGGGGCGGGGGGTGGCGGGGCCCAGCGCTGGTCCCGCCGCGCCAGCGGCTCGGTAGGCCGGCGCTCCCGGTGCACGGGCGGGGGCTCCTCCTCCAGGACGTAGCCCGTGAGGACTGCGGCGCAAGCGGCGAGGGCGAGTGAGGTGGGTGGGGTGGGTGCGGTGGGTGGGTGGGGAGTAGGTCACCGAGTGAGTGCAAGGATGAATGGGTGAGTCATTGGGTGAATCGTTGAGCAAGCAGATAGGTGGAGGAGTCAGTGAGTGGGTGGGTAGATAGGAAAGTTTATGGGTAGGTGATTTGAGTGGGTCATTCAATGAGTGGGTGGATGGATGGGTGTGTGAGTGGATGAGTTGATGAGCAAGTCAATAGGTGGATGAATGAGTGGGTGGGTAGACAGGTAAGTGAGCATGTGAGCGACTGAGTGGGACAATGAACGAGTAGATAGATTGCAGAGTGGATCAGTGAGGGAATCGGTGGCTGCGTGAGCAAGTGGGTCGGTTGGTGGGTGGTGGGAGTACGTCAGCATGTTAGCGGGTAATTGCATAGAAGAATGGGAGTGATTGAGTGAATGAGTGAGTGGGTAAATGGGTGAAGAGGTTGGTGGGTGACTGTGCAGGTGAGTATGTTGTTGAGAGGCGAGGGAGCAGGTTTGTGGATGTGTAGCCGAGTGGGTGGGTTAGTGAAGCGATGAGTGACTGAGTGGTTGGGTGCCTGAGTGAGTGGTTCAGGGTAGGTGAGCAAGTGGGATAGGCACCGAGCACGCTGACGAAGAGGCGGTAGAGCGGGAAAGTGAGGAGCGGATCGGCGAGCGAGCAGAAGTGCTGCGACACGGAGCCGAACACATCCCTCTCGAAGCCCGGATACGATTCCGAGCGACCCGCCTCGCTGCCCGGCCCTGCGGGACACAACGGGGGGGTCACAAGGTCACACGGTGTCGCAGGGGCCAGGCGTGTAATGGACGGCAGAAAGACCAGGCAAAAAGGAGGGAGTTTAGTACAATAGGAGGACAGTTTTTTAGGCACTTGTGATATAGTTATGGTTAATGCTACAGCATTAACTGTGGAAATCGAATGTAGTGACCGAAATCTGGACCCGACTGATCACTACTTCCCCAAGTGGGCAAATGGGATGGAAACCTCCAATCACACTAAAAGGCACGGTCACATGACGACCAGAAGTTCTGTACTCTGGTAGCCCGATCGCCACGGCGACCGAAGTGGTGCTGGTGGCGATGGCGGCAGCTACAACGGTGGTGGTGAAGATGACATCGAAGGTGACGGTGGTTGCACAGTGATGTGTCTGCCACGTGCACTCACAGTTGGCCAGGCACTTCATGGCGGTGAGGACCCAGTGCGGCAGGTCGTCTGTGGAGGTGGGAAGGAAACAGGGGATCGAGACCAGAAAATCAGAAGCAAAAAAAAAGTTTCAAGAAACTTACATCTGCACTCTGAGGGCAATGGACATGGAAGCAAGGGCATAGGGAGAGGGAGGCGGGGGGCAGAAGGCAATGAGAGCAGGGAGCTGGCAACACAACTGTACATAATGCACGGTCAGCCGTGGGAGTGACTCGATGTACGAGCTCACTGCCGGATGAAGCTCAAAAGGCGTTTTGAGTGAAAAGCTGTGGATGTGTCGATGTTGAACTCAGCCGGGAGAAGTCTCAAGCAGAGGTCGCAAACGGGTTTTGATTCCTTACCCGTACCCGTACCCGGCCGCACCAGGGTCGCAAACGGGTACCCGTACCCGGCTGGGTACGGGTAGCCGGGTATCGGGTAGGGTACGGGTATCGGGTACCCGATTGCGACCTCTGGTCTCAAGCCACCGGTGAGGAGGAGCCGTGTTGGTCAGAATTTGATCAAGGGGCGAGGGCGCAGGGGTCAAGGGTGGTGGAAGTGAGGGAGTGGAGGGTGAGGGCACAGGGGGTTAGGGCTCAGGGGGTGAGGGCACAGAGGGGTGAGGTCGCAGGAGGTGTTATGCAGCACCGGTGTCGTCCTGCAGGGTGACGAGGCCGCGTCTCCCCGCGGCCTGCACGTTGCGCACGATGTGCGTGGGGTCGACGCTCGCGGGGTCCAAGAGCCCGGCGAGCGACGGCAGAGACAGCGCCTCGCACAACCTGCACACGCAAAGACAACGGTCCCCCGTATAGCCTTCAACAGACTGATCATCATCAGTGGTGTTGACTGGGAGCTGACAAACGAGCTCAAGTTGCCGGGTTCGCAACGCAGCGCGCTAACCGCTGCGCCACCGCTCCCCACATGCGTGCACGCGCGCACACACACACAGAAAACCCGACTCAAAGAATCGCACGTACAGCGCAAGCGCGACGTTGCGCCACTCGTCGGGGTTAAAGGTCGCCTTGGCACGAGCCGGTGAGGCCGCCGCCGACCACAGCGAAGGCGGAGCGTCGGCCTTGAGGCCGAGGCGTCTCCTGGCCGCGGAGCCCGAGTTCCTCTCGGAGAGCGGCTGCCGGGAGCCGCCGGACATCGACTTGGCGGGAGAGGCCACCGGGAACCTGCGGGGAATTATGGCGGGATTGAGACGTGGCCTCGTTAGAAGAACACCGCTTTTGGTAACAAGGACAAACATCGCCCATATAGCCTTGATAGGCTGTTGGGGACAAATACAGTTCGTGTCGAGCACTGCACCCAGGCAAATTTGTTTCCCCTGTTTGAACACCAGGTGCTCATTTAAGGGTGAGTAATCGAGGGGAGGTCCAGGACCGGTTCTGACATCACTCGCCACCGATGTTGGCAGTGGCCGGGCGTCGAACTGGGGTAGGCCGTGTATTGTCGCGCAGTACGGTGACCCACGACTACACGACCACTCCCCGCACACGTGCACTCTCTCGCACACTCAAATACATTTTTGTTGTTATTGTGAAAGCAGCACACGAATCCTGAATGCCATCACGAACTGAATGCAACAATGCCACATTCCTCTCAGTGCGGACTAGCAATAATGATAATGTCAAAACTGAATACCCCACGCCCCCCCCCCGGGAGTAAACTCGCATTCTTGGGCATCTGCCTCGCCGTCCCTCTCGGTGGACTTTCCTAATCGTCGTGTCGCAGACACCGAGTTGGTATCCACGTACTATTTTTTTATTTTACCAGGTAAGGCGCCACCGAGCTATGCAGCTCTTTTTTCAAAAGCCACCTGGCCATCCTCAAATGATAGCTCAACGAAGTGGTTCATGACGTGGCCGAGACCGCGGATTTCAATCCGGATTCCGGTAGCTCGCGATTAAAGAGCCGGGTTCTAAAGTGCGGTGATGCAATGGTCTCGGCCTCGCCACCAATGGCCATACGCCAAAAATAAAAACACACCAATCTTAAAAAAAAAAAAAATTTGCATTTCGTTTGGTAAAATTCCAGCCCTGGGAATAAAAACAATATATACCGGTTGCAATTTTTCTCCGCGGCAGGCTGTTTGGGAAAGTGCGGCACACGTAGCGTGCAAAAGAGGTGACCTGAAGCGAGCTCGGAGGGAGTTCCATTGTCCATCTCGGGGGTAGAGTGGGGGAATGGTCGTGCACTGCCCTGCGAGCCTTCCCAACAGACGGTTCGATTGCGCAAGAGAAATACATTGAAAAGGGACCAAAGCAGACTTTGGTGGGGGGGGAGGGGGGGGGGCGACCAACCACCTGCGCTCCCTACCGCACCACGCTACGAGCATGTGCTCAAACCACACGCGCTGATGGCGCACAAAAGAGACCCCTTTATACGTATGTTGAACTTCTTTCGCACCGTACGTAGCCAGCCGTGCTAGTCGTTTGGCTACGTACTCAACGGCGACGGTGATTGGCCCTTTTGTATTGTGCGATCGATTGGGGTGTTTTTTTGAAGGGGGAGAGTGGAGGGAGGCAAAGGGGGCACTTTCTCCAAACTGCTATTTGAGTCAGAAACTAATTTTTGTTCAGTGGGGCAAATGCCGTGACCCCATTCAGGGAACGAAAGCCAAGTGGTGTGGACACACCTAAAGGTGGCCCAAACTGTCCGCAAATCAACGTACAAGTCAGTAAAGAAAATATTTTGACTTTGTTCATGAATTTCTAAACGTTTGCAGAATTGTTCTCATGAAGACAGTTTTTGTTTAACACTAAGCACATTCATCAGTGGATGGGGGGGGTGTGGTGGTGAAATGTCTGACACCGTTGTCATCACACTGCGCTCGGAATCTTGGCTAACTATTCCATTCCCTGGTCACGGCTAAAACATCAGCGACACGCGATATCTGAACCGGTCCTGGAGACGCCCAGGGGTAGCACCGCTATCAAAGCCAGCCCCACAGTCACATCGCAGCCTGCGGGCGACGGCTCTCATTTCAACGTTTTTTTTTCATTAAAGCTGGACTGCCATGAGCCACTTACGCCCGAGTCAACGGTAAATGATTTCAAAGCCGGTTGCCCAGCCGCACCTGTAGAGCTTGGAGTCGTCGCGCACCGCCTCCGTGCCCCAGCGGCCCTTCACGTCCTCCATGACGTGGTTCTTGAGGAACTTCCCGAGCAGCTGCAGGGTCTGCTCGCGCGTCACCGTGGGGCCGAAGTTACGGTTGTCGCGCAGCAGCGCGTGCAGCCAGTCGGCCGCCTCGGCGGACGTGAAGCAGCGGTCGTGCGAGCGCAGGTGCAGGCGGTGGCGGCGCACGGGCATCCCCGCTCGGAAGAGACGCGTCACCTCGCCCCACTGCACACGGTCGCGGGGAGGGCGGTACACGCACGCACGCATCAATACGCCGCCGCCCGGAACACCACTTCCAGTATACACCTTGCTATGACACACCATCGCCCTGTGAATAACCTCTGCCTTTGGCTGCTGGAGCCTCTGGTGTTTACACTGCATCTTAAGAATCATAAGCATGGCCTTGTGTAGCGTGGGCAACCTGCAGCGCGCCCACAGTTCCTGAACACGCCGTAAACGGTCGCATTTATTTTCTTTGTTTCCTCAAATATAATTATTACGGAAGTTACATTTAGGGCAATGGGAACAAACAAGACAGAAGAAATAAACTAAAAAAAAGACGAAGCAACACAAACGAGATGGCAATAATGAAACGATCCGTAACCTCCGTCATCGCGACAATCAAACAAATCGCCTCGCAGATACGCCTGCACATTTGCATTTCTTCGAGGCTTTAGCGGGACGGAGGGTGCTAAGGCTGGGAGTGGGCTGAATGGGGAGGGTCTGTGTTGAGAGCCAAAGTTTGTATTTGCAAGCAAAAGCCACCCTTGGGCCTGTGGGTTCTGGGTGCACATTCACCACGGTGGCGAGGAATTTCAGGCCGATGATGAATAGAGTATTCTCCTTTTAGTGAAAACATCGTCCCGCTTAAATGGCGCAAAAGGCGGATATGCCCCCAGCTTGCTGCCATGAAAGAGTATGTAAAGTGGTGTATTTTTGTTCATTTTGCTGCTGGTTAAAGTTGGAATTACATAAACTGCCGCCTGTATTTTCCATGAAATACGAACATATTTTGTTTGCTGCGCAGTTCCAACTCTACATCGTGTGTTGCAACGTTTACGTGTCGGCCTCCGTTTCAGTTGCATTGCATTCCTTGCGAGAATAGAAAGATAAGAAATTGGAGAAGAGGAAGACCAAGAAAGTTTAGTAAAGACTCGATCAACAGTGATTTACAGGTCATTTAAATGTCTCAGCTGACTGAAGACCACAAAATTGTGGCTAAGCTCAGTTTAACACGTAGGCTTTCGCGACCAATATCATCCATAATATAGGTGTTTTGGGTTGATGAAGCTAGTTGTAATTACTGGTGAAACGTCCTACTCAGATTGTAAATGTTGTGGATTTGCTCTGAAACACACCGGTGTGCTGTACTCGTAACGAATTGGCATGTTCCGTTTACGTGACAAACCTCACTGTCTGTCGGGTGGTGGCGGGTTTAACGACACATTGATATTTACGCGATCTAACCCAAAAAACCTGTATTATGTGTGGCTAAGCTTTAAGATAGAACCTTATCTTCTCTCCGTTTGCCTTAACTTAATGCCATTTGCTCAGATTTACTTAACAGCTACTGCTGGGTAACTATTTGTACGCCAAATAAAAAAACTGGTCATCAGCAAACATTTTTCAGATGTAATTCTCCCAAGGTCCCACCGATGGTGTGTAAAGTGCAGTATCCAACTCGTATTATCCACCGTCTCTCTCACCTCTCCACGTAGGTGCTATGAAGAAGCAAGGCCCTTGCCCAAAATGTCACCTATTACATTGCTTTAGTTTTAAGGCCAGAGTGTTGTGGGCGATAGTGTTGCAATTGTTGATGTTAACTGTGCGCCACTGCCAATGCAGCAGCAGCAGCATCGCCAACATAATTTTTTTGCAATTCATTTTTGGGTGGAATTCGTTTGGAGGGCGGCTCCACTAGCCGCGGGCGCTAAGAATCGAAATTGAACCGATGAACCGTCACACCGCTAACGTCCGTCTACTGACGTGGCCCAACGTATCGATTTGTGCGGGTGGTAGCGGGGACCACGCCGCCAGTGCTCGAGGGGATCTTGGCTCCGGGTTCGGCACCTGAATATTCAAAACCACAGCGGTGACCACGACCGTGGCAATGTGAACGGGAATTCATTCCACTCCGTGTTTATGCATTGGGTCGCCAACAACAGAGCACGTTAAATTATTAACGGAGCAACGCGTGGAGTTTGGATTGCGATGGATTCATTAATTAAAATCATTGAAGGAAGTTTAACACTCAAATCTCCACACAGATGGCATCATCAATCAATCAATAGCTAGACTCTCAACTCCTGGCCAACTTGTATACGAATCGATTATTGACATTGTTGCTCAATTATAAATGCAAAATGTTACTCCGAAGATAATGGAACGAATCAGACAGATTAAATGATACATAGATGAACCTTTGCTATCACCACAGCACTTGTACCAGGCTAGGTGCACTTTAAGACCATGTGAAGTGACAAAGGACTTGCTGGCACGAGATCAAGGCACATATCTACGTGTTATGGGTCAACAGGCTGAGCGTGCCACACGATACATAGCTGGTGCCAACTCCGACATTGACCATTGACACAATGTCAATGTGTGCGTACAAGACAAATACTTTCTTATGAGAATCAAACTTTTTCATTAAACCACAATGATGGGTGGTGGGTTGGTTAATCATTACATTCCTACCTGTAGCCACACACATCCACCTTGTTTATTTGGCATTTCCATGCCCTACCTAGAGCCGGTGGTATGTTTTTTTTACAATTTGTTCTCAAGATGTTCTTGTGGGTTTCATTACAAAACTTGTATTTTTTTGGCAAAGCGCACAAAGTCATCGTATACCCCCCCCAGGGGTGTTCTCCTGATCGGCATGGCCCTCATCCAGACAGCGGTCGAGGGCTAAGGAAGGGCGCGTACAGTTTTGACTGTTGAAACTTCTTCGCGGGGCGCTGTGCGTGACGACCGACGAGTCAATAAAAGAAGGGAACCATCTTGAGAACAAACCGCACACGTGGACACGTTGACACAGCACAAGCCACCTGCACAACCACCAAAGGTGCCCCCCTCGACTCCGATGCCCGCCCACGCTTCCCTCCCCACCTCCCCCCCCCATTGCCGGCATCTCAAGATGAAGGATGGTTTAACAGCGCACAAAGGATCCCTCCCCCTGGTTTTAAGGAGCTGATAGGGCCCTCATTGCTATGCCTGGGAAATGTTACGGCTGGCTGTCCGTGTGAGGGCACTTCACAGGTTTTTCACAAAGGCTGGGGAAAAAAAAGTAAAACACACGACACACAGCTCAGCAGCACTACAAACTCACAGCACAGTTCACCGCCACCACTGCAACTCACGACACAGCTCAGCTCAGATCCGTACGGTTTTAGGGTAATATTGCATATTTTTGCATATGCCTGTTGTACACATGCCACTTTGCACGGTCGATCCCGCTTGTAATTATATTTTCAGGAATATCTCAATTATGTTACATATCTCACAATATCGCATACCCCGATATACCCTAAGTTATTTGCACATAAGGACATAGCCCAGGATGCTATCCGTTGTAACATGGAGGCTGCCCTAAATCGACTGGCTCACTAGCTCGTTTATAATTAGGCCATATGGTGCATTGGGGACTGAGGGCTGTTAAATTCCCGTGCTCCACTGTCCAGGCACTAAGTGGATTGTTACATCGCATGGCCACGAGAAATGGTGGCAGCGTGGGGAGGCTTTCATGCATCAGTGGATTGATCATAACCGATGATTATTATGAATGTCTTAAAAGCAAGTGTACAAAAACGCAATGGGTAGTGCTTCAGAATATTTATTTTATCAGAATCTTTACTTATCCTAGAGAAATCCGATGAGCTATGAAGCTACTTTTCACAAATGTCCAGTAGGGGCAAGTCAGAAAGTTACAACAACAATATAAAAAAACGAAAGGAGTGCAAATCATAGAAAAGGTAAGCAAATCACTAATAAATAAATAAAACTGGTAAAGTATACAAGTTCAAATTCCATAAGTAACCCAATTGGCAAGCTTGGGCAAGGCAGCAAAACAACAGAAAAAACTGTCCCAGACTACACCAAGGCAACAACACACAGTCCCTCAACACAATTGCACATTGAAATGTAACTGTCGATACATGGGTAAGGATGAAAGTTACAAATCACATTTTGCAAATGCGCTTATTTCCATTGGCGGTCCGCGACCCAGCGGTGGAAATTCCACATTCCCATGGTAGAGACCAGTCCACCTCAAGCAAGACCGCTGTTGAATCCTCACAAAGCGGTACTCGTTTTTAATCGACTCTGGAGATATGATGATGGGCCCAAATCTTGACTTAAAGCTTTCGTGACTGCAGGAATTCATATTTTTTTGGTCTTTCGGTAAAGTCACGTAGACCCTATCTACGTTCAAAGAACCTATCTTCGTGACTTTACGAAAAGACCAAAATAATATGATGGGCCCAGTCGACCCCTGACTGGAATTTAACCCCCATGACCTTTCTTGCTTTGAGTCAGGCGCCCGTGCGGAAATGTGTGTGGGGGTGGTGCGGCCATAAACGTGCAATGTCTGACCGCCTTTGTCTCCCCGGTAACTAGTGTTCATGCCCAGCGGTTTAACAATTCACTTCCGCTGTGGTTTGGTGAATTGCCGTGATTAGGTGATTAGGGTTTACAATCCAACTTAAAGAGTCAAAATATTTGCCGCTGTGTTTCATGTGGCGGCAAATCTACCGGCGTCAATTCGATGCAACATATACGAACTGAAACACATGATTACTCACGTTATTCAGTGTATCGTGAGCTTAAGCATCGATGTTAATCAACAAGCCGACACGTTCTTACCCACCAATGCGAGACAATAGGAGGGATGGCGCTGTACTTAGCGCACTGCACGATGGAACCGGCAATCTGGGTTTAATTCATGGCTTTGGTGAACATCATGAGTGGTGAGTGCCACCTGAACTCGTTCCGAGCCTTCCCTCCCTTCACGAAACCGCACTGAGCCAGACTTGTCTGGTGAGCTATCGTACAATAATTTCCATGATCGACACGATGTGGGGAGACCTTGATCCAGCAGTGGCTTGACAAAGGGGGCTGCAATTACAAAATAAACAATCGCACAATCACACCAGATCAGCCACACTATTTAACAGACAGTACCTGCAAAATAAAATATGTCGTTGACCATTACTGTCTGAAAAGAAACAGGACTTTGTAATAAACCAAAAAAATGGATCAAAATGTTTTGCAATTAATCTTGAGAGGCCTCATCTCGCGTGTACAATCCTGAGCCAGTGGTGGGAATTCTACATTTCCATTCCAGGGAGAATTAATCTATAGAAAAACACCGTTTGATTTCCCACAGTGGTACCCATTTTAATGACCCCAGAAGAATGAAGGGATGATGGGGCCTAGACTAACTATAGTTTATGCACCCACGTGAAAAATACAAATAATAAACAATCTCAATTCATATCATAATCATCATCAGCCATGACCAACCCAAAAACCGTCTCCATCTCTCGCGGTTGTGCAGTGTAGCAATCCGCAGAGCTTATCTTTTAGCTCCATCTCCCTGGCAGATGTCCTCTTGGTGCCATGAGCTTCCTCTTTAGCTGGCATAATCCCCCCACAGAGCCACCACGCAATCCAGCGGCGGGACGTGACCCAGCCCAATTACGTTTATTAACGCACGAAGTACTACTGTGTAAGGGGCCGTCCATAAATGACGTCACGCGATTTTTGACACCCCCCCCCCTCGTCACACGGCGTCACAACAAGTCAGACCCCCCCCCCCCTCAAATATGACGTCACAAAGCTCTGCCCCCCCCCCCTAGAAAAAACATGCTTCAAATCGCTTTAAACTATTGTCATGCTTTAAACTATTGTCATTGTCGTGCGTATTTCATGTGGCGCTGCACTCTGATGTTGTAGGAGAAAACATGTATTAAAAAAAGTATATTTAATTAAGTAGAACGTGTTGTCTATATTTATTTAAAGTTGCGCATTTTGATGTGACGTCACATTTCTCAACCCCCCCCCCTTGCAGGAAATGTCTGACCCCCCCCCCCCCACCAGGTGCGTGACGTCATTTATGGACGGCCCCTAATCATGTAACGTGAGCGGTGGGCGTTTGCCATGAATTCACTGCAGGCTCGCCGGTTGGCACCCGGCAATCCTGGGTTGGCTGGCAGAGAGACCACCGTTGGAATGTCACCCTTGAGGATCACGATCTCACCATCTCACCATCTCACCATCTCTCCCACAGCAGAGAGATAACAAGACAACGATCCCACCCCCCTTATGGGAAAAGTGCTATATTCTTAGGTTTTTCCGGTAAAATCACGTAGGTGAAAAATTATAATTAAAAAAAGTAAAATAAAAAATAAAATACAAATCACGACGTTTCGGAGGCAACACAAGCTTCCGTCTTCAGGTGGAACCGACACAGCACGATACAGCAATCGTGCTGTGACGGTTCCACCTGAAGACTGAAGCTTGTGTTGCCTCCGAAACGTCGTGATTTTTATTTTATTTTTTATTTTAGTTGTATTAATTTTAATTTAATTTTTTACCTACGTGACTTTACCGAAAAAACCTAAGAATATGAATCATTGCGGTCACGAAAGCTTCAAATCTAGAATTAGGGGCAAGTGCTGTTGGGGGGCAGCTATCAAGGCCGGAATGCCCGGCATGATTGTGCAGACACACACACGGATGGAAAGATTTACTCAGAAAACACCTTACAAATCATGCATGCTAATCACTATCCACATCCGAGCTGTTATATAAGCTATGCCCTGTGCTATATATAGTTATGAAACCATACCACTTAAAAAAAACTCATTAGCGTTGTTCTTGAGAATACAAGTTACACAATAAATAAGGACATAATATTTAAGTAATACGAAGAAGATACGACGACCGCTTGTTTATTTTCTAGGTGGATATGATTTTTAATGTGTGTTTTTATAAATAACAGCAAATAATTATTTGATTAACTAAGAACTACTAAATAAACATTAATGTGGCTAATTGGCTTAAGCGTTTAAAGCACTGTGTTCAAATCCGGCTTTCAAAAGCCGTGAGTTTATGATCACAGCCCGGTCACCAATCATTGACAATTAAACATTTCGCGTAAATGTTTAAAATTAATTTGACCAATGCCCAGCCCTGCGAATTAAAAAGAATGGTTTACTGCCACCCGTAGAACGTTTCTGTGCAGCAGAGAACGTGGGGCAAAGTGTGCCCTTGAGTGTGTGGCTAAAAAGAGGTCTCTTCAAGTGACCTTTGAAGGAGTTCTGTGAAATTAGTTTCTGCGGGACCGTTCTCTAACGTGGGACCAATGCACCGCTCTGCAAGGGTTCCGAATATGGACGTGGTCATCTCTCATGGCACCGATAGATAGGACGACTGCAAAAACAATCAAAGAAGTAATATTTAAAAATACTCAGAACTACACGACTCCAGAAAGTGGCCCCGAAGTTTGCCATAACGTAAGGAGCCATGGTGATTTACAGCCAACGTCAGTTGAGCGTGGACAATTAGACCCAAGCCGAAACATAATATATAAAAAGATAGCTTAAAAATATATATTATTTTTAATGATAGAATATAGTATTGTCATCAGTATGACATACGTATACCATGTATGCAGTCGATACGACATTGAGAAGTGGGTTAAAATTGAGTCACAAGATTTGAGGATACGACAACAGACAGAGCGAGTTAAATAAAAGCGTGTAAAAAAGGGAAACGTTCTACCCATAAAAAAACATTATACATAAAGGGGCAAGGTTATTTTTTACACATAAACATCAAGGTGTTTATGAAACTATGTACTTTATGTATGCCGAACTTCTTTCACACCGTACGTCAGCCAGCCACGTTAATCGGATGTGCGGGAAAACAGTTGTGCCGATTACTGATGTGTGGCTCCGAACGGTGGAGAATGATCAAATCCGATTAACAAAACACGGCATCTGCACAGATGAGCTGGCTGATAAAAATCCTGGGAGTGTGTCTGGACTAGAGTCCAAAGAGAACGATCAGAACAAAGTGATGACACTGAACAGAGAGAAGTTCCAATATGGACAACCCAGGTGGTTTAGACGCGTGTCTAGAATGGATCCGGAGAGAATACCGCACGTGGCGTTACGCACACACACAACCACCACATGGAACGTGAAATAAGATGCTTTGGATTGTGAAGAATGATCTTGAAAGGAAGGGGGGCCACAAGTCAATGTAGCCGTGACGCCGGTACGAGAACCTCCGATTAGCACGGTTGGTGTGACAGAAGTTCAACATACATAAATACGAGCCGGGGACAGGCGGGACAGATCTAATCTGGCTTTCATTGTGTATCAAGAAGTTGGAAAAGGAAATAAATAAGATCTGTTTCAAGACCAAAATTTCATATTTAGGCCCGTCAACTTATGAGCCTTCGGAGCCTATATGTTTTCCAGCAAAAGGAACCACCACGACCAGAGAGAGGAAGGTGTGGAAAGATTCGGCCTCATCGCTAGCTGCCATGTGTGGCAATTCATGTATGGGAGCGGATATGTCTACGCAGTGGAACCGATAACCAATTGCAACTTCACTGAGTCTCATCAGCAGATTGTAGCCCTTTAAACAAATGCTGCTGGGTTGCCTGGTGTATTGGATGCAAATTTAGTTTAATCACCTGTACTTACAAAAGCTCTCTGCTCATGAGAAACACAGCTATTTGGCCAATTTGTTTAATGTTTAACTTCTTAATGGGATACTCTAGAATAATGTGAATTCCATTTTTATTTAATCTTATACATGCACAAGCCTATGAACGCATTGCCCGGAATGTGCCCAATCTTGCCAAATCTCAGAAGCTAAGAAGAGTTGAGCCTGGATTGTGCATGGATAATGCAACCACCATTAAATAAAACAGGTTGTCATCGGCTGCTGAGGGACGATGTTGTGGACACCTGAGGGCAGTGAAGCAAAACCCATTGTTGGATTGTACTTCTATGCTTCCTTATCTATGCTCCCTGCCTTCACCAACCCACATAGCCCAGAAATCCAGGAGTGGATTGACAAAATACATTGTACATCTACATTAGGGATGAGTTGTGGCTTTCAACATTCCGATATACGACGGTTATTTTCAGATATTATTTAGATTTCCGAATCATTTACATTATTTAAAAATTTTAATGAGTCTTCATGCTCAAAAAAGTGAGATCACCCAATTGTCACGCGACACAACTTCAAGCGGATATGGTGTCCCACAAAGTGACATCGCTTCCCGTGGTGCACGTTTTCATAACAATCCGAAACAAATTGTTTTCTTTTCATCTGAAATTTCATATCTTGGCCCTATTTTCAGATTTTTCATATTCATCTGAAAATCCCTAGTCTTGTACGTATGCACGCGCACATTACCCACAGCATTGATGTAACTTAATTCCACACGAATAGGTCGTATTAGACGACCTTAGAGTTGAAAGAGACCACCTGAAACATTTACAGCAGCAGATTTGCCAACTGTACATTTAAACAATGCATACCAATCACACTGCCAAGAACATTCAAAGCTATGTCAAAAGCACACAGCCCTTCGTGCATTATGCAACAAACCATCAGAAGCTCATGAAGAACTGGATTGTGGTCCTTTGTCTTAGGTCACAGTCAAAATTAACTTGAGTAAATGTGACCGTAGGTTGATTTCATTCTCATTAGGGCTAACCAGTACAGTAGCATCACCAATGCTCACCGCTCCAAAATCTGCTTCTTGGAACCAATATTTGTGGATTCCCCACTTTCACACGATGGGGTCCATTAGCTTGCCTAGATGGCAAGTATAATCTAATCCGTAAAGGATGAGAAAAAAAATCACAATTCATGGTTTTCCAGCCTGCACTTTTTCTTTTACGATGGGATTTAGTCAACATTGACACTGCTAACCATTAAAACACTGCCCACATTGTAAGCCCTTCAGCCTTGCTCTGATCCTGATGATGGTGGCATGGACATACGGGTGTAAAGTCAACATATCTCCTCCTCCCCTCCCATGGAGTGTGAACCCCAGGTCTGCTTTAACTCCCAATTCCTTACTCCTGGCTTTGTGAACCAACTCTTCAATGTAGTCCAACGCTTAGTCTCATTCCACAAAGCTGGGCAAACTTTCCCCGAGTAGCCTGTAACAGACTGTTGGGGCAAGTGGCGTTAGTGAACACCCATTTTTAAGGATGACTAGGCAATCGATGGGGTGTGTAACCAGTTACATATAGAACGTTGGGCAAACATTGCATGTTTACTGGGTGGTATGGTCAGCAAACACAGTTTTTATCCGGCAGCTGATTGGCAAGGGGCTGTTGTATAATAATCACTGTTAATGTTGTGGAGTATAAGGACATAGAGACATATTCGCAGATACCCGGGGACTGATTACAGGCTGAATAAACACGGAGGTCAAGGACCAGGATGCTTCAGATATCACTGGCCACTCATTGGTAACCGTGGCCAAAAATTGAACTTAGGTCGCCCGGTTCACTGCGCCACTGCTGCACACACCACATGTACATATGCACGTATGCGTATGCACATAGTACACATGAATTATTCAACAAAATCAGCCTCAATGAACCAAATCTTAGGTGACGCGTGGGTGAAACCTGCATGGTTAGCACTTGAATGGGAGGCTGGCTGGAAATTCCACGTGTTGTATGTTTAGCCTTTAAGATAGCTAGCAAATAGGATCAATTGCAGTACAGTACAACAATGGATCGTTGGATCTATCTGTGTGGAGCTTTGAATGTTAGCCTCTTTGTATACATGGGAGGTTTTCTAAAAAGACCCTGGTTTCCTCACACATAAAAGCGAAATGGAATTGACCAAACATTCCCTTGCAGTAGAAGCCCCCCCCCCCGAAGAAAATAATCTTAAGCTTTTCCTCAAAAAATGTAAGGATACAGGGGTTATGAAACTATAACCAAGGGAAGGGCAGATTAAACCATGCTATGTGCAGAATGTACAACATATTTCAGTACTGACAGATGTAAGAACAATGTAAAAAATCTGGAATATCAGCCAAAACAAGTTTCGCGAACACATTTAAACAATATGGACAAGTCCGCTCACTGGGACAGAAAAAAGTGGTTACACCACGCACTCAATCCATCTCAATTGTGCTCATAATTCACACATCGCAACACGAGGAATACACAATGTTTTAGGCTGAGCCAACCTAGCAGAGGGCCATGCCCAGCTTGATTAAAGCAAATGCCACGAATTGCTGCACATTCTAGACGCCGACACACGTACAGGTCAAACAGCAGCACGCGTGCATGAAATGACCCCGGTAGCAACCACGTGCGTTCGAAGGGGACATTAATCCAGGAGATGGAGCAACGAAATCACGTGCGAGATCATGGGCCATGGATGGGTAAGGGCTTGGTGAGACCGTGGATTGATCATGGCTGATGATTATGATGATGATGACAACATAACCGGATCAGACATCTCTCGCCACTGATGTGTGTAAACAATATTCTTACATCACAATATTCTTACATCTTCTTGGTTCTATAAATAAAACATAATAATATTTTATTATGTTTTATTTTTATTATTTTATTATTTCCCTTCTACGTGACTTTACCGAAAGAACCAAGAAGATGAATCCCTGTAGTCACGAAAGCTTTAAATCGAAATTTAATATTCTTACACATTCGCAGAAAATAAAGACAAAGCTCCCCCTCTCCTCCTCGTGTTGCCTTTACAGGATTGTCGGAGCAAGTGATGTTAGCGAGCACCTATTATTAAAGCTGCTATGGCGTACACGAGTGGCCAGGACCACTCCAGGCCGTCTTTGTCTCTCTCCTAAGACAGTACACACTCGCACACAGTCTGTAGTCTCTGTACGGATTGTTGAGGCTTTAATGGGTGCTCGCAAACCACACAAAACCACGCGATTAAAGACCCCCCCCCACCCACGTGGAGCTGAAGGCCGGCAACCACACACGAGGGGGCTAGGGGGGGCAACCAGCACCACGCCCGGCCGCCTTTGTCTCCCTAGCGGCGACGTTTACACAGCGCACAAGGTACTAATTTGAGGCCGAGTCGACCTAGGGGTGGCCCAGCACCTGCTGTAACAATCGTCTTAGTAGACACAGGACACAAAGTCGCTACTCACCAGCTTGGTCGCCCTGTAGGGTCCAGGCGAGATGAGCCTCTGGTCTTGCATGGCAGTTCAGCGTGCGGAGATTATTGAGGCCGGCACGAGATCAAATCTCCTTCACCACCACCAACAACAACCACCACCACGTGTCTTGCCACAACCACCACCACCAACAACACCACTACCAACAACCACCATCAACAACACCACCACCATCACAGGCATCAACCCATCCGCTTCTCGCGAACGAGGCGACGGCAAACAATGGACCCCCCCCTGCTGTCCCCCAGCTTAACGAACCCAAGACAGCCAATAGGACCAAGCCGAGATGTAAATAAGATTTAAATAGGATCAGTGAAGGGTTCGTGCCGGTCGTTGTATAGACCCACAAACAGCGACTGATCCACCTATCCCCTATAGCCTTTAGTGGGGCGGCCAGCAACTACGTCACGGCCGCCTTTGTCTCCCTACCGTGGCGATGTTTAACTACAACAACCACAACAACAACTACAACAACAATCGCCGTTCGCCAGCAAGTGGCGGTGACGTCAACCGCGGCGCTGGTGCCAGGCTACGTGCACGGCCCAAGCACGTGGGGTAGCAGGCACACACACTCTGCGTCCTGGTCTCATCCCCTCCCACACAACCACCACCGACAACAACCACCAACACCAACAACCAACAACAACCACACCAACAACTACACCACCAACAACAACCACACCACCACCAAAACCGCACCACCACCACACCACCAACAACTACACCACCACCACCTACACCACCAACCACACCACCAACTACACCACACCACCACCACCTACACCACACCACCAACAACAACAACCACACCACCACCACCACACCACTACCAACAACCACACCACCACCAACTACACCACACCACCACCAACAACCACACCACCACCACCACCACCAACCACGCCACCACCAACCACACCACACCACCACCAACCACACCACCACCACTAACTACACCGCACCACCACCACGCAAGTGTCTGCCCTGCATGCCTCCCCCCCACCCCCGTGTTTGAATGAGGCGAGGTGGCCCACGCAGCCAATCACAGCCGGGCGACTGACTGAGCGCACACGTCACCGGGGTCCATTTAAAGAGGAGCGGCAACGTGGGATGATGATGATGGGGGGTGAAGCCGGTGACGATTATCGTGAACCGGTCGTGGGCCTCCCCTAAGTCGACTCAGCCTCAAATGAGTACCTGGTGCGTTGTGTAAACACATCGCCACCGGGGAGACGGAGGCGGTTGTGGTGTTGGCCACCCACCCCCATCGTGTGCTGTACCATCCTTCATAGTTTGTCACGGACAGCACTTGCCCAATCAGTCTGTTAAGATCTTTGTCGGAGTTAAATCGCGTAAATATATAAATGTTGTGTCGTTAAAACCCGCCACCACCCGACACAGCCAACTAGTAAGGGTTGTCACGTAAACAGAACGTGGCCAATTCGTCACTAGTACAGCACTCGTGTGTAGTTTATAGTGTAGTGTATAGTAGTGTAGTGTATAGTAGTGTATAGTGTATAGTTGTGTAGTGTATAGTAGTGTATATTACTATAGTGAATAGCAGTGTATAGTGTAGTGTATAGCAGTGGAGTGTATAGTAGTGTATAGCAGTGTAGTGTATAGTGTAGTGTATAGCAGTGTAGTGTATAGTAGTGTAGCGTAGTGTATAGCAGTGGAGTGTATAGTAGTGTAGTGTATAGTAGAGTATAGTGTATAGTTGTGTAGTGTATAGTAGTGTAGTGTATAGTAGTGTAGTGTATAGCAGTGTAGTGTATAGTAGTGTAGTGTATAGTAGTGTATAGTGTATAGTTGTGTAGTGTATATTACTATGGTGAATAGCAGTGTATAGTGTAGTGTATAGCAGTGGAGTGTATAGTAGTGTATAGCAGTGTAGTGTATAGTGTAGTGCAGGGGTCGACAACCTACGGCTCCGGAGCCGCATGCGGCTCTTTGCGGGCTGCTTCTTGACGATATGTACGTATGTACAGTATGTACTCAGTAACTCAGATGCATCGCGGCTCTTGAAATACTGAATTTTGTACCGAATTGGAAAGAAATGGCTCTTCTTGTTATTTTGGTTGCCGACCCCTGGTGTAGTGTATAGTAGTGTAGTGTATAGCAGTGTAGCGTAGTGTATAGCAGTGGAGTGTATAGTAGTGTAGTGTATAGTAGTGTAGTGTATAGTAGTGTAGTGTATAGTAGTGTAGTGTATAGTAGTGTAGTGTATAGCAGTGGAGTGTATAGTAGTGTAGTGTATAGTAGTGTAGTGTATAGTAGTGTAGTGTATAGTAGTGTAGTGTATAGTAGTGTAGTGTATAGTAGTGTAGTGTATAGCAGTGGAGTGTATAGTAGTGTAGTGTATAGTAGTGTAGTGTATAGTAGTGTAGTGTATAGTAGTGTAGTGTATAGTGTAGTATATAGCAGTGGAGTGTATAGCAGTGGATTGTATAGTAGTGTATAGTGTAGTATACTAGTACAGCACCACCGGTTGTGTTGGAAAAGCAAAGCCACAACATTTATAATCTGAGTACGACGTTTCGCCAGTAATTACAACTAGCTTCATCAGGCGACAATCAGATTTGTGACAACCCTTACTAGTTGGCTGTGTCGGGTGGTGGCGGGCTTTAACGACACATTTATATATTTACGAGATCTAACCAAAACAACTATATTATGGATATAGGTCGCGAAAGCGTTCGTGTTAAATCTTCGTCTGAGTTTGTGTGACCAGCTCCGGTTTGGCAGCAGAGATCTCAACTCCTAATTAGGGGCCGTCCATAAATGACGTCACGCACCTGGGGGGGGGGGGTCAGACATTTGTGACGATGTGCGACGAGAGGGGGCGGGGGTTGAGAAATGTGACGTCACATCAAAATGCGCAACTTTAAATAAATACTAGCATAAGTACCCGGTGTTGCCCGGGTGAAAACTATATTTCTTAATAACCTTACATATATACACACCCTCACCACTCACCCTCACCATTCACCCTCACCACTGACCCTCACCACTCACCCTCACCACTCAACCTCCCCTCACCACTCACTAATCACCACTCACAATCGGCACTCACAACCGCCCTCACCATTATATTTTTGCCCCAGTCAACGCCGGATATTTGCCATTCGTAGCAGTTTATATCAACTCTATAAGCAACTTATATTAAACAGGAAGCGCGATCGTAAAGTAATTTACAACCTTCGATTAGTCCTTTGTGCGATTCAAAGAATCGATTCCTGGCATGTAGGGGGTTTACATTTTGAATGATAGAGTTTCATTTTCATTGTTATTTTTGTTTCAGGAGTTTTTAATTACATTTTTGGCCCGGTCAACGCCGGATATTTGCCGTGCGTAGCAGTTTATATCGACTTTAACCAACTTATAGTAAACGGGAATCGTCCGAATCTAAAGGAATCTACAACCTTCGATTCCTTTGCGCGATTCAGAGAATCGATTCTTGGCGCGTCGAGTTTAAAAGTAATTACACAGTTGTTTTTTCATTGGTATGTAATGTTTGAAAGTTTGCATAAAATTGTAAATGTATTTTCCCCCCGTGCAACGCTGGGTATATCGAGTTTATAGCACAAATGCGTGCGCATATTTTTAACGGGAATTAAAAATGGCGTCCACCCGGAAGCGAATGCGTCGCTACCCGTTGCCAGGGGCAACCGCCGTCCAATGAAACTGCGTATGGTCCGGCGACACACAGACACACACACAGACAGACAGATTTGCGATTTTATATATATAGATAGACAACACGTTCCACTTAATTAAATAGACTTTTTAATAAATGTTTTCTCCTACAACATTAGAGTGCAGCGCCACATTAAATACGCACTACAATGACAATAGTTTAAAGCGATTTGAAGCATGTTTTATTTTTTTTGGGGAGAGGGGGGCAGAGCTTTGTGACGTCATATTTGAGGGGGGGGGGCTGACTTTTTGTGACGCCGTTTGACGAGGGGGGGGGTCAAAATCGTCCAGAAACGCGTGACGTCATTTATGGACGGCCCCTTAGTGGAAGAGACATCATTTCATCAGCTGCGTAACGCTGCCTGGAAGCTGATTTGGCCTGTAGCTCCACACAAAGCTTCGGGGGGCATCACGGCCACATTTATACCATCTCCTCTTCTCTAAGCTTGTCAAACGTGGACCCCTCTGAAGGAAAATCTGCGCCAGTTTAACACATTCAGGCTGGCCTGCCTACGATCTGTTTAACCAGACTGGATTGTGTGAGGAGTTCACAGATCCTTAAAAGATTTGGACAAAGTCCCATCGGCAGGCGAGGCAGCGTTGGCTGGGTCACGTATTCTGCATGCCCAAGCAGACTGTTTGGCCGGATAGAAGGGGGCTAGACTGGCATGACACGGGCTGGTGAAGAGATGGGCTGGCGTGATTACATTCGGGAGGATGTGGAGCCGAGTGTAGTTTTCCAAGCCTGGTACCAGCGGTGTCAAGATCGATCTCTATGGAGGAGGCTCAAGATTCACGGCAACCGGTTAAAACGCAGCGAGGTGGCACAGCTGGTCCATCCGCCAGTCATCTCAGTCAACCCACAGCACCTGGATCTGTCCCTGTGAACTCCCTTCGGCGAGC
Source organism: Lampetra planeri (assembly GCF_965212315.1). Lineage (NCBI taxonomy): Eukaryota > Metazoa > Chordata > Hyperoartia > Petromyzontiformes > Petromyzontidae > Lampetra > Lampetra planeri. The sequence goes on along the minus strand of NC_136130.1, from coordinate 8,059,704 downwards.
CTTCCACACTTCACGTGGCCTAAATGTACACCTAGCCTGGCACAAGCGCCGTGGTGATGCCACGGATACTTCTTGGCGAATGAGGGCTGCTGTTGGTGAGAGTCGTGCCGGCCTTAATAGGCGCTCGCTCAAAGCAGTGGCTCCAAGTATATTAAAATACTAGTGGAGATATCTGTACGAATATGTCCGTGGGTACAAATTGAGGGGGTCTTACAATGTAAATTATAACATGTTTCCGAGTTATTATAAAATACACAAACACCAACACGTAACTCACACCATGCAGGTAACAATCGATACATCGAAATATATTTTACGTGGATCGTATCACGAATACAAGAATCAATTATTCAGTGATTTCTAAAAGATATACGGTCAGATAATGCCAATGATATGGTAATATTACAGAGAGCACGACAAAGACCCAGCATCAAAACAAATGAAAACGAATATATCGTCTACAAATCCCGACTCTTCATCTAAACATGGTTGGTGGTACAATCATTGACGTTGTCGGTTTAAGAAATCTCGAGTCTCAAACCCCTTTAAGCATGGTCCTGCCTTCAGATGTTTGACCAGTTGCACGCAGTGTTTGGCATGTTGGTGGAAATTCGAGTTCAGTACCTGAAGAAACCCCACCACACACATGCACGGTGACAACTCAAAAATTCCGCAGTTGTGTTCCATCCATTGCTGCACTGCCATCTCATGGCGACCTCGCAAGTCCAAGCCCAGACCAACTTAGGTTCCAATATCCAGCGCTTCCAGGGAGACTTGCTGGCTCCATGCTTGTTCTAACGTCCCCAGCATGTCCTCAGCTCATGCCCTCTTCTGCCATTCTCCGATTAGTCGTGCCGTCGTGTCTTTCTGCAGCCAGACACTCATCAGCGGTGGCGATGGCTTCCTCGCCTCATCCAGGACCCCGTTTCCACAATTCCTGGTCCTCCTCGCCTCCATGGATGATTGATGGCCACGTGCACAGGTGCTCGAAGCTGCGGAGTCGCCAAGCACCTTGCCCGGCTCCTCACCTGCAAACATCTTCCTCTGCAGCGCGCCCACATCCGGGAAGAAGAGCGGCGAGGCGATGAACGCGTGCCCGGGCTGCACGTCTTCTTGTGTCCCACACCGCAGTCCCCAAGGAACGGTGCCGATGGGGCAATGGCTCGTATCCGCCTTGCTCAGAGGGCCCAGGCGCGACTTGGCAAGCCGAGGCACGGAAGGAACCGGGGGGGCCTTCTGGCCTCTCAACACAAAGCGAAAAATATCAGCCGTGGACAAAGGGTGGACGTCGCCAGACACTGGAATCCCTTGCAGGACGTGGTTTGGCATGATGGTTGAAAATGTATACCCAAGCGAACAGATAATGGATTGTCGGCTCACATTTTCCCGTACAGATCCAGTGCTGTAGATGAATAAAAACAGCAACAGACCGTTGCTTAGTAACCCCCCCACACACACCGTATACTGTAGAGGGAATTCACTTCCACAATAGGGCCACGTAAACCAACCACACTTCACCTAAATACAGACTGGCTTCTTGTAAAAAATACACGCAAGATTACACAAAAGGTTTTGACGCTAACCTTTCATCAGAGGTCGGTTGCATTGTTGAACAAGCAGGTTGTTAAATTTATTAAAATGCAAAAAAACACAAATTCACAAAACAGAACAAAACCGCGGGTTTTTATTTAATGAATGTGGGGAAAACCAGCATCAAATGGACGATCCTTTACATGCCGGCTATGTAAAGCATACTGTACAAAGAGAAAATACGGTATGTGCTTCTTAATTTATGTAGGATTCCCACTCTTGCCCCTTTTTTTAAAAAGCAAATGAATTTCGTGGCCTGTTGCAAACAATGCACCAACCTGAAGGTTCCCAAGAATGAAACGGCAAAAGGTCGCTTAAAACACAACAAAAATCGCATGGCGCAAGCATTACAATTTTGTTACAAACATCAAGTACGGTGAAAATCCTAATGTCAACCAAAGCTGTAGAGACTCCAGGTAGTTATATATATAAAAAAAATTCATCTCCGGCAATAATCAGAAACTGTAGGCAGTTGTGAACTCTATAAACCGAGCCGATCAATTGCCTTTAAAAAATGGGGGACATACAGTATTTACAAACCAGTATGCAATCAAAAAAACTATTTGAAATCTCAAGACTTGTCATGCTTCATCTTTACAGCAATGCGAGTTGATTTGGGAATTTATAGTTTTTCCAATTTCACCCACCGACTTCACCTGCCTTCTGCTACCAACCACACCATCACCAGACACCTTTTATATGCAACAAAAAAAGCAGCCATGCATTCAAAGGGACGTTCTCCAATACCTGAGACCATCCATTTAATACAAAGCTCTGGGTTCACCCTCAAAATAGCAGTTCCCAAACCAATGTTGAAAGGGGACCGAGAAGGCTGGTGGTGGTGTTGGTGCAGATAGGCCAAGGAGGTTGTGCAGGTCTGTACAATTGCATCTGTAATCTCACATGCGCTCACACTGGCTCGTGTGAACGCATGTTAAAGACACGTGGACCAAATTATGTGCAACTCTCCTGTACACTCGCATGTGCAATCATACTGGCCAGCGTGTTTGCACGCAACTTGGGGACCAACTGCTGTAACTGGATGTAGTGGCCAGCACGAACATGTGCTAATGGCCACGCAAAAACCAACGACTGCATTTGTGTAGATGTAATAATTGCGGAGTAAGAACAGGCGATTGTGTGTGCGGCAATCAGAGGCACACATGCAGCTCAATCGCTGGTGTACATGTCTTCCTGCTGATCGTCATCCCCATTGGTGTTGCGCTCAGGGCTCTGATTGCCGCTGTCAGAGCCGCCCCTGCTGCCGGAGCGTGTGCCGCCCTGCGGTGGAGACCCGTCATCGGCGCCTCCGGAACCGGCGCCCTCCTCGCGCAGCAGCCGCTCCTTTTCGCTGTCGTAGCCCATCTCCTCCTCGTCGTAGTTCCGCGTCACCTGCACGTGTGCGCGCAACACGTCCAACAGGGTCTATGCACCACAGAGCAGCCGGCGTGCAGACGGGAAAGCACGTCTTACTCATTCGTTCACCACAACGCTACATCAGGATAAAAATGTGTCAAATCAAAGTGGCCTGCCTGCTCAAAATGAGCAAGTGGCGATTTGCTCAGCTCCTGAGTTGTACACCCTTGATTGAGCCTGTGGCGAAAATTCCAGATTGTCAAGGCAGGGAGACTCGTCTATCTTATATAACACGCACCGTTGACTTCTAGAAGATAGACTTATTCCAGTGGCAACGAAAAGATAAAGGGCGAGTTGATTCCTGACCAGGATATAAACTGGCAACCTTATGTTTGGCTGCACACTGCGCGAACTGGTCAGATGAATAACAGAATGACCTACAACATAGTGCAGAAGATATATTGAGCATACAAATGTAGCCTATGGTAAACTTAAAAAAGAAATTTGCTAAATCTTACCAAACCGGTATAGTTTGACTTGTCAAACTGTGCAACATTTTTCAAAGAGACATAAATGACTTATGTAGGGCACTTGGGGATTATATGGCTTAGGAGATTTGCAGGCTTTGCTAAATTTTAGAAACCTAGACTTCATTATTTCTTCATTTTTGACAGCTGCCATTTTAAAATCGGTTTAAATGTCACCGAAATCTACCCTTTTCCAGGCTCGGGTAAATGCTAGACGAGATCAAACGACTGTTCACATCAGAACAGCTTAAAAACTCATCTTCACAAACATTCTTACATTTCAAGAAAAACTCAACTTCCTTTCACATGACAACCTTAACAGGGTCCTATATATAAAAGTCACCGTTTATTTTTAGCTACTAATAAAAAAAATTCCAAACCACCTCATGGATAATTTCAATATAATCAACTTTATGATAAACGTTTAAGACAATAAAACTAATTTTACCCAGACTCCACAGATTCAAAGCATTTCAAACGGAGGACTTGAATCAAATTCCTTATTTAGGTGTTAACAATTGTTTGCAGAATTTGTTATTAATTTTTTTGTACAAGCCGAGCCAAAATGCAACATTAGCATGATTTGCATAAATCATAAGCAACTAATTCTGCCTATTAAAAATAGTTTGCCACAAGGCAAGCAGTGTAAATACTAAGTCTTTCTTAAAAGCATATATAAAAAAACCTAAGAGTATGAATCCTTGCAGTCACGAAAGCTTCAAATCTAAAGGATAAGGAAATGATACGCCATGGACCCTTTGAAAATACTACTAGCGTTCAACAATTCGTTAGTGCCGACATTTAACTACGTGCATTTATGGTACCGCCACTGGCTGCAACGCCACTCACCTTGACGTCGCCCTTGTCTCCTTCGCTCCTGTCGCGCCGTTCACGCTCCTTTTCCCGTTCACGCTCCCCCTTGTCCCTGCCCTTCTTCTTGCGGCTTCCCGACGAACGCAACTCTTTCTCGCGGCTTCGCTCACGCTCGCGACGCTTCTCTTTCTTGTGCCTGGCAAAGGGGCGCAAAGTGCGATAGGGAAAACATACGTGCACCTCCACGATTAGCACGGTTGGCTACGCACGATGCGAAAGTTCAACATACATACACGCAGGGTATTTATAATAACGACAAAAGCCTTTGCAAAAATTAAGTGCGGAGTCAAGCCAGCTTTTATTTTGCCTGTATATTTTTTGGAGCAACTCAAAAGTTATTCAAGTGTACACCACAATTTGCAATTGTGCTTCAGATGACATGAACAAGCCCTTTTGTCAATGCAATGCTGGATGTTGGGTCATGGGAGGTTCCTTGACTATATTTCACCACACTTGTTAGCAGTGTGGGTAGTGTGGGTTAGCAAATGATGTCAGTCCTGGCCATGAATCAAACTAAAATCGCCGGGCTTACAGTACAGTGTGCGAACCACTGTGCTAAACACTACCTGTTTTTAGTTACCTTCATAACTGTTGGGGTAACCCAAGCGTTATGACACCAATGTGATTCAGTGCAGTATTTAATCAAGCGTCTAAACTACGACAGAAACTTAAGACAACCATAAAACTAACAGATCATATCAAGTGGATATGGACCTAGGCTGTATACCCTAAAATACTTGATGTCATCAATGCTTTAATGTCATTAAAACTATACGATGCTGCCATCGACTTACCATTTTCTCATTAAAGCTTCAAGATTGTTGTACAGCCTACGACACACAGCCTAGGTACGCACGTATCTAAACAAGATATAAGCGCCCAGTTTTTTTTTTTACATCGTACCTTCCCATTCATATAGCGCAAATTTACGGTTTAAGTCTCGGCACATCATGCGTGTTGTGTCCAGTCTCTCACTTCTTAGGCGATGGGGAGCCGGAGCCCTTGCGCTTGGGCAGAAGGGGCGGCGAGCCGAGCTTGCGACGTGGCGACCGAGACACACGGCGAGGGCCCGGCGATCTCGACGGCAGGCGGCGTTTGGGCGAGCGCGAGCGGCGGCTGCTCGACGGCCTCGGGGAGGCCCGGCGCCGGGGGCTGGGAGAGACGCGGCGAGGCGGAGGAGGCGGCGAACGCGACAGCGGGCGCTTCTTGCCCGCCAGCGAGGGGCTGCGGCTCTTGCGGCCACGTCGGCTGCGATCCCTGTTCGTCGTCGAGACGGGAAAAGAGCGCGTCAAAGCAGGGTAAATTTTACCCATGTTCACTCGAATTAAGTTTAAATGGCATTAACTACCATAATGGCCATGAGAGAATTCTCCATGCGACCGTGTGGTTACAGAGTTAAAATGGGATAACCCTTTTTTCCTCTTTGCTTCCTGGAGCTTAAGACACCGTGAACATTCGAGGAGTCAAATGTTAAAGTGACAAAAGCAGAATGCAAGACAAACTTGAAAATATAGTATTGCTGAAATTAAAACTATAAAGCATATCGACAGAATGTTTCGCGTAAAATGACTCTACATGATCGAGTAGGATCCAATTCGTAGCCAGATGCCAACACTGGAATCATGGGTTCATTGTAACAGGGAGACTTGATCTCTTACAGCTCAACACTAATCTCCAGTTTCTCACCCCACAAACACAACCTGAGCAAACAAGATAATACATTTCAGTAATATGGCAAAAAAAATTCGAAGCAATAACTCAAGCTAGATAATAAAAAAAGCAAATCAATCACTTAAGTTCACAATTTCTTACGATTAAAGTGAATAAAAGTATCTCAAGGTCTCAAAAATGAATGGGCAGGACGGTTGTTGGGGGTGATATTTAGTAGATGTCAGGAGAAACAACAAAGTTACTAAATGACATTCTGGGACGAAATGAGAGAACGACAAAAGCTGTGCGCCGACGTGCTATCAGGAAGGGGACGCCCCCCTTGATCGCTCTCACCTGGACTTGGAGCGAGAGCGGCGGCCACGGTCTCGCGAGCGCCGGCGTGGCGAGCGGGATTTGCGGCGTGGGGAGCGGGACCGGCGGCGGGGGCTCCTGCGGCCACGCGATCGCGAGCGGTACCTCGTGCGGCTTCCCGAGCGCCTGCAGTCAACATGCGGCGTCAGGACAAATATAAAAAAAACACTAGCAAGCTCTAACCCTTACTGTCATTTCACCACTGTGGTTCGGTTAGATAAGTCTCTACCCTCAAGTGGAGATATACTCATAAACTTTATTTATTTTAGTGACCTGCTCTACTTTGCACTGTTGTATTTATATTTCATCATGGGACCTTCCTTTGCCAGTACCAAAACATAATAGGGTTTTCCCCTTTTATCTGGCAACAAAACAGGTGTTAAGATGTTAAAACACCAAACTGAAACCTTTTACAAGGAATCATGTTTTGTTGCCAGATAAAAGGGGAAAAACCTATCACCACTGTATTTATATTTTTGTTGTAACTTGCTGAACCGTCCCCTACTGAACATCGGTGAAAAATATCTTTATAGCTCATCAGATTCCTCCAGGATATATAAAGATGATGATTGTGAGATACGGCAGAAGTTTGATATTATTTGCTTACATTACACTGGTGAGGCAAGCACACCTGCCCTTGCTCCTAGAGAATGTGCTTATAAGCAGCTCTGGCAATAAGTGTCAGCGAAGCCGAATCCCCAACTCGACTGCAGTTCACGCCTGATGAAACGGCTCCCCCTGCTGGCAAGTTAATTACAATTTCACCTCTCACCTTGCATTTACTGCACCCTACCACTTCCCAATAGTCGCGACAAAAACCATGTTCACGGTCAACTTAATACGTGTTACATTGTTTTTATTTACACATGTAACAATACGTTAATGCATTGACTGAAATGCTCGTGCACTAGGAATTGTGCATGTAATGATCAATCGTTTTGAAAGGTTTCGGTTATTTGCTCACATACACTTTGTTTAGAGCAACTAGAAAGGCTACATTTACCAAAATGGTAAATCTGATTGTTACTTCTTGTTACCAAATGGTTTGTATTGTTTAGTTTTATATGTTTTGTGCGTAGTTTTGTTCACATTAGTCTAAATGTAAAAGCATAGTATTTGCCGATGCTTTGAATAAACCTCTAAATAAATCCAAACACAAATTGATGCATCGATGGTGGGTGTACATAATTATTTCAATCTACGTAATGCGTCCCCGTTTTCTCCAGCCATCTGTGCCGTCTCCCTGCGCAAGTTCACGACTCGAAAATACGCCCAGTTTCTGTGCAGAATTTTGAGCTCCGATAGCATTCATACGCTATACAAATCTTAACTGTCCCAATGTATTGCATTACGCCGAATTTATTTACATTATTCACATCCCAATTTGCGAATTTCCATTGCAACTTACATTCCAGATGGCACTTTTGCTACACGTTCTCTTCATTGTGCTCCGAAACCAACACGTGCAAATCTCATTAACGACAACTTGGACTGGTGTGCCAACAAATGTTGTGCCCCTGGGAACAGGGAGGGCTCACCGGCGGCGTGAACGCGAACGGGAACGCCGTTTCCGCGAGCGGGACCTCGACTTTGACCGAGAGCGCTTCTTTTTGTCGTCCTTCTTCTCGGAAGAATCTGAAGAAAAAAAGCAAGGCCCACTTAAATTACAGTTCCCGAGAACACAACTGGCATCCAACGTATTCCGGTAACTGGCCAATACATTCCAAGGACAAGCTTACGTATTTCTCATAAAACATAGCTTTTATTGCTTAAGTTCTTCTTTCACAAAGCTTTCAGTGAGTGTGGGGGTACAATCAAGAACAAGATGTCTTACAGATTACAACTGGTGTCAAGCGGAAAGGGGTGAAACTCACCTGGGTCGATAGCGGCAGAGATGAGCGACTGTGCTTCACGGACCCTCTTCATGGCCTCCTCGATCTCTTTAGAAGCAGCGTCCGCCCCCTTACCCGCCGGTTTTGCGATGGCATTGTTCGGATGGTTCATTCTTGCGACAAAGGTAACAAAATTACCTTGAAAATTAGTGCCCGTTTCAAGACTTAAACATTCATGCAATTTAAACACTCATGGGAGCACAGCCACTCTAAAAGTAATCTTTTATTTTTTGTCAAACAATGCAGCACCTAAGTTAGTGTGTTCATATTTGGTTAAGAAGCAGCAATAAAAATGGATATCGTCTACATGTGCGGCAGTGTGTGTTAAACTCAACAGATGAACGTACTTGACCTCGCCACCGACTTGCGAAAACAAATTCAGCAACTGTTCAGCAGTGGCAGACTGAAAAACAAGAGGCAAAGGGTCAACCCGTGGCCATCATGGCAAAACAATGCAAGTTTCTGAAGCAAAAGCAGATCAGCCTTGCGTTACTTGAATTATCTGTGCTTAAACTAGAATTTAGGACAAGCAACTAAACTAAGAAAAGAATGGTAAAATCAATCTTACACAAAGCATTTACAAACAATATTAAAATATAGAGAAAGTTGTGTATTACATTTAGCTATTCACAATTGTTAAAATATTATAAATGTAAAAAGGTAATTTTTAGCACAATATTTGATTGGATTTCATTTTTCTACGTTGGTGAGAGCCTCAAGCTGTATACAAGAACCACCGGTAAAGCACATTGCTAGAAAATAAGTGCAATGATGTACCATATCTCAAATACGTGCTGGATGAATAAAGATGTTTATTAAAACATGAGATAATGAATATCAGATAGTGTATACACATTCCTAAAAAGTTTCCAGACTTGCGCCATTTTTATTAAAATTGTGCACGAGCAGCATGCGACGAAACAGCGTATCCATTTCGAATTCTTTAACTCCACATCACAAGAGAGCATGTGGGGTAACATCAAAGAACCATTTCGATGATCCCTTGTAGGGGCATTACACTTACTCGCATGCACTGCAACAGAGGTCAGACCCAATGGCAGTCAAAGTACTTTTTCACTCCGCACTGGAATTGTTTCCAAAAAAGGTGAAACACCCAACTAGCCTTACGTGGAATGAAGTGATTGGGCTGCTACCATTAATTATTTACACGTGAAAACCCGGCTTCATAATTGAGCACGGACACCCGGATAGGATGGAAGCATCTGGTGACGACTCAGTGCTACGGACGCTCCGTGTGCCACTCAATCCCCCTAATCGGTAACAGGACCTTCCGATGTTGAACCGCGCGCACATGCAGTCAAATCGTACCTGGCCAAGGTGCATGGGCTGCTGCATGCCCTGCAACTTTCCGCCATCCAAGTTGCCGAGAAGCTGTGGCTGTGGGAGGCCGAGCGCAGCCAGTGTGGAGTCCATGCTCCCGCCACCGTGCAGCGCGCCCAAAGCCGACAGGGGCACGGCCCCCATCTGTCATGATGATGCCACACGCACATGTGAAACACTTTAAAATGCACATTCACTCAGAGAAGCTCAGTCAGTCTTGAAGGTATTTTACACAACTCTTGCATGACACACATGTAAGTCAGAAAATAACAAGTTTTTGCAGGCATGTCCCACATTCAACTATTAACCCAGGATAAATTCAGCTGAAGATTGCGAGATTATCCAAAGTCAGTTATTTGGTCATATGCAAGGTTGAACGGGACAAGGTTATGACTTGTTTTTTATGGTTTTTACACCATTGAAAAAAGTATTATTTCTTCATGTTTTAGTTGTATTAATTTACGTACAAAACGATTAAACAAGATATTACTTTTTAAACTCCAAGTAAACCTAACCAAGTTGTTAAATGTATAACTATTTAATTTCATTTGGCCCAAGGGCAAATTACTTGGAAATGGGTCTATGAAGTTGCTGTTTATACATTAAATATGGTTAGCATCCCCATGTACTTAAAAAAATCCCTTCTCAGAATCGAATGTTATATTAGGACATTTAGTCAATCCCTGCATTTTTGAACTGTACATAACATATTCTTGGTTCTTTCGGTAAAGTCACGTAGAAAGAAAATAATAAAATATAAATACTTTTATTATTGTTTTATATTCATATTTTATTATTTCCCTTCTACGTGACTTTACAGAAAGAACCAAGAATATGAATCCGTGCCGTCACGAAAGCTTTAAATCAAAATTTGTACATAGCATCTTAAACTTCGAGTTGCATTTAACTCACCAGTTATTTTTTTAATAAAAAAGTTCACATACTACACGAGTTAAACCCGACAATTCAAAACACAATCTACTTACCGAGGCCAGCGGGCTGGGCGTAGGCAGCAGGCCGGCGACAGCACTGGCGGGAGCCAAGAGAGACAGTGCTTTAGCCTCATCTGGTATCTTGCCTGAAAGCAACCGAAAAGAAACAGTCAGACCCCTCCAAACCCACAGACCAGCAGACCTGCCTAGACAGCGCGGCAACGGCGCTTTGCGCTGGGACTAGACTCGGCAGCGTCTACGCAATGCCCTCTTCATAGCTTATCTTCCCTCACCGTGAGGGAGGTGGGGGCATTGCATTATTCCAGAGCTGCCAATGGCAATGTCAAGTACATGTTTCAACGAGAGCCCCGTGTTTACTCGGGTAGCTCTTTGGGTTTCCTCCAAAACAGGTTCAACGCAATGGCTGGGACGGAAGATTATGGGCTGAGGGGGAGGTAGAGAGAAGCTGGGTTTTACGTCAAGAGGTCTCAGACAGACACACCCGCTTGACGACACATGCACATCTTAACTTAATAAGATTTAAAAACTCCTGTGGTTTCAGGGTTTCAAATTACACACAGATATCCAAGAAATGACACCGTGTTTTTTTTCTCCCGCACATATCAGTTTGAACGTGACTTAGCTATATCACCTGTCCTCGAAACATACTCAAGGCCAAACGATAAGAATCGCTGGGTTTCTCCAGGCACGTTGCTATGAAATTTGCACGCTCAAGCCGCTGGCATCACTATATGGTACAAAAACAATCAAAAAACAGAGAAAACAAAGGGAATTACGGTCCACAGCCCAAACACTGGCAATCTCTGTACAGTGCATTGGCTAATGGAACAGGCAGTTTCTTGAGTCACACATTTTCTTCTCAAGTGTAGATATTCACATTTGCACACGATGGTCCTGATTGTACTTTCTGGTTGCGATTTAAGCAATAAATGGCTATTTGAGCACCTGATTCGTGAAGTCCAAAATGTGAGAAAATTTAAATTTTCAGTGCTACTTTGCATCACAAAATGACATGCGCACATTGAATTTACATTGTTGTCCACTATACCCTTCCGTCGTGTGTGCCCTATAAAAAACGATATTGCGTAAATATGCAAGTACAAAGAGAATAAAATTGTATGGAGGCCATTCTCAGTCAGGGTAAACTGGCGTGCTGGCCCAGGGAAATAACTGTAAAAGACGACAAGACAAAGAAAACAACCATTGAGAGCGAAAACTTCAACATCACTTCCAAGGCTTGCATTCAAAAAACCCAAACATGATTTCAGTGAATTCAAAATAAAAAAAGCATCTACCACAACACTTCAACCATTGGCAGCGAATATACCACACAGCTGCCGTTATGCACACAACACAATTTGATTAGCGGCCCTCAGTACAGCAGGAATACTTGACTAAAAAAAACAGAAGACACACGGACACACAGACACTTGACCACGTAAGGGGGGGAAACAAAAGGGCTGGGGGGTAGAAAAGGGGGTTGCAGAAATGTATAATTAAATAACGGAAATAAAAAAAATAAGAAAACAAACAAGGGCAGACAACAGAAACGCCGCCATTCGCGGCGCAGTCTTGTTTGGCGGACGGTGCAACCGGTACCCCCGACTCGCTTAGCGGCGAGGAACAATCTCTACTGGAATTTTTTTGGCTTCTGCCTTGAGGCGCCTCTCTAGTAGGCACAAACAAATCACACAAAGAAAGACACAGAGAAGCACCACATTAATCTTTGGGTAACCCCGCAGAGACCCCGCCACATGTGTGCACTCGACTTCCGCAGCAGTCTCCACCCTTTTTTCTTGCTCCTACTGGAACGAGGCATCTTCTATCATGCATGGGGGGCGGCTTCTGTCTTCAGCACTTTTTGCCAATATCGCCAACACGGGGGGGAAGGGATAGGAGGTTGTCGTCGATCGGGTGACGGACATGAGAATTTGCTTAAAAATAAAGAGTCTACCTAAAGTCCCCCTCTGACCAAGAACCGGAGTTTTGTTGTCCCCATCGCGATTGTTTTCAGGAGGCTACCAAGCAGCGCCTAATAGATTATGTATTGCTCTTACGACCAAGACACAGCCAGCCGACCCACAGCCCCCTCTTGTGAGACAAGTCAGGGGTTAAGGGGCAGGCAGATGCCTTCTGCAATACAAAATAACAGACAAAGAAAGAAAAACAAACATGACGGGACCGTTATTGCAGAAATGCTCGGGCGGAACAGTCAAAAACGTCTCTTGAACCGACTGCCCTAAACAAATTGAACACTGCACAATTTTATAGAACTGTGAACATTCACAATTATGCATCTTGCCGTGTTCAACCTTTAGCTCACAAATGCTTACGAACTTGCCGATGTTTGTTTATTACGGATAATCATTTGGCAGCGCTAATGAGCGAGTTGCCACTCTCACTGTGGATTGCTGCCGCATCCCGAGCCCTCTGCCAGATTGTGTTAGTGTTGAGAAGTCACGCAGGCATCGCAGATACATGCTCGCGTACGCTAGCATTCCGACAGCAGCAGCGACACAATGGGGGGGAAACGGTGCACCAACCTTCGGCGTACGGCACCACGATGAGAGCCCGGTCGATGAACACAGTGTTGGTCAGATGCTGCGACACGCCGACGCTGACCGAATCGCTAAACCTCACGAAACACACCCGCGACGTCACCGGCAGAGGGGAGTCACTGCAAAGGGAAAAGTCAACGTGTTAGCTAGCACGAGGAGAATACAACCGTCTGCTTGTTTCTTATCGCTGGAGAGTTTATCGGCAACATTAATTAAGGTTAGCGAGCAAGTGGACCCGGCTTCAGTGGTGAGCCTTTGGTCAATCCACCGATGGCCGAAAACCACCCCACTCCGCGTGAGTCAGTGATTAACGGACCCTAACCTACTTGATGATGCTCGTCAGTAGAGGATAGAGGCAGGCGATGCCCCACTGTGTAGCCCCCCGCAGTAGGCACTTGTGTACTGTGGTCACCCATCAAACAGCACGGTACTATATGCACTCTACAATGTGTGCGTTCCAGAGTGGGACGGGCGGATATCTAAAATGCCGCCCGGCGCCATTTGTCCCCCAACCGGCATGCTCGACTGCGTTAAATGTACACACACACCCGTGTAATAAGCTTGCGGCGAGGGCGCACCAAATTCAAATTAAAAACAACACAGACTCTCATACTCATGATTACGCAACATTTATCGGGAGTGAAAATAAAGTTGGTGTATGTACGCAAATAAACACGCAGCAAAACAAAGAACGGAGTACTAAGGATTCGTGGGATATCGCACGCCCAGAGTGTGGTTATTAGTGTAATTGTACAAAGGAAATAACCTACAAACAACTCGCGCAGGAGATAGTTGGACAGGATTTTGTACTTTTTTTGGGGGTCCAAGTGATGTTTACCAAAAACAGCAGAGACCTGGTGCGCTCGTCACATTTGTAAGACATCAATGAATCGAGTTTCGGTAAATTGCACGAATTTAGGGCCAATACCGACAATAAAAGTAGAAAACAGGCGTTTTGGGCAAAGCCACCTTCGGACAATGCAATAAGCGTTTCGAAAAAAACGTTACACGATCTATCCTTTGTATTAAGGCAGGGTTAATTAAGGAATTTGTTGTGTTTCGATTTAAAGCTTTCGTGACTGCAGGGATTCATCTTCTTGGTTCTTTCGGTAAAGTCCCCGACAGACCTGGTCTTCACCTGAGGACGGCTGCTTGCGTTGTGGCCGAAACGTCGTGAGAATTATTTTATTATTATTTCCCTTCTAAGTGACTTTACCGAAAGAACCAAGAAGATGAATTTGTTGTGTTTGTAACAATTCCATGCAGTCCCTTCATAATACAGGAGGACCTCATACGGCAGGGGATTAACAAAAGGGCTCCTCTACATAGCGACCTAAGTTTTACACTCTTTAGCAGTGCTCCATGCTTGCAGATAAATGCCTGACGTGGCATGTCTACATTCCTATGGCGAGGGACGATGTATCAAATATATTCAGGATCATTGCCCGAAACGTCGCCTTGTCTTCAAGGCAGTGTTGATGAATATGTTGAGCATCCATATATATAAACTACGAGTTAATTCCTGTTAAATAGGGGGTTTAAGTACAGATTCATGTGCGCTTATACAATACACACTCTTTCAATGTAAAGCTTTCGTGACTGCATGGATTCATCTTCTAGGTTCTTTCGGTAAAGTCACGTAGAATGGAAATAATAAAATAATAAAAATAAAACATTAAATAAAATTCTCACACGTTTCGGCCACAACGCAAGCAGCCGTCCTCAGGTGAAGAACAGGGCTGTCGGAAAGACGTGACTTTACCGAAAGAACCAAGAAGATGAACACACTCTGTACTGTTAGGTAAAAACATGTCCAGTTCTCAATTCATTTACGCTGTTTAAGGTGGCACATTAGTACGCCTGGGCGCTGAGCAGCATGAGATATGGTCAAATAACCCTTATTGGGGAAGCCTTCATGCAACAATGGATTGACAAAGCTGATAACAATTATTGATATAAACCGCACTAGGGCCACTCAATTGGTGATCGCTCTTAACAACGTAACAATGCAACCAATTCGTTGACGAGCGGGTAAAGGACTGAGAGTTTAAGCGAACGAATGAGTCGACGAGTAAACAGAACGAGACTCGATCGCGAGTACTGCGTGGAACGAATCACCTCACATGTTTACCCGGAAGAAAATGCGCGATTAAACTAGTCAGCTACGAGTTACTGAAAGATGCACTCGAGTCACCGATTGGAACCCTAGTGGTACTACCGACTGATAGATGAAGGTTTTTTTCGGTAAAGTCACGTAGGTAAAAATAAATAATAGAAATAATAATAGAAAATAATAAATCACGTTTCGGAGGCAACACAAGTCTCCGTCAGCAGGTGGGACCGTCACAGCTAAATTCACTGTATCAAGTGATAGAAGAATGTAACGAGTAAATGAGTTAATGAATGAGTTAATGAATGAATGAGAGCCACGTGCGGGCCCCCCCCTCCAACTCATTCCTGAAGAAGATGGCGGCCGATCGCCGTCGTTAGCCTCGAGCCGCCTCGACAGCGCACAGAGGAGACCCGCCGCGTCTGGACGCCAACTCACTCGTGTGGGAAGACGCGAATGTCTTCGATTTTGCCCAGGAACCCGAACAGAGTCTTCATCTGCTCCGTGGTAGCCGCGGGTGCCACGTTGGTCACCTGAATCACGTCCGTCATGGTGCAAACCCCCCCCCACCACCACCACCAGCAACACCACCACCACCTCCTGTCGTGTCGAGAAAAGAAATGAGCGCTGTGAAATGAAGGCGGTTAATAAACTCGCTGGCTCATTAAAGGGGGGGGTCGATGGAAGGGTAAAGGAAGAAATCGGCGAGAAGTGGAATTAAAAGGGGAGGAGGTCGAGGCGGGCACAGCCACCAACGCGCGGCATCGCCACAAAATGGCGGCAGCAAAGAGGGGGGCCTTCCTCCCAGAGTTCATTGCGCGCAGTCCAGCCTCTTCTAGATTACATACACCGTATAAGCATGGGTGGTGGACCTCGGGGTGTATTACATACAGCACATAAGTATGCGGACCATGTTTTTATTACATACACCGTATAAGCATGGGTGGTGGACCTCGGTTTGTATTACATACAGCATATAAAGTATGTGGACCATGTTTTCATTACATACACCGCTTAAGCATAGTGGTGGACTCGGGATATATTACATACAGCATATAAGCATGCGGACCATGTGTTGCATTACATACACCGCATAAGCATAGTGGTGGACCCGGGATATATAACATACATCACATAAGTATTTGGGCCATGGGTTGGATTACATACAGCATATAAGCATAGTGGTGGACCCGGAATATATAACATACATCACATAAGCATATGGACCATGTGTTGGATTACATACAGCACACAGGCATAGTGGTGGACCCAGGATATATTACATACATAGCATAAGCATGTGGACCCTGTATTGCATTACACACATCACATACGCATGGTGGTGGACACGAATATATAATATACATCACATACGCATGTGGACCATGGGTTGGATTACATACAGCATACAAGCATAGTTGGTGGACCAGGGATATATTACATACAGCATATAAGCATGAGGACCATGTGTTGCATTACATACACCGCATAAGCGTGGTGGGGGACCCGGGATGTATTACATACAGCACATAAGCATGGTGACCCTGGTATGGATTGCATATATGCAGAGTATGGATTGCATACTCTCCTACAGGATATAGCTGCCCACGTGTTTGGCGATGCCTATACCTCGGTTGCGGTGCACAGGCACAGACAACGCAAATAAAAGAGAAAGTTTATGATAGGCGACGTTTTGGGCAATGGCCCTTACGGGTAATGAAATAACGATTTCCAAAAACGTTGCATGAGCTAATCCTTTGTATTAATTCAGGGTTAATTAAGGAATTTTGCCACAAGACGTAGCCTACGATATTACGCTAAAGCACGCGTCTGTTCGTGTTGAGTTTTTAGCGACTATATTCGCCAATCCTTTACCTTTTAGGTATGACCCCCCCCAACCTCATCCCAAAACCAGGTTATTGAAGCCACGATACAGAGATCATCCACCTGCCAATTCGTGGTGTTAGGCTGTTAGTAAGGCGTGGGTTGGGTTCCAGCTCATGGCCACCAACACCGGTGACGATTATCTTGAACCGGTTCTGGGCCTCCCCTAGATCGACTCGGCCTCAAATGAGTACCTTGTGCGGTGTGTAAAACATCGCCACTGGGGGGAGACAAAAATGGCCGGGCGTTGTTTCTGGCCACCCCCCTTCATAGGTGCTCCCTTAACAGCACGCTAACAATGATGATTATTACTTTTAAGTGCATTTAATCTCAAGGTCACAGATATGTCTGAAAGATTTCTGGCTCCCAGGTGTCTTTTATACAGGTAACGAGCTGAGATTAGGAGCACACTCTTAAAGGGAGTGCTCCTAATCTCAGCTTGTTACCTGTATAAAAGACACCTGTTCACAGAAGCAATCAATCAATCAGATTTCCAAACTCTCCACCATGGCCAAGACCAAAGAGCTCTCCACTCGGGTTTCTATCGGTGACACGAGTGCATCTTTCAGTAACTCGTAGCTGACTAGTTTAATCGCGCATTTTCTTCCGGGTAAGCATGTGGGATGATTCGTTCATTTTACTCGTCGACTCATTCGTTCGCTTAAACTCTCAGTCTTTTACCCGCTCGTCAATGAATTGGTTGCATTGTTACGTTGTTAAGAGCGATCACCAATTGAGTGGCCCTAGTCCGGTTTATATCAATAATTGTTATCAGCTTTGGCAAGCCATTGTTGCATGAAGGCTTCACCAATAAGGATTATTTGACCATATCTCATGCTGCTCAGCTCCCAGGCGTACTAATGTGCCACCTTAAACAGCGTAAATGAATTGAGAACTGGACATGTTTTTACCTAACAGTACAGCGTGTGTTCATCTTCTTGGTTCTTTCGGTAAAGTCACGTCTTTCCGACAGCCCTGTTCTTCACCTGAGGACGGCTGCTCGCGTTGTGGCCGAAACGTCGTGAGAATTGTATTTTGTGTTTTATTTTTATTTTATTATTTCCCTTCTACGTGACTTTACCGAAAGAACCAAAGAGTATGGATCCTTGCAGTCACGAAAACTTCAAATCTAGCTATGCAATAACACATTCCTGCAGAGGGAGCTGGTAGGAACGTCGGGTTGCTCGGTCAATGGCCAGGGTCAACGGCGGCGTGGTGTATTCCGCAAATATGCCCGACTGTGAGGGCGGGCACAAGCCGGCGTGAGTAGGTTAAACGTTGAGTTTTATAAGGGCACCACGGGGTGACTAGCCCCTCCCCAACCAGCCCCACCCCTCCCACCCCCCACCCAGCCCCACCCTAAACCACCCAGCCCCACCCTAAACCACCCAGCCCCTCCCCTTTCCACCCCTCCCACCCCCCACCCAGCCCCACCCTCCTCACCCAGCCCCTCCCCACCCTCCCCTCTCACCCAGCCCCACCCTCCCCACCCCTCCCCACCCAGCCCCTCCCCACCCCTCCTCCACCCAGCCCCTCCCCACCCTCCCCTCCCACCCCTCAACCAGCCCCTCCCCACCCAGCCCCACCCGTCCCCTCCCCATCCCTCCCACCCCCCACCCAGCTCCACCCTCCTCACCCAGCCCCTCCCCACCCTCCCGTCCCCACCCAGCCCCTCCCCACCCCTCCCCACCCAGCCCCTCCCCACCCCTCCTCCACCCAGCCCCTCCCCACCCTCCCCTCCCACCCCTCAACCAGCCCCTCCCCACCCAGCCCCACCCGTCCCCTCCCCATCCCTCCCACCCCCCACCCAGCTCCACCCTCCTCACCCAGCCCCTCCCCACCCTCCCCTCCCCACCCAGCCCCTCCCCACCCAGCCCCTCCCTTCACGACGGACGGACACAATAATCCACTGTGGACTGGTGGAACCAGTGGATTCCTACCAGTAATATAATAATTATACAGCTACGACTAACCCCGACCGCACACGTTGCGTCGAGGTGCGTTTAGAATATTTAGATAATTTTGCTGCTATAAATTTGCACGCGATAAGCCACTTGGCTGAGCTTATCATATGTGTCCAAGTCTCTTCTGAAAAACACCACCACCTCCTGCTGCCTATCATCACCACCACCACCTCCTCCTGCTGCTGCCATCATCACCACCACCTCATCCTCCTCCTGCTGCCATCACCAGCGACATAAACACCACCTCCTCCTGCTGCTGCCACCATCACCTCTTCCTCCTGCTGCCATCACCACCACCATCATCACCACCACCACCTCCTCCTCCTGCTGCTGCCATCGCCGGCGACATAAACACCACCACCACCTCCTGTCATCACCACCACCACCTCCCCATTCACCCCCAGGCACTCATCTCCTCCACATCGTCCCACGCCGCCCGCCCTCTCTTGTGAAAGAGCAGCGAATTCACACTCTTCGGTTTGACTCCTTGCAGTCACGAAAGCTTCAAATCTCAGGCAGAGCCGCGATGTCCACACATCGACGAGGCCCTCCCAAGGAGGAGGAGGAGGGCCCCGTGCCCCGGGGCCTCCTCAAGGCGGCCAGGACGAGCGGGCAGCTCAACCTGGCGGGACGAGGCCTCGCCCAAGGTGAGCGGCCTGCCCGGCGGCGTGTGGCAAGGCCGGCCAGGGTCGCTAGGCAAGCGGCGTGGTCGGCAGGCTTCCCGGGAAGTGCGTGACAAGGCCTCGGCATGTTTGTTTGTTGTTATGTCACGTTTATACATCGTTCTTTAAACATTGAGATTACTGTGATGGATTAATAGTTGTTTTATTGACGTATGTGCTCTATTTAACCGTTGTGATTTATAATTTGGGGTTTGTAATTAATGTGTGGAAGTTTTGTATGGGCATTGCAGTCCGTTATTTAAGCATTAATTCTCATGTACAGTACGAACATTCTGTATATAACCTGTAATGCAACTTGCGAATACATTAATGCGGTCGAGAGATTAACCACTTGTTGTAATCGAAGATTTGGTTTGGTAATTGTTGCAATGCGCAATGTTCTTGGAGTTCATAATACAGTACAGGGAAGTATAGGAATTTGCGGATGATGTAACTGATTAAATATTAAACACAACACTAACGATGGATATTTTACAGATTTGTGACCAACATACAACCACAAATGCGGCCTTAATTTGAGTTTGTTTTACATTTACCTCCAAAAAAATGGTTTTAAAAAATTACGATGTCGAACTTCTTTCGCACCGTACGTTTCAGTTTTATTTATTTGGTATAGCCCTGTGAGCCATTCGGCTCTTGAATCGGGTGCAACCGCAACAAACAAAAACATGAACAAGAAAACATCTTAAAGTGACTATGTGCAAACAGAAAATCCAAGAAAAGACAGCAAAATAT
This sequence comes from Lampetra planeri, assembly GCF_965212315.1. Lineage (NCBI taxonomy): Eukaryota > Metazoa > Chordata > Hyperoartia > Petromyzontiformes > Petromyzontidae > Lampetra > Lampetra planeri. Next base: position 8,039,216 of record NC_136130.1, on the reverse strand, counting down.
TGCAGAAAAAGAACCGTACACCAACGCTGTGTGCAAAAACCCCAGTGGGATGCATATCTAACAACAACAACCACAAGACTACTTAGATTAAGGCCATCAGTCTAACTCCGTACTACAATAAACAAACATGGCCAAACCAAAAAACTTTTCGAAATCACCAAATAAAGCCATAAAAGCAATGTACGTAGCCAACCGGACAACAAACAGAACACAAAAAGCGATTCTAAAGAAGATCGTTTGTCAATCAAGGTGATTTAAAAGTGCGCAGCTCCCAATGGCTTCCTAATATCAGCAAGAAGAGCGTTCCAGACGGCCGCAGAAACGCATCATCTGAACGCGCGTGATGCAGTTGACCGTCTTGCTTCGATGGATATGGATAATAAGCATAGACACACTGATCCGTGCTTGTGTTTGGGATTAAGCCACATGGTAATTTTGTGCCGCAATTCTTCGCAGAGAAAATGGTTCAAAGGCTGAGAAGTGCACGGAGAGACGTGGAGAGAGAGATGCTCAGATGCCCACTTTGAATTACACCGAGCGACAGGGAAGAGGAAGGAATACGTGAAGCAGGGGGGAGTACACAAAAACATGACATCATTGATAATTACAAATTAAATTGGCTTGGGCAGAACACTTCGCTAGAAGGGATGGCTGGCCAATGGACGAGACCGGTGATGGAATTTCAGCCAGCCAAAGGAGGGAAGTTGTCCTTAGAGGGATGACCACCGTGGAGACGAAGCGATGGATTGAGGTGCAGCAGTGAGATGGGTGATGTCTTGAAGGGGGACGCCTTCATCCAGCACTGGATTGACAAAGAACTATAAATATTATAGTACAGATAATTTTTTTTAATATCTCGTCTCTTAACATCCAATATTTACACACACTACTTGTTCATACATACATATATTTAATTCATGTGCGATTCATGAATGTTGTATAGTATGTAGAAAACGTATTAATTACAGTATACACTTCTTATCTTTCCTACATTTACCTAAGCTTACCTTGACCCTAGTTAAAGAATATTGATTTTGCCATCACTACCCATGTCCCCATGCCTGACTTTCTACCCTTTATCCCTTGTAAACAAAAGTTCAAGTGGCAAGCCATGGGACATTGTTCCTCCCAATTGGATGCCTGCACCAAGCCAGTGATGGAAATTCCACATTTCCATGGCGCAGCCAGTCTGTCAATCAGGCAACTACTATAGACTTCCCGCAACGGTGTGTTTGTTCTTCACTACAGAGTGGTTATGTTAAAAAACAGCATTGCATAGTGGAGAACTGCCTTGTCGGAGGAAATGGAAGACTAGAGAGTGCACCTTGACACAGGAAGTATACAAGTTCACGGGATTCTAACCCATGACGTTCAAATGTAAAAGCTGCTCAGTGCCTGACTCCTGTATGAAGAAAAAACTAATTTTCCTAGAATCATCTGAGACACATGGCACTATATATATACTCTTAGTTCTTTCGGTAAAGTCACGTAGGTAAAAAAATGAAATTAATAAAAAATAAATCACGACGTTTCGGAGGCAACACAAGCTTCCATCTTCAGGTGAAACTGTCACAGCAAAAAACGGAAGATTGTGTTGCCTCCGAAACGTCGTGATTTTATTGTTTTTATTTTTTATTAATTAAAATTTAATTTTTTTACCTACGTGACTTTACCGAAAGAACTAAGAGTATGAATCCTTGCAGTCACGAAAGCTTCATATCTAGAACAAATGGCACTGCCTAAGCCCCAACTCTCAGCACCTTAGCCTAACCTCTCCCCCACAGAGGCAGGTCCGCTCCCCCCCACAATTTATATACTGGTGGCACTGCCAATGAGACGGATAAATGACCAAACCCTCACCCTGCGATCCATACACCGCTCTGCTCGCAACCCTTCCCTCCCGGCTCAGTGCCACTGGCGGTGTGGCGCATCAACGTGGATCCGCCCGAGGAGGTAGCGCGAGGAGTGGTGTTCGGAGCGTCCGGCGAGCGCTGGTGGGAACAGGCCGACCTCACGAAGCTCATCCTCGCCTCCAACCGCCTGCGGGTCCTCTCCGACGACCTGCAGCTGCTGCCCGCGCTCACCGTGCTTGACGTCGGTGAAAGAAGTTGAACACACATACGACATGCATACATACATACATACGAGCGGAGTGTAATTCTAATACGAACGCAGTGCGATTATGTTAATTCTAATACGAACGCAGTGCGATTATGTTAATTCTAATACGATTCTAATCCCGAACCTCTGATTAGCACGGTTGGCTACGTACGGTGCGAAATAAGTTCTCCATACATGCAGATATGTCCACGATGCACTGTCAAAAGTGAATGGGGAACTGTAAGAGGCGGCCGGGTGGCTCGGAGGTCAAAGTGATGAGCTGGATTTCAATTTTGGGGCCCAAGTCATGTGTTAGCAATGACAGTATTCACTTCCGTGAGATTTTTTGGCCAAAATATGCCAATGTCTCCATTGCAATGCATAGGGTTAAATTAAAAGATGTGTTTTGTCCGTGTTGTCACGATTTGAATCTGGCCTTGGTGTTTACAGGACTCCCATCTCCTTCCATGTAGGGAGAGGGGAAGGTGTCTTGGTCAAAGTGATGCACTGAATAATAACCTGTTGCTGTACATATGTTGTTTAGTTAAGTCAGACGATACAGACAAGACCAAAAGGCCCAAAAAGTGATACAGACAAGCTCGTGTTTGCATAAAATAGGTTACAAGCGAAAATCACAGTATTATTGCAAACTACAGGGGTGGCTTTAAACTCTGGTTGGACGATTCTTCGTTAATGAAGGCCAGTTAAATAACAGTCGTGTGTCCGTGCTTAATTGCACTTATGAATGCCAATATTTATTATTTCCCTTCTACGTAACTTTACCGAAAGAACCAATAATATGAATCCCTGCAGTCACGAAAGCTTTAAATCAAAATTTAATTTTTGCATTGTCAAGTGCTGCTTGGCTTCACCTCCGTTGCATTATTGTAATAGTTTATGATGTTCTATCCCTCACTTGCCTACAATAGGTACATGACAACCAGCTGACTGAGTTGCCACAAGTGCTGGGAGAACTGGTTAACCTGCAGAAGCTGAATGTCAGGTGTGGCAACTGCATCGCATGAAAAGGGCAGTTCCACAATGTTTAGACACTACTGATGTGGTTCATCCTTAGTAAAAACATCCAAGTGCCTTTTGACCCGGCCAGTAATGTGTCAACCTGTTTGGACCATAATTCAGGTAGAAATAATTTGACACTTTCTTGATAAGGGAGAAATCTTAGGATGAAATACCATGGTGTTGGACATTTACGGATGGCCATTTTTATCCACGCTGGGATTGTCATTGTGCGTTTAGTTTGGTGTAGGTGTCAAACCATTGACATATCAATAAGCCATATTTATACAACTATGGATACTCATATTCAAAATGACACCCCGCATGTATTATAAGGATGATTGAAAAATTTCGACTGAGGTTGCCTAATTTGTAGAACTGCCTGTATATTTATGAACGGCTTATCATCGTATAACAAAGGAACGTCAAACACGACTCTTTACTTTTCACAACAGTACCCAGACACTGCATCCAGAAGCAACATACATTCAGTGTGTAGTTGAATTCATTTCTGCATTCTTTTGTAATGTGAGAAACATCAATAAAAAAGCGAAATGTCTTTTCTGTTCTGCAGCCACAACAAGCTGCAGACCCTGCCCGAGAGCCTGTGGACAATCAGCAGTCTTCTGAGCCTGCATGTGGAGCACAATGAACTGGAGGGAATTTCCAAAAACATAGGAAACCTTGCACGCCTCGAAGAGCTGGTGAGGGATATTTCTGCTCAAAAATACATTAAACATTTTTACTTCTGATTTGTTGGATCCTAATCACCATCATCATCTTCTACCGCTGGACGAAGGCCTTCCCATGCTGTTAGACTACTCCATGGCTCTGCGTTGCCACAGTCTGACTCATGTGTGTGTAAACCTATCGCATCACTCCCATCTTTGATATCATCACTTGAAGCATTGTGTCTTGCCTTAGCCCACTTTTTACAACCACCAATTCGCTGTCTAATTTGCATTTGTTCCTTGAACCTTGTACTCCTCACGTTTGTTGGATTAACGCACTTGAATGTGAAGTCCATTGGTGTAGCGCGGATGGCATGCGTCCTGCTATGAGGAATGAAATGGGTGCCCCCTGTCCCAATTCCTCCCTCTTTGTGGCCTAGCACCTGGGCCCCTCTGGCCCATGAGTCCTGGGGTGTAGTTGTACTGCCTGTAAACTCGCTAGCCAAGCCTTTACGAATATTATAAATATTGCTTCTTGTTTGTATGTTTCAATTTCTATACATTTCATCTGAAGAGCTTACGATCTGCTCTCTACCAGGACCTCTCCTCCAATCGGTTGACAGCTCTCCCGGGCACTCTGGGAAAACTGACGCGGGTCACCAAACTGAACGTCGCTGAGAACAAGCTCAGGGAGCTGCCGACCGAGATTAAAAGCATGAAGGGTAACGGCGGCACGCCCACCACACGCACGGGCGGTGGATGGACAGGTTGCGTCTGACTGCGTGCCTCTGCCACAGGTCTGTGTCAGCTGGAAGCCACCCACAACCTGCTTGAGAGCGTTCCAGCAGCGCTGGGTGGCATGGCTTCCCTGCAGCAGCTCTACCTGAGGCACAACCGGCTGAAGAGCCTACCCGAGCTGCACAATTGTGCAGCCCTCAAGGTGACGTGTGCTTCCCAGCAATGGGAAGGTAGCTGGTTAAAAAAAAAAATCCTTTTAATCTCCGATTTTATCCCAACAGATTGTGCGATCTTGCGATCGGCACCATGTCTTGAGATGAAGTATCCATTTGCATTTATGGCAGGGTAGTGCAACCCCCTTCATTTTGGAGAACAGCCCATGAAAATGGATATCACAGAGCCTCCTATAAGATCCTTTGAAGTGACATCTGCTCCACACACAGTAGGAGAGGCAACATGTTTCCACCTGCCCTGCCACTCGGCATGATGTGCGCCACACGAGGGTCAAACTGATACATTTTATACCAAATTAAATAATACAAACAAATGAGGAACAATACAAATGAAATGGTTACAAATTAGATTTGTTTTTAAAAGAATAGGATTGTGATGCCAAATCATAAAAATTTATCAACGCGATGGTGGTGATGGGTGGTGGGGTGAGGGCGGTTAATCGTTGAATGCGTAACAGGAGTTGAACGACGCAGGATTGCACGTCCGCACTACTGCACGCGGTAGAGTACAGCTGAGGGTCTCTGTGCCTTCGCAGGAGCTGCACGTGGGGAACAATCAAATCAGCGAGCTGGGCCCTGAGCACCTACGTCCGCTGGGTGCCATCAGCGTGCTGGACCTGAGGGACAACAAGCTGAAGGAGCTGCCGGACGATGTGACGCTTCTGCACGGTCTGGAGCGCCTCGACCTCACCAACAACGACATCAGCAGGTGATCACTGGGGGGACCTTGCTGTCCTTAATGTGGACTTAAATAACCTTTTGGTGGGTCACGCATGAGCACAACATATTTTGACAGGGGTGGGGATACTTTTCCTTACCTAGGGTCGAATGGGACGTTCAAATGGCTTTTTGGTGGGTCACGCATTAGCCGGCACGAGACTTTAATGACGCGAGGACTGTCTGCATTGACTGCACAGAAGTAACTTGGAAGACGACAAGAAGGCGCCCGAGCGTGCTAAAACTGTAATGCAGTTTTGCCACGGTGAAAGTTTTCTCCTCTGGTCAATTGTATACAATTCATCAAAGAAATTGGAAATTGTACGATAATGTGCCATTTAGGCTGTTAGAGCGAACGATATGGAACAAACCGTGAAAAAAAAACTAATGAGAAATAACACAAGCAATTAAAGAGACAGGACAAATGGGATGAAAGAAATTCGAATGGATAGAAAGAAGACGGTAAACACGAGATGAGACAGATTCAGTCGTTGAATCACGATGACAATTTATCCAGTCACAGAAGCGGAGAATCACGTTCTACCTGTTTAACCTCCTCTGTTATCGTACATGTAGAATCTATAGTGGTATGATACTATGGAATCTATTTAAATTAAATCATTATATCATACATGTTACAGAAAAGTTGTGCTGGCTGCCTGGGGTAGACGGACAGATGGACGGTCACGGCTGCAAGTTAGATACAAGAACAAATCTTAAGTGCACGATTCAATGGATGTATTGTTGTTACCATCATTTCGGTCGATGAATCGTTATATTTATATTCGCAAAGCTCCAATCCTTGGGAACTTGCCGCGCGAGCTCTGAATGCAAGTACAGTGCGCTTGGACAAAATGTGCTCCCTTTTCATGGACATCCAACGTGTCGATTTTAAAAAGGTGCCGGCTAGTTACGAACGACTGCATGATGAACGTGCTGGGGCTTTGTGCTTTTGCTTGCGTGCCATGCAGCCTGCCTAACGCACTGGGAAACCTCGGGAAACTGAAATCCCTCGCTCTAGAGGGAAACCCATTGCGGGCCATTCGCCGAGACATCATCAACGTAAGCTTTCCGTTGTTTTTGTCAATGGATATGGAACGAACACTGCATCCCAGCTGCAGTGTGTGTCCATAGCAGCAGCGTGTGTGCCACGCGCCCAATATAATTCAGGTTTGTTTGATGTTGGATGCACTTTTAACGCTTTCCAACTCAAGTTGAAAGCGTTTATGCATTAGCTCTGTCTATCCAACTGGAACGGGGAGGCACTGTAATGCTCGTAAAAAAATATCCAATTTGAATGAACATGTAGTTTTAAAGTTGTGTTGCCATTATGGACTTTGCCTATTGAAAACAACACAAACATATCAATTGTGTTGGGCAAAATTTAGAGGCGTGGAGAGCAAAAAGGAATATTTGCAAATATGCAAATGTATTTTGCCATGACAGCTATGCATCGGCTTCACATCTGAGAACATGCACATGTTGGAAAGCATCACACAACCCCATGCATATTCATGATTTATCCTAACCTGTATATTCAACATTCCAGAGAGGAACACAAGAAATCCTGAAGTTCCTGCGGAGCAGGATAGAGGGTGAGCGTGTGCAGCAGCAGCAGCGCACATTTATTTCTTGTGTCTTGATAATTGTTTTTTTACCCTTCTATCTGGCAACAAAACTGACACCTTTTTTACAAGGAGTCACGTTTGTATAGACCACAATACCTGCAGTCATAATGCAAACAAAAAAAACATAACTCTGATAATGTCCACTGTCCTTGAAGTTGATTGGTCCACACCCGAGACAGGTGTCAGTTTTGTTGCCAGATAGAAGGGTAAAAAACCAATTATCATATTTTTACTGGCAAATGAGGTTCCAATGGTGTTCTTGTGTCTTGTTAAACCGCACTCGGAAATACCACGGACGCCATAGCTGCAGTCGAGGCACTTGTATAGCGGAGCGCCGTTGATTTGGAACACGCTGTAGTTTATTAGCTGCATGTTAAATCCACGTGGCGGGGCGCCTTTTGCTGCCCTTAACGTGACGTCTCGTCACAACGGGTTTCTCGTCGACGTAAAAAACGAGCGGAGGACTATGAAACCTGCAGAGCCAACCGGGAGCGAGGACAGCCCTGACACGGTGACGGCCATGACCCTGCCGAGCCAGGGAGGCATCAACGCCTTCACCATGAGCAGCATGCAGAAAGCTCTGCACTACAGGCAAGCGCCTTCACCAGCGTCACCACGTGAACCTCCGAAACCTCGCTTTTTTATTCGGCTTGATTTCTCCCTTCACATCCACGTCAAAGGGGCGTCTGTACCCTTGGCCAGGTCATCCAGCATGCATCCGCCAATCTCGTCAGACACCAGAAGCCAAGCAGGTTTTGAGGGGGTTGATCCTGAAAAGGAAAAAAAATAGCCCTTGATGGTATAGGCCATGGGTTAGCAACCTGTAGCTCCAGAGCTGCATCCAGCTCTTTAAAGGACTGCTTCGTGACGTGATTATTGAGGACCGTCTCGTATCCACATGCATTGTTGCTCCTGGTATATCGATTTTTTTTTTTACGAATTAAAAAAAAATGCTCTTATTATTTTGGTTGCCGCCCTCATGGTATAGGCCAGGGGTCGGCAACCTACGGCTCCGGAGCCGCATGCGGCTCTTTACGGGCTGCTTCTTGACGATATGTACATATGTACAGTATGTACTCAGATGCATTGCGGCTCTTGAAATACTGAATTTTGTACCGAATTGGAAAGAAATGGCTCTTCTTGTTATTTTGGTTGCCGACCCCTGGTATAGGCAGTCGGCGGAGATTACATAAGTGTCCTTTTGTTTGAAATTTATCTTCTTGGCCTTCACGTGGCTAAACTAAGGACAATGACTTGACGGTGGGGGTGGTGGTGGTGGCTTGGGGAATGCAGTGGGAAGAAGGCTGCTGAGATTCCCGACGAGGTGTTCGAAGCCATCCGAGGGAGCAAAGTGACGGCCGTGGACTTCAGCAAGAACCAACTAAGCATCATCCCTCCCAGGTAAACGCCGGCCCAGGTAGACACTCGCCCAGGTACGCACGAGCCCAGGTAGACCCTAGCCCAGGTAGGCACGAGCCCAGGTAGACACTAGCCCAGGTAGGCACGAGCCCAGGTAGACACTCGCCCAGGTAGACACTCGCCCAGGTGGACACCAGCCCAGGTAGACACTAGCCCAGGTGGACACCAGCCCAGGTAGGCACGAGCCCAGGTGGACACTAGCCCAGGTAGACACTCGCCCAGGTGGACACCAGCCCAGGTAGACACTAGCCCAGGTAGACACTAGCCCAGGTAGACGCGAGCCCAGGTAGACACCAGTCCAGGTAGACACGAGCCCAGGTAGACACTAGCCCAGGTAGACACCAGCTCTGGTAAACAGAAGCCCAGGTAGACGCTAGCCCAGGTAGACACCAGTCCAGGTAGACACAATTGCACTGCTCAATCACACTCCCGCTACATTTATTCATATTCATTCCAATAATTCGCATCTTGTCACCAGAAGGCAAACGGTTGTGGCAACATGCCATTGTGTGATGTTACAACGTGGCACAGACATTGTGATTACGTGATGATTACGACCAATATTATTCATAATCAACGTTTTTGGGTTTAGATCGCGTTATTTATAAATGTGTCGTAACCCTCCACCACCCGACACGGCCAATCAGTGACTACTATTAAAATGTTGTATGTATGTTGACATTTAAATATAAGCGACATGCATAGAAGCTGTATATATAAGGATAGACATTTATTTGTGCACGACCTGAATGCAAAATGTATCATTGTGTCATTTATGCAGGAAAGCCACTGGCTAATTATTTTTCAAGGAGTTTTGACTAAAGTCACTTCGGGTTCACTGTTAATGCTTGAGGCTCAGAGATACAAGATAGGGTATGCTTCAGGATTCTTATGGATTGTTAATTTCTGAGACCCAGACAGCCAGAAAGAGGCACATTTAGATCCCCGGGGTTGAGTGTTAATTTAAAAGGCTCAGAATAAAGCACCCTCAGGGATTCTTATGGTTCAGTGTTAACATTGGAGGCTCATAAGGACCGTTTTGAGAGCCGAGAAGGACATGGTTGTTTTGTAAACCATGTCTGAAGCACGTAGTTGTTTTTAAAAGCCACACCATGTAGTCATTGTTATTTAGCACGTGTGTTTAGGAACAGGATCCGTAGAGTTGGAGCTTGCAGAATTCGGTCACCGCTGGTTGGATCATCAGGTTCCCTGAGGGGGGGGGGGCACTGAATCCAATGCCCCCCGATGTGATCATAAGGAAGTCCTTTGCATTGTGTGACATGAGTGTGTCTGTTCGCATTATTTTGATTAAGTAAACGGCTCCGCTGCGAAGCATAACGCACGTTAGATCTTCTTCGAGTGCATCTCCAGCACCGTTCATGGAATCTAAATGTGTCCGCGGCAGGATCGTGGAGCTAAAAGACATGGTGACGGACGTGAATGTCGGGTTCAACAAGATTTCTGTCCTCTCGCTAGAGCTGTGCATGCTGGGAAACCTGACTCACCTTGACCTCAGGTGAGACCTGCACCAGCAGTGTTGTATTTTATGTGGGGTTTGGAAGATTTTTTTCCTTCCCCCACACCTCTGATTAGCACAGTTGGCTATGTACGGTGCAAAAGAAGTTCAACGCTCAGACATCTTTCAATGATCGTACTCGTACTGTAACTTGCTCGATACAAAAATAAGGTCGCCGTTATTTCCGGCTTCCACAACTTTAATTTAAATGAAATTTCATTTTAGGAACAATGCCCTCAGCTCTCTCCCGAACGAACTGGAAGCACTATGCAGACTGCAGAGCATCATCATCTCCTGCAACAGGTTTGGCTCTACGGCACATCAGAGATTGCATTGATAAGGATGTCGCAAATACCATCGCATGCAGTTTAGTTGCCCCCTTGCCTTGACTATTGCAACTCTGCCGTACGGATTAAATTATGGCCTCGGCAAACGCCTTCCACCGTGTCCAAAACAACACCCTCCTCGTCAGAGTTGTTTGCCTGGCCCCACCTCTCGCGTGCTCTTGAAACCTTTTGAAGGAGCTGCATTGGTTATCAGTCCATAAGAGGAGTCCAGTTGAAGGTTGCAGTATTTGCTTTTATAGTAAAGGCAACCAGTCAGCCAACCTGCCTGAGCAATGGCATCCACCTATTTGTACCATCACGAAACCTACGTTCATCTACTACGGTGGACCTGCTGTTTGTGAAATCCACTTGGCAGCTTAGGACCGCAGAATGGGCCATTTCATCTGCAGCCCCGGTGGTCTGGAGCAGTCTTCCAATAGAAGTTCCGTCAGCTGGAACAATATGGGTGCTTTTAAGACCAGAATGAAAACATGTATTTTCTCTTCCGTTTAATCGAGTTAAAATTTCTCGGTACCATCCGTACTTTCGTCCCAGCTTCTCGCTGAATATGGCGCCGTATAAATATTGGATTGATTGCGCACCGATGTCACACACGATGCGCGACACCCACTTCTCCAAAACGCTTGCCCTCTTCGTCATTTCACTTTCCTTCCACCTTCGCTTGTCCCCTGTGCCCCATTCACTTATCCATTCGCCGACACCCCTTGGCTTGCCCCGCGCGATAACCCGGGTGGTATCGCGTGCGGTAGGTTCCGCGAGATCCCTCCAGTGTTGTATCGCGTGGGCACGCTGGAGACGCTGTTGGCGAGCGACAACCAGATCGGCACGGTCGACGCGACGGGGCTGAGGTCGCTAGAGCGGCTCGGCACGCTCGACCTGCAGAACAACGACATCATGGTCGTCCCGCCGCAGCTGGGCCTCTGCGCGAGCCTCCGGTGAGGGGTCGGCTAGACGGCGTAGCACCCCTCGGATAATAATTATCCGTGATGGTTAATAAAAGGTGTTCGTTTCTTTGCCGGTTGCAAAACTCTTAAGGGCAGCTCAGAGGTTCCCGGAGTTCTTTCTTTGTATCGAGTATTTTGGCTACTGCGAGAAATTTCCACGTGATCAGTCACTTCGTTGAGCTATCAATTGTAGCCAGGAGGAAGCGAAGTGAAAGCTAGTAAAAAAAAGTTAATAGTTTAGTGTTTCATTTTGTTTGTGAGGCATCGTGTAAATCGCCCCTTTTTCCCCAACCTCTGGGCAGCCCTGCCTCATTCCAATGCTAAACTTATCATCTCCTAGACCGACGGATTAAAATACGGCATTGGACTGACCGTCGGCTCTCGACTTTGCAACTTGGTGATGCGAGCAATAGGAAGAGAGGGCAAAACCACCCCTTGAGATGCAGACGTTAACTGTAGAGCTCCCGCATGGCAGCGAATTTTGGTGCTGGTGTATGAAAAACCGCCCCCCCCACCCCGTCCCCCCCACCCCGTTCCCCCCAGGTCCCTGCTGTTGGGAGGAAACCCATTCCGCTCACCGCGTCCCGCCTTGCTCTCCAAGGGCACAGCCACGCTCCTTGAATACCTGCGTGACCGTATCCCCGTCTAAGTGCGGCCCCAGTGCGCACGGCACTCTGCACTTCTGGAGCAGCACTTACCTGTGAACTAGCGTACGTGTACACACTGCTGTGCGCACACGGCATGTAAACGTGATGATTAACCCCTCCAGCCCCCCCCCCGCCCCAAAACCAAAAAAAATATTAATTGCACATCAGGTTTTGTACCTTCATAACAAAAATTATTCAAGTAAATACCACAATTGACGTAGTCATGGACGTGTACAGAGAAGGCTTTGAGAAGGGCCCCTCGGGGACCAGCCTCTGCCACAAACATTTTTATGAAAAATTTTCACGATTCAGGGTTGTGATTCACAAAAAATTCTCGTCTCAATATTTCTTTGATTTGTAAAATCTATAGTCTGCCATGTTGGGAGTTATTTTAGAAGACATTTCTTGTTTTGAACCTATGCAGCTACCAGTGGATCACCCTGTGGCAGAGCCTGGCCCCAGAAGATGGTAATTATTTAGGTCTTGTATTGTTTGTGTGCCGTTGATAGTTTCGTCGACGCGGGATGTGATCGTGCGATATAACAGCATCATTAGCATATAATCTGCATCAATCATATACTGAGTCTTATGTGCATGATTCAATGACAGTTGAGCGAGTTTCAGAATCGACTTAAAATTGATAAATCCATTCATTCTCATATGCCCAGTGCGCATGCAAACGCCCTGTACACGAAGGGTTGATGCCTTCTTCCACTTGACCGGAGCAGTGCAGTATTTCATGAAGGCCGCGCACACTCCGATGTGCATTTTACATGAAGTTTATGGGTATTACTGCCACTTGCCTGCCTGTCTTTGCCTGTCTTCGCCTGTCTGCCCGGCACTGCTGCAAGAATCATTGCAGCAGTTCGTGTTTCGGAACAGAAATGGCCTTTGCCACGTATGAACTGTGGGCAGAGCCACATTGTTAGAGAGTTAATACTGTTTGTTAATTCACTGTGTTCATTTTCTGCACGTTGCCACACACAGTCACTCCAGTGTCTCTCTGAACAAGAGCTGATTATTAGATTTTTTAAAAATATGTATAAAATGCCTAATGAACGTTTACACAAATTCCACTGTGCGTGATTTGCAAAAAAAATTAAACACAAATGAAGCAACGCTCTTGTTCTGCGCGACTGATTCAGTCTGTGTCCTGAGCTTAAAAGTCAACATTTCTTTACACATTGTCTGGCTTATCTTGTCACGAGAAGCAATGTTTTACACTGGGCTAGGCGGCCAAGTAGATCCATAGCTCGTAGAACCAAATTTCGTAGAACCAAATCTAGTGTGGCAATAACAAGCCATGCATGGGACTGGCTTGTGGTGAACAGCCACCTGCATTCATTGGGGTTCAGACAAAGCCACGTGATGGTTTAACCGTGGTGACAACAAATGTCAACGCTTTCTGTTTAGCAACCAATATATATACACACAGAGGGCAATTACCCAGGACAGCCTCACAGAGTCCTGACTGTTTTCAAAAAGGTCCTTGAGGATGTATGTTTGTTTCCCCAAATTATATTCCAATTGCGCTATCAGCTCATGTTATGAGAGGAACACACTTCCACTCAGAAGTTTTGGCGGTAGCAGCAGTGCACTGCCCTCTAACAGCCCTTGAAGACGTTGCCACAGAACTGTGATTGAGGTGACTTAGGTTGGCTTATTTATCCACACTAGAAGTACAGATTTCATTTTCCCTGCATAAAGTATTCATTGCATGTCAAACCGTTTCAAATTCTCAGTCAACGAACTCCGCAAGAGTGCAAAGTCAAATTGTTTAAGTTAATTGGTGAGCAAGCTGAAACGATTAACTCACTTAACCTGTTCTTGGTTCTTTCGGTAAAGTCACGTAGAAGGGAAATAATAAAAATAAAACATAATAAAATAGTTCTCACGACGTTTTGGCCACAACGCAAGCAGCCATCCTCAGGTGAAGAACAGGTCTGTCGGAAAGACAGCGTCTGAACGGGCACCACCAGGCTTGGCAGCGTATATTTAAGCTGGGTGACTTTACTGAAAGAACCAAGAAGATGAATCCCTGCAGTCACGAAAGCTTTAAATCGAAATTTCACTTAACCTGATGTAATCATGGGCGTCTCGAGACACGACCCCGAGTTCGAAGCAAAGCTCTCGGCCAGTGCTGGCTGAGTGATAGGACCACTTTACAAACTCGCTCTTGAGCTTTTGACTTTCAACAAACACAAAGCGCACGCTTGCGGACTCGTTTCACAACACTGCACACACCAACCACAGACAGCAAATGTGGGCAATTTTTCCCAGTGGAATGTTTTATTGTACATCTGTATTTTTTTTTCCTCTTCTAAATTTTACAGTACAGCTTTGACAAAAAAAACACCTGTTCCCAGAAAGATATTAGAAAAAGAACATTAAATCCAGCTTCCCCTGTACAAATGATTAGGTAAAACGATGGACGTAAACACGAGTAGGCATACATCGCTAAGAATGGGTTGTACGTGATATCCGCAAGTCTATTCATTAATTCACCAAATGACCACCATTGATGCATGTGCTCCATTAACGCTAGTGTCAGCAGCCAAATTTGTAAATAATAAAAACCCCTCAGTGATTATAAAACTGCACCCTGCGATACAATACCCCTGTTAACAAAGCGTCAATATAATACACGGTTAAAATCACATCTTGTTATGTACATCAGAAAAAAGTTAATGCGTGGTGGAGAGCTTGAAATAAGCGAGTGGAACGACCGATGCAACCCACAGGTCTTTAGTTACACAGGTTAGCGACTCTACTCACACGACAAAATAAAATCTTGGGTGTAAAAATGCAAAGCAGGCCGTTTTGGTACTACCCCAATACACCGAATTACATCTGGGAAAGCTCTTCATCAGGCAGGGTTAATTCATTTTACAACTTTCTAATTCCAGTACAAAATCCGTTCAAACATCCCTCGACCTGCAAAAACGTAACGTGACAAATTCGTTTGTTTTTGTTTAAGCAACAAGTGTACATCATTTTGGCTCTTTCAAAAATATTGCTCTCCTCGTCCGTGGACAGGCAAACTTGTCGAAGGCACTTGTCAAAAGCAGGACAAAACAAGACCAGAGACAAGACTCTACACGACCACCTCTCCTGCCGCTCCATCCACTGCCCCCCACCCCCCCCCCCCCCGCTTCACATACTTTTCCCTTGTCCTCCTGCCGCATGATTCCCCTTGCACTGAATGGGAACTAAAACGGTGCCTTAAAAACGTGGGGCATTATCTTGATGTCTCGCTTAACCGCCCTTTTACCAAAACTCGTAGCAAACAGACGACGATCGCATTACTCAAGCCCTTGGTGATTTAAAAATGCCTCTCGTCTCATCGGGTAGACTCGCTGATCGGGTATTACCGACACTCGCTGCCGAACTCGCGTTGATTTAACGATGGCTCAACAGGCATTCGTTACTGAACTTGGAATGAGAAACTTGCGTCTGAAAACACATGCGCCACACTCCTTCAAGATGTCCCGAGCCATGAGATTGAGTCGATATGCACCGTATTGTAACGTTTACAAGGCCTGTCCACTCTTGTCACATAATTCGATTGTTTTCCTATTTATACTGACAGTACATTCATCCACATTGCTGTGACCACAACAATTATGAGCTATTTATTTTTGCATTATAGTCCCCAATTTCATTATATAGGAATGTCGCTCAACTTGCAGGGCAGAACAAGTCATCCAATCCCACAGGGCGTGCGTGACAAGACCATGGCCAAGTTTTGCAGAACTCCGGTGGAGAATCGATTCCTCTATTTGTTAAAAAAAACATCCCATCACGACGAGCACCGGTGAAACCCAAACAGCCTCGCCCCAACCGTGCTCCCCCCAAACAAACCGAAGCTCGGCCACGGCTTCATTTCTCACCGAATATTTTCCAGGTCACTGGGAAGCAGCACGTGGACTGACTTGGTAACCGGAGCCGTACAGAGCACCGCCATCCTAGCACGTGGCAGGCATGGGGGATTTATTTTTCTTGCGAAACCACGATTGATATGAGAATGTCCGCCGGGCATGCAGCTGTGCTCCTTGCACCGTTACGCATTAGATCCGAAGTACCGTAAGAAGAAGACGACGACGATAAGACGTAGCAGGGCTTAGCTGCCCCCCCCCCCCCCAGATTTTTGTACCCAACGTACACCGGGACCTCCCGAGCCACCCGTCATACCTGGTGCTCCGCCCGTCTCAACCTCCCCCCCCCCTCCCCTCTTGTTTATATCTCAAGTCGATCGCGTGCGGCTTGCCGCAAGGGACCGGTGCCGCACGCACCACATCGGCGGAGCGTTGGGAGCTCGGCTCGGACCGGGCGCCTCCGTGCCGAGTACCAACGGCCCCCAACCCCCACAAACACCCAAAACCATCAAACCGACTCAAAGACGGACGCGGCCCAACGAATATGCCTTGTAGATGCGTGCCCCGACTACACGTCCCAGGCAATGCCGATCCGATTCAGTGATGTCGGCGGAGTGCCGTAGTGAATGGCAAGCCCGACCGTTACTTTTGATCAGCTTTGAGAAACTTCGATCAGACAGAGGGAAATGCAGCAGTTTTAGGGCAGGTGACGACAAGAGATATTCGTGTCCTGGGCCAAACGTTGCGTGTATGTTTTAGTTTTTGCTGTTAATGCAAACTTTATATACACGATGATGCCCTCGAGAGGAGAAATTATCACAGTAAGAAACAATTGATGTTAATTATTTTGCTTGCCAGAATATATAAAGTTTTAAAAAATAAACACGCAACAACAACGAAACTACTATACAGTATCAGTAATGTCTTAACCGCTGCTATTTATACTAATCTTCGCTTTAATTGTGCTCACAGTGAGTGTGACCGTTACCCTCCACCACAGGCCTGGTCTTTTTTTATTTACTTTTTTAGCAGAAGCTTAGAATCCCACAGTTCATCGTGTGCTGCTGCCTTAAACATTTTATACATCCAATCCGCGTGAACGCGCACAGGCACGCGCAAGCACACACACACACACTGGGGGGCTCCACTTAAAGCGGACCTCGGGGACACTCCGGCAGACCGGGGACCAGCTGACGAACCTCGCTGGTCGATTTCGACAACGAAAGATCAGCGGGGGTACACCGAGGCATTTTTTCCCCCTTCGTTTTGCTTTACGGCAGACGTAAGCCAGCAACAGTTGGCTGCGCGACGTGTTATTGTATAAGGGGGGTGGAAAAAAATCATCGGTTGCCCAAATATGGTTACAATATCTGATCACTGCTCCCCTCAAGTAGGCAATTTGGAAGTTCAAATTTTAATAAGGTTATGGAAAGAGAAAAAAAACTCAAAACATTGGTCATTAGCACTGTGGCCCTTTGGCCTTGAAAGGAAAAAAACATATATATATAAAAGTTGTGATGTTTCAGGCAGTCGCCCTTCTTCATAGCTCATAAAACAGGACATTTTAACTTTCACAAAGGCAATTAACAAATATAGCACAATTTAAGTCACTACGAAGAAGGGCTTTTGGCCAAAAGACCACCTTAAATATACATTTCATTTTAAGGCAGTGTTATTGACGAATGTGTTGAGTTTTTTTTAATTGTGCTCGTGCACCGCTGATAACGCAGCAGCAGCATCACCAAATCATTTGTCTTAAGATTACAGAACGAGGTTACACGACTACCAAAACTAAAGCACGTGCTCACATCAGTAGACCAACCATTTTTTTTTCTCATCACAAACACACTTTTTCAACAAACTCCGTTTTTTCACTGCCTCGACAAAACTCTTATCGACTCTACGCCAAAGCCGTACCGAGTTGCCAGACTTTCCCGCGGTGGACCGCGTTTCCGGTGAAGATCGCCCCAAGTGTACCGAGCCGTGCAGACAGAAGAAACCAGGCGACAGAAGAGCGTGGCGACAGGAGTGTTCACGCAGGAGCGTCGTTCGCTAGCGAGCTCCCTTCTTCATCGGCGCGCCGGGAGTGGGAGGGAATGTCTGCCGTTCGCCTCGCTCCTGACATCCGACCCGACCCCCCCCCCCCACTCCACCCAGTGTCCGTCGCCCGAGCTGCGTCCAATCATCACTCTATAATAATATATAACATATATATCTTAAAAAAAAAACCGTTGTTGAACAGCAACGGCTGATATGGAAGCAAACAGTATTATTGCTATTGCGACTTTTCCTCACACAGGCACCGACACCAGAATAAAAAACATAAATGACCGACGAACTTCTGGGGGGGGGGGGGGGGGTAGTGGCAGGGGGAAAGCAAGGGGGAGGGAGGAGGTGTGGTCTAGGCACGTGTGTTCTCCTCGACGCCTCCGGGCGCTAGCGTCGCACGACCAACTCCACCGGGTTCTCCAGGCCCTTGAGCAGCGCAACGGCCCTCTCGTGCGCCACGTCCGCAAAGTTGTAGCCGTTGGCCTGGCGAGCGCACCATGTGACGAAGCAACACACGCAACGCACACACAGACAAAAGACGGACACCCTTATTAGTTTTACGGAGTGCATAGTACACCGGTGATGATTCACGCCCTTCACCACACCGACCCCCTTTCCCCCAGCAGTTCAGTGGTTTGCACATAACATGAACAATATATTCTTACACACAGTTTGATGCGTTTAATTGTGAGCGTATGAATTGAGCATTTTAGAATCACATAATCAAGGCATTATTATGACAAGCCCGACATTCAGCCTTTTAGACTGCACTGTCAGGTAGGTGGACAAATGTGAAAGCAACGTCCAATCAGATCACACACGGGTCACATGACTATCAGAGGTTGTGCGAATTCCGTAGACCAATCACCGTTTATTATCAAACACTTCAAAAGTTTGTGTTCATTGGCGAAGGAGGTCAAGGTTTCTCCGTTGATGACCTGTGGAGCCAGATTTGGCTCCGCAAAGGCTTTTGGAGTGGCCCGTCGAGCAATGGGTCGGCGAATCACAGAGAGAGGTTCAGATTAATGAGATGAAAGAAGAGGTTAACGAGACAAGGAGAAACTTGAGACACGAGCGATTAGGATTCGTGGTCACACGTACGGACGTAACGCGACGTCGCCCAACGTCCGTCCATGTGACGCACAACATCGCGCGGCGCACCAGATAGCGCTCATTTGATTACAATTGCACATTTAGGTGGTCAAGCCAGATAACCGCAGAGGAGCGCGTCGGGTGGTGGCGGGTTTAACGACACGTTAATATATTTACGCGACCTAACCCAAAAAACTTGTATTATGAATGATATTGGTTGAGAAAGCCTACGTGTTAAACTGACTAACGTCTTTGGGGAGGGTACTTTTCTTCACGCCAGAAAATTGTAGGAACTCCAAATTAAGCAAATGAAGCTGTTGTCTTCACTGGCGTTCCACAAAAGATGCGGAGATTACGTCATCACATCTCTCCCTCTATTTAAGGAGGATTTCTCCACAAATCTGGCTGTTGCCTGATGAAGCCAGTTGTAATTACTCGCGAAACATCGTACTCAGATTGTAAATGTTGTGGCTTTGCTCTCCAACACACCGGTGTGCTGTACTAGTAGCGAATTGGCCACGTTCTGTTTACGTGACAAACCTTACCAATTGGCCGTGTCGGCTGGTGGCGGGTTTAACGACACATTTATATTTTTACTCGACGTAACCCAATAAACCTTCATTGTGCATCGCTCCGATGAAAATGTTTTCGTCTAAGCAGCCTGCTCGATGCCGACGGACGTGTCGACTTGCTCCACAATCTCACCTTCACGATTCTGTCCCCTGGGCGAAGCAGGAAGGCGGCAGGGCCGTCCGGCTGCACTCGCGTCACGAATATGCCCTGGACAAGGGTCGCGGGAGGTGACACCGAGAGGACAATCAGCCTGTTGCCGCCGCCACCCCAGCATCAGGCGCCATCATCAAAACCATTGTTGTGGCCATCACCACCAAGGACAAAGAAAAAGACCCAGCCTGGATGGTCCATTAACAGACTGTTGGGGCAAGTGCTGTTAGTTAGCGGGCAACCTATGAAGGCCGGCACGGCACACAAAAGCGGTAGGTGGCCAGCACCGCAACCTTTGTCTCCCAAGTGGCAATGTTTACAAACCGCACCAACTACTCATTTGAGGCCGAGTTGACCTAGGGGAGGTCCCGGACCAGTTCAGATAATCGTCACTGGTGTTGGCCATGAGCGGGAATTGAACTCGGGTCCCCCTATTCGTAGCGCAGCGCGCTAACCGCTCCACTACTGCTCCCAACCATCATCACCACCAACATCACCAACAACAACAAGCGCCATTCGCCACTACGTGGCTGTGACGTCACCACGGCGCTTGTGCCAGGCTATGTACACGTTGAGGCCACGTGAAGTGTCGAACGCACGCTGGCAGGAGGTCACGGGGCAGACCCAGGTGCCATGGGTCGACTGACTGAGATGACTGGCCGATGCACCATTTGTGCCCCCTACTGTGCCAACCACCACTACTGTCAACACAACAATCACTTTCATCATCCCCGCCATCGTCATAACCTTTAGAGGTGGAATTATTTACGGGTGAGAACATGAGTGTGTATGTATGTTGAACTTCTTTCACAGCGTACGTAGCCAACCGTGCTAATCGGAGGTCCAGGGGAAGGAGACAACAAACACAAACATCAGTTCTATAAACATGAGTATGTCAATCTAGGTGGTTTAAAAGTTCATAGCTCCCAGTGGCTTCCTCATATCGGAAGGAAGAGCTTTCCAGACGGCCGAAGAAGCGCATCCGAAAGCGCGCGATTCAGTGACCGTCTTTTCTCGATGGTTAGCCAAAAGCCGCTGCGAGGATGACCGGTCTACGCGTGATGGTTTATGCTCCTTGAAGAGATCAGCAAGGTATCGTGGTTCATTTGCGGCAAGCGACCTTAGCCCGGATTCAAACCCATGCGCCTCATTGTTGCCGGCTCAGCGCTATTTGAAATTCTCACGACGTTTCGGCCACAACGCAAACAGCCGTCCACAGGTGAAGAAACAAAGCTGTCGGAAAGACAGCATCCTAATGAACACTGCTAAGCTTGGCGGCGTATTTTAAGCTGGGTGGGAGGAGGAGAGAGCCTTGACAAAGGAGTTTACATATCAACTCCAAGAATAGAAAACATATTTAGTTTGCACACTTTTACAACTTTTCCGCTTATCTTTCACAGTTTTCTCCCCCTCCCCCACCACCAGTGGGCAACTCGTAGGGATGTTTTTAGAGGGCGGAGCGTACCATGTTGGAAGGGCTGAAGGGGCCAGACTGCCCTCCGACGCCCCCAGAGATGCTGAATCCCAGGCCCGGGTTCTTCTCAATGAGCACCACCACCTGCAGCGACATTCGTTCATTTATTCAAAAGAGAAGTAACTAAAACGTGATGACTCCATAAAAAAAACATTAGACTAAAGGCCAAAGCAGGTTGTATAATTTGTATTTTTTTTCATCAATGCGGCCGATTTCACGAGCGCAAGCCCCCCTAACAGCAACGCAGCTTTACACTACAACTTCATTTACAAAGCATCGTCTTCGTGAGTTACCGTGCGCCTCCGTTACAGACGGATAGACAGACAGAGCTGGTGCATAAAATGCTTCGGCCCCCGAGTTTAAAACGCGGTTTTAAACGACGAACGTTGAACGACGACGTTGAACGACGACGTTGAACGAACGTTGAACGAACGTTGAACGAACGTTGAACGAACGTTGAACGACGACGTCAAACGAACGTTGAACGACGACGTCAAACGAACGTTGAACGACGACGTCAAACGAACGTTGAACGAACGTCAAACGAACGTCGAACGAACGTCAAACGAACGTTGAACGAACGTCAAACGAACGTCGAACGAACGTCGAACGAACGTCAAACGAACGTCGAACGAACGTCGAACGAACGTCGAACGAACGTTGAACGACCGTTAGACGGCGACGTTCAACGAACGCTAAACGACGACATTGAACGAACGTCAAAACAACGGCGAAGTCTAAAGTGGCGGCGTGCGAGCCGAGTGGAAATGCCGCCGTGCCTCCTCCATGTATCCCTCTGGTCGCCGTGCCGCCGCCTGCTCCGCGTGGTAGCCATTGGAGTGGGGGTTGCTGGGAACCCTGTGCAGCACCTGCAGGCCTTGCGTCTGCAGCGGTCACAGCAGGCGGGCGGGGGCGGGAGGGGCAACAGAATATTTATTTATCCTGAAGAAATCCAATGAGCTATCAAGCTCTTTTTTTCACACATCGTCCCCATGTAGGGGGGTGGGTCAGAAAATTACAAGAACACAATAGGAAGACAACGATAGGAGTTGCAAAGTGTAGGGAAGTGGTAAGAAAATCACAACAAAATAAGGTAAGTAAATCACACTTGCTTGAGACGTCATCAGCCTCTTGGGGTGAGCGAGTGGGCGAGCGAGTGGGCGAGCAAGTGGGCAGGTGCGTAAGTTCAAGTTGTGAGTTTATTCTTGTTTAAACCAGCTGAGAACTCAAGAGACTAGGGTTAGTCTCATGTATAAGAGTAATCTGGGTCTCCAAAATGATAAAAGCAAATAAAAATTGAAGCAAAAACTATTGAAATCGAAAGTACCGCACAAACATAAATCGATGTAAAATAATAAATTCCCTGTCGCGCAATCAGCTCAGGCACACTATATCTCGAGTGATCATAGTACAATTACAAATTAAGTTACAGTCAGCATATGAGGGAGCGAGGAAGCGTGTGTGTGTGCACAAACGAGCGAGCGAGTGTGGAGAGTGTGAGCGAGTGTGCAAAGAACAGCGTGAGAGTGTGAGCGAGCATGCAAGTGTGCGAGCAAGTGAATGAGCGCACGCGAGTGTGTGAACAAGCCAGCGAGTGTGTGAACAAGCCAGCGAGTGTGTGAACAAGCCAGCGAGTGTTGGAGTGAGCGAGTGTTGGAGCGAGCGAGTGTTGGAGCGAACGAGTGTTAGAGAGAACGAGTGTTGGAGCGAGCGGGCGTTGGAACAAGTGCGCGTACCGGCGTGCGCATGGTCTGCCTCTGCACCAGGAAGTCGATGAGCTCCTCGCGGGACGGGTGGCGAACCATCTGAGAGGACGACGGGCCTCGGTAGGGCGCCCCGTTGGGTAGGGAGAGCTGCACCACCGGCACAAGCCGGGCAACGGGGGAGGGGGAGAGAACAGATTTGCCTATGCCCAGCCGGCGGCGCAGTGTGCCACTTTGCGTCGTGTCGCGCCGTGGAATGTGTATGTATGTTGAACTTCTTTCGCACCATATATAGCCAACCGTGCTGGTCGGGCGGGGGGGGGACAAACAAACGGAACAAAAAAAAGTACTCAAAGAAATTAGTTTGTGAATCTGGATGATTTAAGAGTGCATAGCTCGCCATTGGCTTCTGAATATCGGAAGGAAGAGTGTTCCAGACGGCTGCAGAAGCGCGTCTGAAAGCGTGCGATGCGGTGGCCATCTTTGTGGGTTGCCGTGATGTGGCACAACGACATGGTGTGGTGCGCCGCACCGGTTTGAGCGTCTCCGGCGGGACGTCCTTGCGGCTCAGGGTCCCGGTGACCCCGGTGACCCCGGCGACGTACGAGTCTTCGCATCCTCCCACGGGGCCACCGAGCAGCGGCTGGGATGGGAACTGCACGCGACCGACGAGACATTCTGGGTTACAAGCCCGACATCCTGGACGAACTTCGCCATGTCGGTCAGCGCGAGTTGGCGAAGGCAGAAGGGTTCAGGAACAGTTCAGATGTCGCTCACTCACCAACAATATTGGACGTGGTTGGGAATCGAAATTATGGTGCCTGGGTTGGGAGCGCACACTTGGCTGACCACTGCGCGCCGGCCATTCAACCGCTTCCACACGAATGGAAAAAATCCAATTCCTTTCAGACAATTGATGTGGTTGGCCATTCCACCCAAACTACAGACTGTAGAGTCAACCAATGTGGTCTGCGCGCCTTCAGCGGAGGAAGAGCAAAACTACACTCTCTCTGTCTCTCCTGAAGCCCTCAACATCGACACCCCTGAACAAACTACAATACGCAAGAAAATAATTGGGATGGTTGGCCCCTAAGAGAGTGCAGCTTCAACAGCCAACTTTTCTAATAACACACCCAAGCCTAGAAAAAAATCTCCATGCGATCCACCGACCCTTGCCTCGAACAGAGCGGGCCCACAGCTTTGTGCCACCACCACGGCCACCGCACTCACCCGGTTGTAGTCGCGTGCGGCTTGTCGCGCTCCGTAGGCCGGTCCGTCCACCGTCATGTGACCTACGCCACTGGGGCGGCCCATCGTGGCCCAGTTGGCCGCCCCTCCGCCACCACCTCCACCGCCGCCCGCGCCGTCGCCGCGGCCAACCGTGCCCCACCCGCGAGGGGGGCCGCCACCGCTTGGGTCGAAGGGGCTGCCTGGCATCCCCGGAGAACCCTGGAGGAGCGCAGCAGAGAAGACACAGCGGCATCAGGGTGGGGAACGGACGATGTGAAGGATGAGTGGCGGTTGGTGGCGCTAGGCACGAGCAAACCACGTGGACGTTTAGGTCACCCAAGCAGCTCAAAGGGCCCTGGATTCACCAATAATAATAATAGGGGTGGCACCAAATATCAGCTCAAACCCAGATCCTTTTATAAATATATATATAAACGTTAAGATCCATTAACTTGATTACATCAGATTGTCCAGAATGTAACGTTTGTCGTCGGGTGGCAACGCACGCAAACAACGATTTTGGCGAGGTGCCTCCTCCGATTGGCTGGCAGCATCGCTGACGAGCGGGTCGCGTCGCGGATGGCGCAGATGCGCTCGTAAAGGTACGCGCATAACGCGCATTGGACTTTTGGATCGAGTTAATAACGAACGGTCGATCATCATCGTCATCAGCAGCATATCCAATGTCATCATTACAGTGGCACGTACGATTATTCTCCATAATTGGACATTTTTGAGCCATTACTTTCCACCCTGGGACAAGCTCAAATCATTGCTAATCCAATTCCACGGAATGTCCATCGCGCAAATGTGAAGAGCAGTGCTTTGCCAATTATACTGAAACACTCCGTGCCCTTTTGAAGCACTACATTGCTTACTTGCCTGATGAATTTACAGCTTTATTCAGCGACAGCTTCGAAAAAAACCACAGCCACGTCACGTGGCAGTAGGTGAGCAGCGACTGACAGCGAGTTACAAACACGGCCGCCATTCGCCACAAAGTGACGGTGGTGTCACCGCAGCGCTTGTGCCAGGCTATGTGCCGCACCGAGGCCGTCACGTGAAGTGTCGAAGTCCCTCTGCTGCTGGCAGGAGGTCACGAGACAGACCCAGGTGTTAGGGGTTAACTGACCAGAGTCGACTGGCAGATTAACCACCCGTTTGCTTCCCCACTTTTCCAGTGGGGAGCACACAGACCAGACAAAGATCCCCCATATAGCAATAACAGACTCCTGGGACAAGTGCTGTTAGCGAGCGCCTCTGAAGACTGGCACGGCACACGAGGGGGTGGGTGGCCAACACCACGCCCGAGTACACAGAGACACGTGAACTCAACAGAGCCAGATGAGAGCCCATTGGGACATACATCTCTTCAAGCAGAGACACGGGACTATTTCATGGTGTTACTGGATGATACTATTTTGCAGTATTCCCTGAAAAATATTAACATTTATATATTTTATATAAATATCCAGGTCAAGGTAACCACAACAATCGCCCTGCTTCGTTATTCTGGTGTGGTCGTGACGAACGGGAGGGGGAGAGAGCCATGAGAGGGAGGGCTGTGGCTGGGATGTGCTCTTGGCGGTGAGTGGGTAGAAGCATGACTGACAGTGTGATCGATGGAGGCTGGCGGTACAATGATGGGTGTTGCGTGCGTTTGTGCGCGCGTGTGTGGGGGGAGCGATGGTGTAGCGGTTTTCACACTGCACTACGAGTTCGATTCCCGCTCATGGCCAAAACCAGTGACAATGAGCGGAACTGGTCCTGGCCCACCTGTATGTTGACTCAGCCTCAAATGAGTACCTGGTGCAGTGTGTAAACATCACGATGAGGGAGATAAATTCGGCCGGCGTGATGCTTGCCACCCATCCCCTCGTGTGGCGTGCTGGCCTTCATAGGTGCTCGCTAACAGCACTTGCCCCAACAGTCTGTTAAGGCTATATGGGGGATATTTGGCTCTGTGTGGAATTAACCCATGGCACCGGATCTGTCCCATGACCTCCTGACAGCAAGAACGCCACACTTAACGTGACGGCCTCAAAGTGCACTTCGCCTGGCACATGCGCCGTGGTGACATCATCGCCACTTAGTGGCGATTGGCGGTTGTTGTTGTAGTTGTCTGTGCATGTGTGTGCTTGTACACGTGTGTGTGCTTGTACACGTGTGTATGTGTGGGGGGGGAATGGTGGCTCGATTCTCGGTCATGGCTAACATTCAGTGCCAAGCCATAAATGTGGCACCTGATGCGGAAAATCAACATCTCGCAATGGGGAGACAAAGGCGGTTGTGAATGTGGTGCTGGCCGTACCGACGCTTTGTATGCCGTAGGTCATTAATAGGTGCTCGCTGACAAGACAGCACTTGCCCCAACAACATTTTTACTTTGTATTATACTCGCCTTTATTTTTGTTTCACATTCATATCGTATTTGCTTTGTAAGCCAAGTCTCCCTTGCAAGAGAGATGCACCCTCATCTGGCTCTCACCCTCTCACCCCTACTGGACTATCAGTGAAAAAGAGCGACATCGCTCATCGGATTTCTCCAGTATGAAGAATAAATATTCTAATTCGGAGTCGACAAACAAACGATTGAACCGCCGCACCTCGTGCGTGCGCACGCGACGGGGCACTAGGTGGCGGTCGATGCAAGCGAGGGAGGGCGTGTGTGTGTGTGCGTGTTCTAGCATGCAAACACACAGCTGGAAACACAGCGCCAACGCCCCCCCCCCGCTCGCATTCAAGTGCTTGCCACAAATGAATCGCAAAACCTCGCTGATCTCGTCGAAGAGCATATAAACCATCATCACGCGAACTCCGGTCATCCTCACAGCAGCGGCTTTTGGCTCACCATCGAACAAGGACGGTCACCGCATCGCGTGGCGCTTTCAGGTGCGCTTCTGCGGCCGTCTGGAACGCTCTTCCTTCCGATATTTCTTCAGAACTGCTTCTTGTGTTTAGTTTGTTGTCCTTCCCCCACACCTCCTCTTAGCACAGTTTGCTACGTACAGTACGAAAGAAGTTCAACGTACGTACGCGCAACCCTTTCAACGTCTCGCGGACCGCCGCTAATAAATATTGATGACGCGGCCGCTTGGGTTTCAATGAGGAACTGAAAACATTTAAAAGGGACCGAGTCGCACACGTGCACAACGGCGAGGACTCTGGGTGGGGGTGGCCACTCGCAGTGTGGGTTTTGAGACCAGTGGTGGCCCGTGGCTAAAAGCTTGAGGAGGCTACAAACTCGGGTTTTAGAGTTTCAGGCGAAGTGTGCGGGTGTATTCTTCGAGAAACTGGAACGTGCTTTGGTGGTGGATGATTCGTCATCGGTGTTTTTTTTCACATAGAGACCCGTGGACTCGAACAGCGATCCCCGTTCACTCATGATAAAGGACCCAAAGACTCACAAAGACCCACTGAGAAACCGGAATGCGCTCATCACCGCACTACAGCAAACGCTCCAGCTTTTATGGCTTTATTTTGGTGATTTTTGAAGAGTTTTTCGGTTTGGCCATGTTTGTTTGTTGTAGTACAGAGTTAGACTGATGGCCTTAATCTAATTTGTCTTGTGGTTGTTGTTGTTTGACTTGCATCCCACTGGGATTTGTGCACACAGCGTTGGTGTACGGTGCTTTTTCTGCAATATTTAGCTGTCTTTTCTTGGATTTTCTGTTTGCACTTAGTCACTTTAAGATATTTTCTTGTTCATGTTTTTGTTTGTTTGTTGTGGTTGCACCCGATTCAAGAGCCGAATGAATGGCTCACAGGGCTATACCTAATAAATGAAACTTGAAACTTATCTGCCCGATGGAGGCTCAGTCCGTGCAGCTTCCCCCAGAAAATTGATCTGTGGGAACCCAGTACTAGTGCATCATCATCAGCCTTATCGCACACACTGCCTTAACATTACAATAATCAATTAATCTACCTGCATGCATCAGATTGATTGACGACCGGAAGGCAGTGCGCGATGATGATCCAATGGTCGAAGCGCTAAATTGAGCCACTGCCACCGCATTACAAAAATCAATTAAATTAACATGCGGACGTGTCATCCGAGGCCAACTCCAACAAAGACACACACCCACACAGAGACGACACACAAGACACAAACTGTATAGCCTTAACCGGCTGTTGGGGCAATTGCTGTTCGCGAGCAGCAGCTATGAAGGTCGCCACGGCACACGAGGGGGTTGATGGCCAGCACTACGCCCGACCGCCGTGGTCTCCCAAGCGGCGATGTATACACACCACACCAGGTACCTCATTTGAGGCCAAGTCGACTTAGGAGAGGCCCAGGACCGATTCAGATACTCGTCGCCGATGTTGGCCGTGAGTGGGAATCGAACTTGGGTCGCCGGGTTGGTCGCAGCGCAGGGCACTAACCGCTGCGCTACCGCCCCCCCCCCCCCCCACACAAGACAAGATCCCCCCCGGTGAAGGCTTAACAGACTGTTGGGACAAGAGTAAAGTTCGCGAGCACCTACGAAGGCCGCGACGGTAAAAACGAGGGGGGTTGGTGGCCAGCACCACACAAGACACACACAGGACACGCACACGTTCATACGCGTGCACCAATACCAATACCCGCCATTCGCCACTAAGTGACGGGTGACGTCACCGCGGCGCTTGTGCCAGGCCAGGTGCACGCGCACACACGCGCACACACGCGCACACACGCGCACACACACACACGCGCGCTCACCTTCTCCAGCATGCGGTTCTCCACGTGCCGCAACAGCTGCTCGCGCCAGTCCGCGGGGGGCGGTGTGCGGGCCCCCGAGCCACCGGCGGGCCCCGCCAGCAGAGAATGCTCCGAGCGGGCACGGGCCCCGGACCCCCCGCCGGGGCCCGCCATCCCTGCCGCGCGGGGGTCGACGTCCGAGGGGGCGCGCTCACGGCCGCCCACCGCGAGATGCTGGGGACCCGGGCGTGCCGACTGGGGGCGGCCACCCTGCCCGTGGGCCTGGGTCGGGGGGGGGGGCGGACGGCCAGGGGGCGAGACGGAGAGTTCGTTAGCGATGGCGACGACGGTGCCGAGTGTGCGTCGACGCTGGCATGACGCCGAGAATTGTTCCTCGGAATACCGAGCATCGGGGACTTGGGATGAAAGGTGGCCATACATTGGTCGTGCAACAAGCAGGTTGGCTGATCCGGCTGTGCAGAGCTTTCCGTGTTATCCCATTGTACGTGCGATGAATCTTCTCCTGGTTTTGCCAGTTATGATGATGATGATAATAATGATTTCAGCTGGTAACGTGCATAATATTCGTCCGCTCTCGAATAGCCAGAACGACTCAGAGGCGCGACGAACCACAGATGAGCGGATGGGCAGCCACGCAGTAAGCCGGCACCAAATTCTCCCCAAAGCTCTGCGGTCCTCTACATATAGAGTTGCTATTTGAAGTTGCATCCTGCATGAAGCCAAACGTCCCACAAATGACATGTTGCCAAACCTTCCCCAAGCAGGACCCTGCTGACAAATGTGTCTTCAGACTCATTGACACATTATTAATCAAGCAAACAATGAACTTGAATAATCAGTGAGAACCTGGTCACTTGCTCAACACCTACAAGAATCATATTAACGCTCAGAGCACCGACTTTGAGAGGTTAAAACTCCTACTTTGTATGTTTCCTTAATGTACCAGTGTTTCCCTTACTCGAGTTCCTTACGGCGAACAAGGGGCGCTTTTATTCTCCCCCACTCTAGAAACACTGCCGTTGTTGAGTCGCCCCATTTGACGGCGAGCCTCCCCCCCCCCCCCCCCGCCATTAACTCGCATGGTCAAACCACGCGGAGAGGTACGGCCCCAACAAAATGTCGTCCCGGAAGTACGCCGCGTACTTCTGGGACGACATACGCGGGCGAGGAGGTCGGGGGGGGGGGGGCCGCAAAAAGTCTGACCGGCTGGTCACCTGGTCCTGGCCTCCGCCCTGTGCCTCTCAACACCCCGCCACCACCCACCCTGCCACTACCCCTACCGCTACACCCCGCACCTCCGATTAGCACGAACGGTGCGAAAGAAGTTCAACACGCACACACGTACGCACACCCGCACGTTGCCAAATTTTGCGGGACACGTCCGCCGCACGAACGCCGGCGAGCAGACGCGGCGGGGCGGTGAGCAAGGCGCATTCCTGCGTGGGACCCACATGCGGCTGCACCTCTCCTCCTGGTGCCGGCATTTCCCACGAACACCGTGACGGCTCGAGAGCTTTTCAAGCCTTGATCTTCCGAAGCCCAAGCGAGCTCGCATGTCCTCGGGGTGCCCCCGTGCCCACTACCCCCCCCCACCTCCCCGTGCGACGTGACCGCGTCGTCCCCAAATGCCCCGTGGCATCGCCCGATTTCCTCATGGCGATAATTTAACGACATCAATTATTCACCCAGCAGGATGTGCAGGGGGGTATCGTAGTGGAATTCGAATGACTCTTTTTTTTTCTCGGCTCAATAAATGGGGAAGCGAAGATTTTTTAAGGATTATGAAGCAACTGTAAGTGGGTGTCCTGTGAAATTGAATGTGTAAAACGTCGTAAAAATGATCATCATTGATATAATTATGTAATTTATTCATCCAGAAAAGCCTCACCGAGAGGCAAAATCTTTTTTTACGAGGGCACTGCATTGGGATGTTTGGCAGATTACATTTAAAGTGTTTATAGCTTGACGTTGGAGGAATCCGGAGTACCCGGAGGAAAGACCGCACACACGAGTGTTTGATTCAATTCATGGCCACTGGTCAACTCCCAACCCAAAGCCTCCACCAAACATGGCAATCCCAGGCAGTCACCCATCCAGGCACAAACCAAGCTCAACCAGAATGAAATGTTCTAATCCCTCGCGCTTAGAGCTTTAAAAGGCATAATCCCAAAAAAATTCATTTTTTTACCTTGTATGCATACCCACCCACACACACACCCAAGCTGTGCGTACCGGGCTGTCAAACAAAGCTTTCTTTAAAAACCAAACGAGAAAGTAAACCACTTTCACCTTGTGTTGGAGCAGCTTGGGACACTCCACCTAAATGTGTAAATGGCTACGGCGAAGTTAGTCAGTCAATCGGCGGGTCGTGCCTGGTGGGGTAAATGTGGGAACTCCCAACTCCTGGATGTATAGCCACACTAACCCCTCGAAAAAGACCGTTTTCTCTCGAGCTCCCTTGAGCGGAGGCCCTTCCGCCGGAAGCGGCGTGAGCCGGCAATTGCAGGGCTGCACCTTTACCCATGTAACCCGACGAGAATCCAACGCAAAAGAGCAGACGAAAAATTCGCCCGCAATAAAAGCGACGCTGAAACCCAACTCCCCCGCACCAACCCCACCCCCGCTGTCACAATGCCCCCGGTCACCACAGTTCGGCACCGCCAGACCCACCTGCGTGTAGAAGCCCGAGTCGAGCGTGTAACTCCGTGCCGACACGGGCCGCCCGTAGGGTGCGCCGCCGCGGCTCATGGCGGCGACGTCCCGCGGGCTCATGTAGTCGCTCTCGCTATGCGGCATGCCTCTGGCGTAGCCCTGGTACGAGTAGCCCGTCGCCCCGGACGCGTCGCTTCCCGTCGACGTCACGCTGCCCTGCCGATCCAGGCCGCCGCCCCGCTGACGCTGCTGCTGCTGCTGCTGCTGCCCGTGCACGTAGCCGTAATCTGCGCAGTCCCCCGGCGGCACGTCCACGCAGCGGTAGCCAAACTGCTGCCCGCCTCCACCGCTGCCCGGCGTTCGTGGGAGCGAGGAGGCCGAGCTGTGCCGGCTCGTGAATACGAACTGCGTGTCGCCGACCGGCCTTGGCGGCTGCTGCTGCTGTTGCGCGTAGCGATCGTGAGTGCCGTGCGCGTACTGCTGCTGCTGCTGCTGTGCAGCCAACGCCTGGCCGCGCTGCGAGCGAGGGCTGAAGTCGCTGTCGAAGTGGTAGATCACGTGCTTGGCGGGCACGGCCGGCGGGCCGGCGCGACCGCCACGCTCCTCGTCCAGCAGCGGAGCCGAGAGGCTGCGGGGGATGCCCACGTCCGCCGCGTTCTCCGCCTCCGCCGATGCCGCCGTCCCAGCGGTCAGGGACGCCCCCCCGTGCGGCGCGGTTTCTGCCGCGTTGGCGCTGTTCGACCGGGCAAGGGCGGGTAGCGGCGCGCGCAACGCGCTCAGATTCGAAGGCTCCCGTGAGCGCTCGTACTCTGCCGTCGCGACGAAAGTTCCGGCTTCGCTCCGCTCCGAGGAGGGCATCGTCACCACGTTTGTCGCGGTAACCACTGCCGACGAATATTCCACGGCGGTCTCCCGCCGTTCCGGCGCGGCGCCCGCGTCCGGTTGTTGCCGCTCGAAGGCTCCGAGCGGAGGGGGAACGAAGGCCGGATCGTCGGCTTCGTCGTGCCGGAGAGACTCGCTCGGCGGTGGTGTGGGAACGGCCGCCTTGCTCTGTGTCAGCGCCACGCTCTCGGTTTTGGCGGAGTAGAGGACGCTGGGTTTTGCAGGCACGGCGGGCCGCCCCGAGCTGCCCGGCGTGCCGTTCACCTTCACTGCGCCGCCTATGGCTTCCGCCGCCGTCAGCTGAGCAGAGATCCTGGCGCCGCGAACAGAGGGCAGGGGGAGGCACAAACGGAGGATGAAGGCATTGCCGTAACGATGACGAGGCTATCGTCAAAAAAACCATTACAAAACCTGCATCGTCCGATGTGCTTTCGCGTTGTACCATGCGTGTCATCCAACACTGTGTCGCACTTCTTGAGCACGTGGAGCGAAACGTCGGACATCACACCGAGCAACGCGCTTGACAAACCAGAGCGCTGTGCGTCACATCCGCGAAGACCGACTAAACGGCGCAAACCGGAATAGTTTTTTTCCCTCCTTATTTCTACTAACTAGAATATCACCGGCCTATAGCCGCCTTATTTTCTAGCTCCTGCCTACAAAAGACATCTGGACTCCATTGTATGTACGGTGTACAAGTCGATATGCCTAGGCTCTCATTATTTAGTTGACGGACCAACGGACAAAAAGACAGATGGACAAACGGAACGCAGGGCTTTTGTAATCGATTGAGATGCCCGTAACATGTTCTGAGACGAGACATCCATTCAAACTTTGTTACAGGGCGGTGCATCAGAGGACTCTTCGTGCAAGCTACGTTCAACTCCACGCTCAGCGGCCACCGCGCTCTGCTCATCGGAAATGTCCGTTGTACGGCAATCAAGCTGGGGTTCATCCAGAGCATTTAATGGCCTTTGCAAATTGCAACTGAGGCCCACTTATTAGGTGAATGTCCTTGGATTAGTGATTACAGAGAAAGTTTTTCAAGTGTTGGGTGGGGTGGGGTGGGGGGGGGCGGGGTGCACATGTTGAAAATAGAAATGTTTTTGATTGCCAATTAAAAAACAACGATTAGGAATCTTGCGGAAGTGCTGACGTCCTGTTCATTACATAAAAAAACGAAGAAGTCATTACAAATCTGCTGAGCTGTTAGGTTAACTGCTGTCAGCTAACCAAGACAAAGATCCCCCCCTGGATAGCCATCAACACAGGGGTCCTCAACCCCATGGCCGCGGACCGGTACCGGTCCGTGGCCTGTTAGGAACCGGGCCGCACAACAGCAGGAGGTGAGAGCGGTGAGTCCGCTCGTCCCCCACCCGTTATTTTATTATTTACCACTTCCGTCCGCGCCTCTTTCCCGCATTTGTCTCAGTCACAGTCTTGGTGAGCCCACAAGCTGCTAACCCCGAGTAGCCAACATGAGTAAAATAAACAAACGTCGCTGGAGAGCTTCTTTGAAAAGGTGGAAAGACCCAATGATGATGAACCCCCCCCCCCCCCCCCCCGGTCCGTGAAAACATTATCTTCCACGAAACCGGTCCCTGGTGCCAAAAAGGTTGGGGACCGCTGCTTTAACAGACTGTTTGGGGCAAGTGCTGTTAGTGAGTAGCACTCATGAAGGACGGCACAGCACACGAGGGGGTGGGTGGCCAACACCATGCCTGGCCGCCTTTGTCTCCGCAGTGGCGAATTTTACACACTGCACCGGGTACTCATTTAAAGCAGAGTCGACCTTCACGTGGACACACACACAAATAGATTGACGAACAACCCTTAGGCGCCCTGCACATAAAACGACTCCACCGGCCGTGTGATGTAATAGTTCCCGGCCGCCAAACTGAAAACGAGACCGGCCTGCAATTTCCAGACAGTCCACATTAGGCGCGTCGAAATCCAGTTAAACGCACAGTTCGCGAAACGCGATATCGTTCGTTCAACGCTGGACGTCACCGGGGTGCGGGCTTCTGCACCGCGCGTGTACTCACGCGTGCGGATTTGCACGGCAAGACAGCATAAAACAATGAGGAACGCGGCCACTTGTCAAATAAATTCCATTTTTTTTTAAACGAGGCATTACAGTCAATCGGAAAATCCTTCTCTAAATTAAACTATTTTTATTTTACCAGGTAAGGCGTCAGGGTCGAACCCACGACCTCCTGTATACCATGCGAGGAGTTAACATCTCCTAGCGACCATGATGATGATGAGAGTGACATGCAGACTCCAAATATACAGCAGCAGGCGTCAGGGTCGGGATCGAACCCACGACCTCCTGTATACCAGGCGAGTTAGTTAACATCTCTTAGCCACCGCGACGAATCGCAGAGCGGGAATCGTAAGGGCGTCGAGGGCGACACACCGCACGCACGCGGCAGGATTAGCAACGTCAATGCGAGTGGGGGGGGCGGTGGTGGGGGGGTGGGGGGGTGGGGGGAGTGTAGTGAAAACGGCTTAAAATTTGCCAAAAAATGAGCAGAGCCTCGCCACCGTTTACACTTCAAAGCATTTTAAGCAAAAATGGAAATTAAGATGGATGGTTCCTTACTTTGCACACAGAAAATTCCGAGTTGGTGATTTTGGCCCCTGATTAACTGAGCAAATCCAGGTGGAGAAACAAATGGGGGAAAAAATAACACAGCAGAAGCAATTATTATAAGGCCCTCGGAACCTCTCAATCCGAAACTTTGCAATGCAGGAGGAATAAGCGCTGCTGCTGCTGCTGATGACAATGATAACGACAAAGATGATGATGACAATGATGATGCAGCTGATGACAATGATAGCATTACTGTTGCTGCTGATGATGATGATGACCACATCACCCTCGATGCACTGAATCAAATCAGATCTGAGCAGCCAATGTGGACTAGAAACGAGCTGGGAACACAAGGGCGTTGTGCAAGCCATTACTGGCAGTACAGTAATGGATTCGTAAATCTATCTGTGCGGGGGTAGTGGGGGGGGGTGACGCTCACATGCGTGCGCGTCGGGAGCTTCGAGGTGGGCGTGTACTGCCATCGTATTTTAGGCCGAAAGTTTTACGGTCGCATGGGGCCGGCTGCACGGATCGTTTCCCTCTGCGCACTTCTCTCCTTGTGCCTCTCTCCGGCGGTCAATGCCACGGGCCTCAACGTCCCGCTTGGGACGCTGCCTTTTGAGCCGTGCAAAAAGCGAGAAAAAAATCTCGACGCAAGAATGCCGTCAGCGGTCCCCGCGTGGCCCCACCACAAGACCCACAAAAAGGCTGTAACCCAATCCCTGGGCTCGCACGAGCGAGCTAGCGGGCGAACGGGTGAGCGGGCGGGCGGACGGCCGGACGGGCGAGCGCTGTTGGTCCGTCGCGGGCGGCGGTGCAGAAACAGCGCCGCCACGCAACATTGCCCGCACGGCGGCCCCTTTCAGACGCGTTGCCACGGCGACCGGGCGCGGGGAGGAGGTGGTTCACGCGCCAACAATGGCCGCTCGCCAGAAAAGAAGGAGCGCGGTGGGCGATCGCGTGAGGGGGCGCCAAAGCGCAAGAGACCAGAAACAAGGTTAAGGCGCAGCCCTGCAATTGCTTCCTCGTGTCGCTGCTGGCAGAAGGGCTTCCCGCGAGAGGCAGCTCTAGAAAGCCCCTCTTGAGAGGGGGTATTTTTGTTGGCCTCCTCCTCCACGCTGGACGGACGTCTTGGCAGTGGCGGACGTACCCACACTTTACCCCACCGCACATGACCTGCCGATCGAACTGCGGGTGGGGGGATTAGGGTTAACTGCCGTGCCGGGAGATAGCATCACCCCAGCGCGCGAGAACCATAACACCGCGGGGGAAGCATCCCAAGAGAGGCCAAACACTTTTTGACAATAAGCAACTGAAGGTCTTTGTCGCTCCACTGCTGGATGGAGGACTCGCCAGGCTCCGTGGCGGTCTTGGGGCTTTGTCAGCGTGGATTGTGGAGGTATTGGGGGGGCGGCACCCAGGACTGGTTCGGATTACAGTGTGCTAACCGCTCTGCCACCGCTCCACCACTTTCTCAACAGGGTGCAACAATCTATTTTAATTGTTTTGCTTGCTAATGACGCGCAGTACTTTGCTCACCGAGTTCACTTATTCGTCTCGTGGCTCGATGCCACGGGCAACGTTTGGAAAACAATTCGGGAGGATAAGGAGAAAATAACCTCACCATCTTTGTCATTAACACCGCCTGTAACAGAACTCTCATCAGCTACGGTCAATCCACTGCTGAATGAAGGCCTCGCCCCACATCACTGCCAGCCCTGAAATTCCCATGATTCCGCCATAAACCGATCTCATAGCTCCATCTCCACGATGGGCGTCTCTCGGCCATCCTACTTTTGTCCAATTTGAGCTCGTTGCCCCGATCCGTGTGCCCCTCTCTCGCGTCCGTCTCCCAGTGAAATTCCCAGCGTGCATCTCTCCACGCCGTTTTTGTTTACGCAACTCACGGCTTTTATTCCATTTCCTTTGTCAGAATCATCGTTTCTCGTCCGTGCGATTTACCTCCGATGAGCACGGTTGGCTACGCACGATGCGAAAGAAGAAATGCGTTTAAGCCGACAGTCCCACGGTGGTTATCACACTGCAGTATGGCACCTGGCAATCAGAGAGTTCAATTCCCAGACGTGGCTAATGTGCAGTGGTGAGCGATACCCGAGCCGGTCCTGTGCGCCTCTCCTCCTTCATCAAGCCCCACACTGACCAGCATGGTGAGGCATGTCAAAACAACCAACGTGATCGAAAAAGGCACTGGGAGGCCTTCATCCAACAAGGGTGTATCTGAAGTGATAATGTTATATCTTGAATTACTGCTATTTAACGTGGGTTGTTATTTACTACATTTATTTGACTTATTAGTACGTATATTTGCGTTATAAGGCTATGCTAATGTCAAATGAAGGGAGCTTTTTGTTGTTGTAAAGTATGTATGTAGAATTTATTTCGCAACCGTACGTAGCCAAGCGTGCTCATCAGAGTTGTGCATGTACACCGGTGCGCCAATGTCGTTTCTTAATCGTGAGATTTTTTTGGTTTTAATTCTTTTCAGAAAGATTTTTTACTTCAATTCACTTCAGGCGTAACATTTTTTGTATTACCTATCGTATTTTTTCAACCCCATCTTCGTTCACAGTAAAATACGCAGAGAAATGCTCCGATAAAATGCACCCTGGAGAAAACCCACACGGAGGACGGGACAACCACCAACGTTGGCAGACAGCCCGATAACAACCGAGCCACTTGCTGTACCGCCCGACACATGTACCCGACCTTACCTCCCTGTGCAACGCATTCCTGTGAATGTAACACCGTGACCATTCTCCCAACAATAAACTAAATAATCAACTCGGATAACATTTCAGCACGACTCAAGGAAAAACATCTTTGGGATTTTTTCCCCCACTCTAATTTTATCCCGATTGTGCTATCGGCGACATGAGAACGGCTCACGAAAGCGGATATTACAGAGCTAACTCTGAGATTCCTTCAAGCGAAGTGAGGTCCTCCACACAATAGTAATGTCACAGACAGCAAAGTCCGTCCCGTGGCAATCAAATCCGATATTGAATTCACAGAGCTGGAATTTAGCCAAGTTTCGTTTCTGAAACCAAATTTTACCCGATGTGTTTTTTTTTGCCTGCAGTTGTTGGTGCCTGGGCTTGACACCAACACCTCACTCAGAGGCCACTCGGCTTGGATTCAAACCCAGGATGTTAGCGGTGCTGGTTCAGTGCTCTGAACTCAGAGTCAACCTGGCCATCTCCTCCCTCTCAAGCATCACGTTAAATAACAACAACAATAAATAAACATTGGTGGTTGGGGGGGTTTACCCTTTCGGAGAGCTTTTGATTTGGTCCGGGAGACTCTCTTGGGCCTGGCGGTGGAAGCTACCAGAAGCGTTGCTGTCGGCGGTGGGGGGGGGCAGCAGCGGGAGGTCACGCACGAGGCTCAGGCCGTTGCTGTTGTTGCGGTTGCTGTTGTAGTCCAGGTCCAGTCCGATTGAGAGCGGCACGGCCCCCTCGGCTGAAGACGGCGGGATAAGGGGCATGGGGGGGGGGGGGGGGAAGCGTGGGTCAAACGACGGTGGCAATTCTGCGAAAGACTCAAGCGTCCTGTCGACACAACTCCAAAGTTGCACGGTAGTGTTGCATCGAGCTGGAATGTAGACAACCTAAGCGCAAATATAGATTTGATTCTACGGTCTGTAGCGCAGTACGCTAACCACTCATCGAAAGAGTAGGAAACTTTAATCAGACTCGCAAAATTTGGCGAGCGGACAAAAGTTTGTGTGCGTCTCGGAGGCGCCCGGCTCAGAGAAACTCGAGAGCTCGCCAGAACAGGTGGACCTGTATTCAGACAGCTACGCGGACAATCACCTGCAGCGCATTTGGGCGCACCTGCATTCAGGTGCTTCTGTAAGGTGGAGGGTGAATCAATGCTGCGTATTTTAAGGGGGGGATTTGATTCCAGATGGCGGCGGAGAACCGACGGCCGGCGGGGAATGTCCTTGATCTGGGGATGACGAGTCGGTTTTAGGTGGGAGCTCCCTGTGGAGCTCCGGCCACTGATGGAGATGGTGCCCGACACGACTGGCACAAAGGAGAAGGGATGACCGACAGTCGGCATTCACGTGGGCACCTCTCTTCACGGGCTGCGACAAGGCGGAGAGTTGCGGCGACCGAGCGACCGATTGCTGTGGCTCCGAGAGGAAGGGCTTCCTCTCTTCCTCCTCCTTGCGCTGCTCCTCCACTTCGCTGTCCTCTTCGCTCTCCTGCGGAGGACACAGGCGGACACAGGCGGACACGGGCGGACACAGGCGGGCGTGTTAGTGAAAGCGGGGCTCTGACTGCAGCCGGCGATGGCGTTGCAAAGCGAGGGGCTCGAAAACGGATCTCCGCTTGGGTTAAAGTCTCAAGATTTGCACGGTTGGCTACGTATGGTGCAAAAGAAGTTCTACATATAGGATGGGTTTCACAGTGATTACGTCATCTTGCTCTATTTAAGACCGGAAGCGGGTGGATTGCCTGCCTATTCTGGCAAATCGCCCGATGATGATGTTGTAATTACCAGCGAAACGTCGTACTACTCAAATTGTAAATGTTGTGGATTTACTCTCCAACACACCGGTGGGCTGAAGCAGTAAACTGGCTGTTTACGTGACAAATCTTACTGGCTGTGTCGTTGGTGGAGGGTTACGACACATTTATACTCACGCGATCTAAACCCAAAAACCTTTATTATTAACAAACATACACTCCCCACAGATATATAGACACACACACGGCGGGGCGAGGTCAGGAACTAACATTTTCTCCCGAGGCTCAAAGCAGCTTGACCTTCTGGCAGTCTCACAGGCCGCGTTACGCGCACAGAGCCACACACCTGGGTGTAGTGGTTGACGATGACGGTGGTGTTGGTGACGGTGGCGTTGTTGACGGTGGTAGTGGTGCTGCTGCTGCTGTACACGAGGCCGACTGCTCCGGTGGTCTGGATCGTTCCGCCGTCCACCGTGCTCGCTAGCCCCCCTCGGCTGGCGCCCTCCGCGAGACCCTGCGTGCGGGCGGCACCGCCAAAATCGTCATCGTCGCGTCGACACATACTTCCGCCCGGCAGTCCCACGATGAGCTCAGTCCGGCGGCAAAACACCCGTCCGGCACGTGCGTTAGAGAACACACGCAGGTTTGAGACGTCACACCGACCGGTAAGCGGAGCCCACTTACGACGCATCGCTACAAGTGTTGATGGCCGGCAGTCGAGACCAACAATGGAGTTACAGCCAAAGGATGGAAACCGTAGAGATGGGAGCGATTAAATCAGCTTGTGCGCTAGATGGATTGGTACATCACAGGACCATGAGAGACGATGACAGCTCCTGCAAAGCCTTCTCCCAGCAGTGGACTACGTGAAAGATGACGATGGCGACGATGGCGATACTCCCGATGGAAGCCTGGCCGCTTTACCTCGGCAGTCGGCTGCAATCCCGGCGTCTGGCTGGCGTCCGCGGGAGCGGACAGCGCTTCCTTGCTGGTGGCCGCCCTGGCAGCGGCGGCGGCGGCGCCGGACGCGGTGCCGGCCGTGGCGCCGTCGCTGTGGATCTTGTTGACGACGCTCTGCGCCGTCTTCACCAGGTTCTTCAGCTCCTCAGGGTACGGCGTCGGGTAACGCTTCAGGGTGCCCTCCTGCCGGCATCGCCGCCGCAGCGCCATTAGTACAAAAATAAGGCGGCGCAAAATGTTTCTCCCGAAATTAATTCTCTTTCGTATGTATGTATATATGTATGCTGAACTTCTTTCGCATTGTACATAGCCAACCGACCGTGCTAAGTCACCACCAAGAGACTCAATCGACAGTCTACGCAGTTACAGTGAACGCACGCAGCTACACAGTTTGGAG
Source organism: Lampetra planeri (assembly GCF_965212315.1). NCBI lineage: Eukaryota > Metazoa > Chordata > Hyperoartia > Petromyzontiformes > Petromyzontidae > Lampetra > Lampetra planeri. The sequence continues at coordinate 7,998,408 of NC_136130.1, read as the reverse complement.
AGGGGGAGCAAAACTGTTATCTTGCCTACACAGTACGTACCGCCACAGATACACGTACCTGCTGGGTCGCCATTGCCCCCCCCCGCCGATACATCTATGTGTCCACACAGAAAGCTGCTGCTGAGAGGATATGGTTTAAGCGGCTGGGAAAAAGTTAATAAATTGGTGGGTCACCTGCGGGGTTGGACGCAACAAACGACAGAAGAGCGATCGACCCCGATAGTTTATCTATTTCCTGCACGAGTTCTGCGTCAGCACTTGGCGTGTCCGTGTGGCACCTTGACGGTGTCGGGGTCCCTCTCCTCCCGTTGGTCATCAAACTCGAAGGCGACCTGCGTCCTCTGCTGCCTCTGCTGTTCCCACAGCTCCGCGTTGAAGCTTTCGCTCTCCGACTTGTACTCCACTGCACACGCACCAAAGACAAAGACCCCCCCCCCGTACAGCCTTAACAGACTTTTCAGGCAATCGCTGATTCGCGAGCGGCGATGAAGGCCGGCACGGCACACAAGGGGGTGGTGGGTGGCCAACACCACAACCGACCGCCATTGTCTACCCAGTGGTGATGTTTACACACTGCACCAGGTACTGATTTGAGGCCGAGTCGACCTAGGTGAGGCCCTGGACCGGTTCAAATAATCGTCACTGGTGATGGCCGTGAGCAGGACTCAAACTCGGGCCACCGGGTTCGTAGCGCAGCACGCTAATCACTACACTCCTGCTTCCCACACTGCAGAGGCTCCACACGCACACACGCACCGCACACAGACACACACATTCACAAGCAACTCGTGTGCACATCCGCACGCGCAAACACACGCACGCAACATGCACGCGAGCCGCTGCTCCACCATCCACCACTGCTCGACACCCACAGTCTCCTCGCCGTGCACGAGACGTCTTGCCCTGTGAATTAAAGGGCCCACGCTTCCCAGCTTGTTGTTGGGCTGTCACAGTCCCCGGGCCACACCACTTTGGCGGCACGGTGGCAGCGCAGTGGTCAACACTCGGGCGCCTGCGTGGGGTTTCCAAGTTCTTGCCCTCTTCTGCGAGTGTGACGCAACAACCGCCGGGAGCAGGTGGCGCACGGTGCGGCTGGTGGTGGCTGTGCGCGTGCTCACTGTCGGGCGCGCGAGGCTGCTGCGGGAACATGTAGTTGGTGAGGACCTTCACTCCGCCATCGGCCGGCTCGTCCACCTGCAGCGGGATCAGCGGCTTCGACTGCAACCGACAGGGGACGGGAGCACGCGCACGCGGGAGAGGGGAAGCCACCGTTACCAGGGCGACCGTCGGCTGTCGCGGTCTAATCCCAAGGGGTGGGGGGCGACGGGGCGGCTCGCCCCCCACTGTAGGGGCAAGTGCTGTTCGCGAGCACCTATGAAGGCTGGTACTGCCCACGAGGGGCGTGGGTGGCCAGCACCACGTCCGGCCACATTTCTCTCCCTAGTGGCGATGTTTACACATCGCCCCAGGTACTCATTCGAGTGCCGAGTCGGGCTAGGGGAGGTCCAGAGCCGGTTCAAATAATCGTCACTGCTGTTGTCCGTTAGCGGGAATCGAACTTTGGTCGCCTTGTTTGTAGTGCAGCGCGCTAACCCGGCAATACACATTCGTCAATACACACTGTGGCCTTAAAAAAAGAAAAAGTATATAGCAGGTGACATTTCGGGCAATAGTTCTTCTCTCTTCTGCACCGTACTTTTTTTTCTCTTAAAGGTGCCTGCCACTTGTTATTTGTGCACCACTGCCAAGGCAGCAGAAAATATTTTTTGTAATTGAGAAGAAACACAAACACGGGGTGGGGGTTGGCAGCACATAAAAGGCACATAGGGATTCTGTGCCACAGTCTCATCCCCCAATAATCTCGCGATATCGCCCACCCGCTCACTCACTCACCCCTGCCCGTCTGTCCGAAGTATCAACTGGGTTTGATGGACAGGCCGGGATTTTTGAGAGCATGGGGAATTAGGGCAGCAAACTAAACAGAGATCTGGAATATCGGCAAACGAAAACACAACGCGGACAAATCTAGACGGCACCAAAACCCTAAAAAAACACTGCTGGCAGCAGGCGTATGAATTAATCCGAATCTGTATTTATACCGGAGGAATCCGATGAGCTATAAAGGTCTTTTTCACAAATGTCCAGTAGGGGCGGGTCAGAACGTGACAACAACAAACAGTACAAACACACGATAGTCGTGCCAAGTACAGGAAAGGTAAACAAATCACCCAAACACAAACAAGTAAAACTAAACCATCCCCATCCTACCAGGCAAAGCCTACTGAGATATTCATTTATATTTCAGAAACGACCTGGCCACAAAAGGATAGCTCAACAAAATGGCTTATCATTTGGCCATTTATAGCAGCAAAATAATCAAAATAATCTGGATCCTCAAGTGGCCCGGTCACCAATAACTGCACACACGGTAAAAACCATTAATTTGGTTCTGCACTAAATTTGGTTGTCTTAAATGCAGAGCTTTGAAAATTACATGACGCTCTGACCGTCACATCATGAACATAATGGCTCTCGTATGGCAGAGCGGATGATAAAGTGTCGCCCCCTCCATTGCGTGGACCAGAGACGTCACTCGAATGCATCGCAGAGGCAGCTCTGTGACATCCGCTTTTGTGGGGCATTCTCCAAAACGAAGTGGGGTACAGTGTGTGCTTTGCGAGAGCTCTCAATGGAATCTTCATCTCAAGACACGAAGGGTTACCATTGGGCAAAAAATACAGCTGTTTAAGCGAGAGAATAAAATGTGCGGTAAACTGCTGGGTCGTGGTGGTTGGTGGTGGCGAACCTGGTTGTCGGAGAGCCACAGGGCCGTGAGCTCCTTCAGGCTTGTGAACGAGATCGGAAGGAACTTGAGTCTGAAACAGAAAATTGTTCGCATCAGGTGAATTGTTCGGGTCACGGGTGGAACGACTCGCCCATTCGTCAGATGAATTCTCGCAATTTGGGGGTTAAAATTCAAATTCTATCCCATTGTCATCTTCACGGTTTTTCCTGTCTTGTTAGTCGTCTTGTGTTAGTCGCACAAAGATATATTTGCGTAACATTCGTGTATAATTTGAAGGCGCTGCACGCAAAATAATTTTTTAGACACATTATTCCGTATATTTATCACGGGAACACGGATCTATTTGTATGAACGCCTACATGAATAATTATTAATTATAATAGATAGTTGAAAATTAAGCTATAGGGATGATGATGCATTGATGATATGTGATATTAATGATGATGACAATGCTTCTGCACCAACACAGGGCCCCACTAGACCGGTTCCTCCTGCGAATCTACATGCCCTGTGCGTGCGCCCTTCTGTCAGAGACAGCACTGATTCCGGATAAAGCTACTTCTCCTGGCACATTCCGGTTTCGCCACCTGCACCATGTTTCAACTCCAGTCTCGAAGCCCTCAGATGGAGTCTTGGAACCTCCTTAAACCTGGCGCCACGGAGCCAGCACTGATTTTCACCTCCACACTCCAAACCGTGTCTTCCACACTGCCCCATGTTGGGGGTTTGGTGGGCGGGAAGTCAACCGTTTGGGAGTAGGGCTATGAAACCATCCTCAAGCAGCACTCTCGTTAACCTCACAGCAGCTGGGTCAAGTGACGCCAACATAAAACCAGTTTGGCCTGTCCGGGAACTGAACATGCCGTAAAATGAACCACACCCCATCATCTTTATGGTATATATTTTAAGGGCCACATTATTTATTAGTCACAGCACGGCCTTCCTTGACACTGGGGGCTCAGCTAAGGCTTTGAGCCGCTCAGTTCCGTTCAAAAACACGCAAGCGGGCTCAGCCGTGGCTCGGCTCACGCTCGGCGAATGCAAATTCTGAGCGTGGCCGGGATCGTGCTCAGAGCTGGTGTTGCTGACCGATGTATTGAGATTTAAAGTTAGGCGTGGCTTTGAGCAGGATCACTCGGGGCAGAGCCAAGCCTGACGAATATGGGTCGAGGACCAGTTCAGATAATCGTATTCGGTGTTGGTGGCCGTGAGCAGGAATCGAACTTGGGTCGCTGGGCTCGTCGCGCAGGGCTCTAACCACTGCGCCACCGCTCCCCCCCACACATATGCAAACACACACGCGCACACACACACACCGGTTGTCGCTGACGTTGAGGACTCGGAGGTGAGTCATGTCGCCCATCTCCGAGGGAAGCACCTCGAGTCTGTTGCAGCGCAGGGACAGCACCGTCACGTTCTTGCAGTTCCCGATCTGTGCCGGACAGGCAAATAGAAAAGACCCCCCCCACCACCACCACCGTGTGTTGCATTACAAACTGTTCAAGATAATAATAATAATGACAGTAAGCAACATTCGGAATGCGTGCATATATCGTAAAATGGATGCAATGTTCAATCGAGAACTCGGAGGCATCGAGCCAGAGCTCAAAGTCCATTTTATGTAGCCTGAACAGGTGAGAGCCTGAACAGGTGAGAGCCTGAACAGGTGAGAGCCTGAACAGGTGAGAGCCTGAACAGGTGAGAGCCTGAACAAGTGAGAGACTGAACAAGTGAGAGACTGAACAAGTGAGAGCCTGAACAGGTGAGAGCCTGAACAGGTGAGAGCCTGAACAGGTGAGAGACTGAACAGGAGGGGGCCTGAATGGGTGAGGGCCTGAACAGGTGAGAGACTGAACAGGTGAGAGAATTAACAGGTAAGTGTCTGAACAGGTGAGAGACTGAACAGGTGAGAGACTGAACAGGTGAGAGACTGAACAGGAGGGGGCCTGAACAGGTGAGAGACTGAACAGGTGAGAGCCTGAACAGGTGAGAGCCTGAACAGGTGAGAGAATGAACAGGTGAGAGCCTGAACAAGTGAGAGACTGAACAGGTGAGAGCCTGAACAGGTGAGAGCCTGAACAGGTGAGAGAATGAACAGGTGAGAGCCTGAACAAGTGAGAGACTGAACAGGTGAGAGCCTGAACAGGTGAAAGCCTGAACAGGTGAGAGCCTGAACAAGTGAGAGACTGAACAGGTGAGAGCCTGAACAGGTGAGAGACTGAACAGGTGAGAGCCTGAACAGGTGAGAGATGAACAGGTGAGAGATGAACAGGTGAGAGCCTGAACAGGTGAGAGCCTGAACAGGTGAGAGACTGAACAGGAGGGGGCCTGAACAGGTGAGAGACTGAACAGGTGAGAGACTGAACAGGTGAGAGCCTGAACAGGTGAGAGACTGAACAGGTGAGGGCCTGAACAAGTGAGAGACTGAACAGGAGGGGGCTTGAATGGGTGATGGACTAAAGGGGCGATAATGCCCAGGTTAGGCCCTGGACGTGTGAGATATTGCAGAGGTGAGCCTTGAAGGTGATTGCATGCTGCGTGTGTGCAGTGGGAGAGAGTTCCAGATGGAATGATGGCCAACGTGGTCAAAACACGATGATGCCACCACCACAGCTCACTGCCAACGCTTTGCACCCTGTTCCAGCCAGTCACTGAGCAGTAGACAAGCAACCTCCAAGATCTGTCATAACAGTGTCCTACCATCAAGGCCTTGGGTGTCATTCGTGAGCACCTATTAATTAGGACAGACGCACGCAGGTATAAGTATTTTGAATTTTACCAGGTAAGGCTCTTGTTCAGAAGTGGCCTGGCCACAAACGATAGCTCAACCAAGTGGTTTATCGTGTGGAAATTTATAGCAACCAAATGATCTAAACGAATGTTCATAAATGTGGAGGAAAAAACCGGAGGACCTGGAGAAAAATCCACGCGACCACCGGGAGAGAGACATGCAAACTCCATATATAGAAGCGTCAGGGGCGGGATCGAACCTCCGACCTCCTACACACCAGGCGAAGGTGTTTCCATCGAGAAATTACTGCATGAAGGCGGCAGTGCGGCAAGTTTGTTACAAACCCATCTGTGAGGAGTTGTTCACGTTATCCGTTTGTACGTGTGGTGGGTTTCCTCTGGGTAGACGTTTATTCTTACCCAAACGCAAAAGGAGCCTCACTGAATTGGAACTGGACAAATATAGCTCTCTCTACTCACTACAGCAATTTTGCTGTGGCTGTTCCACCTGATGACGGAAGCTTGTGTTGCCTCCGAAACGTCGTTATTTAATTTAGTTATTTTCATTTTATTATAATTTAAAAAATTTCATCTACGTGACTTTACCGAAAAAAATCAAAGAGTATGGATCCTTGCAGTCACGAAAACTTCAAATCTAGAATGGCCAAATATCGCAATGTTGCAAGCAGGGATTCCTCTTGAAAGAGTCTGGAGACTAGGTGAGGCTTTTCTGGATGAATAAATGACATTTTCATTTTTATTCTTTGTATGTCTGATAAACGTTGATTACATTTCACAGTTGCTTCCTCCAATCTCTTTACAAATTCCTCCCTTTCCGTTTTGTTGAGCGTAGTAAAAACATTCACATTCCACTACGATAAAAGACTCCAAAATCCTGCAGAGTATGTTCCTATTTTTTTTGTCAGCAAATTTATTTTTAAACCCCTTTAAAGAAACAGAACATTCCAAATCCCTAGAATATTCACTGTCAATTATTATGGAAATCTTAACTTTCACGCTTGGCAAAGCAGACTGCAACAGCGTTTGCACAGAGAGGATCAGGGCCACAGGGAGGGCATGTAACCACTCGCCACACCCCCACGATCGTTACGACTGGGGGTGACACAATTTGACTCTTATTTTTCTAATTTCGACACTCATTCGTATTGTTTCGCATGCGCACTGTTTTGTCCACCTCATTTGGTCCAAACGTAACAACGGCACGTAATTTAAATTGAATTGGCATTGCTCGGAAGTGCGTGGATTCTCGCACGCGCGATTCGATGTGCGCGTCGCTAGAAACGTCAGTCTCCGAATCTCGTTGCTTGCCGAGCAAGACCTCAGACGGCACGCGAGTGCGGACGGAGAGTGAAAGCAAAACGACAAGACAAAGCCACAGAAAGATTCCGGCCCCTGAAAGGGCGACGGCTACGGAGAAAGCGGCAACCTAGAAAAGAGGCAAAGCCACCACAGGGAGGGCAAGGTTCACAGCAAGGACAAGGTCGCCAAGACCTCAGACCTGGGGGGCGTTGGGGGGCGAGCACCGTGATAAGAAAGAGAGAGGTGGGGGGGGAGACAGGGACGGCATCGTCACCTCGGGGGGCAGGGAAGAGAAGTGGTTTTCGTCGGCGGTGAGCGTGCGCAGGTTGGCGAGACGACCGATGCCGGCCGGAAACAGCTCCAGCTGATTCCCGCTGCAGTCCAGCTCCTCCAGGCTGTCCAGGCTGAGCACAGCAGACGCGGGGGGTGGTGGCGGTGGTGGCGGCGGGGGTGGGGGGCGGAATGAGATACACGCGGGGCGTGAAGGCGGAGGAGGGTGGGCGAGCGTCATCAACCCACACGGACGAGGCTGCTGATGGATCGGCAGCCAAAGAAGAGTCCGTGCCCGTTATATGGCAATACTTCACCACGTTGGTCAAACAATGGATTTTGATGCCCTGCCCCTTCGCTCCTGCCCACAATGCAGCCCTGCGGCAGCCTTCAACGTCGGCTTTATGGAGGGCTGTCGCACATTCAAGCGCAACGCAGACTCGAACTCTGCTTAACTTCCAGGATCTGACAAGATCGCATATCCCGGGCGATTCGGTCGTATTGCACGGCGATTTTAAAGGGGCAACGAGCAACTGGACAACGGTACTCACTCTCCGAGGGCTTCGGGCAGCAGCGACAGCTGATTGTCGTCCACTTTGAGCGTCGTCAGGCTCTTGAGGCAGCCTGGGGGCACATTGCGGCCACAGAGACACGCGGGGGAGCACACGGAGACGTCGCGGCGTGAGCGGCGATAAAGCGCGACCGCACACACAACGCTCTCGTCAAGCCAGTTGCGTTACCGTCGCGTTATCCGGAACGTCACAATGCAAAGCGAGCGACCATTTGACACCAATAGCTACCCAACAAGTCGTCACGATTCCAGATTGTGACGAGTTGATTCGAGGATCAGTCATTTGTTTCATCATCTTTTCTTGAACACGTCGGCTTTTCGCGACCAATATCATCCATAATACAGGGTTTTTTGGGTTAGATCACGTAAAAATATAAGTGTCGTTAAACCCGCCACCACCCGAGAGTCAATTAGAAAGGGTTGTCACGTAAAGAAAACATGCCAATTCGTTACTAGTACAGCACTAACCGGTGTGTTGGAGAGCAAAGCCACAACATTTACGATCTGAGTACGACGTTTCACCAGTAATTACAACTAGCTAGTTGTAACTACTGGTGAAACGTCGTACTCAGATTGTAAATGTTGTGGCTTGGCTCTCCAACACACCGGTTAGTGCTGTACTAGTAACGAATTGGCACGTTCTGTTGACGTCACAAACCTTACTAAATGGCCGTGTCGGGTGGTGGTGGATTTAACGACGCATTTATATATAAACGCGATCTAACCCAAAAAAAGACTTGTACGGTGGATCTATTCTTGAAATCATGTCACACCCGCAGCAAACTGCCACAGGAAACGACGCAGCCTCATTACGATTTTTTAAGTCTTGCCCTTTGTTACGATGCCTCTGGAGGCGATCCCTTCCAAACGTGAAGTTAAAAAATTATAAAATTGATGCGATTTCAGATTATAGAACAGCACGTTGCGTAGTTGTAACTTCCGTAACGTGCTGGTAGTTATACTCTCCTGTCCACACAGGGTGCAGCAGGTGGAGATAAACCTCATCCCGGTGGGGAGATAAGCGAGGCTAATCTCTTGAACAGATGTGGCTCATTAAATAATAACAAACCGCCGTGAGGGCTGACTTACGTTTTAAGGGATTTTTTTTTTGCTTTCTGCCCCCCCACCTCAGCTCCCCCTCCAAGTTTATTTCAAACATTGAAAGCAGAAATAAAGTAAACAAAGTGGTCTGAAATTTGTGTTGGTTTTTAAAGGAACTTAATCTGGACCGCTCAACTTAAATGCTTATATAGTCCACGTGTAACGACTTGCGACACCACAGCCGGTTAAAATTAATGTTTAAAAACAATACAATAACAAACTTGGCAACCGATTCATCATTCGCTGCCAGCCGACGAGCATTCTCCGGCATCTTAAATCACGACACAATCTCACCGGAATTCACCCCAACCGTTGTTCACCTATACCGGTATCACAATCGAGATATCCCGGCACAGCAGTTAAAACAATGGACGCCGTTTTCCTAAATCCCCCCCCCACCGCCGTCTCTTGTCCGACCAGCAACAATTTAGTCAATCGGCAGGCAGGTCCGTGTGCGGTTGGGCCAGCGTAGAAGGGGTCAAAAAATAAATGCCCTCCAGATTGGGGGAGCACTTTAGAGCTCCCTCTAGTGGAGGCCCTCGCTTCAGCAGTGGCGTCAGAAACGAATTTGCAAGGCCGTAGCTTCGGTTTGCATTTTTATTCATTTCTCATTTTAAAATAAAACCACAAACGACCACGTCAAAACGAACACAAACAGAGCGACGAGCCGGCAGTGACGCACCGATTTCGTCGGGCAGCTGGCAGAGCAGGTTAGACGACAGGTGCAGGTCCTCGAGGGTTTCGCAGCCCGCCACGCCGGGGTCCATGGTCTCCACCTGGTTCTTTGAGGCGTCTAAGTAGCTCAGCCGCTTCAAATTCCCCAGGCCCTGAGGCGGAGGAATCGCACGTGCGGGGGGGTAACGCACACGCTCAATAATTCAACGGAAACGCGGCCAAACCGTCGCGTGTCCAACTGCCTAAAAAGAAACACAATGACACCAACAACAACAACGAAAACCCGTAAAGAGGAAAAGCACGTGACAGGGCCTCTTGTTATTGCACTCGGCTCGTTAATCAACTTTGTAAATATTTTCGTGCGATGCTGCGTTGGCAATAGTCCACAAGCACAAATAACTAAGTCAACATATCCGTCAACAGGCCTGCCTCGAAGAGGAAATAAATACATCTCAGAATACATTTTTGAGCATTGGCCCCTTCTTCATAGCAGATATCTTCTGTCGACTTGTCCAAAGAACTAGACTTATGGATGCCAAATAGACTTACACAGACACTCATAGACTTATAACAGAGACCCTTCCACTCACATATAGACCCATAACAGAATTTTGTCCTAAACTTAAAAGGGCCCTTGCCCAAAACGTTGCTTATATATACTCATCTCTTTATGCAAGTGTTATGTACAACCTAGGGAGCTGCCTCCGTGTGACGGTGAGCACACTGGACTCGCGACCCAGAGGCCACCGGTTGCTTCCCATCTCCTGGTGGCGGCAGCAGCCTAAACAAGTTTCTTAAACCTCCTCGTACCCGCCCCCCCCCGCCGCCCCTGCTGCCTCCGTCCACCCGGCAGTGTGTGCCAATGGGGGATCACCACAGTCGGTCCGTCGGTCTGCAATTCCGCGTGTGGTGGGGTAAGGCATGGCGGGGTACGCCCCACCTCGTCAAAGACAACGGAGGGTTTGGGGGGGCGAGCGCGAAGAATTGGAGCTCCCTCTAGCGGAGGCCCCCTTCCACCAGCGGGGGGGGGGGGAACACGTATACGAGCGAGCAATTGCGGGGCTGCACCTTTGGCTTCGTCCTCCGAGGTGCGAGCAATCGGTTTGGCCAGAGAAGCAACGACTCGCTTGTTCAGCTCAAACGGGGCGCAGGCTTGCTGCCCCCGAAGGCAGCCGCCGAGGAATTGATATCGATTGTCCTAATGGGGCCAACAAGGCTAAGCACAACAATTGCCAAACCCTTGGGGACAAGGTCACGGAGACGTTTTAAGTCGTTCGACCGAATGAGGGACACGGTGTGCTGTTGTTCTTCGTTGCGTTTAAGGAAAGTCTTTGGCAGGCGATGGGTGTTTGGTTTGGCTTTTAACCAGAACTGTTTTTTTTCATACGTAATGTTAAATAATCATTACGTTTAATTGAATATTTATATTTAGTTGCGTTGTACATTTTTTCATGGTGTTTTCCACGTTTAGTTGACACTGTAGGTTTCTGCGTAAGTCTACAGCGTCTCTCTGCGTAAGTCGATGGCGTCTCTGTGCAAGTCTAAGGGTCTCGGTGTAAACATTAAAAAGCTCTCCGTGTGGTCTCCCGTGTAAACCTGCGCGTCTCTAGGCAAGTACGCGGCGTCTCTACGCAACTCAAAAGAAGTCTCGACACAAGTCTACGTACAGGTCTCTGTGCAAGTCGATATAAACGAGATGCCTGGCCTCCAAAGATCCATCTATCTATCTAACCCGATCTTGAACCCATGCAGACGCGCGGCCTGTAAATCGCCCGACCACCCAGCCATCCGACGGGGGCCTGTCGTTTGAGTATTTATACGCCATCGGGAGAGACGTATTCGTCCGTGGCTTCAACTCCCAAGAGAGCGACTGACCGGCGGCAGAGCTTGCAGCTGGTTCCCATCCATCCACAGCTCCTTCAGGGCAACCATGTGCTCCAGCACGGAAGGCTGCATACGCAGACGCACAGACACGTGCGGAGAGATGCGCGGACACACGCACACGCGGTGAGACGAGGGTGCGCGTGCACGCGCTCATGACACGCGCGTACGGAAAGGTACAGGAGACGAGCCGACATGGTTACGAAACGCGTGCAGTTAGAGGCGCGCTCAGACGAACAGGCACGTGTAGGATACGCAGGCACAAAGATACGCATGCACACACCCACAAACATAAGAGACAGATAAAAAGACAAACACGTGCAGGCAGGACACACACACACAGGCACACGTGTGTATGGTGAGGACATGAATACATTCATTGACAAATCGCTACAAGCCAAGCCAGCACCCACACACCTGGCCCTGCCTGCGTTTCTGCGATTCTTTTCGCACCGGCAGCCAAAAACGGTGCGGCGGTGTCGATTTCAGGGCGAGTCATCCACCGGCTCGGGGAATTGCGGGGGGGGGGGGGGGCCTTGGTCGGTCAAGTTCAAGGGTGAAGAGAGTCATTTTGAGGGTAGAGGGGTCAAATCGCCCCCCCACCCACCCAGCCCCCTACCCCACCGACGCCGACGGGGTGAAGCATGCCTCGGTTAACTCGGCAGCGCCGTTACGATCCCTCCAAGGTTAAAACGGCTATCGCTCACCTGCCAAAGGATGCCCGGGCCCTTTGTGTTTGTGGAAAACAATTTACTCTAATGGCATTTTTCGCAGAGGCGGTGTTTCCCCCCCCCCCCCCGCTTGGTCTCCGCCGCTCTGTGAATGAAGTTCATTGCGATTGCAAATTGTGGGCGGCAAAACGTTACGGCCAACGTCCGTGAATCAAACGAAACAAACCCCCCCCCCCCCCCCGCAGATAATTTGGTGTTGTTTTCACGCGCGCACCGTTTGCGAGGATCGTTAACGACCGGTCAGGACGTGGACGACGTGAACAAGGAAGCCACCTCTCTCGGAGAGAGAGAGAGAGACGGTGCAGGAAAGGGCACACACGTTTCACCGTGCACCGGACGAAGCTACAACAACCACCACCGGGACTACCCCCCCACCCCTTAATCTTTCGCGCCGTAAGTAACCAAGCGTGCTAATTGGAGTCGTGGGGGAAGGAAAAGATCTTCCAAATCCCACACAGGTTTGAGCGGGCCACGTGACGAGTAGCCTAGAGGGCATGCGGAGCAGGGGCTGGGAGCGCCTCGTTTGCGCTCGGGGATGAGAGGATACCAACTCAAACAAGGCGCGAGCGTGGGGCTCGCCAGACTCACCCACTCGGAGATCTCATTGCTGCCCAAGTCCAGCCTCTCCAGCTGACCCAACTCGCTCATGGACCTGCGATCGAGCAGCAACAACGGCACGGAGAAGGAGAGGGGGGGCAGAGGGGGCGAGCGTCAACGAGGGCAGAGGCGTCGCATCGAATCGACGTTTAGGATACGTTAGCTCGCTCGGAGAACAAGCGGGTCCCGGGGTAGAGGATCCTAGGAGAGATGGGTGGCAGGGGAGAGGCGCTCGGCGACTGCTTAAGAGCTTTCTACGCACGACGCTTATACCGGGTACGGATGGCATTGTTACGGTCGCGATTAAACTAGGGTCCTGCGGGCTGCAGCCGCTCGACGCGTAGTAGCGAGAAACACACCGTCACGCTAGCAACTGGCGCGCGACGGTGTGCAGAGGCCTGAAACGACGCATCGAATCGATCGATTCGTTCAATAACATCCACCCTGACGCACCACCAGGATGCATGTTGAAAGTGTACCGTGAGCGCAAGTTGCAGTGTCTGAGATCTACATCCAGTTCTCTCGAAAACTGATGCGCACCTCCACGTTTACAGCACTGGAGGCCAGTGGTTGAAATTCCACATTCCTATGATGGTGGCAAGTCTTACCGCAGGAAAAACACCTTTGACTTCCGCTCGCAGTGGCACTCATTTCATCGACCTCGGAGCAATTATGGACTGAGTGAATTCATCCTCCCCCCCCCCCCCCCCCAAGTTAGGATTTGAACTCGCAACCTTCCGGATCGTAACACCATCAACCACCTTCCACCACCACCACAAATTTACTGCAACAATAAAGCACTTGACTTAAAACGGAGGCTGGTGGTTGGAGGAGGAGTAATAAAGACCAGGCCGAAGATGCGTTTCCACTGCCCTCCTGTTTGCGTGTACGTTGAAACAGGGGGGGGGGGGGGGGGGTCGATGGAGCATCATGACCATGGAAAATAAAATTTGGTAATCGACTCCGTGCTAGGTTGGTAGTTTAGTGGAATATGGGATGACGTGGTGTTGTGCACAAGTGTGAGCCAGTACCATCTGTTGGATTTCACATTTCTTCATGGCTGTGCGTCGCACGTCCACGAAGAAATGCCCGCGCCCCTATCAATTGTCAACCTGGCGACACGATGGCAATTAGCGGCGGTCCGCGAGACGTTGAAAGCGAAACGCATTAAAACGACTCGAGGGTTAATGTTACATGAAGGCCCGACGGCTACGAGGCGATGTCAAGGCATTTAATTAATTGGCGAAACTTTTACGCGGCAGTGTGGCACACAGCAGTGACGCTCGTGCCTCGCGGCGATTCGGGACCTGGGTTCGATTCCTGACTCGGGCGCATTTCTGCGTGGAAATTGAACGCTTCACCCCAGTTCTGCACGGGGTTTTTTCTGTGGGTTCTGTGGGTTCTTCCCATAGCGAGAAACGTGCCACGTCATTGGTGTTGGCCAAATAATCCAAAACGTGGCAGGACCATCCTCGAAGAGAGTTTTGGGAACACAGTGCGCGGCTTTCCTGGGTAACCAAGTATAGTGCGTGAGAGTGCGTGCGGGGATTCATTATTTCCTGCGCGTGTTTTCAAATCACGGCCGTCTCCAAAGCGGCACATGATGGATTAGTAATGCGGGATTATTAGGAGGGGATGGGCTGTGAGTGTGCGAGACGTGGACCTCGATTTTGTCGTAATATCTCGATGGCATTATCAACTCTGTCGTTCAATCAACATTTGTTTTTGGGTTCGGCGGAGTGGTAGTTTTTATGCAGAATGTCTTGCCATGAACCATCCACCACCCGACAAGATTACCACGTTTACATCGATATTGTTTACACGTGGCCAGTGTTTCGATGAAATTGACCGATACAGCTCCTTCCCCACCCTGGTGGCTTGAGACTCTTTACGTCCGAGTTCAACATCAACGCAACGCGACGTTTCGCTCAAACGCCTTGGAGTTTTATGAGGCAGTGAGCTCGGAACACAATTTCGACTTTTAATGCCTCGCTGAAAGTAAACTTCATTTGATCTCTCTCTAAAACGTCTTCCAGTTGGACTGCGGGAGTCACGTCCTGGAATAAAGCGTCCACTTGGAGCTCTCGTACAGCAGTGCACATCACCCTGTGTGTCGGAGAACAGCCGACAGAAGGAGATACTACAAAACTAATTCTGAGATCCACCCGCCAGCAGTCGCAATGTCCACACACGCGCGCTGCTATAGAGAGGTCTTCCTTTGCGTGACAGTTAAACCAACTTTGCATTATGTTTTTTTTTCAAGCTGGAACTTAGCCAAAGTAAGCGCAAATCCAAATTTAATGCGATGGTTTTTGCATCGTCATCGGTGACCGGGAAGAGACCATCAATCTCGCTTACACACAGTTTAATCACGGGCAGGGCTGCAACCTATAGGTTCCGACCCCGGCCTTCAACGCTACCAGCCCAGCTGGCTCCGACCCCCGCCCCCCCCACCCCGAGCGACCACCCTGTCACCGCACTGGCAGAGGGTTTATAAATAATCACACCTCCGCGGGGCTCGCCGATGATTGCCGTGTCAAGGGAACAAATGATTGGCACCGGTGACTCACTCCCGAGGTGGCAGGCTCCCAACCGGCGGCCTCGTAACATCACCGGCGAGCGGGACGTGAGTCAGCCGAGTGGAACAAACAGACCCCGAGATATTTTGCTCGTTCGTTTTCATTAAAAAGAAAATAGAATCTGCAAAACCCGTTTCAATTACCCCACACTTAAAAACAAAAATCCCAAGTGTCCAATGAAATCTTGCAGCAAATCAATCCAAGGCAACTTCGGCGTTAATTACCGTGCGTGTAACGGTGCAATGATTCATCGATTGAAATTCATTCACATGCTTATGATGCACGCGCTAAATTAAAGCGTGTGACAATCGATTGTGGAGTCAACGTAGAAAACTAGACGATACAATCGAGACCACATTCATTCTAGATTTGAAGTTTTCGTGACTGCAAAGATTCATACTCTTTGGTTTTTTCGGTAAAGTCACGTTGGTAAAAATTTTTTTTTTTTAAATCACGACGTTTCGGGCGCATCACAAGCATCCTTCTTCAGGTGGGGACAACTTAGCGAACGCTGTTGCGCCCGAAACGTCGTGATTTAATTTATAAAAAAAAAAATTCTTACCAACGTGACTTTACCGAAAAAAACAAAGAGCATGAATCGAGACCACGTCAAATGTGATGCAAATAAAAGAGCAAAAAACTTAATTACTTTATCTAACTTTGACCCCCAAATGTTAGGCCAATGTTGCATTTAAACTCATGGGAGTGAACAGAACCAACCGTATGAACGAGATGGAACAGACGAGAAAGAATACAAAGGAGCGAGTAAATAATTCGACAGAAAAATGTATCGATTCGAGCAGAGTTATCGCGACCCACGAATCGTGAAGATTCATCCGAGCCACAGGTAGGACGAATCGCTACGCGCCTATCGAGTAAAACCGCCTTCTTCGCCGCTGCCGGCACAGGTCGACGCGATCCCTCCACAAATCTGGCTGTTCGCCTGATGACGCTGGTTGTAATTACCGGCGAAACTTCGTACTCAGATTGTAAATGTTGTGGATTTGCTCTCCCAACACACTGGTGTGCTGTACTCGTAACAAACTGGCACGTTGTTTACGTGATAAACCTTACTAATTGGCTGTGTTGGGTGGTGGCGGGTTTGAAACAAGTCCCCACCCCCCCCAACCCCCGAGTGTCACGCCGGCTCGCGTTATCAGCTGACGGGAGAAGGAGCGTGCCATCCTTCAGGCGAGATGCCTAATCCGGCTGAAGTCCCCATGAACCGCGCACGAGGATATTTGGCAGCCCGCACCAGCCCTGCCGCGTGACCGAAGGCTCGCCGTAGTCGCGGCTTTTGTTGCGCCTGCCGAAAATTGTCACGTGTTGGTTTCGGAGTGAAATTGTCGCGTGGTTCGACAACTGCCTAGCTCGGCTTTTCTTTTTTTTTTTACTACAAAGGTGTTGCCCGAGGCTGCATTGTGCACATCATCATTGCCACCACCGTAGCTATTCACGCGTATTTAAAAAAAATATATATTATCACAAGCCAGACGAGACAGAGACACATTTCCTGGAATGAGAGACAGAAAGTTGCGAGCGTCTGGGGTGGTGAGGGGGGTGGGGCAGGGGGGGGGGGGTGAGCGGGCGGGGGGGGGGGGCTAGCACCACAGAGTCATGATGTGCGCATCGCTGGTGCCACTGGGATTCCAAGTTCGGATCGGAGATGCCGTGACCCGTGATTAGACCGGGTTCTCAAGTGTAGCGGAGTGGATGGCCTCAGCTCGGCCACGATGTGACCATATTTTAACGAACGTGACATTATGTTTGGTTTTCCATTTACTTTGCCTACATCGAAGCATTGAGAATTAATGAGAATATTGGTTTGACTCCTGTGCGACAAACATTTCTCTGGAACGGCCGATGTCGGAAAGGTCCCCTCTGGTGTGAATAAAAGGGCAATTTGAAAGGATCTCTTCAGTAGTTTTGTGATATATCCTTCTACGTACCGTCCTCTGACTGCATGACAAATATACAATGTAAAATGAATTGTAGGTGGTAGGTGATTAAATTCAACTTTTGTTGTCATTCATGAACACTCTTTGCAGGACACAAAGGGTCAATGTTTAATTTAAAAAAAAAACAGGTGAGAACTCGAGAGACCGGCATGAGTCTCATCTGACCTAAGTTGTGTCCACAGTGTACACAGGAGAGGCCTATTAAAGAGAAACTCAGAAGTAGTTCTATTACAGCTTCTTCCGGGAGCTGTTCTCCAACATAAGGTGGTGCCCACCAAGACAATGTCGGCATCCACAATGGAACTGCATTCACCTCGTGACGCAGACACGTAGAGCAGCATGAGGGACACGCAACACAAGGCAAGCGGGTAAAAGGGAAAAAAAAACTGAAAAAATATCTCAAGCATAAGAGAGAAATGTATGAATGTGTTTGGGGACATCACCCGACGGATCAAACTGCCTTTTGATCTACAGTAGCGGCCGTTTGAAACCCGACCTCCCGCAAACCCTGCGATTCAAAAAGCCAACGATCGTGAAGACGCGGCTTTGTGTTTGTCGGGGCGGCAACGACGTGGCACGGTGCCTCAACCGAGCCGTCGTCGCTGAACGCGATTTGCGTTTTCGTGCATTGCGTTTCAGGAACGAGCAACGTACCCCCCCCCCCCCCCACGCACAGGAACGAAAAGAGAGCGTTTTTATCGCCGCGTATTATCTGCCGTGGCAGGTGGGTCGGAAAGACGAAGGCCGGTGAGGAAAAACGGACCAAATGCTCACGAGTGCCACATAGAAGCGTGGGGAGACCCGCGCGCTGGCGGCATGTTAATTACCCCGCCTGGTATACAGGAGGACGGACGTGGGTTCGATCCTGACCCGGGCGCCTGTATATTTGGAGTTTGCGTGGTCTCTCTCTCCCCGTGGTAGCGTGGAGTTTTATTCCGGGTCCTCTAGTTTTTTCCCTCCAGATTTAGAACCAAACATGCGTTTAGAGTAGTTGGCTGCTGTGAAATTGCACGTGATGAGCCAATTCGTTGAGCTATCATTTGTGTGGCCAGGTGGCTTCTGTAAAGAGCTATATAGCTCAGAGGGCATTACCTGGGAGTAGCTTCATTACACGAGAGATAGCGGAGGGCAACGCATGGATTGGAGAACATACGCAAGACGTCGTATGGGCGGCTAAGAAAAGTAGGTTTGGGCAGGACGTGGTCTCGAGAAGTTCAAGTGGATTTTGTTTAACCAGGCGAGGACTCTTAAGAGACCAGCGATGAGTCTCAGTTGCCAAGAGTGACCCGTGGGGGGGGGGGGGGCATCAGTGTGGAAGACTTTGGCTGGGGGGTCGAGACCAAGGAGGACCTGGTAGCCAAAAAAGAAGGGGGTGGGGGTGGTGGAACACCACAGAGGTATCGGCTGCCACAGAGATGGAGCCTCATCAGGAGAGAGTGAGAGATGGCAATGGCTTGGTAGGGCACGTAGCGGTGTGTGGATCGCAGCTCACGACGGTGATGCCTGCGTCTTCACTTGCCGCTCCAGAGACCCGTTTATAACGCGTTGACACGAGGATCTCCCGTGAACACGAGACTCCCGCTCTCGACGATGACGAGGGCTCTTGCCCGATCTTAACCAAAGCGGCCGTCGTTGCATTATTAACGTGCTCCCGGCCGGGGAGAGGCAACGTGGCAACAACGTGAAACAGGAGCACCGCCCTCTCGCTCCATCTCCTCCATCGCTCGCCCCCGGCTACCCTCAACCTCGTCACCCCCCCCCCCCAACCCACCGCCCCCCCCCATTCCTTACAAAGCCGTTTCCAAACCGACGCCAACGCAAATATTCAAAAGAGGAATGTCAACACAAAGCAGGGGCAGGTGGACCGTGAAGGCGGCGAGGGGGCACGGAACGGCTCGTGCCGGCATCGGCGGGGGATCGGCGCGCAGAAGCGTGCAGGCCGCGAGTCGGATTGCAACTCACGACAACGCCGTGGGAAGTGCGCGGTACAGTGCGTCTAGGGCGCCACGGTGGCGAGACGTTAACTCCCTCGCCTGATTTGCAGGAGGTCGTGAGTTCGATCCAGACCCTGACGCCTGCTGTATGTTTGGAGTTTGCACGTTCTCCCGTGGTCACGTGGATTTTTTTCTCCGCGTCCTCCGGTTTTTCGCGCGAGGTTGTCCGAAAAAGCGGAAGCCATGTGGGGGGTGTGCAGGTGTCACCGTCAACATTTTTGCCAAGGTTGAAAATTACTCGCGAATTTACCTCGACGCATGAAGCCACACAGCAGCATTGCCCCCCTGCTGTGAAGCTACTGCACACGATGCTCATCTAGGAAACACGGGACCCTCGGCTAAGGCCTCGTGCTAAAGGAATGGCACAAATACTAAACGTTTTAACGAGTTAATGATGACTGTTCACCCCTCCCTGCCCTATAACCTTTGACCCCGATAACACTTCATATTAGAGGAACAGCGGCTGGGCATAGATTAAAGAACATGCCACTAAGTTCTGCTGGTGGTTTTAACCTGCTAGTGACAGCCATAAAAAAACGCGGAATCATAATATTTCTTTATAGTGGAGGAATCTTACGAGCGATGAAGCTCATTATCACAGAGGTCAGGTAGGGGCGGGTCAGCAAGTTACATCATCAACAAAAATACAATAAAATTATATCAGAGTAAGATAGAGAAGAGTTAAGGAAAAAAGGTAAGAAATAAAATGTATAGATATAGCAAAGATGTACAAATTGCACGAGAATATACATTCCTGCAAACGTAAACACTTTGACATCTGCTTAATGAGGCAATCAAGATATGTGCTTGGAAAAGGCAGCAAGACTCGTGGTGGAAATTCCACATTCCTATGGCGGGTTTAAGTTTACCCATCAGAAAATGATTGTTGCCTTCGCCGCAACGTGATACCTGTAGGGATGATAGGCCTAATCAATTACCCGATTGGGATGTGAATTCTCAACCTTCCAATTGCGAGTTGCTTCCCCTGACCCATGCATTTATTTGGTCTCTTTTTATTCCCAGTTTTATTCTGATTGTCCTATTTGCATGAACAGATGCGCCAATAAAATTAGGTCTTCCAGTCCCAAGTGCATCACTTCCCGTGTGTTAGACAATGGCTCGCACGAGGAGAAATCACAAAATGACTCCGGAGTTCGCTTCCACGCACCAGAGGTGCTGCCAATTTCTACTCGCCCCTGCGAGAAAACAACGCTAACAACACTGCAGTAAAATAAACATTTACTTCTCTCAAACAGGTATTTGATCATATCCAGTAAAATTAACGACTTCACAGACGAATAAATATCTCTTATTTCGAAAAGAGATATTTTCCTTTGAGCAGTCACTGATGAGCGAGTCAAGAGACCCGCGACTTTCCACCCGAGAGAACCGGCTTTAATCGCGGGCGGCTGAACCCGGATATGACCCACAAAGCCACGGCCGCCAGAGAGCCCCACCTCCCCGCGTTACATTTTCTGTGGCGGCGAAGATGCTAGTGCGTACGGAAAATTACCGACCACGGAGTCCGCCGACGCTGACGAAACCAACCAAAAAAACTCCGATTCGAATCGGGGCTCTCTGCAGTAGCCGGCCTTCGGTAGCGCCGTCCCCTGAACACCCCCCCCCCGTCACCTGGCTTCATCATGGCTATTTATAATAGACCATGGCGGAAGCGTAATCTGGTTACACAACCGTGCTTTGTAGTGCGGGAGCAATTAAACCTAAATGAGGAACTGGCCGTTAATGAGGCAATCAGGCTAAGCTGTGTGCACAGCAACAAAGTAATTGGAAACGTAAACACGCAAACAAATAACAACAACCGCCGTCACCAGGGCGCTTGTGCCAGGCTAGGTGCCACTTTAAGGCCAAACAAATAAGGGTGTGCACGCTCGCTCGCACAAGGCTTAAAGAGAGAATGCAGATTTACAGATGGCGGTGTTTAATTGTGCCGTTCCACACACCTCTCTGCTTATTTATAATCCTCCACAACGACGCTCGTGATTATTGTGTTACACATCGTAAAATTGTGCGTCGAACTGGGACCCACGTCGAACGCAAAGCGTTCTCGCCTACAAAACAAACATCGGGCAGTTCAGCGTTGCTTCAAGCGAGCCTGGAACTGTTGATGAGACATCGTATGTCGAAGCCGGTTCAGAGTTTGCCAGCGTCGAATCCCTCTAAGATTGCTCGCGACGGCAGCTCCGTTACGGCCAGCGCTCGCAGCAGACAAGGGTTTGTGCTTTGATGGTTTGAAATAAATAAAGTGTGGATGGATGAGGAAAAGAGATGTGACCAGCAATGAACCTGAATAAATGTGTGGGGGCAAAGGATAACCTTAACACCCCTCCCGCCTTCTTTTGCATGGATATCGTGTGGGGAAACCCCATGGACCACACACACAGGTCATGATTCACCACCTCCCCCCCCACCCTAACCGCAATACAAACCCAACCCGCATTGCAAATAATTTGCAATCTGGGTTGGGTTGTAATGACCGGGGCTTCATGGAAAGTAATCATTTGCGTCCTTTGTGGAGAATATAAGTAACAAGAGAAATAGGCAGACAACAACATGCCGCTGCCTCCTCCTCCTAACAACCAAAATATGTTTTACACTCATCCCATCAGGCGCACGGCCTTCTTGGAGTGTATCAAATCAGGAGTTATCGGTTCGAACGCAAGCGAACTCTGGACCGTTTTTTTCACGTTCAGTGTCTCATCAGGCTGTCAGGCCTGCTTGAACCAATGCTGTTGAACTCTCTTTATCGGGATTATGACCAACCCAATATTTTTCTGGGATGCTGAGAGACTGCAGTGGGCACACGTAGCCAGGTTCCGCGTCAATTAGCTACGGAGACGGGACGAGGCCGGGAGTGCGACAGCGATGCTTTGATAGCGACCGCTCTTAAGCTTTCTTGTTTGACAAATATCCCCCTTGCCCCCCACCCCTCCAGTCCCCCCCCCGCAGGTCGAGATGAAAAAGACGCCTCGCATGAGAAACGCGTCGTCGACATCCTCCGCCTGCCTCGTTAATTAATCATTTAAATTGCGCGCCTGCCGTCGCTTCACGCGCACCCCCCCCCCCCCCCCCCCCCGTAATACTTCAAGCGCCCGACATGTCAACAGAGAAGAGAATCAAAAGCATCACTCCTGACCTCGTCGGGGAAGCGAGCGACTGGGATCGCTCGCGAACGCGCGTGTCAGCCCACGAAGGGATGACTCATTTCCCCCGACGCGTTTTAGAGGAGGACAAAGGTACAAGTGCAGCCCCTGCAATTGTCTCGCTCACGCCACCGCTCGAGGAAGGGCCCTCCCCCACTCGAGCGAGATCGAGAGAGAGCCCCCTTGGGAAGGGATTTTTGGCCTGCTCTTCCCCACCAGCCAGATGTCTTGGAAGAGGAGGGAGTAGCCACACTTAACCTCACGACACACGACCTGACTATGGACTATGGTGAAGCCATTCACACTGCTGGGTAGACAGAGGTAGCAGGGTGGTGGGGGGAGGGATTTAAGAAACTTGCACCGTTGTTTCAACTGCCACGTCGGGAGCTGGAATCTGAGCGGCGAC
The DNA here is from genome assembly GCF_965212315.1 of Lampetra planeri. Lineage (NCBI taxonomy): Eukaryota > Metazoa > Chordata > Hyperoartia > Petromyzontiformes > Petromyzontidae > Lampetra > Lampetra planeri. Next base: position 7,975,628 of record NC_136130.1, on the reverse strand, counting down.
CTCTGTATTGCGAGTCCAGTGCGCTGCTGACCATTACCCCACGGGCAGCATCCCCGATGTGCTTAACGACTGAAACTGAGATGCAGCATGTCTACGCTCCCGCTCCCCACACGCTGTGCGAGCTGGATCGCGCAGGGTCATCATCATCATCATACGCAGCGACAGCAGCAGCAACATAAGCAGCAGAAAACATCATCATCATAATCGTCTTCACTGTAAACTCGTACGCAGCCGGCTAGACCGATCGATTCATCGCAGGAGCGGCTCCCTCTCTCTCTCTCGCGCGCTGACGTCAGAGACCCTGGCGCCGATGCTCATAACGCCGGCCGATCGGGATACAAACGCCGCGGATTAATGTGGGGCTCGTTGAGGGAGATGGGGGGGGTGGGGAAAACAACAACAAAAAAACGACGGGGGAGTCGAGCGTTTTTGCAGAGAGGACGTTTCGAGAAAAAGAGCGTCGCTCACCGAGGCAGCGTGCGCAGGTGGTTCTCTCGCAGCTCCAGCACGCGCAGCTTCGTCAGCCTGCACACACACACACACAGGCACAAGCGGGGGAACACAACCGCGGTGGCGGTGACATGCCAGCAGGGAGAGGACGAGCAACGCAACACTGTGGTGCCGTTTTAGTTTCTTAAAGTTGTTGAGCCAGCAGTGGGAAAAAAATTAAACCCACTGTTCACTCGGGCAAATGGAGAGAGCACGGACCAAGTGTTACTAACCTAACATTGAAACTAACAATAACACGTTTATGAGGATCACAGTTAAAATACGAACAAGATATAAAGTTAAGAACTGAAAAATAGAAAAAAATTTACTTAAAATATCGACACGTTGCTTCCGTGTCGTTCTCTTGTTGCTATTACCGTGCTTTGCTGTGCTAAAGGGCTTTACGCTTTGAGACCTCCACAAGTGGCATGGCCTAAGTGGAGTGGACCACACAGGCGGTTTCCTCTCATCACACTCTGTTGAGCCACCACATCAGAGGACACAACAAGATTTATCTTCCTCCTTCTTTCCGCACGCTGCTCGACTCGGGGAAATGAGGCGATGCGGGGAGTTCCGAAGTTCCAATATTCTCGCTCGATTCAAGAATCGTGTTGCACGTTGATGAGTTCCTGTTGTTACAAGCAGTGCTTCTCTTCTTCTTGGTTCTTTCGGTAAAGTCACGTGACTTTACCGAAAGAACCAAGAAGATGAATCCCTGCAGTCACGAAAGCTTTAAATCGAAATTCAGTGCTTCTCTGTTTTCTGGATTTGGAATTCCTCCCCCCTCGACTATTTTGCCTTGCTCATTTCCATAAACACGCGGAATTATTACCTACTCTTTTATCACAAGTGCCCTCTGTTGATGACCACTTTGTGTTATAGGTGGTCTTTGGGGCCCGTGCTCAGCAACTGTGACTTTGTTAATATAGAAATAATAGCACAGAGCTCGCATTGTGAGGGTCCGTTGTCCATTTAAAACACGGTCGATTTAACGGCGGAAATTTTGCGCGGATCTCCGAATTAAATTATATTCCTTTCGTACCATTAATTACCTCCCGGGCCAGGCCAGAATTTCCGATCTCCGGCCAATTTGGGCCATGTCATTCCACGTTATACAAATTACCTTTTCGATCGTTTGTTGATGATCCTCGTCTGTCCAATTATTTCTCGGCCTTCCTCTTTACCGTTCCTACTGCATTACGATGATTACAAGAATGACATCGCTAATAGGGGGTCTGGATAAATGAGATGATATTGACCATGACTGGGATTTGAACTCGTGTCATCAGGATTCGGACACCTGCTGTTTTGTTGCTCAATGTACCAGTGCTATTCCTACGCAAGGCTAAATGTAACTGGAAAAATTCTAATTCTGGATCATTCTACCGTAGGCATAGCTGCGAGAAAAGAACGCAGCTGCTTTTCTGTATTTATGGCAAGTAAATCAAAAACAAAGGCAAGATACCAAATTCCGCAAAGTGCTTTTAAAAATAAATATAACGAATTTAGAAAAATGTGTTTTGACAACACTGAGGCGATCACAACCGATATTTACGAAAAAAAATGTAGAGGCCACTCCATGAAACGTCTGTTCCGTGGTTATATAAATCGCACGGGGCCTAGCGATGCTCGGGAATTAATTGGGGAATTCCAAAAGAGTAAAAAGCCACATTCGACTCTGGCTATCTGTTTCCCGTCATGAAACAAAAAACAAATATCCACTTCTAACACCACATTGACCGTCCGTCGCGACGTGGCGGAGAGGCCTCCTTCATCAATCAAATCACAAATCGATGTTTATTTCCTTTCCGAACCTTAACCGCCGGCCGTGCGAGAATGGAGGCGGGCATTGCGGTGCGAGGCAAAGTTACCACGAGACGGCTTTCCAGACGCGCGAGCGGGCCGGAAAGACCGTCCCCCGTCTACGCGGTGTGCGACGAGGACCCGCGCTAATTGAACCGCGGCAGCGCCGGCTTCGGCACTCCGACCCCACAGGCAGCGGCGGTGCACGCACACACACGCGCGTGACCATCGCACCACGACGACGCTCTCATCTCGCTCGCTCTCCTGTTTAAAACTGTCCACACCAACTCGCTGTCATCAAGCCCGTTTGGTGGCCACAGAATGGCACAAGGAGACATTTACAAGACGTCGAATGGCACGACGGTGGTAACCATAGAAACTCACGTTCATCAACGGCACTCTGGCCTCAAAAGCAAAAAGTATACGATAGGCGACGTTTTGCACAATGGTCCGTCTTCATGGCACCTGAATCATCGAGCGTCATAATTTTTTAAAATTTGCTACGAACAAGGGCCACTGCCCAAAACGTCAACATTTATAAAAACAGTCTCCTTTTAAGGCCACAGAGTGTTATTTAGGAACATGTTGAGTGTTTTTGGTATGTGTGCTTGTGCACCACGACCAACCCAGGTTTACAAAATGCCTTTTATGAACGCCTCCACGTTTAGCGACAACAGCTGCTCACCTGCCCATGGTGTTTGGTAGGGCCTCCAGGAAGGCGTCGTTCAGGTACAGCTCCGTCAGGCAGGTGAGCTGAGTGGCTCCCTCAGGCAGCCTGTGCCATAAACAGTGGGGGTGGGGGGGGTGGGAGTAGGAGGGGGGCACCAGCGTCACGCGCGTTTACCGTGACGGAACGCGCATCGCAACGGATAACGTGAAGATGGGGGGGGGGGGGGATAAAAGTCTCGCATCTCTTTCCCCATGCGTGCCGCTGGACGGGAGGTGACGGGCGGGGTCCGGTGATGTCAGACAAAATCAGCGTGGCGTCGAGGGGGTTCCCTGCCTTCGGGAGGTAAGATGTGGGGGCGACCGCTATTTCTTAAGTAGGCCCGAGCAATTGACGACGGGAAAAAGAAAGTAGCCGATTAGAATTTTAAGTCAACTGATAGACCGAGTTGATGGGACGGTGCCGGCTCAATTTCTGGCGGACCAAAGAGAATGAGCTCCGATCTTGTCGATATATACCAATCACGGGTGTCACGTGAATTTGCGACGTAGGATCGCATCGGATCACTCGCGTGGATCCATCACAACCCTAATCGTGCGCATTTAGGAAGGCCAAGCTTCTTGCTTGAAAGTATGGGGACTTTTGTTGAGATGTTGATGCAGAGATTTTGTCTCCGCAGCCAAGATTATCTGTTTGTAAGAGGCGCCGCTGTGTAAACAAACAAAAAGAACGAACTAACTGTATCCCCGGACTGTATTCCCACCCCTACCCATTTCCCTTCTCATAACTCTGCTTGACAATGGGAATTCGGAGACGGTAATAAAAAAAAATCATTTGAAGGAGTTCACTAATCCGAATCGTCGCAACACAATACATTTTATGGACACTGGCCGGGCAGGGAGTAACACAACGCGGCGTGCTGCTTTGGTCAGAAACGACAACGCGGTTTGGCGACAAAAAATGCACGCAAATAAGCAGCCCCGGGCTAAGAGAGAAAGAGACCACCACGCTTTATCAGAGCGGAATGCCAACCAGTGCTCCCACGATCACCGGAATTCCGCGTGCAATTACAGGACGGTGATGGGGGAGAGGAGAGGAGGGGAGGGGGTGAGAAGGGGAGGGGCCCCCGAGCGCGTACTTGGATATCGGGTTGACGCTAGCTTCGAGCATCGTGAGCAGCTTGCAGGACTTGATGTTCTCCGGAATCTCTTGTATTCCTACGCGGGGGAAGGGAAGACGACGACATCCACGGTTAGCGATGACACCTCAGTACGGCGATGTTGTGTTGCTGGCCGATTGGCGCGTGGGTATTTTTTGGGGCGTGCGCACGGGAACCGTGATTCTCAAAAAAAAAAGAAAAACGTCACATCAGTGAATTTTTCACAAGCGCCTGGGAATCAGCAACTTAGAGGAACAGCAGCAAAACCCCCGGGAGGATCGGCCCAACACCACCCACAACGAACGATAAAGCGGCAAGTATCGCGGTTAAAGAGCAACGCAAGTCAGAGGCGACGATGGCCGCTGGTGGAGACGTTACGATGGCAGGGGCAGCCAAAGAAATTAACGCAACCGAGGAGATTGTCCACCGCAGGACCAAGGAGGTATTCGTCCAGAAGTGGACTGATCATGTCTGATGATGATGATGATGAGTACATTAGAGGGATCAGTCATACGTAGAAGATACAAATCCTGAGTCGAGATGTGAAAAAGAGTTTGATAAATGGAGTTCCAAATGGTGGGCAGGAAGAAAGAGGGGCAGGCAGCAGCAGAGGAGTGACCTCAATGAGCAGAGGTTGACCACGGGCTTTGACAGAAAGCCTCGACTACTGGAGGGGAGTGGAGTGAGGGACGAGAGAGGCGAGAGAGTTGCCGAGCTCATGGGCATTACACCACACACAGACCCCCCCCCCTCGCCGCTATGACTCGGAGAGTAGAAAGAGCTTTCAGCTCAAAGCAGAAACTTCCGCTGAAGGTGACGCGACTAAATTATTTAGGGTCGGGCGTCTGCCCCTCGTTTTATTCCGTGCAGCCGACGCATCCCGGAAAAACCCGGCCACGACTCCCCACGGGAAACGAGCTGCAGGAAATTCTTGGGGAGCGATCGAGGCCGGCCCTGTGAAGGGGGGACACGTCGCTGCAGCTCGCCCTCTTCGCTGGAGGACGGCGGAGATCTCGCGACGAAATCTCTGATGTCGAACAACGTCGGCACGACGCCACGGTCAACTCGCCACCGTTGCCAAATCGTAAAACGACATAAGCCCCATCATGTCTCATCGTCCCCACAGCCTTCTGGACCAACGTGTTCCAGCCCGCATTTGTTGAAGCAGCAAAAACGCTGCAGAGGTTTCAACTTCTAAGAGCCCCATCAGCTGCGTGTGACCTGTTCAACAAATGCTGCCGAGTTGCGTCATGTTCGAGCAATCCTGAAGTCTATGGGCTTAAAATGTTATTTTGCTGAACATTATGACTTTTTTTGGCAGCGACACGCATCTTTGTGTGCGTAGCAATTATTTATTTATTTTCACCGAAATAATGCATATTATATTGAATACGATGTCGCTATGCATTGTATGCTAAGTGGCAGGAAACTGGGCACTCTGGGTCTCCCGGTTTCCATCACCACAGGAAGCCAACCAAGCATCCCAATAAAACTGGACCCCCCCCCACAACCCCCTCCTATTGAAAAAATTGTGCGAAGCTTTCCTGGGTAAATCAAGATCAAGGTGTCATCGCGACCAAAACCGATTCAGAAGACGCCACGCTCCGACACTTGCATTCCACCCTCTGCTAGGCCCAGCAGCTGCTGCTGCTGCATGGTAGCCACACGCCGCAGTGGGTCCCAAGCTCCATCCCAAAACAGCATCCCCTAGCATCTGCTGCTTTCTTTAAAGTCTTCACGGTCCAAACTTGAGTTGAAGAAGATTTTCTCGCACGTTACCGAATTGGGATTAGGCACAGCATCGCCGCCCCCCCCCCCCGCCACTAATATGAAAGCTCCTGAAAATGTCAGATTCAAAATCTGCATTTATAATGGAGGAATCCGATGAGCTACAAAGCTCTTTTTCACAGACGTACAGTCGGGGCGGGTCAGAGCGTTACAACAACAAACACGACACGAGTACAAAGTGTAGGAAAGGTAAACCAATCACTTCATAAAATATACAAATAAAACTAAACAATTTTTCATCTTGCCAGGTGAAGCTCACCGAGCTATTAACTTATTTTTCAGACGTGATCTGGCCACAAATGACAGTTCAACCATGTTGCTTATTGCGTGGACATTTACAAGCATCTCGATACGACTCGTCATGTACGTATGTTTAACTTATTTCGCACCGCACGTAGCAAACCGTGCTAAATCGGAGGTGGCCATGACTCAAACCGACTCGCGCAAGGAGCTCTCAGGTCACAGAAAAGACTTCCTCCTGTGAAAAATCTTAGCAGGACCCTCTTGAACGAGAGTCGGTAGGCATGCCCGGCTAAACAATGTTATTATAATGGCAATAATTGTTCCCAAGCGATGCCTGTCCAGGCCTTCCAGGTCGCTTGCGAGACTCATCGTGTTCCAGACGAAGGTGGCCATGGGGTTGACAGAAAAATTAAGTTTTCTGCGCAGCCTTGACAAACCAGCCGAGAGCGGAGATAAGTAGATGCAACACTCTCACACATGCGCACGCACGCACACGCACGCTCCCGTTTCAACACTCGACATCGTTACGTGGCAACGGGGTTCTTGCTGGCTGCTTTGTGCATCGTGGGATGGCAGTGGCCTTAATCTGGGACATCGGCTCGTACGTGGAGGGCCTACGCCTGCAAGATCGGCAGGTCGCTACTAACCACTACACTGCCGCTCCCCCTACACGCACATGTATGCACAGTCAAGCACAAAGACAAAGATTGCCCATATGGCCTTTAACAGACTGTTGGGGCAAGTGCTGCTGGCGCAGCACACAAGGGGGTGGGGGGGTGGCCAGCACCACGCCTCGGCTGCCTTTGTCTCCCAAGTGGCGATATTTACAAACCTAGGGGAGGACCCAGGACCAGTTCAGATAATCGTCACTGCTGTTGGCCGTGAGCAGGAATCGAAGTCGAGTCGCCGGGTTTGTAGGGCAGCGCGCTAAACACTGCACTACCAATGCCTTACATTCAGTCAAGCAAAAAGCCAAAGATCTCCCATTTAGCCATAACAAACTGTTAGGGCAATTGCTGTTTGCAAGCAACGAAGAAGGCCAACACGTTACACCACGAGGGGGTGGGTCGCCAGCACCACGCCCGAAGCACACACTCAACTCGCACACAAACAAACTCTCACCTCTCCGTCACGCACACGCAGACTCGCACAGATGCACGCGCCTGGCCCAACCTCCATCCATTAATTTCGCTGCTCAGCACCAGGTGCGCGCGGCATCTCAAATGGGGGGGAGGGGGGGGGGTACGATCCCCACCAGTTTACGAACCGGACCGGCCGGCTAATGATCTCCCATGGGCAGAGGAGCACACTCGCCAGCATTCATTGGCCAGCCTCGCTCGTTAGCATAGGTAAATAAATGGAGTGTTTGCGCATGCATTAGCGCCCGAAGTAGTAATAATAATAATAATGGACTGCCAGCGAAAGTGAATGGCCGCGGGCAGGCCATGTCATGATGATGAGATGCTGATGATGGTGGCCAATGGGCAGGACTGGAAGGGACAGCCAAAGGAGGAAACGTGCGCAGGAGCAAGATGCGGAGCGGGACATGGCCAGATGACTTGGGGCGCGCGCCACAGTGGCGAGATGTTAACTACCTCGCCTGGTATGCAGGAGGTCGTGGGTTCGATCCCGACCCTGACGACGCCTGCTGTATATTTGGAGATTGCATGTTCTCCCCGTGGTCGTGTGGATTTTTCTCCAGGTCCTCTGGCTTTTCCCTCCACATTTACAATCAACATGCATTTAGAGTATTTGGCTGCAAGAAATGTCCACGTATAAGCCCACTTCCATTGAGCTACCATTTGTCGCCAGGTCGCTTCTGAAAAAGAGCTATACAGCTCAGTGGGCCTTACCTGGTAAAACAAAATAGTTTTGTAGTTTATTTCAACAAGAATCATCATACTGTCTGTGTATTGTGTCCAGTAGTCTTGATGGCGATGTCCATCAAAGCAGGGCGGTTGAGAACCACTGCAATACAGCTCTCTGCATTGCTGAGCCTCTTGAGTCTTGGGCACCCTGACTAAATTCTAGGAATCCCCGAAGTACAAAGCAATCGGGTCAGTCAGGCCCCGTGTGTGCAGTCAGGCGTTCAGAGTGCGAGCCAGGGAGCCGCTAACAGGGGCACCGTCTACTTTCAGCAACACTCGTGGCACAAGAGATCAGTGGGGAATCAATGTTCTAAATGCACACGAGTCAGCCACAGCTGATGGCATTCCATCCACACACACTCTCAACTAGCTCGCTCAATCAATTACTCACTTGTTCCCTTACTCGCTGGCCGCGCCCATTCACTTGCTCATCAGCTCACTCGCTCACCCGGTCGCTCACCCGGTCACTCACCCGGTCACTCACTCACTTACTCTACTCGCTCACCCACCCATCCATCTTTTCCCTCTGCTGCATAACTCCCTCCCCCCCCATCCCAGGCCTATTTACGATCCGAGGCAAGCAGGTTGTGGACATGAACATAAAGAGCTCTTGCCTATAACACTAGGAAACCACAGCATCTATAGATTAACGGGTACACACTCTGCTGGGCAACGGCTTTCTTCTGTTTTAAACAAACTTCTGCTGGGAAACACTAAAGTGCAGAAGGCCGAGATACAGGTGGATTAAAAACGTGATTTTATTTAAATCCTCGGTGGCTAAACAGATCGTTGTTTCAGCTTCATTCAGCCAAGCTCAATCCACTGCTGGTCAAAGACTCCCCCCCCCCCCCAAAGCTATAGTGATTCGAATTTTGCTTCAGTGGGATTAGCTACCAACAGATTTTTATTATTTTCTGACATCTTGTTCCAAGCTAATTCCCTTACCGAATGTGAATGACAAAAGCCAAACCACGTATCAGTTTGACCTCTGGATGGCACTGGCGATTCTTAATGGCTGTGTCGCACACGGAGCTCTTGAGCCGGAAATGTTGAGATAGAGTGCTGGTTGAAATACCCGCTCGACCACCCGTTCAAGTGGCCGGGTTCTCACGTCTAATGAGTTAATTATCTAATCTCGATCAATAATGTCAACCTCGGTAAGGATTTCTCGCAGCAGCAGGATCATCAGACTGGAGGATGCGTCGTGTTATGACGTCGGTGCCGAGAGCACAATCGGGATAGAATTGAGTGGAGAAAAGACAAAAAAACCCAAAAAACACAACTTGCCATAAAAGCTTTTAAACAACGCGCAAGCAAACGAAGCCCAGCGTTGTCCTCGCTCCCAGTTTTACCCGTCGGCGAGATAACGTTTAACGTTATTATCTTAGCCGCCACACCTCCTGCAACCGTTTCGTGTTCACCCTTAACGGTTTCAAATAAAAACGAAAAATCGAAGAACAGAAGCGACAACAGCAGGGGCTGTTTTCATGAGACGACCACCCATCTCTCATGCCCCCTTGGAGAGGGAGGGAGGTTGGGGGGAGCAGCAGTTATCCGTGCTGCATCTGCTGCTGCCCCAAGAAAGACGACGCCGCAAAGAAAAAACCAATCGCGCGGGTGACCCAGGCCACGTTTAATTTCACCGTCGCGTACAGGGGATTGAGGGCGAATTGTTTAAATCTCTTACGTCACCGTGGCATTACTCAACTGAAATGACCGCAAACACATTCCTGGAAGACTGCCGCGTCGGTTCTCGTGGCTGTGCTGCGCGGCTCTCTCCGATGCGCTTTCGGTTCGAACCGCGTGCCGAAAAGCACGCCGGTCAGGGTCAAAAGGTCATCGCTGCCGATGTCACTGGTGCACCACGCCGCGCCATCGCTTCCTTCCTCCTGCGAGGTCTCTCAGCCGTTGCACAGTTCCGACGCCCGGCCTCCAAGGTCTCATCACCCACTGCCATCTGGCTGTACGTCTCCTTCGGTTTTCATAGTCAACACGTCCATGCAGGACCCCTCTCACAGTCTCACCACCACCGCCACCACCACCGCCGCCGCCATCTGGCTCGAGGGCTTCCCCTTTGTCTCCGACATCTGAGTGCCACGCCAATGCCACACGCACTGCAGTAGACACCCCGCATGTTACGGAGTAGAGGAGAAATTCGGACTGTTTTTTCAGCTGTGGTGAGGACCGTTGAGCCAAGCAGCTCTGTTACAAGGACGACCGCAGCCCAAGACCCGTTGGCAGTGGCGACAGTTATAACGATGCTGAATGCCGAGACGAATGGATAATGGTGATGATGATTAATCGATGGTAATGCAAGATGCGAGATGAATGTGTATAAAGGATTATGATAAAATATGATTGATGACGACGGAGAATAATGAACGATGATGATAATGGAAAACGATTACGATTAACAGATGATGGTGTACAATTCTGATTGTGTGACGATTTGGCCGAGTCAATACTGGACAGGATGTGAACGACCTCTCGACCTGTCCTACAAACCAAAGCAAGCTACGCCCCTGGCCGGGTCGTCTTACATTATTTATGTGGCCTTTCCATCCTGCATTAAACCCAGCCGCATCTTTTTGACGGCGATGCGTGGTGAACACACGCTGAATCTTTCAGGCCACCCATTTGCAGCACGCGCAAAGACAAACCCTTAGAGCAATAAAAATAACATGTTGAAGAAGCGAAAACGAGTTGTAATTTGGCACAAGAAGAAAATGTATTTCCATGCTTAACTTTCCAACGTCTACACTGTTCCCACACGTCTGTGTGTATTGTGTTGGCGTGCGCTGTGTGGGGAGTGGTGGCGCAGTGGCGACCCCGCTCTGTGCCACGAACCCAGCGACCAGAGTTCAAATTCCCGCCCACGACCAGTAAAAGTGACGAATAACTGAATCGGTCTCGGGTCTCCTCTAGCTCGACTCAGCCTCAAATGAGTACCATGTGGAGTGTGTAAAACATCAGCACTGGGGAGACATACGTGGCCAGGCTTGATGCTGGCCATCCACCGCCTCTCGTGTGCCATTCTGACCTTCATTAGGCGGTCGCCAACAGCACTTGCCCCAACAGTCTGTTAAAACTACACGGAGGAAACGTGTTTCTTTTTTTCCTCTACGAGTGAGCAGCGGCGTAGGGCTTTGCACACTGCTCTCTGAACCCCGCAACCCGGGTTCAATTTCCTGCTGTGGAGAACACGAGTGGGCAGATGGTGCGAGGATCTGTTCTGAGCCCACCTGGGGTGAACTCGGGATTAAACGAACGGGTCGTGTAAACATACAGCCAATCAGTGCGGGGGAGATGAAGGCAGCCAGGCAGCCAGGTGTGGTTCGGGCCATATAACAGGTGCTCGCTTACAGAACTTGTCCCTACAGTCTATATTACATGACAAAGGGTCTTTGTCTTCATGTTTGCATGTGTGCGTGTAAATATAAAACCGAGCTACGGACTTTTGCAGTCCATATCTCAAATCACTGGAAAAAAATTCTGTCCATCACACCCAAGAAAATTTAAAACAGGCTCAATGCCATTCAATTTTTTTATTTTAACAAACATAGACAAAGATCCCCTGCATAGGCTTAACAGACTGTTGGGGAAAGTGCTGTTAGCGAGCACCTATGAAGGCCGGCACGGCACACGAGGGGCTGGGCGACCAGCACCATGCCCGGCCACCTTTGTCTCCCCAGTGGCGATGTTTGTACACCCCAACAAGCACTCATTTGAGGCCGAGTCGACCTAGGGGAGGCCCAGGACCGGTTCAGATATTCGTCACCGACGTTGGGCGCTACACAAACACACGCAAGCACAAAATGTTGGGACCGAAAATATAATACCCCTCACTAACGCCGACAAACCCGGAAACGATTTAAACAAAAGCGGCCGCTCCGGCAAACTACAGAGCGGCTTTTAAAGGGCGGCAAAGCGCCGGAGTCGAGGCGATCGCCGCTTTCATGCACGGCGCATCGAGCGCCGGCTACCCCGGCGGGGTTTGGGGTCGTGATTTTCGCGCTCGTCACCCGAGCCGTCGGCTGTCGGTGTGCCCGGGCGTGACCCCGCCGGGATGTTAAACATCACACAGGGTCGAGGCCGGGGGAGGTCGGGGCTGGAGGGGGTGGGGGGAGCTTTGCACACACACACGCTCACCCACCTGCTGCCTAGCTAGACGAAGCACCTGCAAAGTGAGACGTTATAACTCTCAATCATCCGTGCGTGGATCATCGTGCTTATGAAGTATATGTATAAAAAGGCAAGAACCAAACATCTGCCATATAACCTTTCTGCTTACAATCAAATGTGTTTAAAAATGGTTATTAATTAATAAAGGTATGTTATGCATACCAAGCCAAATATGTAATATTTATTTTTGGGTTACAGGAAATCGTTCTACCTCTGGTCATGCCTCCTTTGCAATGTACTCCACGGTGTTCCTGGCTGTGAGATCCACACACATGCACGCACACACGCTTAGCCTGCAACACGCTGTCTGGGCAAGTGCTGTTAGCGGGCACCTATGAAGGCCGCAAACCTATGACCGCCAGGGTGGCCAGCACCACGCCCGGCCGCCTCTGTCTCCCGAGCGCCGATGTTCACACATCGCACCAGGTACTCATTTGAGGCCTAGTCGACGTCGGGAAGGCCCAGGACCTGTTCAGATAATCTTCATCGATGTTGGCCGCGAGCGGGAAAAAAACTCGTGCCACCGATTTTCATAGCGCAGCGTGTTAACCACTGCACCACTGCTCCGCCATATATATGTATATATATACATACAGTAGAGATCTTTACGTTAGTTTAGCTCTTATTTCTTTCTCACTCGTCGGGAGGTCAGTGACTAAAACACGTCTGGCAAGTAAAACGAGTGACTTGTGAGATGCAATAAAAATAGACGATGACACACACATTCGACATCTTCGCCCACGCTCTACTTAGTGTAACAATTAAACACGTTTATATGCAGCCTAAGTGTACACGTGTGGTGAATTAACCTTTTTGGTTTCATCCCAGACCGGGTTCACCCCTTCCTCCCATTTCTAAGCCTTGGGGGAACAGGGACGAATAACGTCCGTGGTGCTACGATCCCATGAGGTTGCTCGTCAGTCGAGGCAGAAATAAGAGAAGGGAGTCGTTCAATGGGGGGGGGGGGCGGGAGGGAGTGGGGTGGGGGCGGCGGTGAGGGGGGGGGGAGCGAGCGTTAAGGCTGCGGGGAAGGCGGCGTGCTTGGGCAGGTTCAAGCGGGTCCGCCGCATCTCTCCGCCTGAGCGTCAAAACGTCGCTCGTGTGAAAAAGTTCGCGATGTTCGGCGGGGCTTGATGCGCTGCGGCGATACGGGGAACGACGCGACGCGTTCATCGCGAATGCGCCGTCGTGCTCGGAGAGGAAGAGATAGCGAACACGTCGCGGCGAGTTTAGTTTTCAGATAGCGGGGGAGACTGCCCGATTCAGATTAGGCAAAAATTTACATTCGGAGAGAAAAGAAAATCTGTCAGAGGTGCCAGACTCTACATTGCATGTGTACGAGTTGAGAACTTGTCAATCCACTGCTGGATGAAGGCCTCCACGCACCTTGTCAGGCATGGAGGTTGTTTGATCATACTTCACCATGCTGGTCCGTGCCGGTTAGAGGAGGAGAGGAGCCCATGATTGGGTCCAACTCTACAAGCACCGGATTTTAGCCTCGACTGGGAATAGAATTCAGGTTTCTTAATTCATAGTGCAGTGTGCTAAACACTGCACCACTGACCCACCCTTGTTAGACAAGCTGCACTCATTAATAATAAAGGTTTTTGGGTTATATCGCGTATGTGTGGTAACCCTCCACCACACGACACAGCAAGTAAGGTTTGTCACGTAAACAATGCACCAATTAGTTACTAATTCAGCCCATCGGTGTGTTGGAGAGTAAATCCACAAGATTCACAATTTGAATACGACGTTTCGCTGCACTTGAGCAAACACTGTTGTGGGGAATAAGTCGTTCGTGGGAGCTCTTTGACCATATTTCACCACACTGCCAGTACGGGGTTGGTAATGATAAGGAGACTAAACAAGGCAGCATGGAAGCACATTCCAATAATAAATTTTGACACCGACTACCGGAGGGGGATGATCGGTTGCGAGTTAATTCCTCAACTGGCAATCGAGCGTCGCACAACCCTTAAAGAGTTGTGAGCCACACACTGTAACCGCAGAGATCGTAAATTCCTGTTTTCAAAAGAGTCGAGTGGAGGAGGAGGAGGAGATGGGACTGGCAAAATAGGAAAGGTGTGCGCAGGCAACAGGAAATCATTGTAGGGTGGGCCGAGGGCTATGAAACCGAGAGGCGGCGGGGGTAGCAGGGGCAGCAGGGGGGAGGAGTACGGGTGGCGTAAATAACTCGTGGGTGTCAACACGTCTGTCACTTTAATGTGATGAGAACGGGGCAAGGTCTGGGGTCGTTAAGCCACCGGCACAGTGACACGTAAACAACGAGAAAACACGACGAGTCTCTTTGAATTTCACTCGCCTCACGCCTATAAATGTACCACTCGTCTCGCATGGCAGTACTAATGAGGGCTTAATACTGCTTGGATCCGGATGTCCAACAAGATCGAGTGCATTCAGGGTGACTTTATGACAGGTAGTAACCAACTTGTCATCTTGGCATGATGCCGAACAACTGATCGATCGAGTGAACAATAGACCAAATTAAATGGACACGTTGAAGATAAAGATACCAAATATTGTTAATCAGAGGATCAGCCAGGACACATGGTGAACCGACAGCACCCCCCTCGCCGCTTCCACCGTCAGCTCCCACCCACTTTCACAAAGCCACGCCCGCTCAACCCCTAGCCCCGCACACACACCAGGAGCGGACACACTCCGGATTTTCGGCTCAGCCTACTGCGCGTCGGCCCTGCCTACTCCTCTGGCAGCTCCACCCACTGCTCAGGATAGCTCCGCGCCCTTTGCGGGCATTGCGAGTCGAGCATGAGACCATAAGATTTTAAAACACAGACAAAGGCCACGTTTTTTTTTCAAATTCTTTGGTAGTGAGGGGGGGGAAATGAGTGGACACACCGAGGACAGCTTTTCTTGAAAACCGCCGCTACTGTCCCGGCCAAACCAGGACGTTTGGTAGCTTCAACCGAACGGGGTAAAACTCACTTTCCGCGGGGCACTCACCATTCTTACTGATGTCCAGCTCGTGGAGGTTGACCAGGTTGGCGATGGACAGCGGAAGGATGGAGATGTCGTTGTCGGAGATGCTCAGCTTGTGCAGCAGGACGCAGCTGAACAGTTGCTGCGACGAGAGTGGACAACGACATTCGGGAAAAGAAGTTGGTGTTGAATAAAAACACTCGGCGAGTCACTCCACCTACACGCCAAGCGAGGACTAGGCCACTTGACAATTAGCGCCCCCTTGTTACGTCGTTAAGTTTCAAGAACTTTGTTTAACCAGCTGATAACTCGGAGACCAGGATGAGGTCTTATTTGCAAGAGTAATCCGGGGGGAGTCAACAAAATGACAAAATAAAAACAGTAAAAGCATAGCCATGATGCAAACAGAAACCGGAAGGAAAACAAAAAAGCGACCACGTCGTGTGAGAAATAAAAAAACACAACACGAGCACAAATCGGTCGCGATGACATGTCGTGCCCACAGCTCCGAGCTGGCGATCAAACAACACGTGTGTGCGTTACAAAATACTGTATCATTCTTAAATTATTTTAAAATCGCCGTTGTCGTTCAAGAATAATGCTACACTGGCCGTGAAGGGGTTCATGTGAACAATCGCATTTCCCAAATGCAATTCTTAAGGTAAATGAACCTTCACGCAAATGTTACGACGCATCTCGAGGAATCGATCCATAGCAGCAGCGGCCACGTGACCAACGGGGTCAACCGCTCCCCTTTCTGTGGGGCAGCAGCAGATTCATTCCCCATCTTTCTAGCCCCCCCCCCAGCCCCCCCCCTGCTTTTCATAACCGGTTCAGTTTGTGTCGACGGTGTGTACGTGCGTCACAACGCGATGTAACGAGCCCGCGCATTGCCTCGATTAAAAACTACTCTCTATGGGTCGATAATTATCGTTGGTTTCTCATCAAGTTGTAAAGCCATGGTTTGTACCATATGGTGCTGCTCGTTTTACCAACGCCAAAGGAACAATAACCATGAGGTTATGGATGATGATCACGGGGATGAGAATAAGTACGTCGATTATAAGCAAAAGAATGACAATGATGATCATCATCACAGGGATGAAAATTAAGATCTTGTTGTTGAGCGAGTTAATAATTTCGAGCATACTGAAGAGGCTAGAGATGATAATGCTATAAATTCCAGACTCCCATGTCCACAATCATCATTTCAGGAGTTCAACCACTGATATTGATATATTTTCACAATAGGGGGCTAAGTTACTGTGTGTGGTCCCAACCGAGTAAAGTTTAAGGTAATGTTCAGCATTGGGATGATTGGCCAATACCAGTAACATTGCATTTTTTTTATCTATAAAAAGCAACATGGATAACCCAAAGAAAACCCCAACAGAGCAGCGAGAGAGAAGAAACAAACACCAGGTAGAAAGGCGCCCGGATCCGGAAACTTTTTTTGCTGCGAGGCACAAATAATAATTGGTTTTACCCTTTCTGGCAATAAAACAGATATTAAGAAATCCCAGTCACTTCGTACGAAGCAGTGTCGCATTATCGTCACGTGAACCGTGCCCCCCGCCCCCCCGCCGCCCCCACCACTTCCCACCACCCTCTCAAGTCGGCATTATCCCTGCAGCTCGCATCTCTCCGCCATCACCTTGGGGAGATCCTCCAGCTGGTTGGCGTCCAGGTAGAGCTCCTCCAGGGTCCTCTCGAACAGGAAGACGTCCTTGGGCACCTGCTGCAGGCAGCAGTGCGAGTAGTCGATGGTGGAGATGGTCTCCTCCTCCCCGCGCAGGCACCGGCAACGCACCAGCCGGCGCAGCAGCTTGCTCTTACGGCTCATGATGTCGGGGGGGGCTGTTGGCTCGCGAGCGCTGTTGTGCAACACAAAGACAAAGGACCCCCCCCATTGTTAGCCTGAACAGACGGTTGGGGAAAGTGCTGTTAACGAGCGCCTTATGAAAGTGCTTGCCAAGGGGAGCGGGTAGTGTAGCGCTTGGCGCGCTGCGCTACGAACCCGGAGATTCAAATTCGATTCGCGCTCACGACCAACACCGGTGACGATTATCTGAACCGGTCCTGGGCCCCCGCCAGGTCGACTCAGCCTAAAATGAGTACCTGGTGCGGCATGCAAACATCGCCACTGGGGAGACAAAGGCGACCGGGCATGGTTTTGGCCACCCACCCTCTCATGTGCCATGCTGGCCTTCATAGGTTACGCGCACACGCACCAAGACTAAGATCCCCCCCACCACCATGAAGCCGACGTAGACTGTTGGGGAAAGTGCCGTCAGCACAAAGGAGCGCTGTGGCCAGCAATAGCACGCCTGGCCAAATTGGCTTCGACGCGCTGACGGTACTACGTACATACGCACGCGTGTACACGACTAACATGCCGCGCTTACTCTGCACCCGTCCACCCACTCCTACCTTCCACACACTCTCATCGCCAGCAGCATCTTCCGTTAGATGTCCGTCGCTTGAAAAACTTCGAAGCGCTATAATTATTCTTCTTTGCTCGTCGGCCTCCCTCGCTCTACTCCGCCCGCCCACGATCGCGCAGTCGTCCCGCGGACGCGACGCGCTCGTGCGGACGATGAAAAACGCGGAGCGGCCACCGTCCGGCTAAGCTCCGAGAGATTCCACGGCGGTGGCGTCAGCGAGATGAAGCCGTTGCAAAAAAAACAACAATGACGGAGAACGGCATGGCAGAGCAGCCCTTTTGTGTTTGTCTAAACCGCATCAGCTCTTCCGTCATCCCTTCCCTGCACCCCCCACCCACATCACCCTATAACCCCCCCCCTCCAACACCGGGAACTGGCGGGAGTTGCAGCGTGGTCGTGCCACGGGAACAACGATGGAAATCTGCAGAAAAGTGCAGCTCGCTCTGACGAAATCTGTGCCCTTCCCTTGAAAAATGAGGTCACCGAATTCTCACACGCGTCAACTTCGGAACATAGATTTGATGCGCGGACTGTGCGCCGAAGGATCCAAAGCACACCGGCGAATCGATGCAATGTTTTGACAACTCTCGCGACTTGGCTCATCGTCAACGTAACCATCCAGGGTTCTATCCACCGCTGGATGCAAACGCGTGTTGCACTCGCATGCCAAACTCGCACGCGACGTTCCCCACCGCCACCAACGTGTCAGTAATTCCCCGGTGGAGAACGACACAAGAAAAAAAAAAGGACTGCCGAGCTGAATTGCATCAGTGGAAATGACTCACAGCCTGTCGGTAGGATTGCTGCATTTACAATGCAAATTGCAGAATGGATTGAGGCAGCTATGGCTAATTAAGACACCCAGGCGACTCATTCTTGCAACAGCCACTCCAAGAGCCCACAGGGAGATGGTGGAGCCTCTATATTGTTTACTCTCCGTCGCATTCAACCAAACCACTTATGCCCAGTATGAAAAATAATAATTGGTCTTACCCTTTCTGGCAATAAAACAGGAATTAAGATGTTCAAACACCAAATATATCGCTTTGCACGCCAAGTCTGTATTAACCACACGTACATGTGATGAACATGCAAGCAAACATGCTCTGATAATATATGCGCCGTCTTTGAAACTGACTGCGGTACACCAGAGACAGCCTTCTTCATGGCCTAGTCTCATCGGTGTCAGACCAGAGAACGCCAACAGGCGAACACAGTTCAAAGACAAGGCCACACGTATCAGAGCATTTATAGTTTGGGGTGAGCGGGGTATATCATGGGATACTTTTTTTACTTTTCATTCTTTGATAATGGAAAAAAGGTCCCAAAAGACTTCTGCCCGGTGGCACCCTTCGCTATAATTGGCAGCACCCTTTCCGGCGAAAGAGTCATCATCAGACTCGAGCGAGGCTTTCCACGGTATACATTGAGTCATAATCATTTGAGAAATACGTGCACGATACGTGACCTTGTACGTGTTTATCTGTAGCATCTGTACGTGATACGTGGCCTTGTACGCGTTATCTATAGCGTCTGGACGCGACAGCATTTTGCGACCCTGTACCGAAATACCAGTGGGAATAGTTACTTGAAAGACACATCACATCCGCGTTATTGGGCTCGTTAAGATCGGACCAAGTTCGCATTAATTGATTCTTACACACCGTATTCTAAGCATGTACCGTGAGCGAAATAATCAATTTTAATTGGTAATGTTACAATACGTGGACATGTGCAGCAATTACATGCAGCCGCATCTCAAGAAGCTGTACAGAAATGCCGGCGGACATTTATTTTCGAGAGAGAAAGAGGCATTCAGTCATTGGCAGAGCGAAGGTCTTAAGCCTGGACTTGAAGGGCATGGAGTTGAGAGCACGATGTTCAGATGATCGGGGCAGCAGAGCAGAATAAGCGACTTCCCTGTTGAGTGAAGCTTGACTGCGGGTTTCAACAGGAAGGCTTTGGCTGCTGCAGTACAGAGTACTTGGAAGGTATGAGAGTGCGTGGAGGGGAGTAGAGCGGGATCAGAGAGGTAGCAAAGTGCGTGGAGAGGAGTAGAGTGTGATGAGAGGGGAGAGGTAGGAAGGTGCAACGAGAAAAGGGATGAGAGTGGAGAGGTAAGAGAGTGCGGGCGGGGGAGTAGAGTGATATTCACTTGATAATCAAAACACAGCGTCTGTGTTTTGATTATTGTCTCCCTGACAGACCTGGTCTTCACCTGAGGACGGCTGCTTGCGTTGTGGCCGAAACGTCGTGAGAATTATTTTATTATGTTTTATTTTTATTATTTTATTACTTCCCTTCTACGTGACTTTACCGAAAGAACCAAGAAGATGAATCCCTGCAGTCACGAAAGCTTTAAATCGAAATCAAAACACAGTTTCCCTGTGAACCATCCGCCACCCGTCTGCTGCCAACCCCATTTGTCCCCACCAAATATACACGGAGGCCTCATTTGACCACCGCCACCGTCCCCCGCGTCAGCGTTACTCACTCATTTTATTTTGCTCAATGAATGCACGAGCGTGGTGGGATCGGATGAATGGCTCGCAGTGAATGAATGAGCGCCGGGCCGGCAATGGGATGTGACAAGCAGTCGCGCGTTCCACGCGGATATTTTAATGCTCGCAGCTGCTGTGCAGAGAGCCTCCTCCTGCCCCCACCACCACCACCAACCCCCCCCCCCCCAGGACCCCAAATGCAAGTGGCAGAATTTTTTCGGTAGCATTCGCAAGAGTCATTCCTGTTGTCTGGTCAATCCGATCAATTATTTGACAATGCTGCTGCCACTTCGTTAGCAGAGGCGCACACAGGCACGAACAACCAAGAACTCAACGCGTGTATCGATATCACTGCCGTAGATTATTTGGCTGATATAAATTTCCACGTGATAAGCCACTTCCGTTGAGCTATCATTTGTGGCCAGGTCGCTTCTGAAAAAAAAGTAATTGCTCAGTGCGCCTTACCAGGTAAAATAGAACATAGTTATGTTCTATTTGGGGTTTTTTTCAGCGATTTGTTTACCTTTGCTAAACTTTAGACTCTAATGTTTTTTTGTATTGTTTGTTGTTGTAATGTTCCTACCCATCCCGACTGGACATCTGTGAAAGAAAAAGAGCTTTAAAACTCATCGGCGGAGGGTCCGTGTAAAGCTCACCATCTAGTATAAATATACTGATTCTGATATATGGAAAATAGATTTCCTGTGTGAATACATAATAGGTGACGTTTTGGGCAATTCCCCTCTTTCAAGTAAGAGATCAAGACCTTCATCATCTTTGCCTAGGACTGTTTTTCTCGCTCTCTCTCAGGTATCGCCATGCCTACACATGATGGTGGATTATATCCAACCAGAGCCGGTCACAATCGGGGCATTGCGCAACGACAAAAAAAACAACACCCAGTACATTAAACACGGCACACGACAAGAGTGGTGGACACCGCTGAAGATTAAATATTTAGAAGCTACAATAAATAAATATAATTCCACGCTGTATTGCATTACGTTATATTGTACATGGTGTCTTGTGACCTCCATTTAACAACAGGTTCTGCAAGTTCCTGGCATTCGCC
The DNA here is from genome assembly GCF_965212315.1 of Lampetra planeri. Taxonomy (NCBI): domain Eukaryota; kingdom Metazoa; phylum Chordata; class Hyperoartia; order Petromyzontiformes; family Petromyzontidae; genus Lampetra; species Lampetra planeri. The sequence goes on along the minus strand of NC_136130.1, from coordinate 7,954,448 downwards.
AAAAAACATCCCAATGGTAAACCGTAATTATAATTTTTGTTTCCCTACAAAGTAAGGTTTCATGTAAAAACAGAAATTAATATGCAAAGGGAAAAAACACGCCAAGGGGGTGAATTCACTGAAGAAGGAGCCGCAAGAGATCTGGACCATCCTGTATAATGGACACCTTCCATTGGGCCATTCAAGACTGTGCACAAATTGGAGCATGGTTGGGTGTGGCTTTAAGGCCCTGTGGCATTGTCAATTTAGTCAGCCCTTAAAAGTCTTTAACACTGTGCCGGATCAATTGTCCCACTGTCCACGGTGACAATTTAGTCAGGAATTGTTTTTTTTATTATAACGATAAAATGAAAAAAAATACTAAACTCACCGAATTACCTTTATGATCCATTGTTAATTTATCCTCTAGTTTTGTTTTTGTTGTTTTTTATTTTACAGAACAAATGAAAGCCGCACACGAAGAGAACTGCCCTCCTCCTCCTCCACGGCTCGTTGCCGGCCAAGACCGAAAAAGCCGAAGGCGCCGACGACATTAACACTGGCCCTGTTCAAGTTGCTGCCCCGTCCTCCAAAAAAATTGTTAAATCGCCTCCAGATTAGGCCTGGCATTGCGGTGATTTGAACGACACACCAAACGGTCCGTTTTACGCATCCACACAGAACCGCCAACCACTTCGCGGCCGTCCTCACGTGGCGAGCACGCTCACAAGCTCGACAAAACCACAATTACATTTGCTTGGGGTTTCGTTTTTGTTTTACGGTGAGCAGCCAGCAATTTGCGTGGAGAGACAACAGGAAAATGACGTGGGTCAGAAGGTGCAAGTGATGAAAGTGGAAGGAACGAGATCAAGAGGAAGGCAGAAGGAGAGGTGATGGGGGGGGGTGATGTGGATACGGTGGCCACGAGGAGCAGAAAGATAGATGGCGCAGGACAGGGCAGCGTGGAGAAGGTTGGCAAGAACAGCGGACCCCACATGAGTGGGACAAACGCGTGGAAGAAGCAGCCAGCAAATGCTCGCCACGAGCTCACGAGGGTTAGCGCGCTCCGCCACGGGGCAATGCGTAATGCCGCAGGGTTAAGATAAACGACGCGAATTAGTGGACCAAAGGTCGTCGTCTCTCCGCTAACCCCCCCCCCCCACACACACACACAAATGCCACCACCTCCTCGGCTCTCCCCCTCGCGTGCCCACAGGAGGGAACGTTTTTCTTTTTTTGCACCTGGCGCATGTCGCGGCACGTCGATCGTGACCGCCAAGGCACGGCAAGAGACATTTTTTTATTTTTAGGGACCGGCCATTTTGTTCCTCACGTTTTTGAGTGCGTGTGGCGGTTGTTGTTTTTTGTTTTGCCGCTACACTCGGCTTTATTTTTAATTCGTCGTCATTATCAATGAGCCGTGGTCGAACCACTGTTGGATTTAAAAAAAAGCCTTTCTTCCCAAGCTGTTGCCGTCAAGCACGATTGTTGAGATGTTCACCTGCGCGCACAGCTGATATTATTGCTCCATTTCTCAATATCCCATCGAAGCGCTGTCAATACCAGGCTCACTCCCCTCGCTTAACTTTTGAGACACATTCGGCAATAGGTGTTCTCTTTGTCTCAGCCCCTGTAAACAGAATCAGAATATGTATTTATACTGGAGGAATCCGATGAGCTATAAAGCTCTTTTTCACTGATGTCCAATAGGGGCGGGTAAAAACGTTACAACAAACAGTACAAAACATTATAGCCGTGCAAAGGACAAGGTAGACAAATAAAAAAACACAGACTAATAAAACTAACTCATCCCCATCCTACCAGGCAAAGCCCACTGAGGTATTCACTTATTTTTCACAAATGATAGCTCAACAAAGTGGCCCATTATTTGGAACAAAGTGGCGACTAGGCGGAGACCAGCAACCAAGCTACCCTTGAGAACCCGGTTTCATCACGACGTAAACCCCCCCCCTCCCTTCCCCTCTCGAGCCACCGGGCCCATCTCTGCATTGCAAGCGGCACCGTTCACATAACGTCAGGCGTACGATCCGCACCAGTGGTCCGGGGGAACGCGTCGCGTCTCCACCTCTGTAGGCCGCCCCAGAAACCTCCGCCCTCCGCACAGCCGAGTGGGCGGTAAGGGCTGGGCGGCGTTTGAGGAAAGGTGAGAGAGAGAGAGACATGGAGGCTGCAATGAACGGGGTGGGGCGAAGCGGCGCGTTCACACGGGAGGCAAAGAGCTCCCAGGTGAACGTGACGGCGATCGACGAGCTGAACGTGTCACGGCCGTTGTTGTTGTCGGGTTTACGCGCTGGTGCTGCGTGTATGCATGCGTTTGTACGTATGCTGAACTTCTTTCGCACAGCACGTAGCCAACCGTGCTCATCGGCGGTACGGGATTGGAGTGTAGGGTTGATGTGGGCGAGTGGTCTGGCAGCGAAATTTGGAGGACAGGGATTCGATATACGATCACACGCGATACGGTGTCACGCACGGCTGCTGTTCACGCCACGATGACCGACGGTCTCGCTCCACGTGCCGTGTGAGCTTCTCAACTGGGGTTAGTTCTGAGCAAGTGGTCAATGCGTACAGCCCGAGCGTGATCCAAAGTTTTGCGTCAACTCGTGCTGTACGCAAGTCCTATTTCGAGCCTCTGTAAGGAAAAGTTCCCCATTACTCTGCCCTCAAAGGTAAAAGGTGCAGCCCTGCAACTATTTAATCATACCAATGCTTGGAGAAGGAACTACACTGGAGGGAGCTATGGAGAGCTCCACTAGGGGAGCCATGGTGGCTAAGAGATGTTAACTACCTCGTCTGGCATACAAGAGGTCATGGGTTCAACCTCGACCCTGACGCCTGCTGTATATTTGGAGTTTGCGTGTCTCTCTCCCCGTGGTTGCATGGATTTTTCTTCGGGTCCTCCGATTTGCTTTCTCCACATTTAGAATCAACACGCGTTTAGAAAATTTTGCTACCATAAACTTCCACGTGATGAGTCACTTCGTTGAGCTATCATTTGTGGCCAAGTCGCTTCTGAAAAAGAGTTAAGTAGCAAAGTGGTTCTTACCTGGAGATTGTATATTGGCCTACCATTCCATACTGACCAGACGTCTTGGAAGCGGTGGGAATAACCACACTCTACCCCAACACACGTGACCTGCCGATCAACTAACTGGCGTGCCCTTCTATGCTGGTTGCGGGGTGACAGAGTGGGTAACATTCGTGCCTCACAGCAAGATGGGACTGGGGGTTCGACTCCCGACACAGACACCTTCAGTGTGACGATTCTATGCCCTCCTCCTCCTGTCCGGGATTGCTACAGGTTCTGCAGTTCTTGGCATTAGTCAAAAAAATATCCCAATTACATTAAAAAAACACACCTGAAAGTGACTTGATTGGGATTACACGTAGCAGCATCGCCCCCCAACTACGAAAACTGTAGTAATAATATAAATCATACTTCTGGGCGAACAGAGGTGGTCGTAGTGGGGGGGGGGCGTGGGATTTAAGAAACTTCACGCTCTGTCTCAACGGTCGAGCCGGGAGATTGCATCCAGCGTGCCAAATCATTTCACCGCAGCGGCATTCCAAAAATTCAGGTAACGCACCACATTCCCTCCGGCAGCACGGCAGCCTCGTGAGCGAGCGAGCGGGCGAGAGAGCCCCTTGTTATCTCACAGCGACACACGTGGGCCAGTGGCGGCCGTGCAAACCGGAGCTGGCGAGTGCAGGAAACGGCGACAAACTCAGCAAAAAAATTCTGAAACGGCTACCGTTACGGGTGCGCGCGCACGTGCACAGCGTACATCGTAGTACGGCGTCGCCCACAAACACCACGGGGCGAGGGGCAATCGGCTTCAAAGCCAAAACACGGCGGCCGTAAATAAACGAAATGCACATGAAACCGAGCCTGATCGAACTTACTCGGTATAATTCAAAATAATGAGCAACGGACCGAGTTTATGATTGTATGTGGGAGCTCGGAGAGCCATTTGATGGCGCCTCGGGTCGGAGGATGGATTTCGTTTGCACCTTCTGCAAATGTGTGTGTGTGTGGGGCAATGATTGGTGATGTAAGTTCATGGATTTCACTTCACACAGAGACCCATAGACTCACCAGGGTGACCCCAAAGACTCACGCAGAGTGTGGGTGGGTAATTGGGAGAGTGGGTGGGTAATTGAATGAGTGGGTGGGTGATTTGGATGGTGGGTGGGTGATTTGGAGTGTGGGTGGAAGATTTGGTGGGTGGGTGGGTGATTTGGAGTGTGGGTGGGTGATTTGGAGGGTGGGTGATTGGGCAGATCGGGTGGTGAGTGGAGCACATACAAATGCTGACTGTGACAGGTCACACAACGCGCGCGCGCACACACACAGGACCACACTTACTGTCAGCTCAAGTAAGGCTTTCATAAGCCAGCGTCCGTCCTCTCGCTTGAATATATTCTACGCAAAAGAGAAAACAAACAAACACAAGAACCCAAATTAGCGTGCGCGCCCGCTGTAACTTTGTTTTGTTCAACGTAAAGCAGCCAGGGTGATCGATGATTCAGCACTCACCAATTAAATCCCAGCACCCACTCACCAGTGGCCATTCACCTCCGTATCACTCTTTGCTTGCTCCGACCATGCTTACTGCTCTCCCGTGAACTTAACGCACGATCCCCCTACCCATGTCGGGGACTTTCGGCCTACCCAGACTGAACGTTTCATCCCATCCGTACGGTCTTCAACCACCAGACTGCAGGTCGCAACAATCACTCACCCACGTCTCACTCACTCACCCACCCACCCACCCACTCACCCACTCACTCACTCACCCACCACACCACAGCAACAGGTCATAATCACTTCTCTTTCTGCTTCTTCCCACGCACTGCACCATTTTGAAGTTCCCTCCTCCCGTCGTCTCTCTTTTCCCCCAAGCTCTTGCTGTTAAGCGAGCACCCATTAAGTAAGGGCAGCATGGCACCCAGGGTGTGGGTGACCAGCACCACGCCCTACCACCTTTGTCTCCCCAGTGGCGATGTTTACACATCGCACCCGGTACTCAGTTGAGGCCGAGTCAACCTTGGGGAGGTCCAAGACTGGTTCAGATAATCATCACTGGTGTTAGCCGTGAGCAGGAATCAAACTCGGGTTGCCAAGGTTCAGAGAACAGTGCACTAACCGCGACACTACTGCTCCCCACGCACACGTACACATGCAGCGATATATACAAACCTAAACACTCACATACTTGCATAGAAAAACATTTACATCGACAAATTTTGCTTGCAAACACTTATGAATACCGTGTATATACACACACAAACACAAAGTAAAGACATTGAGAGAAATATTACCACTGTCATCGCTATCAGCAGCAGCTGCAAAAGCACAATTAGTATTTGTACGTGTATATATATGTATGTTGAACTTCCTTTGCACCGCACGCAGGCAACCGTGCTAATCGGAGGTGAGGGATGATCACGACTAGAATCACCGGCAGCAGCAGCAGAATCGCGGGCGTCACCAATCACCACTGGCGAGAGTTCATTTGCACGAGCCTTTCGCAAATACACACAGCTCGCGCGTGCACAGAGGCACGGCGGCAAGCGAGCGTACGCGTGCGTGGCCGAGGCCGACGGACCAAACGAAAGCAAGAGCAGGCCACACGGGTGCGCGACCGCACAAACCCAACGGGCACGCGGCGGCATTACTACAGACTCGCTCGCTCGTGCCGCCCCCGGGGGTTGCGTTTCGTCACGCTCGGAGGTTAACCTCACAAGGCTGTGGCCACGAGGGTGGCCCGGAATAAATACATTTCCACGCCCGGCACACCACCCCTCCAGTATAACTCTTGCCGCGGCCTTGGCCACAAGTCATGTGCCACCTGCTCCAGGTTACCAGCGATCAGCAATGTACGAATCAAATCCATCACCGTCAAAGGTTCGTCCGTTTAATCCGGGCAAATTAGGAACCCTGAACGTGGCTCCGCGCCTCCAAGTCGCAACTGGAAATCTGCCTGTTGGTGAAACTGCTCGCGTTGCCAAACCGTCCTATTATTTTCACGCCGCCCGCTCGCGCAAACGACCCCAACAACATCGTAAAACAGCGGGAGAGGGCATCGCCATACCCATTTTACCCGTCGCAGGGATCGCGAATGCGAGCGGACAAACTAAATTCAGCGCGGCGGTGGTGACGCACGCCTCGGATCGGCGGGGCGGGGAGCGAGGGTCGGGATGGCGACGGGTGTAATGAATGGGTCAGCGTGGCCACGCGATGAATTATTCCCCAAAGGCCGCGTGTCGAAAGCGGCACGCGCTGCACGAGTCTAGCCACCACAAGCCGGGCCAGAAGACCATAACAGACGTGCGTGCATCGTTGGAGGCTTTCTCTCACGCAATGCCTAAGCAGCTGAATACGCAAAGCCACAGGAGACGATAGCGCAGACACATCAAAGTCAAAGATCCCGTGCGTGGCCCCAAGCACTGTGTTCTCAGCGAGCATCTATTAATTGCACCTTCATTAGGTGCTCGCTAAGGCGCTGCGGTGTGGCCAGCACCTTGCCCGGCCGCTTATGCATCTGCACCGGGCGAGGGGCTGTGGCCGGTTCCGATATCACCGGCCGTTGAAGTTCGCCCAAGCCGGGAATCCAACCCGTGTCACCGCGTCCGCAACGCAGCGCCTTTAACCACTAATCCACCGCTCGTCCCCCCCTCCAACACCACACGAATTGAGACGCGTGTACGCACAAATGCCTGGCGTGTGTGCGTAGTTGGGGCGACGCGTGAGTCACGTGGAATCGACGCGCCAGCCGATATGACCAAACGGACAGGCGGGAGGGAGCGAGAGGATTTCCGGTTGAACGGAACCAAAGGTTTCGCGAAATTTGGCGTTGGGGAGACGTCAACTTTGTATCGCTCAGTGTGGCACCGCGGACAGGAAAAAAACAACTAAACAGGGCAGCGGGCGGCCTTTTACTCAGGAGGTGGTTTTCCAATCAACTGCTGGATGACGGCCTGCCCATGCCGTGTGGGTCACGGGGGTTATCTGACCACGGCGCTGGTCGGCATGCGTTGGGGAAGACGGCGGAGCACGCACGGACGCGGGAGCATAGACGTACAATACAACTTGGGGCTTTTGGTGCACCCCCCCCCCCTACTGCTGACTACAAAGTAGTCCCCCCCGACCCTCTGTCTACTCGGCATGCAAGGATTGCCGCTGGCTCCTTCCCCCCCCCCCCCGCAGAATGTATTTGTTTGGTCTCGTATTTACCGGCCCACTTTACGTTGTCCCGTGTTCGCTCCGACTCGTTTGTACAGCCAAGTCCGGGAGAGTCGACGACAACAACAGGTTTAGAGGCATCAGGTTTGGGGAAGGCCTTCATTCAGCAGTGGACTGATCGTGGCGGTTCATGATGATGCATATATAATTGGCATGAATCGTAGAATGGATTCTCACGCGAATTAATCGGTGTGTGTGTACATCACAAGGGTTAAGAATCGAATTTCATTTGGAAGATCGTTGCATCGTTACACCCCTTGCTGTATATACACACACACACGTACTGTACTTACATTGCTGTTAAAATATTTATCAATCAAGTCCAGCCCCTTCGTTGGCAATGGACGCGCGCGTCGCGCCCACCGAATTCCTGCACGAATACAACAACCGGGATGAGAGTGAGAAAGGAAAAAGGAGAATGGTGAACTTAAAAAAAAAACTGCCCCCATGAAATTGGATATTCTTAACGGCCACACACAGTCACGCCACCACGTAAATCGTCGACCAACTCAGCGTTGGGCCTCTGCCTGGGCCAGCATCGCCGTCGGTTTGAATCCAAGAAAGTTGTAATATATCTTCACTGCATCGTTCTCGAGTGGCGTAAGAAAACCAAAAATACACTCGTATGCCTAAAGGAGTTACGCAATTGCTTGCAATGCACCGCCGCGCAGAATGGCGGGTCACACCTGTTTAGTCATTCACAAAAAATGCCGCCTCGATTCAACAACTCTTCGTCATTGTGACCGTGACTCAAGGTGGCGCACGGGACGATGACACCAGGGGATCAGTGCCGAGCCGCCACTGAGTTTGGATCTGGGTTTCGGATGCTGGTGATTAATTCCGGTTCTCAAGCATAGCATGTTAAATGGTCTCAACCAGGCAACCAATTACATAACCAACGAAAACCCCATTGTTGAAAGTTTGATTTGTCAATTAAGATTTTTCCAGCCGAGAGTTTTCATTACGAAGAGATGTGCCCCCCGAGTGTGCGCACGAAGCAACTAAATAAAGTGACGTGAAAAGTGGTTCTACTCCGTCATCTTGCGGGAGCCGTTCCAACAACATCTGGTGCAATTCTTGCTGCTTAAGAGCTCCTGGATATCTTTTAGCCTCTTGCGGCACGAAGCCAATAGCACAATTGGGCCTTAATCGGTCGGAAAATTAACTAGACAGGAAAAAAAGGGTACCATGGTGCATCTATAACCCGGCAGATGATCGCTTGGGAATTTCATAAAAGCAACAGGGAAAGTTCGGGAGAATATTGAATGGCAGGGAACTCAATTTTAACATCCGCTGTCGGTGCACGGAAAAATAATTAGGAAATTGAGTTGGGTGTCGCTCACCAGTAGCAGCTACGGAGCAATCCGTGGCGGAGCAGTCGATAGAGATTACTGGATTGGGTTTCATCGAGCGGTAGAATTCCACACGGAGGACTCTGCGTCTTCTCTGTCTCTATACGAACCAATCATCAGCTCGTGGCGGAAGCGACGCTCGTGAAAAACAAAGTGGGTTGACGATAGCTCCACTGTCATATGCGCAGAACGCATCCATCATTTTACACCAAACCCAACGCAGTTTCCAAATTGCTAATCGGACGTGGCCCTTCTCTCAACTGGGCCCGACAGCGACTGGTTTCCACGCGATTCCAAAAGGTGGCCTATTTATTGGCCGACCGTTGCAAATTTTACTTGGTCAAGGGTGTCACTGTATTGGCTCGAGTCCAGTTCATACAGCAATTTAGGATTATTTGCGGTGACTGGGTGGATCACAGTGTCAAGGGCCGCAAAACAGCACTGCTGGTTCGAATCGAGGTTTCAGCTGCTAGTGATTAAACTGGATTCTCAAAGTGTTGCGAGTTAATGGTCTCAGCCTGGTCCACCAGTGACACTTCATTTCGCTAAAATGAAGCTCGACGAAATATTGGGCTGGTGAGCCGGAACCAAACAGGGCAGAAGGATGAAGCGTCTAGGGGCGTGACTGGGAAGAGCTCCACACGCGGTGGCTGAAGACCGTGAAGAGTGGAGGGGGCATTGGGTTACCCAATCTACCAGTCGGGCTGCCACCTGATTACAAAGCCTGGTCATATTCACGGGATGCAGGGATATATCATAGAGAGAATGACACGAGCGGTGTATTATTTACCCAATGGATAAAAACCAGGACTATTCATGTCCTCCATTGGAACCTCATTTGCCAGATAGAAGGGTAAAAAAACAATTATCATATTCATGTCCTGTTAAGACCCGCAAATTTCCACAAGACAGCAGCTTCCTCGACAAGAGGACAATCCTGGGAAAACCAGGACAAGTGGCAACCCTATGCGTCAGTGACCGCAGGGATGGACTAACTTCATATACCACAAGCCCCCAACAGGGAAGCAACGGTGGATATATGTCAACTGTTAATTGTCCATTAAGGCTTTAATTATTATTATTATTATTCAAGTGCTGGGTCTGGCTATTTTGAATTTAAATCTGGGGGCAATTATTCCCACGAGTGGCGAATTACTGGAATTGCCCGGGCCTGCAAACGCCATGTAGCCAAAGTCAATTGACTCATTTAAAAAGCAATTTGATGGTTTCCGAGCGGTAGGAGGGGGTGGTTAAACTGCGCGGAGGGGCAGCTCTCAATCGGTGACGTACTGTATACACTCCTCGGCATGTGTCGATCGAATCGGATAACCGGACAGAAATTTCTACTTACGCTCACGAGCCGTGCAACAATCGTGTGCATGTGTATTGGTTTTGTCCCGAGTGCATAAACGCTCGTCATTAATTGCCCGTAAAACATCTCAAAATGCAATGCAGCAGAGCCCTGCTCAAAAAGAGTCCTACAACAACAAATAAGTCAATTACTACAACCAATGACTTTAGATCAGTCTTCTTTGTAGTCTCGTTTGCATCGTGCCTCCCGTGTTTTGCACCTCATCCGTATCACCTCCCTTGTCCAAATTCGCTTAAAAGCTAGTAGAAATCGCACAAATATCCACGGAAAGTCACCGTTACGATTAAAACCTAAGCCCCCCCCAGCGCAATTTGTTTTCCCTTTGCACCGGCCATCTTTGCCCGTCAGCCCCTCTCTGCCCCTGTTCAAATACAGGCTCAAGCCCTTAACCTCTCCCTCCTCCTCCTCTGCTTACGACTCTCCTCTTCTCTATCTCCTCCCCCATTAAGTGGCACATCCGTGAGACGCAGCTGCAGTCGGACCCTCTTACCAATCCAGAGTGTCCTGTAAATAGCGTCGCATGAATCGAAAATTGATGGATCTCGTTCGCATGATTTGATGCATGCATTGTGAGAAGTACAAATGTATATTCAATCATTACATTATTCACAGCATAAAACATCCCCCTGTATTGCCACACAGTCTGCAAGGGCGAGTGCTGCTAACAAGTACCTTATTAAAGCTAACGAGGCAAAAGAAGTGGTGCTGCAGTCAACACCAAACATGGCCACCTGTTTCTGCAGCGCTGATATTTACACATTGCACCAGTTACCTATTCACGGCCGAGTTGACCTCGTCGAGGCCAAGGAACATTTCAGATATTGGTGGTGGATGTTTGCCATCGGCGGGAAATCAAACTAGGGCCGTCGGGTTCGTAGCGCAGCGCACTGACCACTGTACTACCGAGACAAAAGATACACAGAAGGGAGTAGGTGAGACGTGACGACGCAGCACATTGAAGGTTATTCGCTGGAACATCTGAACCTTGCATCCACCGAAACGTTAACCCAGCCCCGAGGTTGGCGCGCGCCCAGCTTGCGTCATCGTGCATTAAGCCAATTATAGAGGTGGCAGAAAGTGGGATTAGGGGGGGCAGCAGCTGAACGGATTCTGGCAGCGCCGCAGGAATGCGCCCCGCCGATCCGCTTGCGGTCCGCGGGGATTTGCGCCGCGAGCCGCGCTCTCGACGCGGCCGCCTGTGCCTATCCGCCACGAGAGCGCGCCGCCAAATTTCATCGGAGCTCTTAAAGCCAAGCTGGGGTTTGAGCCTGGTTTGTACCCGGGTGCGGGGGGCACCGTGTGATGTAGGGGCTTGGGCTCTCGAGGTCTCCAGGGGATTCTTTAAGACCGTCCCCGTCCGTGCGGAGCTCCTGCGAGTGGTTTCCTCCCGCGAAAGTGAAACGCTCACCGAATGACGTGGCCAAACGTCCCAACGCAGCGGGACCCCCTCACGAAAACGAGTCTTGAGATTGAGAGAGGCTTCCTGGGTGAAAAGCAGCGTGGGTTCTTGAATCCATCTGTACGGTGCTTGTAAAAGCATATGCGGGATTGTTTATTTATTATTTTATTTATCTCTGGGTACTCGCAGATTTCCACCCACGCGAGCCAACTCATGGGATTTGGCAGACATACCAATGGCAGCAAAACCCTCCTAAAAATTCATCTTGAGATTCCGTGAGGTTCCAGTGGAGAAAGAGTATAGTTGTAATTGTTATTATTGTATTATATCTCCTCTTCATCCACCAGCGCGACCGAAACTCCCGTGTTTGTGACGGGGGGGAGGGGGGGGAACGGTGGAGTTCTGCTTAGCGAGCTGTGCGATGAACCCGCGACCAAAGTTCAATCCCCACTCACGGCAGAAACCCGCGACGATTATCGGAACCAGTCCTGGGCTTTCCCTATGTTGACGCAGCCTCGAATGAGTTCCCGATCATCACCAGGATGGAGACCAAGGCTGCCGGGCGTGGTGCTGGCCACCCACCCTCTGGTGTGCCATACCGGCCGTTATAGATGCTCGCTAACAGCAGCCCAACAGTTTGTGATGGCTAGACAGGGGATCTTTGCCTTCGGAGGGAGCGAGGGACGGGTAGGGGGAGTGGGGCAGCATGGCTGCCTATTCCCGGTGTAACGATTCACCCCAATTTGCGATTCAATTATAAGGTCGCTGTTTCGATTGAAAAAAAAACGATCATTTATTTGAATACTGTGGTCAGATCTCAGAAACTCCAGCAGAGTTGAGCTTGGATTAGTGATTAGATGGGTTCCCACCGTGCACAGAAAGCAGGCTGTCCAACTCCACCATCGGTTGCGAGCAGCACAGGGAAAGAGTGCAGTACTTAAATGCTTCTACACGTCCATGGCTGCGCTGACCAGCCCGGTGAAGAATGGCAAAATAACACGCGCACATTCAGGACCCGCGGCAATCATGATCCAACGGTAGACCGATTGACAAAAGGGGCCTTGCACGTACAACAAGCATTGAGGTTTAATGACGCAGTTTAAAATGAAGTTGAATTCAATCGGATCTCAAATAAGCAGGCTTGGGTTTACTCGCAAATTTAAATAAAAAAACAACCTCGCGTGGCCCTGGCATTCAGACAGTCGAATCATGGCCTTTGTGCCGGCTCCATTTACCATAACGGCACAACCCAGCCAGTGAGAAGTTGAGAGAAACTGCACCTGGGGGGGGGGGAAAGACAAAAGGTACCTGGGGGGGTTGCATAATGCGCAGCGCGCTCTGCGTAAACACAACAACGATGGGAACCTGCAGCGGCTGCACTAACCCGTCCAAAACGCTACCATGTCCCGTCACGGCCCGTGGTCCCATCCACTGCTGGATGAGAAGGCTTCACACACCCCTGCCGTGTCGCTCACGGGGATGGAAGAGGGGGGGTTGTTTGACCGTGCTTCCCCATGCTGGTCAATCAATCGATCGATTTTCATTTCACGCGCCAATATCGCCCTCAACAAAGTAGTGCATCGGCGCACACTGCAACAGAACGGAAACGGTACGGGGGGGGGGGCAGAGAGCCACAGGAATGGGAAAACATGAAACCCGTCACGACCTCGACGCGCAAACACCGACTGGGCCAAGTAAATTGGTCAGTGCTGGGTTGGTGAGAGGGGAGGGCCCAAAACCGGTTCACTCATCACCGATGAGAGCCTTAGGGTAACACAGTGCGCTAACCACTGTTATGCACCAACTCCTCAGGCGCAGCTCCTCGTTGTCATATGCGTGTATCGTACACACCCGCATAAGCCTTCATCATAACATACTGCTCAGACTAGTGCTGCCAGCGAGCACCTATTAAGGCTGGCAGAGCACAGGAGGGGGAGGGGTGGTGGAGCCAACACCACGCCTAGCCTTACCTTTGTCTTTTCAGTGCTGAATGTTTTACAGATCATAGCAGGCACATACTGTAGCTTGCGATTGTACTTTGATCAGTCTCGGGATAATCTGCACGAGCCGACTTGCCGCTGCAGGGTTTTTATTTGTTTGGCTTTGTTTGAAGATTCAAGTTCATTTTAATTTGAGTCTCATTTGCAAGCTGTGACCCTGGGTTACAAAAATGACAAGGGCAAGAACAAACGCAACAAAGTACGGCAATTACGTAAAGAGCAATGAGAACAATAACCGCTCGAGTTTGATTTGATGAATTTGTTTCAGTGAAGTGTATTCTACTCGTTCTGATTTACATTTCCTTCGCTGCTGCACTTGATTTTCATTTGGTTTGTTTTTTGTCACCCAGGTCACACTTGCAAATGAGACTCATCCTGGGTCTCTTGACGTCTCACACCTGGCGAAACTAAAATCAACTTGAAACTTATGTTGAGGCTGAGCAGACACAGAGGGACAGTTTCAGATAATCACCGCCGATGTTAGCCGTGGCTGAGAATCGAACAGGTTGATAAAAAAATGAGCTCCCCATACTTATTACTCGAACCAATACTGATACCCGTCCATTCGCCACTGACGGTAACGTCACCACGTCTCCTTTGTCAGGTCAGGTGCACTTTAGGCCACGTGAAGTGTCGAAGGCTCGCTGACAGATCACGGGACAGACCCAAGTGCCATGGGTTGACCGACTGAGATGACTGGCAAATGCACCAGCCAACTTGCTGTATTTTAGCCGCCCGGCACTCCACTCGTTGTTGTGAGCGGTGCTCTTCTGCCCTCCGTTGTTGTTGGAAGGAGACTGCCTCCAACTGACCAATAGCGTCCTTACTCGTACACAGACATACAACAGCCAGCCATAGGCAATGACGCCAACAACAGACACCTCCACACGCTGTCACACGTTGCTGCCCGCCGCCGCTATCACACGTGACGCCGCTGGGACACCTAACGTGATAAAAAGCCGCGTGCAAGTGTTTATCTTCAGAGCCAAGAGCGTTTATCTTCAGGGCTCCGAGCGAGCGAGCTGAAAGCTGAAAGACAATGACCAGACAGGCCAGTCAGACTTGGCGCACAAGCCCACGGGACAGCTCCCGCATCTCTCATCAGGACATCAAGCGCACGCTTTGTGCGCACACACGCACAGGCACAGGGCACGGACGCGAGGTGCAGACGTACCGTACCGATGCCTCATGTATCAACACCGACTTGTTAATTCCATTACACTCCAGGGCGGTTTCTCTCCCTCCCGCTTCAAACGGCGACGCGGTCTCGCCTACTCAGTGGGAGGTCGCTCATTCACCTCCGCTGCCCCCCCACGTTCTGGAATTCCCCCTTCACACCCCCCCACCCCCCACAAGCATCCACGCTGTTGTCTCCTTCCCTCTGTTCCAGTCCAGGCTCAAGACATTTCTGCCTATGGACTTGACTCTCATTTACCTCCCTATGAAATAAATATGTTGATGGATTCTGTAAGAATGTCTTGAGATGCAGTCACATTTAGATGCTGCATCGGTCCAAACCAGATTTTGTAACTGTATTGTAAACTCGCATATCATTTGTTGTGAATTCCACATTCTGATAACGGGATCAAATTCACCCACGGGAAAACCACTGTTTGCTTCCCACTACGGAACATGCTGGCTCTGCAAGATTACTTCCCGAAACTCAATGCACTTGCTGCATTACCCAGTTTATTTATTTACTACTACTATTATTATTAAAGGAAAAAAAAATTGATGCCATTCGCGAGATCGATGCTCATGACATCAGTGTGTCTTGATACAATAAACATCTGAACAGACAAAACAGTTAAACAAAGTGTTTGTCAAATAAATAGTTAAACAATGCTAGCGAGCACACACAAACAAACTGCAGATTACAGGAAACAGATAAACTCTGCAGATATTTTGGGTATAAATAGGGCGTAACTGAATACAGTTTTTTAGTAACCCTGCTTACTTCACCCCTCAATAAGCATCACAAGGCCGTGTCATTAGGCACGGAAACTTCAAAAGCGCTGCGGCACACGCCCGCAAAGCCCCACACTTTCAGGACAAGGGTTGGTGGATCGCGTAGAGATTTTATAAACTCCCCAAACACACGAGGAGGTGGTCAAGTACGAAGAGTAGGTTTTGCAAACTCATCCTGATGCACCATCCTGCGTGACCTCCCCCCTCCGATGTGCAGGCTTTCTCCGGGATCTCCGGTTTCATTACGCAAAATATTCCTTCAAATTAAACTGCCCGAATACGCAATGCAGGACCCTCCCAAAAAAGAATGGAGAACTTCGGTGAGACTTTTCTGGATAAAAGCAATACATTCTAATTTCCTTGCATTGCAGATATACACACGAACAAACCTTATGAGCAGGTAAACAGCCTCTTGGGACAAATGTCTCTTTTGCAAGTGAGACCTTGTGGACAATGAACTGCATTGAGCTCCAACTCCTGCAATAGGCCATTCAACTCCTACAGTGACAATTTTGCACGTTCCACCAATAAATGCGCACCATATCCGCCAAATGTAGCAGATGGCTAACGTGGGTGGTCCAAATTGTCCGAGGGGGCCAAAATTGACCACCACATTCTAAAGTTACGCTCTCGTCGACTGAATGGGAAATGCGTGCACCAGACGACAGGGAAACAAACACAAAAACCCTTCCGCATTTTCGGGGGCCGAACGAGACGGAGAAAATCCGGAGGACGTGCCAAGTCTCAACGAATGTGCCCCGGCGCAGGGCAGTGTGCAGGCATGGACGGCTTCCAATGAAATCGTGCTAATTGCTTCAAGAGGCACGCGACGGTGCGTTAAATCACTCAGGTGCCCGCCGCGACGCGTCCCGCCAATCGAATTCAACCCACGCTCCAACCGTGCGGTGAGAATTGATGAATCGATATCTCCCCGTCGTGGCAGACCACGCGCTCTCGGGAATTTCCTCAAGAAGGTTGCGTCGTGGCGGCTAACGGCAAAGGTGCAGCCCTGCAACTGCTGGCTCATCCAACTGCTGGCGGAAGAATGGCCTCAGCGAAAGTAAGGTCTACAGGAGCCACTCTAGAGAGGAACTATCTGGCCTTCTCTCGCACCCTTCCGAGACAAAAAGATTGCCCTCCACTCCAGAGAGTTCCAGCGCAGTGTTCTTCATTGCAAGGCACGCAGGCCACTGGCGGCGGCCCCTGATGTTCGGCCCCCAACAAAACACAAATATGAAAACAGCTCTTTGTACAGAATGCAGCGGCCCTTACACTGATGTCTTATCAGGGAAATAGGCCCCACCCCCTGTGAAAATTAGCGAAAAATACAGCTGTAGAGGGTAAATGTGTCCTACTCCTCCACGGTGGAAGAGCTGGAAATGCCCACACTTTACCCCACCACACAAACTGCCGATCGACTAACTTGCAGTGCACTCAATTATACTGCTGGGTGGACAGAGGCTAGGTGGGGAGCCGGGGGGCGGGGTCGATTTAGGAAACCTGCACGACTGTTTCGACTGTTGCGACTGTTTACGTCGGGAGATTTAATTGAACCGGCGACCTCTGGATTGCAAGTCCGGCTGTGCTGACCATTACAGCGCGGCAGCGTCATCCCACTCCCGCTGTGCTGGGTATATCCCTGTAATTTGACAGGCGGTGCGCGATGGAAAACGTTTGACCGAGACATCGGTCTCAATTCACAGGACACCGCCCGCCGCTTACGAGCCAGTGAGCCGGCTGCTGAAAGCTTTAAATGAAACATCAATCAATGTCGGAAGGTCAACAAACATTTGGGCAAGTTCTAATTAAGCCGCCCGTCTGTCTGCTCTGCTCACTCACAGCACAGGCGTTGTGATTTCACAAGACCGGCCTTGTGTACTATTTGCGTGCGCGGTAGTTCCTTAAGCCCTGGCACAGTTCGGTTGGAAGCTTGATTGCTTTGCTTCCGGGATAAATTATTTCCTGCTCATTGTGCATTGTTGAAAAAAAAAGAGTCGGGAGCACAGTGGTAGGTGCTCAATGGGCGGGGAGGGGGCAGCTTCGGGCGTTTGAGAGAATTCAGCTTCGTGCACCAAATCAATGGATCGAGGTTCCTTCACTGCGAGCGGTTGAACTCATTCGATTCACTGCCGCCTTCGCAACAACGAAGCGGAAAGCGCATCGTCGAGAGCTGACGACAGATTTCGCTGTTAAGGAAATTCTCACTTTTTCTTTGACAAATTTGGCCGTCATGACAAGGGCCGGGCCCCCCCACCCCTACCCCCAAAAAGTCGCGAGAATTATTTTATTTCGATTTAAAGCTTTCGTGACTGCAGGGATTCATCTTCTTGGTTCTTTCGGTAAAGTCACGTAAAATATTATTATTTTATTATTTCCCTTCTACGTCACTTTACCGAAAGAACCAAGAAAAGTATTTTATTATGTTTTATTTTAATTATTTCATTATTTTATTATTTCCCTTCTACGTGACTTTACCGAAAGAACCAAGAAGATGAATCCCTGCAGTCACGAAAGCTTTAAATCGAAATTTAAGTCCACATTTGCCAACAGCCGCTTCTTGACAACGATGACGAGACTGCTACTGGGCGAGTACGGTCCGGTGATTACTGGAGGAAAATTATTCAACCCTCCCTTCCCCGCGCCCCCCAATAGCTATTCGATGAATTACCCGCACGTTAGGGTCATGATTGCATGATCTTTAACACTGCGGTAAACCGATGTTTACGTTAGGCCATGGAACGGTGCTGCCGAATTTGTCCAAAAGGCGCTCGTAGGCGCAGCCATTTAATTCGTTTGGCTCGACTTGTGCTGGGGGAGGTTCTTAGGACCCAAGATTTTGGCAGATCTTTACATGGCCTTACCCAAAAATAAATCTCGTTAATTCTTGTGCTGGCGTACCCAGGGAAGCCTCACACACTGAGCAACACAACTTTTTCAGGTGGGTCCTGGCCAAAGTTGTTGCCGTCAACCAGAACATTTGCTATGAGTTTTCCCCAACCAAGTACATTTGCGAATTTGGCAACAATATTATGGCATTGTACTCTTTTTGAACCGATTGTGTCAGTGGCTGCCTTAAGAACAAAACAATTGTCGATTCTTGAATAAAAACGTGACCCTGCATTGTCAAAATCTCATCGATTCGTGAGTGGCAGCCTGAGAATAATGCAATAAGCCATCGATGAGAATCGATTATTACACTTGAGATATGTGGACTTAAATCGGGGCAGGCGAGGGGAGAGCCCAATTGTTACAAGCCTAGTACGAGCCTCACACCTTTGGCCCTGTTTCAGTAGTCGAATTTAAAATTAGTCTTTTCCGGCACTCAAAGACAATGGTCCCCCGGTATAACCTTAGCGGACTGTTGGGGCAAGCGCTGACAGCGGAAAGCAGCTACGAAGGCCGACACAGCGGCTCATGACACGGGAGGGTGGGATGTGGCCTGCACCACGCCCGGCCGCCTTTGTCTCCCCTTCGTGGCCGAGTCGACCCTAGGGGAAGGCCCGGGTACCGCGTCAGGTTAATCGTCGCACACGCGCAAACAACAACCTCGCCCCCCACCCTCTCGGGGTTGCGCCTAGTGCGATGCAAAGTACAGTGGGGGAGCGCGTCACGGCTCGGGGAAACAGGAAGCAATTGCAAGTTCGCCGGAGACCGATCTCCAGGGCTCCGCGAGGAAAGGTGCCAAATAGGGCCGAACGCAAGAGCGCAAGGCCCTATTTGGCAACAGCGCCAACAGGGGGGGAGGGGGGAGAGTCTGAGGCAACTTTCACCGTTCGGTCTCTGTTGCGACAAGCTGTGGTGGTCTCCCCTCCGCTGTCAAAAATCGATTCGTGATCTCGGGAAACGTGCATCGAATACATTTCAGGCAGAGAATTTCACGGCCAACATCATTCATAATCGGTTTCCTTTGGGTTACATTTTGCATTGAGTCGCACATGGAAGAATGAATGGTGTTACAACGTTGTGTTTGTTGCATGTAATGATTCCATGTGATTAACGTGATCCCCACACAGCCACGAGAGGCCATTACATTCACTAAAAAGTATTTTCAGTTTTCTACTCAATTGAATTGCAACCTATAATGGTGATTGCCCCAATAAATCGATATGCTGTGTAATTGTTACACTCCGCATGCGGTCATTATCATCACCATCAAGCATTCTCTATCCACTGACAGTTAAAGGTCTCCCACCCAACCCATTAACATCATTGACGGCCTAGCGCCGCAACAATCCATCGACTCCCGAACAGAATCAGAGCCCTCACCTGGTTTATAAATAAAGTTAATTGATCGTTTGAATATTTAATGACGACATGATAAGGACTTGATTGTGCGTGTTAAGAAACGATCTCTTTTCTGTAAACAAGCACACACAAATAGATACGGCACAAATGTGTCCGTTGACAAAGATTACCGGTGCATCAGCTATTTACATAAAACGGGAACTAAACATGACAACAGAGACTCAGTATTTAATAGACTCAGTACAGCGTTTAAGAAAAAAACACCTATTCGGGTTCAGTGAAAGTTTAACCACGGGAACCCATTAAACCCTTTTTGCTTTAAACTTTAACCACTGTTGGGATGATTAACTTTCTTTAGGATTACATAAGCACCCAGAGAGAGAGAGAGGATGCTGCCTGCGTAAACGACGAAGCAAACGTTTCCATGCCCAGGGAGTGGTGAATGTATTGGGGCCCCCCCCCCCACAGGCCCAATATACGGCCAACAATTTAATATCATATCACCCACGGCCACACGCGGACTGCCGCTTTGAAATCGGCCCACAAGCGATATTTATCTGTCGCCGCAGAGGCGGGAAATAACATTTTCCACCTGGCAACAGCGCCGTCAGTGCCAGAAGTGACCGAGCCGTGGACCGTGTGCGTGTTCGTGCGTGGTTGGCCCTCCCCCCACAACCCCCCCCAAAGGTATTTTAGAATTCAATTCGGCCAGGTGGCTTCAGCGGTAGGGTGCGCGAGGTTCGTGATCGGAAGGTTGCGAGTTCAAATGCAGGTTGGGGGCCGACTCGGCTAATCACCCCCCCCCCCTCGGTCGATACAATTTATGGATGCACCAAACCCCATGTAGACAGACAGGGTTGGTGATTGTTAGGGCTACCGAATTTTGTTGCAGCTGCATTTAAAAATATTTAGAACCATCATCTTTCTGGGGTCGATAAAATTGGTACCACTTTGTTGGTAAATCAACAGAGGTTGTGTCCTATCAATAGACTCACCGCCACCCCCGCCCACCCACCACCATAAGAAAGTGGAATTTCCTCCACAGGATCAGGACTGAAAAACGGAGATCATCAACCAGTCAATGCTCATTTCAGAAGATTGCGTTGATGGAACTTATTCAGCTCTCAGTAAGTGGTCTCTACCTGCTTTTTAGAGGCAACTCTCAGCGTGAAACAGCCGCCCCCCCCTCCCCACCCCCTCCCCACCCCCCCAAACTACGATGCCGGATGTCGGAGTCATGCATGGGCAGGTCCAGCGGTGGGGTTATAAAGGCGCCATGTCAACCGATATTTGAACACCAGAGGCGTTAGGAATGACAGTGCAAGGTTCACCGTCAGGCACCCCGTGGGAGAAATGTAAACAGTAAACGCGCGCACACCCCATGTCAACGCCAAGGAACCTGTTTCGTGTCTGCGCGCCACTATGTGTGTGCCATAGCAGGGTGGAGCAGTAGTGTAATAGTAGTTAGCCCACTGCGTTACGCATCCCAGCCACCCGAGATCGATTCTTGATCACGTCAAACATCAGTGGAGACTATATGAACTGGCCCTGGGCCTCTCTTGGGTCGACTTGGCCTTAAATGACTACCTGGTACAGTGTGTGTGTGTGTGAAACAACATCACTCAGGAGACACACTGGCCCCTCGTGCGCTGTGCCGGCCTTAATAGTGGCTTGCGAATAGCACATAACCCAACAGCCAGTTCAAGGCTATACACGGGGGGGCTCTGTGCTGTGCAGCGGATTGCACGCTGCACTATGAACCCGGCGAGGCGAGTTCCATTCATATCTCGTAACAATAATATCTCCGCACCTGGGAAAGCCTCACAGAGTCTCAAGACTTTTTCGGGCAGATGCTGCAACATCGGGATGTTTAGCTAATTTTATTAAGTGTTTGTCCTCAAGTGGGAGGAAATCAGAGGTCCCGGAGGAAAAAAACCCCACCACGCAAACGAGATGTCGGTGGTGCCAAAGCACGACCATCGGGCCCACCTCGCAGCCCTGCCGGCATTGACCAGTGAACTCCCTTTTAAAGAATGAATTGGGCTCAAACCTGCTCAGCTTCGCCAAATTCGGTCGTAGGTGCTCACTGACAGCACCTGCACCCCCCCCCCTCCCAACATTCTACAGGGAGAGGTTTTTGTGATTTTAATCTGAAAGGGGGGGGGGAGACTACACAATACAGGAGGACAGACGGAGTACAGCCACAAAGCCAGACACGCACGCAGGCAGGTGAAATGAAGTGGCTATTGTGCGGCGGTGCATGTGTATTTACCAGAAGCGGGCTCTAGTCAAACTTGTTCCTCTGCTTTCAACGCAACACAATGGGGACTCAAGGTTAACGACCAACAACAAAAAATAACCCTGCAAATTATTTGCTCAAGCCACTGCTGACGGAAGGGGCTTCTCTCCTCCTTCCAGGGTTGTAACCAGGGCTTCATTTCAGCCTCGCCTGGGTCCGGGCGGGGCGACACGGTCTGGAATTTAAATGAAATCTTACACTAATCAAATCCTTTTTAGTGCCAGAAAACTCTGCAACGCTTGCGATTTGTACATCTTGCAGCCATTATCGATGAAACATACGCGATGCCAAGAATGCATCGAACCATTAAATTAATCTGGATGATAATTATTACATATTTCGCTTGTTTACCCAGGAAAGCCTCAGCCAGTACTCATGACCTTTTACAGGAAGGTCCTGGCCAAATTATTGTTTGCAGTAGGGGGCGATGATTGATATGTACTGTATATTCCAACCGAGTCACTTGCAGGTGACTTTTTCAAATGTTTAATAAAATTCGGACCATAAAGTCAGCAACAACAATAGGCCACGAAGAATGGAGACAACCGATTAAATCTCTAGAATTCTCCATCAGCCCACTACAACGATTAACCCCGCCACTTGCCGGCTGCTTTCTGCGATCAACCGACGTAGTGCACTTGCAGAGATGTGTTTTTTGTTTCAGCGAACGGGAAGAGAGGACCTGAAAGGGGCGACGAAAAGTGTGTTTCTGCTGTCCACGGTGCTGTGTGGATTTGGGACACGTGTCGGAGTGACTTACCGGGCATGCACGCAAGGTCATCCAAGTTTACACCGCCCGCTGCCCGACGGCTCAGCCTCAAACCAGCCGTGACTGCTTGTAAACAGAACAGACTCGGGGGGGCCCTGCCGGTAAAGCGTAGATGACCGACTGCGCACACACCGTCTATGGCAAATGTGTTTATACTTTTGTTGCTGCGTCTTGGCCATTCGTGGCCCGTCACTCCGTGTTAGGTTTGTGTAAAAAGTAGTTGCTATCCTCGAGACGTATGGAGTCCGGTATTATTCATTATAAAACTTGTTATATTACGATGCCACTTATCTATCCAGGATAGCCTCACCAAAGTCTCATGACTATTTTTCATGAGGTTCCTGCCAAGTTTTTGCCTTGGGGGTTGACGTTGCTCTGTGTAATCCCAATCGGGTAATTTTCAGGTGCTTTTTAAGCATTGCGATGTTTGGGGCCAATAACAGTTACATTTTCGTTTTAGCGAGTGGGAATAAAATCGGAGGAAACCCATGCAGAACAGGGGGAGAAGAACCTAAAAACTCCGCAGAGAAATTTGCACCCGAGTTGGGAATCGAACCCAGGCCCTTTTCACCACTGCGCCACTGTGCCGCCCGGTTAAGGGAGACACTGCCTGACTTGTGATTTGATAATGATGCCCGTTTGTTTTCTTTTCAGAACGCGGGTGAGTAATGACGGTGTAGGCTCTCCGGATGACTCAGTGGGAATGCCAAGGGCCCCGAGTGGTTCTTACTCCGTGTGTGGAACTGTATGACTCTGCAGTATCCAGTCATGCCTGGACCTGACCACTCGCTAGGACATTCCAGGGAGACGCAGGAAAATTAAAGTTGGTGCTGTTAGCAAGCACCTATTAAGGATGTCATCAAGTTCAAGTTTATTTTAAGTGGGTGAGAACTCAAGAGGCAAGAATAGTCTTATATACCAAGAGTGACACCTGGGGCATTATTCTGCCATTAGGGGGCGATGATTGCTATGTATAATCCCAATTAAATCATTAGGTATGACTTGAACTTCTTTCGCACCGTACGTAGCCAAACGTGCTAATCCAAGGCTTGTATGGCACACGAGGGGGTAGGTGGCCAGAACCAAGCTCGACTGCCTTAGTCTCCCTCCTAGCCATGTTTACACACTGTACCACGTACTCATTTGAGGCCGAGTCGACCTAGGGGAGGCCCAAGACTGGCTCAGATTATCATCACCAGTGTTGGCCATGAGCGGAACTCGGGTTGCCGGGTTCACAGCGCAGTAAGCTAACAACTACATGACCACTCCTCAAAGACAAATATCCCCTGTTCAGCCTTAACAGCAAGTCCTGTTAGCTCACACCTATCAAGTCCGGAGTGGCACACGAAGGGGTGATTGGCCAGCACCACACCCGTCGTCGGCCTTTATCTCCCGATCGGCAACGTTAACGCACGCACACGGCAACCTGCAAAAACTCAGGCAACAAGGAGGGAAGGCGAAATTGAAAGTGCCGTGCCGAACTACAGCCGCATTTTCTAACAGGTGACACCGGTCTGCCCCTTCCCGTGCCACCGGCGCAAGACGGCGACACCGCAGATCTCGTCGACTCCGCCGCACTGTACGCAGACTTCCTCGCCGCAATCGATTGCGGCAGAGAAGATTTTTTTGTTTTACTCAACCGGTTCGCGGCCGAGTTTTCTGGGCCCAAACCGTGATACGCTGTTTGCCAAAGATAGGTCTGGAACAGACATAAGTTGCAGAGAGACAAAAAAAACATATAGCCAACACCGTCGCAATCGTAAAGTTGAGTTCAAGGCAGCCCCGGTTGAGTTCACGGGTTTCAACAAATGCTCGTGACTCAGGGGAAAACTGTGCGGTGCAAGGGTCACAAGTGGAGTCAAAGGGGAAACAGAATGTTTTACAGTGACATTCCTCAAGTTCGAGGGGCTGAACGCCCTACATGCCAGTTAACCTTTTCATAAAATCATATGACAAAAAGGACAGTTTTTTTTTGGTTCAACTTCAGTAAATTTCACACATAGGCTTTCGCAACCAATATCATCCATAAGAGTTTTTTTGGGTTAGATCACGTAAATATATAAATGTGTCGTTAAAACCCGCCACCACCCGACACAGCCAGCTTGGCTCTCCAACACACCGGTTAGTGCTGGACTAGTGACGAATTGCCACGTCCTGTTGAAGTGACAAACCTTACTAGCTGGCTGTGTCGGGTGGTGGCGGGTTTTAACGACACATTTATATATTTACGCGATCTAACCCAAAAAAACCTCTATTATGGAACATCAGTCAAGTAGTTTTTTTTGGTGAATAAATGAGAGTAACGAGAAAATGGTGCCAATTTCATCCGATTATTCGTACATATTCACGGACAACAGCAAGTGGCAGTAACATCATCCAATTATCCCCATCTCTTTGGAATTCCATTGGAAGACATGCAGGCTGAGGAGGAGCACGTGGATTTTGAGATCATACGCAGCTCAAGCAAATCGTATTGACCGTGAGCGTACGCGGACTTGGGCAGGACACGTCGCTACAAGGCCTGATTCGTGGCCGGCGGTCGAGACTGAGGGAACGCGCCCCGAGAGGACGTCCGCCATCCAGCAGTGGATTGACCACCCCTGCTGATGAACCGCGTGGATAACTAGAAGCACGGATAAAGACATCCACGACCAGCGCTCGCAAACATAACGAGGGGTAAGCGGGACGTCACGGAACTGATGCCGCAGCGGGGCTAAAGCTCGACTTCACGGAACCAGTCGCGCTGCATTTTTAAATGGCATAACGAGCGCGATGGTTCGCCGACAAGGAAACAGGTTTTTTTTCCCGAATACGTTCGGAAGAAATGCTTTCCGATCGAAGTGGTCTACGGAGAGGATTTAAAACAAGGACCTTATGCTGTGAGGACAGCATTTTGTTGCTCAAATGAGCTTGGTGCAGAGCTCATCTCAATTGGCAAAGTGGCGGGAGGTTCCAGAATTCTTTGCTGCACTTTCCATCTACCGCCCACCTCGCATCCCAAGCCTACGGGACCATCTGGCATTCCCAGGGCAGTCTCCTGCACGTTTGAGTAACAACCAGGTTTTTTTTAGACGATCGCTATAATGAATTAAACATCGCATCACGTTGCCGGAAAACGGGCTGGGGAAAAAACGGAGAAAGGAAATAACATTTAATCCATTGGCCCCGGCCTATGATTGTGTTCCAGACCGGCATTTCCCAGTGGCATTTCATTCAGAAAATTTACTTTGCATCGGTTTGCACTTCTATGAGACTCTTTAAAATCAAGCAATGAGCGGCCTGTGCTGGTCTATTTCGCGTGAGACGTTGTGAAACGGGCAACGTAACAATTCACCTCCCCCCAGGAGGATCCAACTCATTGATTTACGGGTCACAATTCGATTCGTAACCTCGTAAATGATTTGCGTCTCGTTCGTTCTGTCCAATTTGTCGTGTCCGTCTTACATAACGGTCGTGGGTGCACCCGTGGCAGCGTTAGTTTCACCCACTGAACCCGGGAACAACCCCGGGTTCGACTCTTGTCCACGGCTAACATCAGTGGCGAGTGAAAATCTGAACCGGTGGCTGGGCCACCTTCCTTCACGAGCCCCACTCACATCGTGAGTGGCCTCACCCGGTCAGACGTTGGGGCCCCGCCTACTCCTCCATAAACCACGCCCTGCCCACGCGATGTGGGTGGGGTAAGCGCACCCCACCCACCATTTCAGGTAGCCCCACCGTTTGCCCAGTATCAGGAGTCAAACGTAGAACCAGAAGAGTTTTAAACCTGGGCAAATTCCTGCTTAGACTTTCTGAAAGGGGAAAATGTGCCAGCCAAAGCCGGACGTTTGGGTTGCTTCACCGCTCCCCTTTCACCAACCAGCACTCGCGAGCGCGGTGAAGCAGTGCAGGATACAGGGCCGTAAATTGATAATTTTGTCCGTACACTTTTTGGAAAACTGCCACCGGAGAGTTGTGGACCCTCTCTGCTCTAATTGCCGTCTCGTATTTGAAACGCGTGGATCGCTTTGCACGAGCCCAATCATTAATTCATCACCAAGTAAACTCGCGAAATGCCCCCGTGCACGCGGCCCGATACGACGTACGGAATGAGGAACAAGGATTCGGACCGGCCAGAATGGCGCGCAAGCCGACAAGCGCGCAAAGAAACAGAGCCGACGTATTGGCCATCAAATAACCAAAAAAGCTGAGCCTCGACAGGACAAGCCATCTCTCCCGACACGCGCGTGGGGAGGGGGGGGGCTTGTCGCATTTTGCGAGACCCTGAGAGATGCGTGCCAGTGTGGAGGGGGAAGGCCTCGTCTAGCAGTGTTTATGGACCACAGCTGATGGTGACGACGCTCAAGGGGAGGGCTGCCGACGTTGTGTCATGAGTAGAGGTCTCCAGCGACAACCTCACAACTCACCACAGCTGCCTACCCCTCCCTACCACTGCCGCCCCCCCCCCTCCAAACACTCTTCCACGACACTCATTACCCAGGAGTCACCTGATCTGCACGTGTGGGATTAATCTTTAACGTCTCCGAGTCGAGCTCACCAGCTGCTCACTCATCTCGCCCTCGTCCAAGGAGCCCGCAGCAACACACGTAACAAGTACAGCCCTCGAGTCAATACTCTGCTGGATGAAGGCCTCTCCCCCCCAACCCCATGCCATGTGGGTCATGGGGAAGAGAAAAAATTCTGGGTGGTGATTTCGTGTTAACCGGTAACTTCTCTTTGATTCATGTATCACACCCTCCTGCATGGCTTTGACACACGTCAAAGACGCTGGTGGAAACATCAACGGCAACCAACTCTAAATGACAGACCAAAAAATAAATTATACTCTTTGGTTTTATCGGTAAAGTCACGTAGGTAAAAAATTAAAATAGAATAACTCACGACGTTTCGGAAGCAGCACAAGCCTCTCTCATCAGGTGTAACTGCTCCAGTAAAATTGCTACAGCAATTGCTACAGCAATTGTAAAATTGCTACAGCAATTGCTACAGCAATTTCTACAGCAATTTTACTGGAGCAGTTACACCTGATGACGGAGGCTTGTGTTGCTTCCGAAACGTCGTGAGTTATTTTGTATAAATTTTTTACCTACGTGACTTTACCGAAAAAACCAAAGAGTATGAATCCTTGCAGTCACGAAAACTTCAAATCTACAAAAAGTAAACTGCTCTCGTCTCCACTCCTTCACCGGAGGAGGAATAGCACAACTACATAAACGAACTCAGGTAGTCCTCTCTTCGTGGCCAGCAGACCTTGGGCATTGGCATTTAGCTGCTGAACTTATTGCTGCCATCCTATGCAAGCATGGAACTTCTCTTTTGGGGAAAAGCAAGCCTGGAATCACATACCGAGAAGCAAGAAGAACAGCAAATGGCTCGGAGAGCAAACTCGAGATGGAGACGTCTCAAACCGAACCGTTAAGAAAATCAAGTGGGTTTGGGCAGGATGCGATCACTCGGATGAACTGGCAGCCCAACGGAGGTAAAAACACGGCCAGGATAGGGTGTCACCGCCGCAGAGATGGAGCGACGAAGAAAGGTCACGTGCAGGCGCTCAATGGGATTGACGCATCGGATGGGCGACAGCTTGGATAATGAGCATTCATCCAGCAGCGACTGCTGACGACAACGATGATGATGATGGTTACTTCTCAAATTTCATTCCAAGCTGGGGGGTTGTTGTTTTTTTACGTCAACTGGTTGTTTGGCACCAAATAAAAATCGGTTATTGTCACGCACCAGCTTTGTTTGGTACGCAGGGAGTGGTGGTGGTGTTGTGGACTCGGCTCGCCCAATCGGAACGGGGAATCCAACACACACGGAGCAATTAAAGGCCGTTGCGCGAGTCACACGATCGGGCTTACGGTCCCGCAAGTTAACATTTATCTGACTTAGTGTGTTAAGCGTTCGGGCAGCGCGGGGGGGGGGGTAAGAACGCAACATGGTTCGCAATCGGAATGGTACACTTTCAAATCCTGGTAAGGGAGGGGGGTCACATAATTCCTTCAGGGTCACGAACATTACTCTACTGTACTGTCGCTTTGCATTTACTGTTTTTTTACTATTTAAACTATACACTTTTTATTTTACCAGGTAAGGCCCAATGAGCTATAATAGCTCTTTTTCAGAAGTGACCTGGCTATCACAAATAATAGCGCAACGAAGTGGCATATCGGGTGGAAATGTATAGCAGCCAAATACTCGATACACATGTTGATTGGAAATGTGGAGATAAAAACTGGAGGACCCGCAGAAAAATCCACGCGATCACGGGGATCACATGCAAACTCCAAATATATAGGCGTCAGGGTTGGGATCGAACCCACGACCTCTTGTATACAAGGCAAGGTTAGTTAACATCTCGCCACCGTGGCGAGATATTAACTACCTTTCCTGAATTAAATAGTGGTTGTCCAATAGATAAAGACTTCCCCCTGCTAGAGGAATGTGGAATTTGCACAACTGGCTAAGGGCCGTAAATGGGATCAGAGTTTCCGCCCCGCGTCCAAGTGCGCATAAAACCAATCGGTGCGATGTTCTCTTGACGAGCCCCAAAACCACAATTAACAAAATGTGCGAACAAAACGAGGCCGTGTTTACGCCACTGCGTGGGTGTTCCCGCGGCCCTGCCGTGTGGCCGTCGGATGCCGCTGTTCGGCAACGGAGTCTGACGCTTCGCACCACGGGCCGATGATGGGGTCTTCCTTCAGTTCCTCAAGAAGCCGAGGCTGAAGAAAACTTCCCAGCAGTCACGTGAAATGAAACGTCGGGCATCGTGCCGTACAACACCCGAGAACACGACGGATATCGACGACTGCTGCTACTGCGAAGGATGGTGCAATGTTGCGGTATTTTTTTTTTTACCCCTCTGAGCAATGTAGGAAACATTCAACGCGTTATCAAAAATTCCGCAGCCGACCCAGCATTGGGCCGATACGTGATTTTCGGCCGCACTGAAGATGCCCCCCCCCACCACTTCCCTGCCCGACTATGCCATGTGATAAGTCACATGGCTGCCATCACCAGCTAAACCCCTTCCCGCCCCCTCCTACTGCCCCGACCTACATTTCACCACAGACGAGTGCTGGAGAGAAGTCGCATTACTCACCGCACGGTGCCTTGGTGCAGAAACTTTTGACACTCAAAACCCCCGGCAGCTGCTTTTGAAAGAGAGGGAAATATGAAATATTTATTAAGTGCTCCCACTGTGGGCATTTGAGATACCCTCAGCATGACGGGCAATTTTCTTGGACCCGCCATGAAAGCCGCCTCATATTTATAAACCACAACAGCGACACACATCCGAACGTGTGTTCTTCCATCGGGGGGGCTCTCTATGCCGCAAACTGTGGACCCATATCCTATCTACACAACTACCCTACAAGACCATTCAACCAAGTGGAGGAGCTACACACAGCCCCCACAAACTCCATAAATTGGCTCAATGAACAGGACGTAAATATACTAATAGGGTTTTTCCCCTTTTTTCTGGAAACAAAACTGACACCTTTTGCAAGGAATCATGCTTACATTAACCACAATACTTGCAGTCAAATGCAAACAAAAAACAATACACTGATAATTTATGCATTGTCTTTGAAACTGATTGGTCCACACCACAGACAGCTTTCTTTGGAGCCTAGTCTCATATGGTGTTCGACCAGATGACGTCAAAAGGTCCCATGATGATAAAGGACGTAAATATCTCAAGTGCTTTTTGACTCTTTACATGAAGCCAATGATTTGTCATGGATCACGTTTGCATTGAACACAGTGTGGATGAGACACACACTCGGACTGGTAGACCTCAGCATGGGGGCAGGAATTAACAAGTCAAGTTCAAGGGGAAAAGTGTCGATAGCAGAGTGATTAGGGAGGCGACTGACCGACGATTCGAAGCAGAGTTGGAACCTGGGTCACGACTGGCATGGGACAGCACCTGGAAATACCAGGTACAGTATTTGAAAGTTTTGGGCAGAAAGGTGGTCCAGAGACGGAAAGACAGCAAAGGATTCTTGAATCTCACCACGTGGAGCAAGTTGTTATAAAATCGATGAATTGATGTGTCGTTACACACCCCTACAGCAGACGAGACTGGCAGCAAGCATTCCAGACACAAAGGGCGATTGGGAAATATCACGACGATTTCAGCTTCAATTCCCATTTGGCAATTTTCTCCTAACCACCACTCTCTCAACCCCCACCGTACCCGCCTGCCTCCATATCGCAGTTATGAACAGCTGCCAGAAATTAAATGTTTTCCCGTGCACGACCGGGAATGGAATGCGACGGGGGTTCGTAACGTACTCGGCACGGTGAATGTACCTGGTGTACGTGCGAGTGAGCGAGCGCACCCGCGGATCGGTTAATGAATGCGAGGCGTTAATCAACGCCTGCCCCCAGCGGCTTTGTGTCGCTCCCGTTAAAGAACACGCCACAAGCGTGAAAACACAAAAGCTAATGGAATCAATTATGGATGCGCGACAAAAGTTCGCAACCACAATGTCCCACTCGGGCATGGCGAAGCCAGACCGGAGGGAGGTGATACAGACACGCGGGCAAATTAGCGGCGAGAGAGGGGATTATACCGCGCTCAATTTTTGTCACGACGCTACATTCATGACTAATAGAAGGGCTTAACACACTGCTGCCATCTCCGAGACGATTCAATTGCCCGCATCAATCCATTGCTTGATGGAGGCCTCTATCCAAGGTCTACGGGTCTCTTTCCATTCAGCTCCCGCACAGTGCAGGCCAGCTCCCCGAATTGAGCTCTTGCCTAGTTCTAAAAAAAGTTAATCAACTGTGTGAACATTTAATGATTACAATCAGGAAATTGTGATTTATTGTTTAAGCAATGACAATCGAGTTTATTTAACAGATCAACTGGGGTGTAACAGAAGTGCAGTGGTTTGTGTGCTGCGCGATGAACCCCGCGACCCGAGTTTTATTCCTAGCCATGGATAACATCGGTGGCACACGGTACTTGAACCAATCCTGGGTCCCAATGGTTGATGAAGGCCTCCGTCACACCCCGCCCCCCGGCCCAAGCCGTCGCCATCTCTCGCCGCCCTACAACGTGACGATCCGCCCAGCGCCGACAAATGAGCCGATTTGCTGCTTTATCATTGTCAATGCTGTTCGTCCGTACTTTCGTGGATGGCGAGGCTAGACACTGGAGCATTTAAGCAAGTGTAAGTCGGGCGGGTTGGTGCAACGTGATCCACCAGCATGAAATAGGAGACTACAACAGGACAACGTAGGTCCTTTTTGACAATGCCGGACCACGCCGGTGAGTTATGGGAAAAGAGACGGGAAGAGGAACACGTGGAGTGGGCCTTGGGGGCATGGCACGTTGCTACAGAAGGGGTGGCGGGGGGGGGTGATGGCCGATGGTCGAGGGTAACGATGGAGTGGCAGGCAACGCGCGGGAAGACGCCCGGCAGGACATTCACCGTGGCGACACTGCGCAATGAAGTGGAACAAATGC
This sequence comes from Lampetra planeri, assembly GCF_965212315.1. Lineage (NCBI taxonomy): Eukaryota > Metazoa > Chordata > Hyperoartia > Petromyzontiformes > Petromyzontidae > Lampetra > Lampetra planeri. Next base: position 7,922,311 of record NC_136130.1, on the reverse strand, counting down.
CAAGAGGAGCACAAAAAGGAAGGAACACAGATGATAGCAGTCGGAACTCCTCCTCGCCCGTGACCACGAGACGATTCACGCAAAGCGCCCTGTAATCCGTAAAAAATGGAATCCCCGTCCTCCTGTCCAAGTTTTTCAACGTTAAACCCCACGGGGTCGTCATGTTTCATAATCGGTCGCGTAAAAAAAAAAACTTACAACATCCGACAAACCGTGTGTGTCCACCCCCCACACCCCCTATCCTACCCCGACAAAACCGTCCGGCAGCCTCGCGGAGACCGACTAAACCAGCCAAAACCCCAGGACCCTTGGCTGCATCGGAATCCCAGCTATGCTCAACTGTGGTTTTGGTTGAGCAGAGTCCACGAGGCATGCAGGGGAGAGCCAGGTCCAGTGTGAAAGTCCCCTACACCACCCCCCCTCCCACGGGCCCGTTCCCACGACAACAACGCAGAGGCCGCCGCATTCCTAAATTGAGAGAAAGAGAGGAGAGACGGGACCGCACCGCCACCTTCGCTCCTTCCCGAGACAACCGCCGGCGCGAGACGGGTGGGGGGGTAGAGCCGAGCCGAGCGCCGCCCGTAGCCGCGGAGGTTCGAGTGGCACAGGCGCGCCATTGTCTCCATCTCACACAATACGAATACGCGTGTGCCCGTGTGCCCGTGTGCGCGTGTGCGCGTGCGTGCGTGCTAGCGGGAGGAGAGCCGTAGTGGCGCGGTTGGAGCAAAGTGACGCGAAGCGAGCACGCGCGGTGCCCGGCGAGGAATTGTCGAGGCCAGCGCCACTTGCGCCACACATTGCCCCAACAGTCTAGAAAAGGTTATTCGGTGGCGGTTTTGAACACTGCGCTTACCGAAACCTGTGCGCACCCCGCAACAACCTGTCACGCGAGTGGCGCTCATCCATGCGGTCACAACCAACGATCGAGGCGGCGCAACAACCCTGCTTGGGCTTGAACCGGGAGTCCTTTTTGAGTCGGGGAAGCAAAACCACGCGGCGGTTCTCTCCTCACCTCCGGCAGCCGAGGATGCGCAGCCAAGATGGAGCTGCTGCTGCTGCTGCGGACAAGGCACGACTTGCATCAGACGGAGGGCAGACGCTGCTTTCAACGAAACCGGTCGAACCAGAAAAATCTGTTTTAATAACTGTTCGGTGACAGGAGACGAGGGAAGGGTTTGAAGCAGAAGACGCATTGTCCCATTCGGTGACTGTTTTATTATTCCCTAGCTGCTCTCCGAGGAATCACCTGGTGACCGACCTGTCACTATCAATGAAGTGGCTCGTGTGTATGGCGCTGGGCCAGTAACCGCATTGTCCAATATTAACGGCCGGGAGAGGGGAGGGGGCTATCGGTGTTAGTGCAAAGCAATGAAAAGCCACTGACGTAATGTGTATTTATACAATGCTATACAGTCTCATGTCACTGCAGACAGCGTGGAGACGTGGCGCAGTTGTCGGTGAACCGCACTATCCACAAAGTCACCGGCCAAAGTTGTATTCTCGGCCAAAGGCTGACATCACTGACCAGTGAATTCTAAAATACAGCAAAGGATTGACAAGAGGCTATAATAGAAAAAAACACAATTGTGGCTGGAGGAATCAATGTTTCTTTTTATGGTCGTGTGTACGTTGCAATTAGTTTGTGTGGTCCGGTTCGGCCACTGAAAGGCACACAATGCACCACAGCGCAAAAACAAACAAAAAAACCTCATCGATTCTTAAAAACCAAATCTCACTGCCCAAAATTCACGTTGAACTTCTGTCGCACCGTACGTAGCCAACGGTGCTAATCGGAGGTGCGCGGGGAAGGGCAACAAATTTAAACGCAAACTATCGTGAAGATTCATGCAATTACGAAAAAAGGAAGGCAGGAGAGAGGGGCGCTGGCGAATCATTACATGTCGAGTAGTCAGATTAGCATCGATGCGCATTTAAGGTAAAAAGACACCTCGGACCTCAACTAGACGGGGGAAGTAACGTGGGGATCAAGTTCCGTGACCCTCACGGTGATTGCTAATTCTAAAGAAATCAACTAAGTACCAGCGGACGACGGCACGGACGTAGAGAAGACATCACGGACCACCACAGCACCGCTGTACATGTTGGCCGATACATTTTCTGAGAAGAGACCTCATCCCAACGTAGGGGTAAAACGGGGCCTTTAACAGACATTGGCACTGGGCGAACTGGGTCACAGGAACGCCTTGCTGCACGGCATTCCGTCCGATTCTCATAGGGTGGCACAACAAAGCCACCGCAATGTGGGATGATGAGCGAGCTCGTCGTTGATAAGGGGTAGGAAATCTCCTTTCCTTGGGCCAAATAGGACACTCAACAACCTTCAAGCGGGCCCACACATTAAACACACACGACAAATGATCCAATAATGCTAAAAATTTGGGTTCGCCTGCACCGCAGTAATGCCTGGGCCTGCTTTCTTTCATCTCACTAATGCGTTGTTGGTGTCGGCTCCAATTTCAAAGGTAAGACACGGGGCTACGATGCTTGCAGTCAAGGAGAAATATAATTGCGGCCCGTTTTTAAGTGGTTGGCCTCATGTGATCACAAGACCGTGTGAAACGAAGTCGTGGGTCATACGAGGCCTCTTGGCCTTAGGTTCCGAAACAGTTTTTAAATGAATGATGACCCAACTCTACAAATTTTCCAAACTCTGCAAATTTGCACAAACCTGAATGTGTGCAAATATGCAATAACAATGCCTTGGCTGCTTTTCTCTCTCTCGCTCTCTTTCAGTTTGACAGAAATTAAATTTTAGCTCTGGATTTTTCACATTGTCCACAGAATCCCACACAAACGTCAAGGGACAATTTACATGTTGTCTTTCAAAGACATGAGAGATTAAAGCTGCGATTGGACTTCTCTACCAAGACCAATAAAAAATAGACTGACCCAGTGCGGCGCAGTAGCGTGGCTCACATCACTTGTAACTGACGTTAGCCATTGAACAGTACGCTAACCACAGCAGTGCAAACTACTGCAGCACCGCTCGTCATTGTCATACAGATGAAGACAAAAGACAAAGAACACCAGTATAACCTTCATAACAGATTGTGAGGACAAGTGCTGTTAGCGACAATCTACGAAGGCTGGCACGACACAGGAGCCCGCCAGTGGAGACATCACCCCGCCGGGACCTGTTCAGATATCACTCATCACCGATTTTAGACGTGGCCACGAAGCAAACTCAGGGTCGTCGGATTTATAACCCTGCGCACAAACCTGTGCATTACCGCTCCACTCCACCTCCCAGATAAAAGGAATCACAAATAATAGGCTCGCAGATAAAGAGCTTCATTTGTACAGAGACGCTCTGATGGTCTGCTAAACTTTTTTAACGAGAGGCCGAGCAGCACACTTCGCTGCAGATGACAAACACACGCACAGCCGCACAGCCTGCAGGCAATGGCCTTGACCTTGGCCAAGTCCTAACCAAGCATGGCAGAAAATAAGTGCTGCCAGGTTTGAGATAGATTTGCCAGTCACCCACACTCACCTTAGATAAACAGCCCTGGGTTTTGTTATCACCCTCAATTTTACCATTTACTTGCCGGCACAGCACATTTTGTTTATCAGTCTCAATGGTCTCGCCCGATTCTGCCAGGTCCCCAAAGATTACATCGCCGCTGATAATGTGATATGCATGTTCTGCACCGTAGTGGACATGCCATTTGTTTAGCGTCAATCCACACAAGCTGGTCAATGCGGCTTTCAAAAGCATGTACAGTGAATCCTGGCGGTAGTGGGTGATCATAAACCGCATCAGCACTTCCCACGGGCGATGGGAATAACTGAAGCACAAGTGGCGATTACAAGACAACACGCACTCTTAGTGTGGCAAACTTCACACAAAGGACAACATCGTCAACAGTCGCCCCCCTTATATTCACAACCCGGTGTGGAATGGCAAAAGGTAATTTCCGCGTCCGATGATGTTCTTGACTGCCAATAAAAACTTGATCTAGCAGAATCAGAATCTTTATTTATCCTGGAGGAATTCGCCGAGCTAGGAAACTGTTTTTCACATTTGTCCAACAGGGGTGGGTCAACGAGTCCATGTTGGTATTTATATTCGACAGAAGTGAATCATCATCATCAGCCACAGGAGCACATGATCAATCCACCACTGGATTTGGATCTGACCAAGCCGTTGCCACATCTGGCAGTCCTGAAATGTAACAATCCATCTAGCACAGGGGTCGGGCAAACCAAAATAACAAGAAGAGCCATTTTTTTTCTAATTCGGTGAGAAATTCAATATTTCAAGACACGCAATTCACGTGAATACTAGACGGTGGGTCCTTAATAAATAACGTCTAGCACCTGTGTTTGAGCTGCTGGAGGTGTTCTCTCTTCTAGCTACCACTCCATAATTCGTCTTCACCACCCGGCTATCATCGCTTCTGGTGACGTGTCCCACCCAAGCCCATGGGTATTAAATCAATACGATATGCCTAACTTACATTGATCATGACATTCAATAATTCAGGTTATTTTATTTAACACCGTATGTAGCGATGATCGTGACTGACTTAAGTATACAGTATGCTTATTATCAGATTTAAAAATATATATATTTAAATTTGGGCACAATGTTTTTGTATCCAGAAGTCGTGAAGTTTTACTCAGAGGGCAGGGAGATAGTCTGAAGTTCTACACTGCTTTAAGTCTTGTGCTAAGAACAAACCCACGTACAATCTCCATCAACTGTGAACCAAGTAATTTGCGTCTCACAGAATGAGAAATTACCACCCGGGTTCATGGACACATTTACCGACTCCAACACAGCCTATAAGAGGCTCCTGGGCCAAGTGCTGTTATACCTATTAAAAATTGATAGGCGCTTAATACACATACACGTAACCACACACACACACACTCGCTGTAATACCATCCCCGATCAACTACACGTCTATTTATAAGTGTTCAGAACTTCATTTCCCTGCGTTAAGTCATTTGGCTGCAGTCCTATCAACAAAACACGTGTTCCCGTATCCACGGACGGACATCAGCTTAGACTACCCCCCATCGCTTTGACTTAAACGTCTTGAGCAGATCAGAATGAGAATATGTATTTATCAAAATTGATTTGGTTCTTTTGGTAAAGTCACGTAGAAAGAGAAATATAATGCAATACATTATATTTCTAAGTTAACTAGGTTTTGTTTTCTCTTTCATTTGTACCTGATGATGGTTGCTTGTGTTGCAATCGAAACGTCGTATACTATTATTTAATGTTTTCTTTTCTCTTTCTACGCGACTTTACCGAAAGAACCAAAAATTATTTATTTATCCTGGAGGAATCCGATGATCTATGAAGCTCTTTTTCACAGCTGTCCACTGCGGAACTGCTGGGTCATTTCATTTCTTGCTGCCAACACCGACAGTAACCAAAGGCGTGCATCATCACCAACATCATCAGCCACGATCAAGGCTAAGATTACGTGAAGCAACACCCTAAAAAAGAACACGCTAAAAGGAGCATCAGAAATGGTGTCACGCATCCACCAAAGTTATTCACAGTGTCAGAATATTTTACGAAAATCGGGTTCGGACAAAGCCACGTCTGTTTAACAGAGTTAAAGGATCAGGCGTCTAAGAATCAAAGATGCTTGCTTGAGACGTGCAAATGTACAGATCTGCTCACACAGCAGAGTTTCCATTTGTGAAAACGTTTCTCTACTTCTCTGGGGGACCCAGTACAGCCAAGTGCAGGGGTTTTTTTTCCCCTCTCTCTCTCCAAACAAAAGGTCAGGGGAAAGAATTTATGGCGAAACCTTAGGGCTAGCGTGGGTGTTTTGCCGCGGTGCTTTCTAAAGCGAAATTCAGTCAATGATTTTAACATTATACGATTTTACATTATACGGTTTTAATGTTATGCGATTTTCCCTTATAAGGTGTTTTCATTATACGATTTTACACTACAAACTTTACGTTTTTACATAAGATTTTACATTATACGATTTTACATTATACGCACAGTAAATGTGATTTGAAATTGTTCGAGTTCAAGGTTATTGGCACAAAGCTTGTCACAATAGCCGTGCTTTGATTATCATCAAGTACAAAGTGAACTGCAGTTTGAGGATGTATTTGTCAGACTGTCTTCAAGATCCTTCACAGACTCTTACCCCTTCCAACCTCTCAACTCTCATCTCACTCTACAACTCCCCCCACACACACACACCCTCTCTAACTCCATCGACCAAGGGCTTGCTGTGAAAGCCCCAAGTCAACCTTCGCCCGGTGGGAGGTCACTCACTCTCCCCTGCTGCTCCTACTGTCTGGAACTCCTTTTCCCCAGCCATCCACGCTGTTCAAATCCAGGCCACCTCTTTTTTTCATCTGGCTATGTTTTTTACCGGCTCACTCTCTCTGAATTAATTATGCCCACTGGCTCCGAACAGCGTCTTTCATCAGGTCGCAGTCGCATTTAGGCGCTACAAAAATCCACGTCGTATTCGACTGTATTTACTGCGGGGTATTAACTACAATTTTTTTTAGGCATCGAATGGTGTATAATTAATTTGATGTAAAACATATACCTAATACGTGCATCCAATAATGCGTCTAATAATAATACTGGGACGAATTAATTAGGACTTATATAACAAATCAGTGCAATCACTCAATACGGTTGTCACATTTCGGCAGAGTGCTAAACAACTACACCACCGCATCGCCCCCCCCTCCCCCCGTCGCCCCCCCGCCCCCATCGCCCACCCCTCCTCCCGTCGACCCCCCCTCCCTCCGTCGCCCCCTCCCCCCGCCGTCCCTCCCCCCGCCGCCCCCCCCTCCACCAGCCCCCCCTCCCCGTCGCCCCCACACCCTCCTCCCGCCGTCGCCACCCATCCACCATGGCCCCCCCCTCCACCCCGTCGACCCCCCCTCCCTCCGTCGCCCCCTCCCCCCGCCCCCCCTCCCCCATCGCCCCCCCCTCCACCCCGTCGACCCCCCCTCTCCCCGTCGCCCCCCCTCCCTCCGCCCCCCCTCCCTCCGTCGCCCCTCCCCCTCCTCCCTCCGTCGCCCCCCCCCCCCCGCTCTCGTTACAGCAGTCGGGAGATCCAAGCAATGTCTGTGGATCACAGAATAATTCTCATTACAGCCGGGACGATGAGTCGACTCATCTCCCCTTCTATTCACATCTTCTTTGTCCACCCCCCCCCCCCCTTATTAAAGTCGAGTGACTAAACGAGAATTGTCGAGGAGGAAATCTCTCGCTCAACTCACGTGGTCGGAGGTGAGTTCAAAACCGCCAACTCCTGAGCTCTGATGGAACGCATGGAACGCGGTCTCCCGTTCCAGGACGCGACTATGCTGGTGGTGATGAGCAGGGCTACTTATCTTGGGTTTTTGTTGTTGTTTTTTTAAAATCCGGGCACGTCGGAGAAGGGGGGTGGGGGAAACAACCCCGACCTGGTATCATGCCGGCGCCAGTACGTTCTTGTAGAGTGCGTGTAGAATTTACCTGTTACGTAACCCGCCCTTCCCCCCCACCAAACCCTCCTAGGTTGCCATTCCATCATCATTCATCGGCGCTTATTGGCGAACAGCACTTGCCCCAAGAGAATAGGAAGACTACACGGGGGAGCTTTGTCTTTGCCGCGCTACGAACCCGGCCGGCCGAGTTCCGATTCCCGCTCACGGCCAACACCAGCGACGGATATCTGAATCGGTCCTGGGCCTCCCCTAAGTCGACTCGACCTCAAATGACAATCTGTTGTGGCGTGTAAAAAAACACCGCCACTGGGGAGACAGCGACGGGGCGGGAGGGGGAGGGTGTGTCGAGCGTGGTGCTGGCACACCCAAACTCGCCTAACAGCACTTGCCCCAAAAGGTCTGTCAAGGCTATACGGGGGATCTTTGTTGTGTCACGGACCCAATGGCAACGTCCCTCATCCCTCCTCCTCCATCCACCGCCCTCCCTCTCTCCAAGAAGTGACAGCACGCATCTGCCACTTCACAGAAAAATGCCGCGACCAAGTGCTTAAGAGCAGTGGTGGTGGTGGTTGTTGGGGGGGGGGGGAGAAAAACAATCATTGTGCTCGCCAGCTCGGTAGATAAATTAAAACTACAGTGCACGCTCGGTAGTAATGCGAGGCGCTGTGTTCATTTGCATCGTTGAACTGTGCCGGGTAGCTGACGGCAGAGCATCTCAACCCCCCCCAAGGAGCAATTCCCGCACGTTCCAAGGGCTCAAGTACAAAATCCTGCAAGACCGGATTTTAATGACTGCCAATAGCTGTACTCACAACAACAACAACAAAAACGAGCTGCAATTGCTATATTTAATAACAGGGACGAACACATTGAGAGGAGACGACTTGTATTTGTTTGTTCAAGGAACAAAAAAAATTCAAGGAACAAAAAATATATAACCTTCGTGGAGTACACATACCTGTCAACCCCTTATTAGTGCCTATTCCATATTACCAACCAATTCAGACCGTATTGGTCCCACAGTGCCTTTATAAACCTCAACGTTAATCTTACAAAGTCCCATCACAAGTGAGAAACACAAAGAAACAGACAAACTGATTTTGAAACGGATGTACGCCGTATGGACCTGAAAACTCAATTTCCCTGTACAAGAAAAAGGGTAAACCGTGTGGGTTGACGGGTATGAGTGCACACCGTGAAGCAGTTCAGGCTTTAGACGCCAGATAATTAAAAGGTGGATTTATAAGCAGCGTAACAGAGAGCCACATAGCAGCAAAAGTTTCCGAAATTCTACAAGTCACAAACATCGCAAACAGCAGAGGAAACACAATGAGTGAATCAGAAGAGTGAATAGAATTATCCGAAATGTAAACAACGATAATGCAAAAGTCTAACACGAAACTGAAATAAACATGGAGTTCGGTGCAAAAATTTTAAAAAGCGCAGTGGCATGTTTTGATGAGACAGACGTGCAGACAAATCCATTGTTGAACTACACTTCTATGTTTCCACAACACCCATGTTCATCCACTGCGCCAACGCCCACTGATCAGCATGGAAGGGGGGGGGGTGATAGACGGTCAAAATAACCCCCACACAGCCTAGGAGAGGGCACTCATCCAAATTGATGATAAAATGAATATACATGTTAAAAGCAAATTATCTGCAGTCGAGTTACTTAATCATTTACTGTACATATTTAATTAGTAGTATTATTAACATCATTATATCTGCGCTTGTTTACACCTCCTCGCTGAGTCTCAAAACTCTTTTTCTGGAGACTCCTGCCAAGCTTTTGTTTTCCTGTAGGGGTGATGTTGGGGTGATGCGTCATGCCAATTAAGTAATTTGCACACCATTTCCAGCACGAGGATGTTTCGGCATATACCAGTTGCGTTGCAATGTGTTTTTACGTAGTTTTGTTTTACCTATAAAATGAAACCAGGAACCTGGAATACAGAGAGCACAAACTCCAGAGCAAAAGGTGCCCAAGTCGGGAATCAAACCCACGTTTCTTGCTGCGAGGAGGAAACCAGAGAACACGACGCCCATTATGAAAGCGTGACGTTTCTTGTGATTGCGTGGAACCTGCTTGGAATAAAATATAATCCAACGTAACACAACCTTCTGATGTTCCACGTCACAAAATATGGGGTGGGTGGGGGCGATGAGTGACTCCTCGTCACGAGAGGCCTCGCGTTGGCAAGACGAAATAAAAACGCACAAGTGCATTTGGATTGCGGAAAAGATGAGCCCATAAGATGGGTCTTCACAGGAGGACAGCGACATCTCAACTTACGCGTCCTGGCGCCTACTTAAGCCCGTCCTGGCGGTGGGAGTAAATCGTAGGCGATGATAAGACGCGTCGTGAGTATGATGTTGCAGTCAGCGGTAGTCGTGGGCTTAGGAATCGAGATTGCTAACATACTAATCAACACGTCATTCCCGCCTCCGCTGTAAGCGACGCCTCTCACCGTGGTCAAAAAACGTGATTGACAGTTCACCGTCTTGCCAACTCATTTCGCGAGAAGGGGTCAAGTACCAAGGTGTTCATTTCTCTATTTTTCGGGTCGCCGCTTTACTGGAGTAATGCGGCACTTGACTAGTATTAAGCACAGCAATAGCGAGAGGTAAGACTCGATGTGGTGTGTGCTGGGTGTGAACATATCTTCCGGAACGCTGGTAGACTGGGGTAGGCACGTGAATATCAGCCATAGCGAGATGGATACTTGATGTTGTGTGCCGGGTCAAACATGTTTTTTCCGGGTCCCTAAGCCAACCAGACGCTCCCGAAATTAATCAAGTGAGTGTGTGTACGTGGGACTGAGTGTTCTGTACAAGCTTAATTGGAAGATAACCGTGGTGGGCATGGATTTTTCTCTGAGGCCTCTCTGGTGATTCCCTCCACAATTAGAAACATGCGTTCCCGGGATTTGGCTCCTATACATTTCCACACGATAAGCCACTTCGTTGAGCTATCATTTGTGGCCAAGTCGCTTCTGAAAAAGAGCTACACAGTACAGCTCAGTGGAGCTTACCTGATAACATAAAAAACAATTGTTTCATAACATCTCGCCGATATTGCAAGATGCTGCCCAACAAAACGACGTGATGAACATTCCATCTCACGTGAGTGTGAGCGGGTGGGGGGGGATTTCCACCAGAAGTATATGGCACCGAATACCGACCGCATTTTTAACTGAGCAGTTTCCAGTTTGGGCCAACTCCTGTCAGTGACTCAGAGACAAATAACTTTGTATGGACCGCTCCTGAAGGAAGTTACTGCGGTTCGTGTTCTGCTGTACGGCAGTGTAAGAGTGACTACGGCGATAAGTCATTTCACGTCTGTGCAGTACACGTTGCCGATTTCGTATTGTACATTACACACAGGTCTCATAACCATCTGGCCTACCTCACCACACTTACAGAGAACACATCTGTGTGTAAAGCACAAAAAACGTGTATTCTAGTTATACTGTACTACGCCGTGTGTTGTCTATATACACATTACACACTGCACACACAACACACAATAATGATTGTGTGTTTTTGACAAAGCTGCTCTCCTTTAGGGCCGGGCGTTCCAGAGTGCTTTAACATCACATCTTATATGAATACATTTGAAGGGGGCACCTCCAGTGGCAGCTGACCCGGTGGGCACAAGGTGGCTCGGTTCCTGGCTGGCACATGGGCATTAGTCTGCCAGTAAGGGGGCGATTAATGACTGCGATATGCAATCCAAATGGCTACGTATAATCCAACAATACACAATGCATACACACTACATTCTCTATACCCCTACGTATGTATCACATACATATACACCCCATACAAAACACATATTATATATACACAAAACACAATGTGTACAACACACAATACATACTACACAACACAGCTGTACGTAACAAATACGAACAAATCTTGAACTGGGAGCAGAATGGGCAAAAGTGAACGGGATATAGCTGGTGCCAGCTAAGGCACAAGGAAATCAGATCTCTCTTACTTAACAGCAACCTTTGATATCAGAGGGGAGACGTTAATGGTAAATTAACGAGCGGGGGGGGGTGTTAATCAAGAGTTTATGGGCGGCAAGGTGCAGCAGTGGTGGCACTCATGCCTCACACCAAGAAGGGTTCGATTACAGACTCAGGTGTCTGCGTGGGGTTTGTACGTTCTCTCCCTGTTCTGGAAGGGGTTTTTTCCCCCCATCGAGTTCTCTGGTTTGCTCCCAAAGCTAAAATTACACACAATGCAACCGGTATTGGCCAAACAGCCCAAAGCTGAAATGCCATCCGTCCAACCACACCACCGCAGGTCACAGCACTTCTCTTTTTAAATCCTTTATATTAAGTTCGCTTGCTTGCTTGCGTGCTTGCTTGCTTGCGTGCTTGCGTGCTTGCTTGCTTACGACCGTGCAAATCTTTCGGTCGTTTTTTAACCCACTTCCCGTGATCCAATCGAGCTGACATTTTCCACACAGACTCGTTGTGCGAGACAATTAATTACCAAAATTTTACACTTTTAAGGCAAAAAAAAATGATTTTACATATATTCAAATAGAACTCATTCATGGCTTTGGCTGAACGTCACAGTGTAAGAGCCCAGAGCGTAACCCCTCCACAGGCCGTGGCGGAGTAGCGCAGTTGGTAGCGCCCTCACTTCCCATGCCAAAGGTCGCGGGATCGATCCCCGTGTCCTCCACAGGCGAATATATTTTTAAATCCTTTATATTAAGTTCGCTGCCACGCATATAAAGGATTTATAGTGAAAAACTTTGTTTTTACGGGTTATACTTATTTTAAATCCTTTATATTAAGTTCGCTTGCTTGCTTGCTTGTGTGCTTGCGTGCTTGCTTGCTTGCTTACGACCGTGCAAATCTTTCGGTCGTTTTTAAAACCCACTTCCTGTGATCCAATCGAACTGACGTTTTGCACACAGACTCGTTGTGCCTGACAATTAATGTTCGTGAAAAATGTTTTCCTACATTTTACACTGTTGAGGGAATTTGTTTTTAAATATTTAATTACCAATTGCTTTATGCTGCCAGACAATCATCTGACCCATAGGTGGCAGCCATCTCAAGCCAGAGGACGAGAGGACTCTAGCCGCCACGCATATAAAGGATTTATAGTGAAAAAACTTTGTTTTTACGGGTTTACTTGTTAAATCCTTTATATTAAGTTCGCTTGCTTGCTTGCGTGCTTGCTTGCGTGCTTGCTTGCTTACGACCGTGCAAATCTTTCGGTCGTTTTTTAACCCACTTCCCGTGATCCAATCGAGCTGACATTTTCCACACAGACTCGTTGTGCGAGACAATTAATGTTCGTGAAAATTTTTTTCCTAAATTTTACACTTTTTAGGAATTTTTTTTTATATTTAATTACCAATTGCTTAATGGTGGCAGGCAATCATCTGACCCATAGGTGGCAGCCATCTCAAGCCAGAGGACGAGAGGACTCTAGCCACCACGCATATAAAGGATTTATAGTGAAAAACTTTGTTTTTACGGGTTAATTTTTTACTTCTTCCGTCCGCACTGCCCCATCTCAGAAATGCCTCTACCGTCGTCTTAACAACAATAACACAACTCGATTTAAGAAGAACAAAACACACCGCGTCGTGCTCTTTTTCGACGACAACTGTTTGCTGCTGGCCGTTTGACGTTTTTGGGACCTTTGGAGCCGATGAAATGGATGAAACGCAACACGCAAGACGGAATAGGTGACACGTCAATGTTGGTGCGCAGGAAGGATGTGTTTGTTGGTCTTTCCAACTCCAAACTTCCAAAAATAGCCAACCCATCATCATCATCACTGGGGGGGGAGGTGAGGGATAAATTAATTAAATAAATGCATGCATACAGTAATCTCCGTGCCACGCGGGAGGCTAATGAAGATGATGCACATATGATGTATCTTGGCAACAACACCGCGGGCAGGCAATAACAATTCTACTCGTAATACAGTACCGGTGATTCGTGAATAACACTATGACTGTGGTTAAGTTTAGGAGCGAATTAAAGTACAACATCGCGCCCCACAGTTGACACGGAGTGATCTTGACAATAACAACCGATGGCCGAGTGGCATTTGCATGACAAGCCTGACAGCCGATGCGACCCTGATTTTCGAAACCGTCCCGTGGGTCTGCTTGCTTATCAAACCAAATGTTGCAGGATAAAACGTGTCCGAAAAACATATGCGTACTTACGTGCGAGACGAAGGGCATATTTCTGCTCATATTCTTTTACACAAACATGCTTTCTCTGTCATCATACTCATCAGGCGTGATCAACAGACTGCTGGATGAAAGCCTAAGCAATGAATCACTCGTTCTCTTTAACAGGGAAACAAGGGATAAAATATATGTGGGGTTTATACACATCCGTACTATTAAAACTAAAGTCCATGCATCTAATAGCATCCCTGGACCGAGAGCCTTTGATATTTTAATAATCCTGTTATTCCCAGTCGCCACGGATTAATGGTTTAGCTGGGACGAGGGCAACTGCCCCCCCAGGCAAGACACATACAGGAGTGTAGGTTCGTGTGGCCACAAGCCCCCACCCGCCTTTGTCTCCCCTAGTGTTCCTGCTAAGCACACCGCAGCAATCAAGGCAACGTATGAGACGGACGTTATTTTTTTTAGGCTGGGTTGACCTAGAGGTGAGGACCGAAGCTGGTTACAGAACCACAAGACGTCAACTTCCGCACCTACAATTAGTACGGTTGGCTACGTACGGTGCGAAAGAAGTTCTACATACATATACAGAACACAACTGTCAAGCGTGTATTCGGTATCTATTAACCTGGGAGTCGAACACGGAGTTTGGAAATGTGATTCATTGGGCGAACCATGCCACTTTCTCCAGAAATGAAGACAGGCAAGCGGGCACAAACCATGGAGAGCCATGCAAGCACATAGGCAGGTTGACTGGCACAGATATAGAGACACGGGTAGATAGACAAGCGGATAAGCAAAGACACGTGCAGACAGTTCGAGAGATAATGGGCACAAACGAAACACGGTTTGTGGCAACGCGAGTCTGGACCAGAGGGTGCATGAAGCAGAGGTCGCAACCGGGTACCCGATACCCGTACCCTACCCGATACCCGGCTACCCGTACCCGGCCGGGTACGGGTACTCATTTGCGACCCTGGTGCGGCCGGGTACGGGTAGCCCATTTGCGACCCTGGTGCGGCCGGGTACGGGTAAGGAATCAAAACCCGTTTGCGACCTCTGGCATGAAGCCACCACGTATGCTCTTGACCACAAAAGAACGAGCTTAAAATCCCACACCCCTCTAACCTCGCGGAAGGCACACGCCCTGTGCCTGCTCTTAGCCAGGTCAGTTTTGTATACCCGCAAACATTGATATTGGCTTTGTTGCACAGTCACAGCAATGTCGATACTGTGTACATATTAACCAGACCTGTGGTTGGAATCGAACCGTGCGAATCCCTCCCTCATTGGGCTGTTGATTATATCACGTTGCCCTCAATGTCATTTTGCATTCATGTCGCTGGAAATTACACGCTGTCGTCAGCCGTATTGTAAGCGCGGATGTAATTGGGTTGCCGTAATTATATTGTATGATTGAGCTCAGATGGCCACCCACGTGTTAATTCATTCAACCGTTCGTTCTGGATTTCATTCATCTATCCACCCAGCCACACAGAGATGTCCCATTAATCAAATCATGAATTCAGACATTCACGAGTTCATCCACCACGCGGAATCCCAACCGCTGAAGTATAATTACCGTACAGGGATTACGGCGGTAGATGTTGTACATAATTAGAAGTAAAGCAATGTGTGCGCAACTACGTAATGTTTATTTGAATGAGACAAGATCGGGGTATAATGCATTGCAGGGAATGTAAAACACACCCATTTATATTGTCCAAACGATTGTAAAACTTGGGTGAAAAAACAGGGAATTGGCTCTTAAAATGTAAAAATAACCTTCCTACAATTCACATTGTCCCAAGGTTTTGTCTTGTTAAGTTGTGGCCCAGGCACTTTAAGCTTCCTAATAATTACCCCCAATACACAGACGCTACAGTGGGTGTCCGATGCAAATTCTATCGATGGCCCGAAGGAGCTTTAAAGATGATAAGTTGGCACACACGTAGACTAATCTACGCCGATAACCTGCAGCACACAAGATACATCCTCCAACATTTCCAAATTTTGACCCACTCAACACCAATCAATTTCATACCGCGGAGGTTAATCAGTTTCATTCATGGATTGTGCAACAATGTGATAGGTTAAGTCACGTACAGAAACACACGCACACATTGTAAACAGAATCATCATCAGCAAGTGAACCGAGTAATTCGCCATCCCAGTGGGTAGTGTGAGACGCTGTAGTAAAACACCTCGGATTACAGCAACAGGGCAACACTTCCACTCACATCGCAAAGAGCGAATCTCAACTCGACAGGACAATTGCGATTCCGACAAAGCCACGGAAACACCACGAACCTGGGATTCTTGTCGGAAGATGCTGCCGATGGGTTGGCGACTAGAATAAGCCAGCGACGTTGCCCTCCAAGTGGCGATCGAAGGCAGAAGAACCCATGGTGGGTTTTTTTTTTAGTTTTTGGCAAGTTGACTTACGAAAATCTTATTGTTTCTTATCTGGTTGCCGCTGTTGATGCAACGCCCGTGTGCCCGATCGCGGCTGGTACGTCCGTGAGCCGTGAGTGTCGCCCTGCTCGCCGTACCCACCGCTGCTGTGGTTCGGAGCGGTATAAAGAGAATCGTTTACGATTGTTAAAGATTCTTTTTTGGTGGAGACGGCTCCCCACTCACGACCGCCCACCACGTCGACTCGCTTCGCGGCACTGAGCGAGCCCAACATGGGAGTGGGGGGGGCCTGAGGCGCGGAGTGGGCGGAGTTAACTGAATATGGGCGGAGTCAATTAGCAAAGTGGGCGGGGGCTTCCGTTGGTATGGGCGGGGCTTAGGTGGTAATTGTGCAGCCAAGATTTGCATAAATATGGGCGGAGTCAACTAGCAAAGTGGGCGGGGGCTCCGTCAGTATGGGCAAAGCTTAGGTGGTATGGGCGGGGCTTAGGTGGTAATTGTGCAGCCAAGATTTGCATAAATATGGGCGGAGTCAACTAGCAAAGTTGGCGGGGGCTCCGTCAGTATGGGCAAAGCTTAGGTGGTAATGGTGCAGCCGAAATTTGCATAAATATGGGCGGTGCCGCTGCGAGGAAGTGGGCGGGGTCTGGACGAGAATGAGTTCCGGCCGTGTTTAACGTGACCCTCGTTGTCAAGACACAGGGGGGCGCCTATCCGTGCTGGGAAATCTAAAAGTTCCTTCGAGCGGAGGGGCTTATCTAGTCTATTGTTTGTAAACGGACGCACCGACCCCTCCCCATCCACTAATTCCATGCAACGCTGTCCTTTCTTTAACCGGCTGGGAATCGCAACGAAACTCAAATGAGCCTCACGTGTTGGTGTTACTCAACAATACGGCGTGCAGAGATTTTTTTTACGTTCTCAAAAGTGGGACTATTTTTTTTGTTCTGCATTCCGCAGTTCGAACAAAACGCGGGCCGCGGAAGGATTTGCACAACTGCACTCTGCGTGCTTCGTCTGCTTTGGGGTCAACTTGTTGAATGCACTGACTGGCACGTTATTGCGATGTGCGTTTGTAAATCATATCACGATGAAAGAAATGCCAACTTTTTTTAGTTTTTAGTTACATAACATTAACATACGTACGCAATGCTATACGGTACTTGAAAAGCAGGACTTTATCTTCCTATGCATGTTGAGTATTTTAATTATACCGTAATGGCATATCTAATGGACAGCATTGGGTTATGTAATCACACATTAATTAGATTAGTTACCAAGATGCCAATTGGCAATCCCCGCCTAATTATTCGAGAAGCTACGACGCATTCCTCTGAGCAAAGTGGGAATATACAGTACAGTACTTTGTTTCGAAAATGGAAACTGTAACCAGGACATTTTTGGGGAAACATCACCATCCTCAAATCTCACCCAGATCCACATGAACGCTGCGGCGTGAACATCGTGGGACAACGCCGACTTCCACAATAAACACCGCGTTCGAGACCCAAACATCGCACCTCGTCGCTCTGACATTCCTTCCTCAAAGACACTGGTGTCACCACCGTGAACCACATCATAACATCACCAGGCCAATGTGCGCATCTTCACACACGGTACATTAAAGACAAGGCACAGTACAGCAGTGCGATTGTGGTCATGTAAACCCAAAGCATGGGCCATATAAAGTAAACAAACCGTGGTCTGTTCTCCTTCAACGAAGTAATAACAATATGACGTCCACGAACTCTCCTGAATCCCTCTCGTGGCTAGCAGATCTCGACTTCATTTACCTCTTGAACACACACATATATTTAACAGTACCTGATGACGGAGACTTGTGTTGCCTCCGAAACGTGATTTATTATTTTATTTTATTTCCATTATTACTTTTATTAACTTTTAATTTTATTTTTTACCTACGTGACTTTACCGAAAGAACCTAAGAGTATGAATCATTGCAGTCACGAAAGCTTCAAATCTAGAATTTATATAACAGGTTGGTGTACCTATTGACGCTGTTTACTTGCGTGAATCCACTACTGGATGAGGGCTTTCTCATGCCGAGCGTGGTCATGGGAGTAACGTGACCATACTTCATCAAAATTGTCCAGTTGCAGTGGGGGGCAGCGTAGATGTGGCAATCAGAAAAGTTCTGTACAACAATTGAATGCATCTATGTTGAACTTCTTTCGCACCGTACGTAGCCAACCGTGCCAATCGGAGGTGCATTGAGGTTTAGAGGGGGGGGGGGGTGGGAATCGATGTAATTTCTGAATCAAAACAGAAAATATATTCTGAATAGTTCCATATAAATTTTGTATCAAGGTTATTTTAAGCTATCCGTGGCTTTCATTCTTGGCATCACTAAACACAGGACCGATAATTCAAAAATGATAGCTGTTTTAGACGATGAATCTCAGTCGAGTTCCTTATTAGCCAGTCATTACGGTGGTGGTGGTGACAGTACACAGTTCTGCAGTTAATAGCGTGTGGTCATGGTTGGCTCATGCCCCCTAGCGTTTGTCTTTAACATTCCAGCAGCTTATTTTTGATTGTTTTCATGGACTTAACTTAGAAGACATCAATATTTTATCCAGGGTCTATCCCCCGGTGAATGAAGACCTCCCCTCGTCATTGTTCTCTCGCAGTGCTGCCATACCACAAATTAATCTCATTATTGCACATGGGCCGATGTAACTGATCCATCAACACGCTGGGTTGACCCCTCGGACGCTCCTGCTGTTGTGGAGTGACTCAGGGTTTGGTAGTGGTACATGTTGTTTATGTCGTTTATTGTGAATATTCGGTCACAGTTCCTATGATCACCGTTACATTGCTTTTATGGCTTTATTTTGGTGATTTCGAAAAGTTTTTTGGTTCGGCCATGTTTGTTTGTTGTAGTACGGAGTTAGACTGATGGCCTTAATCTAAGTTGTCTTGTGGTTATTG
Organism: Lampetra planeri; assembly: GCF_965212315.1. Lineage (NCBI taxonomy): Eukaryota > Metazoa > Chordata > Hyperoartia > Petromyzontiformes > Petromyzontidae > Lampetra > Lampetra planeri. The sequence continues at coordinate 7,903,302 of NC_136130.1, read as the reverse complement.
TTGTTGTTTGACTTGCATCCCACTGGGATTTTTGCACACAACGTTGATGTACGGTGCTTTTTCTGCAATATTTTGCCGTCTTTTCTTGGATTTTCAGTTTGCACTTAGTCACATATTCACTTTAAGATGTTTTCTTGTTCATGTTTTTGTTTTTTTGTTTGTTGCGGTTGCACCCGATGCAAGAGCCGAATGCCTCACAGGGCTATACCTAATAAATAAAACTGAAACCTCTTGGACGCAGTCTCTCCTCTTCCTATGGTTGCCATTTATCACTCGTATTGTCCATCATCCCTTCAAACAATGTTTGTGTCCCGCCAAAGTGCATCTAATAATAGTACACTCTATTTAACCAGCACACACCCTTGAGATTTCGCATCTCATTTCCAAATTGAGTCCCTGGCAAGATATCCGGAGGCATGTTAATTCTTAGTAACATGTAAACAATACAAAATCAATGAATATTGCATCATTTAGTAGCATATCTTTGAAACTGCATATATGTTAGAGATATATCTAGCATTTGTGCAATTACTGAATATTAATATCCTTTAAATCGAGCCCATCGAGGGTTTGTTTTTCAATGTTGGAAAATCTAGATGTATTAACGTGGAACATGTTTAACATTTGTTTAACATTTAAACAGAATATACAATAATATTCCAAAGCTGACGACACCTTCTGTTTCTTAAGTCGAGAGCTGTGGCCACCTGAGTTCGATACCAGGCCATGAATTACAGCATAAGCGCCAATATAATCACGGCGATTTCCATCAGAACCTGAACAGGGCATCACATAGATAGGTTCATCCTAGAAATAGGACTCATAAGGGGCCGTCCATAAATGACGTCACGCGATTTTGGACGAATTTTTTACCCCCTCCCCCTTCGTCACACGGCGTCACAAAAAGTCAGACCCCCCCTTAAATATGACGTCACAAAGCTCTGCCCCCCCCCCCCAAAAATAAAACATGCTTCAAATCGCTTTAAACTATTGTCATTGTAGTGCGTATTTAATGTGGCGCTGCACTCTGATGTCGTAGGAGAAAACATTTATTAAAAAGTATATTTAATTAAGTAGAACGTCTATATTTATTTAAAGTTGCGCATTTTGATTTGACGTCACATTTCTCACCCCCCCCATCGTCACAAATGTCTGACCCCCCCCCCAATAGGTGCGTGACGTCATTTATGGACGGCCCCTAAGATGGAGAGAACAAAAATAAATATATCAAGTGTCTGGTTGCCTATTGTTACAGGCAAGTCCTCTAACAAATAGTAGTATTCTGTATCCAGTTCGATTACAGTACAGCACAATAGTCTATAACGACGTTACTTACACATCAGCCACACACGCGAGTTAATTTCATCGCTCCATCTCCACGGAGGCGATCCCCTCTCACCCGGTAACGTTGAGACATTCCGACGGGATAACGTTGGAATGTGGCTGGGCTAACGTTGAATCAACGTTGGCCCAACGTTCAATTTGTTCACTGGGTCGGACGCGGTTTTACTCCTTGGCTGCCACTCCGTCATTAATCTTGACCAAATTTTGATTTAAAGCTTTCGCGACTGCAGGGATTCATATTCTTGGTTCTTTCGGTAAAGTCACGTAGAAGGGAAATAATAAAATAATATTAATATAAAACGATAAAAATTATCACGACGTTTCGACTGCAACCCAAGCAATCATCAGCAAGAAAATTTTCTTGCTGTGGATTTCACACCTGATGATGAAGAAAATCTTTTTTCAGATTATCTTGCCGTGGATTTCACACCTGATGATGATTGCTTGTGTTATTATTTTATTATTTCCCCTCTACGTGACTTTACCGAAAGAACCAAGAATATAATCTTGACCACTTAACACGAAACGCTCACGACGGGTGACGTCACCTCTCTCACCCGGCAACGTTGGCACGACGTTGAGGCAACGTTGGCGAGATGCGCAACGTTAACCGGGTGGGACGCGTGCGTGTGGGTGACGTCACCGCGACCCGGAGATGACGCGCGACGTGAACCGAGGAAAGGGCTCCACCTGGTGGCAGCACCCACCACCAACATCACCACCAACACCACTAACACCACCACCATCATCGTCACCGCCATCGCCTGCGAGCATGGCCTCGGATAGTTCGGAGACGAAGCGGATTCGGGACGAGGAGGACGAGGAGGATGAGAAAGAGAACGAGGAGGGGGAGAACAAGAATAAGAAGGCAAAGGAAGACGTCGAAGAGGAGAAAGAGGAGGGGAAAGATGGGAAGGAAGACGACAATGGTGGTGGTGGTGAGAAGGGGGAGGAGGAGGATGTCTGGGTCGGGCCCTTGCCATGCGAGGCTGTTACCGTCAGTAAGAAGAAAGGTAAGAGTCGTCAAACACAACAGACATGGGTCTGGGATTCATCTGGGTCGACTCGGCATGAATGTTCATCGCGTCTCGGTCGTTGTTGTTTCATTCGCAAGAGAAGCGCCCCAATGTGGGTTGTCTCGTGGTTTGTTGCGTGTCGGAGCTCGGAGGAGAAAGCCGCTCGTGTTGTCTCGAGTCTCAACTCGATTTCATCTTTTAAAAATTTGCGGGGATTCGTACGTGAAAGTACGATTCATTCAAAAGGAAAAGTGCAGCGTTTAAAGACGCGTAAAACTTGATGCATCGCTCGCTCAGGCGTTGTGGGATTTCCCGCTCAACTGAAGTGCCTCCCCTGTCCCACTAGAGGGGGTTTATAGCACACAGTGAAGTACTGTACAGGTAGTCCCCGAGTTACGACGGTAGTACCCGAGTAACGATTATGGTCCCCGAGTTACGACGACAATCTCCGAGTTACGACGGTAGTCCCCGAGTTGCGCTGGTAGTCCCCGAGTTGCGCTGGTAGTCCCCGAGTTACGAAGGTGGTCCCCGAGTTACGATGGTAGTCCCCGAGTTGCGCTGGTAGTCCCCGAGTTGCGCTGGTAGTCCCCGAGTTACCATGGTAGTCCCCGAGTTACGATAGTCACCGAGTTACGAGTGTAGTCCCCGGGTTACGATGGTCCGACTTACGATATTTTGATCTTACGATGGCGATAGCGATACGATAAAATTGCCATCAACAACCTTAACATCTTTCAAGTGTGCACAATACAATATGATACGTTACGATGCGTTCAATGCATGTTAAAAGTTTTTTTATTATAGCAGATAGAATTGTTTCCTGAAAAAACTCGATTAAATTGCAGTTCATATAGGTGGGCTAATAATTAACTTTTTTTTTACTTTACATTTTACCGTGCAATACAGTATTGTAATTAATAAATACATACGGTATATCGTTTATACAGTACGGTACTGTACATTGCTTTGTTTTGCTAAATTATCACCATTCTTTAAGACTCCTGAGTAGGCTAGGCCATCTTCGACTTACGATGGGGTCGTCGTAACGCATCTCTATCGTAAATAGAGGACTACCTGTACTGTGTTTTTTTGTTATTCATTAAACGTGTTCCTTCGGCATCTATTTAGATGGCAGACTCAAACTATTGCTTCAGGACCAGTGCCGGATTAAGCTAGTGTGGGGCCTGTAGCATGTGTTATAAAGGGGCCCTAAATAAAAAAAATTTAAACACGAACATTTTATTTGCATAGTAAAGTAATTGTATTTTTTCATTTTCTATACAGCCAGATAATACGACAAATCGCTAACCTTAAACACCCAGTCGTTCATAAAAGTTGAAGGCGGTATAGGGGCCGTCCATAAATGACGACACGCGATTTTGTAGATTTTTGCCCCCCCCCCCCTCGTCACACAGTCAGACCCCCCCCCTCAAATATGACGTCACAAAGCTCTGCCCCCCCCCCCCCCAAAAAAAAAAAACACGTTTCAAATCTCTTGAAACTATTGTCATTGTAGTGCGTTTTTAATGTGGCGCTGCACTCTGATGTTGTAGGAGAAAAGATTCATTAAAAAGTCTATTTAATTAAGTAGAACGTGTTATCGATATTTTTTTTAAGTTGCGCATTTTTACATGACGTCACATTTCTCAAACCCCTCCGCCCTCGTCACAAATGTCTGACCCCCCCCCCCCTAGGTGCGTGACGTCATTTATGGACGGCCCCATAGTACTATAGTAATAGAGCAAGTGCAGAATCACTGAACCGGAATAGATAGCTTGAAAGCATTTAGCGCGGGGCCCTTGAAAGTGCAGGGCCCGTAGCATATGTAGCTACTTTTGCTACGAGGATAATCCGGCACTGTTCAGGCCTGCGTGGTCTGCCTTGCAAAAATGTGCGTACAGTTGTATATTTCACGGATGTTGACTTCCTACAAAGTGGTTCCAATTTTAATCGCCCCGCAACGGGCTGAGCATAACATCATCAATGCAGGGTTGAGCCTGGTTAGTACGTGGATGGGCGACTGCCTGGGAATCGCCGGGCGTTTGTAGGCAGGGGTTACGAGAGGTACCAACCATGGATTCTTAAATCGATCTTTGTGGAGGTTTTGACTGTTACCACTTAAAAAATGCACCGTGGGCTATTTTCATCCCACGTAAAGCCAAAATACTCACGAACGGAATTGGCCAAACATCCTCAGGCAGGACCCTCTTGAAAAAATATTTTGAGGCTGGGCATGTGTCACGTTATTATTACGTTGTCTCCATGTATGTGCGTGTGTTGTGTTTGTCTCTGTGTGTATATCGTGTGTCGTTGCCGGCCTTCACAGATGGTCGCATAACAACATCTTGACCCAAAAATCCAGTTTTTTTTTCTTTTTTTAAACGCCTGTACGGGGCACATCTTTGTCTTTTGCATATCGTGCGTCAGTGCTGGAATTCGAGCGGGTGTTTCTCGACAACCTACCGTGTGCCGCCATGTACGAGCGCAGCTACATGCACCGCGACACCATCACGCACGTGGCCGTCAGCAAGTGAGCTCCCTTCCCATTGATCGTTTGCTGCCAGTTCCATTGTCGTCATACCTGTTGTCAACCCCTTTATCAGTGTGTTAAGATGTTCAAACACCAAATAGAAAGCTTTTGCAAGGAATCAAATTCGCATTAACCACACGCACTTGTAGTGAACATGCAAACAGACATGCTCTGATAATGTGGCATTGTCTTTGAAACGGATTGGCCTACACCAGAGACTGCCTGCTTCATGGCCTAGTCTCACCAGTGTCAGGCTAGACCAGGGGTCTGCAACCTTTAAGACATAAAGAGCCACTTGGACCCGTTTCCGAAGGAAAAAATAAACTGGGAGCCGCAAAACCATTGCAACTATTAAAACAAATATAACACTGCATATATTGTTTCTTACCTTATTGCTATATACAGGATCGTGCAGTCAGCTGTCAATCTGAATAAAAAAAGGACTTTTTCACTTAACAATGTAAAATATATTTTTGCAAATTAATAGCTAAATTACCTGGTTAATGGGATTTTTGCTCCTGAACCTCAGTGCACAGTGTCTGCACATCAGGGCTGTAAGACGTCACCTTCATTTTCACACAGGCTTGCAAGCTGTCATCTGTGAGGCGTGATCGATGTTTGTTTTTAATATAGTTCATGTTGGAGAAGACCTGCTCACATACATATGTGGAGCCGAAGATCGACAGGACTCCAAATGCATACTTTTTCATGTTTATATAAGTGTTGGGGATGGCATTCCATGTTTCGAATACAAGTTTGTCCTGTTTGGGAAGGTTTTCAATATCACTCCATTTATGATTCTGAGCCAGAATGGCCTTCTGACGGGCAACATCCTCAAGAGTAGCGGTCAAGCATTTGAACTTGGACACCCATATATCTTTGTCGGCTATATCGGCCAGTTCCATCTCAAGATCAGGTTGACTTACACCTGCAAATGCAGTCATATTCAATAGGGATGGATCGATCGCCAGGGGAGTGACAGGGAAGGATAATGTCGTTTTTTCCTCTCTGAACTCACAGAATCGTTTCCCAAACGAACTTTGCATTGTGGTGATTGCAGACTTGAAATATTCCAAATTTATCGTATCATGACTTTGTTTGAACTCTCTCAAGGAGGGAAAGTGAGACAGTGTACCTCTCTGTAAATCTTTGACAAACACTGTCAACTTGCGCTCGAATGCCAAAACCTCCTCCAGCATGTGCAGGGCTGTGCCTCCTTTCCCCTGAAGGGTTGTATTTAGCGTGTTTAGATGTGCTGTCATGTCTACCATAAAATGTAATTTTTCCAGCCACTCTGGCTGTTCCAGCTCAGCAAAGGTGAGCTCTTTGCTGCCCAGGAAGGTTTTTACTTCTTCCAAACATGTGACAAAGCAACGGCAACGTTATTGCCTGTCACCGGGCGGGCAGTGTGGAGCTGAGCGGCGACCTGTCAGCAGCGGCAACGCCAGAGCAGGTGTCACAGTGCGCCTCCTCCCCTCGCTAGCATCCGCCCCGGAGCCGCGGTCAAGGTTCAAAAGAGCCGCATGCGGCTCCGGAGCCGCAGGTTGCCGACCCCTGGGCTAGACGAACAGTACAAAGACAATGCCACTATGAGAGCATTTATAGCTTGGGATGAGCAGCTACAAAATGTGATTTTTTTTGTGCCTACCTTATTACAGACCAATTTAGACCTTATTGGTCACCATGTGCCCTTCTAAATCTCAACGTTCATTCTGCAAAGTCCCATCACAAGGGAGAAACACAAACAAATAGATGAAACATGTTTTTTTTGCCCATTTTGAAACGGCTGTACGCCATTTGGACTTGAACACTCAATTTCCCTGTACAAGAATCCGGGTAAATCGAATGGGTTGATGGGTATGAATGCCTGTTGGCCACCTGCCCTCCGATATCCAGCATAAATTGTCCCACCCATCGCAACCGATTGATTTTTTTATCATTTTGTTTACATCCGCTTCCTTGCTAAGTTCCATTTTGATCTTTCAAGTCGCTTACCTTAGCCTTCTGCATGCACCTCTCTTCAGCTGATGTATGACGGGTCAGATTTATATAGCTTTATGTAGCTTCTTAAATGTGACCCCATCTCAAGATGCTGGTGTGCAGAAACAAGCTTTTTAAACTGCTTCGTGAAAGTCCATCTCCGACTTTTACATAAGTAACAAGAGACTTTACACTGGAGTACCTTTGTGATGTTGGAGCTTGTTGACATGTATAATTTTAATTAATACAAACACATTATTCAGTTTGGCTTGTACACCACTGCAATCACTCAATAATGTTTTTTTTACAATGACAACTGGATGAACAGCCCTGTCCTTAAGTCAGTTCTTTGTAAAAAATATATATAATTTAAAATAAATGTCTCATGGAGGCTATCATCTGGTTATATTAAGATCTCTCTGCAATATAGGTTTGGTACCAGCTCATTGTAAAGTCATTAGAATGTGTGGAAATGTGTGTACTATGGAGTAAGAGAAGCGATGGCATAGTGGTTAGTGCACTGAGTTTGAGTCCCCGCCATGACTAACATCAGCGGCAAGTGATATTTGAAAATCGTCTGGGCATCCCCAAGTCGATGTAGCCTTAAAAGAGTATCTGGTGCGATGTGTAAACATCAACACCTTGGACACAAAGGTGGCTCTGCGGGTTCTGGCAACACCACCCCTTCGTGCACTGCTTTTCCATTCATAAGTGTTCGTTAAAGCACTTTACTCAACAGTTTATGTTGGCTATATGTGCGATCTTTGTACTAAGGAGTACGTGACTGCTCGTGTGTGCAATTTAGGACGGATTTCCTCATTACAGCCAGCCAGGATGGACACGTGAAGTTCTGGAAAAAGAACGAAGGCGTCGGAATAGAGTTTGCGAAACACTTCCGCAGTCACTTGGGTACAATCGCCAATACCACCACATCACCATTACTACAGCAATAACATAACGGCCTTTTTATTACACATTTTTATTTAACTCACTTCGTCTGTTGTATCCTAAAAAGAGAAATCTTGCAACTCATTTTTTACACACTTCCCAATGTGCTACCGATTGCAAACTTGGTCTAGGTAGGTCATACTGATGACAACACGATATTCTATCATAAAAAATGCAAAACATATTTATTTTTTTACACGCTTTTATTTAACTTACTGTATGTGTTGTATTCAAAAATCTTGTAACTCAATTTCAACCGTATTCCCAATGTCGTATCGACTGAAAACTTGGTATAGGTGTGTCATACTGATGGCAATACTATATTATATCATTGAAAATGAAAAATAAATATCTTTAAACAATCTTTTTTACGGCTCGAATTGTCGACGCTCAACTCACGTTGCCTGTAAATCACCACGTGGTCCCTGACGTCACGGCAAGCCTCGGGGAGCCACGCCCAGGGGCGGGGGATGTGGAAGAAGGGGAGGGGCGATGGGGGAAGGGGGCAGGGGGAGGGGCAGCTCGGACAGTACATTTCATTAAATCGTGTTTTTTTAACAAGTATTTTTTAATATTTTATTTATCAGAGTGCCAGAAGTCACCACCACATAATGACCATCACCTTCCACGCCTGCATAGGTTTCCTCATGCCTGTGTGCGTGCACGTGTGACATCCCCTAGGTGCGATCGAGGACATCTCTGTGAGCTCAGAGGGGGCACTGTTCTGCTCAGTGGGCGATGATCAGGCCATGAAGGTGTTTGACGTCGTAAACTTCGACATGATCAACATGCTGAAGCTTGGGTGAGTCTGCACTGCAGCAGAGCAGCAGTGCACGGTCACACATCGGTGAATTAGATACATTAATGAAAATCGATTATTGTTTAGGCCCGTGATACATTTCGAATTGTGCATGTAAGAAAATCAATTATTGTCAATTTATACTAATTATGTGCTAATTATATGGCAGTATTACCCGAAGGCACGTGGCAGACAACCCATAGATAAAACCAAGTGTCAATACAGTCGAGGTGGTAAAATGTGACCAAAAAACAATGCGTTCAATCACAAAACCAAATCGTGACTCAAGTGTTAGATAATTGTCACATGCCTAGGTCCATGTTTTATAACAGGGACGGCCAAAACATCACGAGCCCAATGCAGCTCCCAGGCAGTTCGTCTGGCTCCCTACACATATAATTGTTTTCTTTCTCACTGTAACATTTTTGAAAGAAAAGAAATCTGCAGAAGTGGGAGCTGCCTGGTTTAATCAAAGGCATTTGAAATCCAGATTTGAACCCAGAATCTCAACGGTGCCGGCTCAAGTGCTCTGACCCCTGAGTGACCCAACCACTTCGGTGTTTTTAAGGAGATTTCATGGACATTTAAAGAAATCATCTTAATGTTCCAAGTGTGAACCACGTAGAATTACAGTGGTGAGTAAGGGTGTAGAAATGAAATGGTTTGTGGGTCTAATTATTAATGTTCTTTTTGCATATGTGAATGCAATGCTCACTTGTTTTTATGGCCAAGTTGTGTGCATGAGTCATCGCGTTGTGTGCAGCGAGCCAATCTACTAATGGACGTCATTAATTATGTCCAAATGGTATTTATTTTCTAGAACGTCTGATAGAGGCTTTGTAAAGGCCACTATGTAAATGTTCCCTATTAATAATCTCAGCATACCGCAATAAATCATGGTTCTGAAGCTTTACAAAAGTTTATTTTATTACTATAGCGTTTGCACATCATAGTTGTAAATGAGTACAGAGGTATTTATAATCAGGTGTTCTAAAATGTTGTATTTCAAAAGAGTGCAACTATTTACACAAAATATCAGAAATACTATGAACCTTGATGTGCAAATGTATCAAATCCTTTCATATTTTAATAGGAAACGATTGAAAATAATTTAACAAAAATCATTATCTCCATTTGGCCGGATGGCTCAGTGATCAGAACTTGCAACTGTCTAAATAGATTGGGTTCTCAAAGCATTGCAAGTTGATGAGCTGAGGCCAGTCAATGATGACTGCACCCAAAAAAATATCACGTTTAATTTGGTTTTGCACGTCGAATAAATTCCAGCTCTGAGACTTAACATGTTTTGTTTTGACGGTCATGTGACAGACATCACTCGGTAGTAGGGCAAATGATGCAATCGGAATACATTTTTATAAAGATCTACAAACACCTATCTGATTCTAGATTTGAAGCTTTCGTGACTGCAAGGATTCATATTCTTAGTGCCTTTACCGAAAAAACTTAAGAATACCTATCCGATCGTGTCCTTGCTGAAACATTGGGCAGCATTCATATCAATCAGCCACCCGGAGTTCGTGGTGGATATTCCACCTTCCTACGGAGGCCAAGTCTATCCATGGTTCAGACTGTCTGTTGGCATCCCTCAATGTGCACCTAATTTATCAACCTCAAATGAAACTAATTGGATTGCTTTATTCGACCCCAATCTTGATTTGAACACATGGCCTTGTCATTATAAGTACTCTGCCAAAGCACCACTAAGCCAGATAGATCTCCTCGTTTCAACGTTGACGTTGGTGGGGGGAAGGGGCACACTCCTGGCGTTTTTTCTTTCACTGTTTATTTACTTATTGTTTTCTTTATTACCTACCTTTCTTATGCTATTCGTTGCGCGCGGCTGGGCTTTATTTTGCGCGCGGTTGAAATTTACTTTGTTCAGTCTGTGTCAGCCGCTGAGGTCGTGACGGGTTTCTTTTTTCATTCCCGCTGCTCCGTGCCCCCTGTACCGTTCACGTTCTGCTGTAATGTGCACTGATGCCTACTCTATTGAGGGCAATATTGGCACGTAAAACAAAGAGTGATTGATGGTTTCTTGCCGTAAGTAATGCATCGTTCTCACAGTAGCACCCTGACGACAACTGCCTGCCATTGGTCGGATCTGTTCACACGTTGTTTATTTGTCCTTTCTCATTCACTGCATGCTTAACGGATGTATTTGAAAACTACAAAGAATGCGTACAATATTATCCTGTTCTTCAGCGCCTCCTCTCGCCACGTGGTTGCCCCCTGGCCCTGTCGTCCATCGCACTTCTTTCCGCAGCTACCAACCCGGCTGCTGCGAGTGGATCTACTCTCCGGGGGAGCCGGTGTGCGTGGTGGCGTGCAGTGAGAAGCTCACAGGACGCGTGCACGTCTACGACGGGCGGGGCTCAAGCACTCCCCTGAGGACCCTTGAGAAGCTGCATTCGTCGCCCGTGTGCCTGCTGTGCTTTAACCCCATCTACAAGGTTCGTGCGATGTTACGAGTCCGCCATGCGCCGTGGCGCACGAGTTCGTTTCTCTTGAAAAGGATGACCTTCGCCAGATAGTCATGCTTTGCCGGCTGTGAGCCATCCTGACTGGTTTTGGCTTTCGGCCAATTTTATTCCGGTTGTCCTATCACGGTCCTTCGCCTAAGATTTTGTAATTTGTCCCCCCAATGTTGGTACTTACGTGAGTAAAATATATTTTCGTGGGTTTTGTATGCTACATTACCTTCTGACCCTTGCAATGGGCCCCTGCAGTGATAGAAGTGATTGTGCTTGTTGCCAGGTTCAAAATGTCTCCTTCTAGCACCCGATTAGTGAGGCCAAGATGTTTGCACTGACGGATACATAAAGCTGGTGGGCCAATTAAAAGTGGCAATCCTGATGCGGCTATGGGTCCTGTGAAATAAAGTCGCGGGCAATGGTTTCCCTGTACCGCTGCGATAAAGCTTTGACTCTTCCTTCGCGGCATTGTCATCTTCACGATGGGCTGACGTCTTTTCGAGTGCAGGTGGTTGTGTCGGCCGACAAGACGGGCATGCTCGAGTACTGGACGGGGCCGCAGCTGGACTACGCCTTCCCACGCAACGTGGCGTGGCAGTACAAGACGGACACGGACCTCTACGAGTTTGCGCGCTGCCGCACCTGCCCGACGGCGCTGACTTTCTCTCCCGACGGCTCCCGCATCGCCACCATTGCGCTGGACCGCAAAGTGCGCATCTTCCAATTCCGTACGGGCAAACTCATCCGGGTCTTCGACGAGTCGCTCAAGGTGAGGCCTTTCAAATGCCAAGAGGACCTTCAACTGTGTGTGTATGTATGGCGGTTGGGGTTCATAATGACCACGTCGCAGATACAAAGTTGTGCCGGTGAAAGGCTGGGTTTGAATTCGAGCCGCCTTCTGCTCGTGATTAAATGTGGTTCATATTCATTTCTTGTCTCTTTCCCCGGTTTTATATCATTTGCGCTCTCGGTGTGTTCTCATGAGACAAAGAAACAATTCGTATCTCTCTCGCACAGCAGTGTGTTAGTGAATTTCCCATATAATTTGATGTCGCAGAACTTTTGATGACCTTTATCTAGTAGACATAGGGCACTACTTTCCCCCCTGCCTCGCTTCTGAGAGTGACCTTCGCCACGTGATAGTCAAGCATGTATTTTCTGTTTTGTTCGTCAATAGAAATACAAAAACTTTTTCTGCACGTATGCAATGCTTGGGCCTGCTTCCCTCTCACCAACATGTTTATTTCGGGTCACAATTCCGAATTCTACATGTGACTAAGACGCTTGCAGGGTCCCAATAAGTATAGTTTGTGCGCCGTTTCAATATGGTAGGATCTTGTGTTTGTGGTTCAGTATGAAATTAAGTCCCTGGCTGTATCGAGCCCACAACTTGTAGGTTTTCCTCGCCCTACTGTAGTCCACACGTCTCGCTTGACAAATGAAAATGCTGGGTGTGTCTCAAATTGCCGTCGCGATTGGCCGCACTTCACCTGCAATTGATTCCCCTTTCCCCACCCTCAACAGATGTTCACAGAGCTCCAGCAGATGAAGCAGCAGCTGCCAGACATGGAATTTGGGCGGCGCATGGCCAGCGAGCGTGAGCTGGACAAAGTGGAAGCCGCTCGATTTGCCAACATCGTGTTTGACGAGACGGGCCACTTTGTGCTCTATGGCACCATGCTCGGAATCAAGGTCATCAACATCGAGACAAATCGGTAGGACTTAACGGAGACAGTTGACGACACACCTGTTCATTTTTGTTGCAAATTTTCCCAGTTTTGTTCTTTTTAAGGCACCGCAGCGAAAAGTGTGATCTCTGTTAATCTCACTGCCTTCTCTGGAGAATGGTAATTTTCCGTAACGTGCGCTGCTCATATATGTTTTGTTTTATAGGGGCAGTGTTAGTGATGTATGTGATGTAGGGTTTTTTGGGTATATATAAAATCCTGGATTTGAAGCTTTCGTGACTACAAGGATTCGTACTCGTCGGCTTTTTTGGTAAAGTCACGTAGGTAAAAACTAAAATAAAATAAATGAAAGCCACTAAATTAAATCACGACGTTTCGGGCGCAACACAAGCGTCCGTCATCAGGTGGGAAAGCATGGCCTACTGCTGATACAGACTGCAGACTGCATCAGCAGTAGGCCATGGAATTAGGCCAAGCCATAACAGCAGGCCATGCCTTCCCACCTGATGACGGACGCTTGTGTTGCGCCCGAAACGTCGTGATTTAATTTAGTGGTTTTCATTTATTTTTACCTACGTGACTTTACCGAAAAAACCAAAGAGTACATATATTTTAAATGTCATTCTGCATTACAGAGGGATGAATTTTTGTCTTTATCGTTAAAATCTGTTAAATCACATGTGGCCGGGTAACTGTCTCGTTAGAGTGCCCATGGGAAGCAGATTCATTTTGAGATATGTAGCATAGAACGACTGCTGAGATCCCTTCAGAGTGACCGATTCTTCCCACACACAAGAGCGCAGCTAGTTCCTGCATGCTGTGCTACAGGCAAATGTTACTCACATGGTAGTCGCACCAATATATTTTTTCTCAGAGATGGAATTTGCCACATTAGGTAATCAACCAAATTTTAAAATGACTGTGTTATTTTGGGGGCAGTCTTTATAAATACAATACACGCTACAGCCCTTTGTCAATCCAGTACTAGATTAAGGTCTTCCTACAACTCTTGTTACATTTTAGACCCCATTTAGCGGATAAGGATTGGCATTTACTTAACGCTTAATGCAACTTCTTAAGTGCTTAATCATGGGCGGCTGTAATCCCCAATCACATCGCAGGAGTGTCAGGAGTGTCGGCTGAGTGCTCTCTTACCCCTGAGCCGTGCAGCAGCGAAAGTTAGTTATGTAAACGTACAGAAATAAAAAAAAACTACTCGATACTTTCATCATGGACACTGCCTTATCACAGAAAAATTTTTGTCTCATGTTTCAGATAACGTTGTTCAGAGTAGAGGGTACAGAGGCAAGTTAAATGTAAACATTTGTGAATTAATATAGTGAACCTAGTCTATTGCCCCACGTAATGTTGGTTATTTGACCATACTTCACCATGCCGGTTCATACAAGTTTGTGAAGGAGGCAGGGGCCAGATTTGGTTCAAATATCACCCACCGCTGATTTTAGCCTTGGCTGGAAACTGAACTCTGATTGCTGGGGTCAGTAATACTAATCAATGGGCCACCAAATTCCCCCTTTGAATTGATATTTGAACATTTTTACATTCATAAATATTCACGTATCAGCTATCCTTTTCCATTCAATATTCCATAATGGAAAAAACCGACTCCTCGTGCATTAATTTAAAAACGTTTAATTATCTGCTTTATTCAAAGTCCACAGTATCTTTTTGAGGGACAAAGGAAGGTGGATGTGTTCTGTGTGAAATGATGATTTCATCATGCACAAGATGAAGAGTTATTCCGGGAGGGGATTAAATCCTTGGAACATTGCTGACGGACCTCGTCCATCGGAACTTCAAGAGAATTACGTAGAAAAATAACAGTTTCATCGCGGTCATTCATTGCATTAAGGTCAGCCAATGGACTTTAAATGATGATCATCGCAGTCCCTTGTGATTTATCCCTCCTCTGTGATGGTCTCCCCATCCCGTCGCCATCCCTGAGTGCTGCAATGCTGCAATCCGTCAGACCCTTGCACAAGCATTCAAGAAATGCATTTATTTTGTTAAACCAGGTGGGAACTCAAGAGACCAGGATAGAGTATCATGTGCTGAAGTGACCTTGGTTATCAACATTAATAATGCAATAACATTTTAAAAAATGAAGCAAATAGACATCTTTGCCAAAAAAGAACGCAATCTCATAGCAGCAGCACCACCTCTGTTGGTCAAATCCAGAAGGGTTCCTTTTCACACCCAGTGATTCTAACCAGCTGATTCTTCACATTGCAACTGATGCCACGGCGGACAGATCCACAGCGACTGGGACTGGGGGTCATAGTTTAGATGTGCCAGACTTTCATGGTGGGACTATACCGTGCCGGTCGGTGTGCATAGGCATGCAACGATTCGTCGTTTAAATTCCTTCCCTACGCTCAGCAGTATGTGCATCAAATCATGCCGGCAAGAATCAATCGTTTTAATTTCCAATGTGATACGTCTAAATCTGTTCATGTGACCCCTGCGGCTAAATAGAGGCTCTAAGCTAACCACAGCATTATCGAAAGAATCAATTTCAGACCCGACATCCATGGGAGGTGAGGGGTGAAAATCGGGTGGGCGGTTCGGTATCTCGCTCAATTTCCAGAATCGATGGGTGACCCCCTAAATTGTGACCGTTGATGGGATTCTGCCCGAAAAACGTCAGTGGTGTTTCTTTATAACCCCCTCGTTGCGAGCACGATTATTTCATTATTTTTTCTTTTGTACGTGACGCAAATTTCAAAATGGGTGGTGCGATGGCCGGGGGCAGGTGCGTGCGGATCCTGGGCAAGCAGGAGAACTCGCGGCCGCTGCACGTGGCGCTGTTCCAGGGCGTGGCGCGCACCAAGCACGCCGCCCTGACGGTGGAGATGAGGGCCTCCGACAACCCCGTGCTGATGAGCGTGCAGGGCGACCCCACGGTGTTCGCGTCCGCCTTCAAGAAGAACCGCTTCTACATGGTAGCCGCCACGCACGCGCACACGCACGTGCACACGCACGCGCACCGGTCATGCGGCACATGCACCTCACATTAGCACGGACGGCTACGTACGGTACGTACAGCCACGTGCTCCTGAATAAAGAGATTCGCGCGGCTACACACCCGCGTATAGCTATACAACAACAAAGATACCCCGTCGATTCGCCTTGACAGACTGTTGGAGAAAGTGCCGTTAGCAAGCACCTATGAAACGGCACCGACTCGTGCCGACGACATCGCCATCGCGCGCGTGCGTTCACGCTCGGGCACGCACGTGCGTGCGCGTCCCTTCCTCCCCTGCGCCCCGCAGTTCACGCGGCGCGAGCCCGAAGACGCCAAGAGCCCCGAGTCGGACCGCGACGTCCTGAACGAGAAGCCGAGCAAGGAGGAGGTGATGGCGGCAACGCAGTCGGAGGGCGCCAAGCGTGTGTCGGACTGCGCCATCATGCACACCACCTACGGCGACGTCACGCTCCGCCTCTACCCCTCCGAGTGAGCGAGCGTCATGGTGCTAGCGTCGCGCTTGAGGGGCTCTGAACCAGAGAATGGGCGGAGAGCACGGCGTGCGATGCCTGGCAATAGCGGGAACGGGGACGGGATTTGAGCGAGTTTTGTTAGGTGGCAGCGCATGCCTCTTGATACTACAGTGTGCGTGTCAACCGGGACCCTATCTCTAACCGGAACCATATGAGCAAACTAGACGCTTGCCCTACCCTTAATCCTATCCACACTAGCCAACCAGACCTTAACACTGTCTCTAATCATGCAAGGCAACCAGGCAATAGCCCTGTCCCTTACTCCTACCACATTAGCAAGCTCGACCCGAGTCCTAACATTATAACCACACGAGCCAATTCGATTGTATCCCTTTCCATAACTACACTAAACAACCAGACACTAACCCTGCCCCGAATACTACCAAACTAGCCAGACGGCCCCCTTGTACTTTCCATCGCCGTAGCCATGCTAGCCAACCACGTCCTAGCACTGGCCCTACCCGTGACCCTGATCTTAGCCTCGCCTCTGACGCTTTTGCCTGGTCCCCTATCTGAGTAACGGAATAAACTTCATTCCATAAAAGGCGATAACGCTGAATAATTCATCCGTGTAGGTCGGTCAGGAACCTACTTGTTGTACTTTGATCTTATAACAGCCACGTAGCCCCTGTTTCGGAGATCTTATGCAATCGATAAAATGTGCACAATCCAACAAAGCATGCCTTATTGCGCAGTGGTTGTTGCCAAGACCTCCCTGTGGCGCTGATGCGTAACACATTTAACAGGAAGCCCCGGATGGCCTTCGTTAGCTTGTGCTGCAGTAGCTGAGCAATTGAAGGAGAGGATGGGTTCCGCCAGTGTGCCGTCTCTTCGCTGTCTAAACCAGAAGGCCCTTGAGATGTAGATCTATCTTATTCTTAGGTTTTTTCGGTAAAGTCACGTAGGTAAATTTTTTAAAAAATTAATAAAATTTAAATAAAATTAAAATCACGACGTTTCAGAGGCAACACAAGCCTCCGTCTTCAGGTGGAACCGTCGCAGCACTTTTATTAATAAAAAAATGTTTTTACCTACGTGACTTTACCGAAAAAACCTAAGAATATGAATCCTTGCAGTCACGAAAGCTTCAAATCTAGAATTAGATCTATCTTCCTGCGTGCGCGCGTTGCCACGTCTGCCAGGTGTCCCAAGGCTGTGGAGAATTTCTGCGTGCACAGCAAGAGCGGCTACTACAACGGGCACATTTTCCATCGCGTTATCAAGGTGGGTGTTGCATCCACCGCCGCCACTGTGTGTGTGTGCCTGCGTGCGATTGGAGCGAGAACGTGAGTGTGTTTGTATTTGTTGGTGCACCGTCAACCAGCAGTGGATTGATCATGGACAATGATGACGTGGTTGTATGTTATGGATTCATGAGAGCCCTAATGTAGTACGCAACCTCGAATCATGATTATTATTCTGCTGCCCCACTGCCTGCAACTCCCTTCCTTTCTTCAAGTTTACTTTGTTTCTGTGCCCATTACTAACTGCCTCACTCTGCAAAATAAACATGCACACTGTTTGTGTCCAGCGTATTGAGAGATGGGTTGCTATATAAATCCACATTGTATTCTGTTTACTGTGGAATATTGGAGGGCAATTTGACAATGACTTTTTTTTTTATGCATGTAGTGGTGCGTCGATGAAACGTCGCATTCTATTCTGGCGCACGGCAATATGTTTCGGAGCTCGTTGCCAATGTCGAGGTCTGCGCATCCACGACGAGAGGGCTTTAGGAGAGAGAGTTTGTGTCGTTGTGCTGTTCCTCCTCCGTTGAAGGAGCGCAGGCCACGGTGGGCTTACTCTCTACGGTCCGCAGTTTGAGTTGCACTGCCACAGTCAAATTGCTGTGGCTCGTGTCTTGAATTTTGAATTCACGAAGGAATCGTGACATTTAAAGTTCCCAATGCAAATGTTTCATCCCTTCCCTGCTGCCGATCACCCCCCCCACCACCACTTCCTTTAACAATCTGTCCTCGCTCTCTCTTTGGACAGATTGTAACTGCCCCTCCTCCCTCCTCTCCCCCCTCCCCTTGGCTCTACCATCTGAAGGTTCGAGTGACAACAATTCCGCTCGCCTAATTATTCCTCCGTGGGTGCTCAAGCTGAACATGATGTTTAATTTTTTATTTTCTCTTGTTTTTTTTGGGGGGGGGATGTGTGGTTTTTTTTTAGTTTGTTTGTTTCATGATTATATTTAGGCATCATTATTTCATCTGTTTTTTTTATATATATTATTAAAGCGATATTGCTTGAGGCATTTTAATAACAAAGGACGACTTTTTTAGAAAATAATGTGTTGTCCATTCAATTGACGCCTGTCAAGTGAATGGATAGCACAATTATACTTTGTCACGCTCAGCTATGAATCTCATTTGCGTGTTCGGGTGGGTACCGGTGGTGCAGTGATTTGCGCATTGTGCTATGAACCCCGCTACCTCCGATGAGCACAGTCGGCTACGTACGGTGAGAAAGAAGTTCAACATAAATCTGTGACTAGCGGTATCAGAAATCATTCTTGGTGTAACCTCGGTCGACTCGCCATTGAGTGAGTACCACGTGCGGTCTTGTCAACATCAGCACTTGGGAGACAAAGACGAATGAGGTGGTGGTCCTGGCCACATCAACCTCTCGTACAGTACCACCCTTCATAGGTGCTCACTAACAGGATAATCTTTATATTGGACTGTGGTCCTGCATACTGTATATGTGTACTGTGTGTGTGTTCTGTGTGTGTTCTGTGTGTATTTGTGCTGTGTGTGTATGTGTCCACTGGGTGTATACGCATATTCTTCTGTGCACGTGTGTGTGCGTATCTCTGCGTGTGCGCGTCCTTGCGTGTACATGCCCATGCTTGCGCGCGTGTGTGTTTGCCGCACTGTTTACCGGGTGACCCACGTACATCTGTGCGCGTGCTCGCGTTTTGCCGTGCTGGTTGGACCCTTTTCAGGGCTTCATGGTGCAGACGGGCGACCCGACTGGAACCGGCATGGGCGGAGAGAGCATCTGGGGCACCGAGTTTGAGGACGAGTTCCACCACACCCTGCGGCACGACCGCCCCTACACCCTGAGCCTGGCCAACGCCGGGCCGGCCACCAACGGCTCGCAGTTCTTCGTCACCGTCGTGCCCACGGTTCGAACCGAATCTTGATCTCCATTTGTACCGTCGGGTGTCGTGCCCCGAAATGGAGTATCCATTGGCATCTCTCGCAGAGAAGTGCAAAATTCGCTGTGTTAGAGAATGGTACACGGAAGCGGATATTTGCAGAGCTACAGTACTTTTGAGATCCCTTTTAAAATTAACCCCTTATCCACACAATAGGCTGCGGCAGTTTCCCGCACGCCCAATCAAAGAGAGTAACGCTCGATGCATGGCAGTCAGACCGATATATTTTATTAATCAAAGATGGAATTTAGCGACTATTAAATTGCAATTATTGAGGCTCCGATTCGATTAAAGAATCGATCGTTTCTCTTTCGTGGTCTTAATTTTTATTTTGTATTTTTTTTCTCTCATTTACTGTTTGTACATTATTCTAAATGTAAGTCTCAAAGTATTTGCATATAATTTACATATATTATAAATAATTTATTCTCATACGCACGATTGGACACATTTGTCATGAGCGGTATAATCAATTTTAATCAATGTAGCATTACACGTCTAATGCGTGTGCATCTGCAAGACAAGACTCATTTGTTTTTTCACCTTGCTCCTTTGACCTCATTTGTCTGTGTGTGTGCGCGTGCGCGCGTTGTGTCTGCACATCATTATGCATCCCCCCTCGTTACAGCCGTGGTTGGACAACAAGCACACGGTGTTTGGGAGGGTCACCAAGGGCATGGAGGTCGTGCAGAAGATCTCCAACGTCAAGACCAACCCCAAGACGGACAAGCCGTACGAGGACGTCACCATCATCAGCATCTCCATCCGATAGCGCAGCAAGGGGTACGAGAGAAGGGAAAACCTTCTCTCTATCTCTGCACTTGGCCGTCCGCCTGGGATTGTAAAATATCGCCTCTCCTCATCGCAGAATGGACCAGACTGTGGTTTCTATTTTCTCTGTGTCTCGTGTGTTCGGCAGCAGTTTCACGTGGGATGCGTGAGAAAGCACCTCGAAATTCCGATCTTAGATTAAGGTCAAGAGGTCGTCGGGGAAGATGCTGTTGATGCCACTTGCACCTTCTTTCCGCTTGATCCCGCAGTTTTTTTGGAACATCGACATCGGACATCCCCCTCCCCCTTACGGACTCGTCGACAAGCATCCAGCTCCGTGTGTTCGCCTTGCCCTGCAGTTGGTTCTCAACAGTCGTCGTCACTGTCGGTTGTACGATTCTACCGTGGTCACGGACCCCCTCCCCCCAGGTGGCATTCCTCCTCTGTCCTGCACATGTGTCCCACCCATCGCAGCCTCCACTTCCCCCCCATTGTGTCTTCAGTGCTATCCTGCCAAGTTCCATTCTGAGCTTGCAAGGTACTCCACCAAATTGCGAAATTGATCCTGGCATAAAGCACCGATGTTATAACGTCGCTGTCCAGTGCGTAAAGAGCCAGACCTGAACTTCCATCAAAGCCAACGGTCCTGATTTAAGCTTTGATGCTCGTAAGAACGCAGTGTTTGTACGGCTATGTGGGTGCATCAGCAGTTCGCCACAAGCAGTGGGGGAGATCTTTGGAAGCTAGCAGATTGCAGCTGGCTGCGCTGGAGTCCTCGGCGCCAGTGAAAGTTGGATACGATGGGAGTTTTACAGTGACCTTGTCGGGCCACCCGTCAAAATCTCACCTTGCGCGCACACACCTGCCCGATGCGCTTAATTCGACTAATGCAGCTCGCACGGCAACTATTAATCACTCGGCAAAAACTAAAGTGTTTGCGCACGCAAGTATGCCGTGCTCAGGAACACCCTTTTTGGCAAAACAGGATATAGGAAGTTGCAAAGTTCACTGCTGCGGGCCATTAGATATCTGCGGACCAAGTAACGCCGCGCTCGTTTTTCTACAAACAACAAAAACTTAATGCGTTCATCAATAGCACCGCCCGAAAGAGGAAATGATAATAATAATAGGTGACGTTTTGGGCAATGAAAAAGGAGGGCATTTGCATGGGACGTTAGCTATATATTATTTTTTACGAATGTGTTGAGTTTTTGTCGCTTGTGCAATCACTGCCAACAGCCTCGCAGTGTTTTTGTTTGGTCACCTTCCTTTGTGTTGAACATGGTAGCGAAAAATGGAAGTGCACAAACAGTTGATTTCTGTTCCGTTAGAATGAAGTCTGATTCCAGAAAACAAACAGCTTTTGCCTTGGAGCTACAAACCTAAGCAGTTTGTGTCCCACACTGTCCGACACAAGTTTTAAGCTTTGTGAATGAGAATATTTTTTTAAAATCACTTCCCGGTGGTTGTCGGGTGGCTCGGTTGAGAGAACGGAGGTCCACGGTTCGAATCTGGATTTCAGCCGCCCGTGATCAAACTTGGGTATTTTAAGTGGAGCGAGTTGGACTCTGGTCGCCAACGCTTGCACGCAAAAAATGGATCGTGTTAAATGTTGTTTTCCACTTAATTTGGCTTATTCCCACTGCAAATTAATTGATTGTAACTGTCGTGTCATAAACGTTGAGTTTTATTGCCGTGTAATGAACACTCGGAGGCCTCGAGGGACTTGGCAATAAAGTGACTTCATCTTTTGGGGGCCTTGCTGTTGACACACTGACGCTCTGCTGCTCGCTGCGGAGTTGCAAATGGAAATTTTGTCTCGTGACGCCAGTAAGACGGTTTGAATGTATTTGGAAAAATGCATCACTACGGTATGACAAAAATATATCAGTCTGGTGCGGTGCAATAGTTTAACATCGCCCCATTGATGTGTTACAATGTAAGGGAGTGATATGAAAGTGATGGTAACAAAGTTCCATTGTCATACTTGACTAAAACGTCAAGAGTCGTTGTCCTTAGAACGGCATCAAACTGAAGTCCGCCCGTGGCAGACACCTTGGGTACGCATCTGCAAAGACGTTTAAATTTGGAGTTGCGTTTCCCTAGCGCATATCGTCGGCGCTGCGTCGTGCCAAAGTGTGAAGAGAATGGCGTCTGTGGCGAGGAGGTGCTTCCGAGGATGTCCGATGTCCTCCTGATAAAATTGCGTGCGTAGAACACGCCACGTGCGTGCGAGCGTATTGATAGTGCCCTATCGCGTGATTGTTTTTAACAGAAATAGATTTCTTTTTACATATAAATACATTTTTTTTTTCCACAAACGAAAGTGTCAATTGTGATTTCTTTTTCGAGGGGCCAGATTTTGTTTTTAATTGCGTGCGCTTTGTCCCCGACGAGCCGCGCGTGTGCAGCCAGGAAAGAAATTGCTAAAATCCGCACAACGCCTGTTTTAATGTTGTCCACTCATGATGATCATCTATCACGACAGATGCGAGGCAGATGTTGACCCCCTGACCTCCTACACCCCCCTCTCCCCTCTCCCCGCCCAAAACCCCAAACTCCCTCTGCATTCACAGTGGATCACAGGCACAATGTTTAGCCTTGCCATATGCAGGAGGTGAATCCATTGTCGTGTTATCATATTTACAGACAGACTTGCGTAGTGCGTCGATGCGTTTTCAGCTTGCGACGCGTGTATTTTTTACACGATGTCCGACGTTTCGCCCCACGTCTTGGGAGCTTATTCGGACACCGAAGAAGGAATTTGGTTCCTGATTGAGGAAGCAGCCAGCACGTGGAGCGAAATGTCATACATCGTGCCGAACAGCACGCGGTGCAAACCCAAAAACACAATCGAAACAAACCTACCCAGTAGATTGATAGAATTGTTTAATGGCACCAAGGTTGAAAGGTCATTCGTAATCGTGAATGTCTCCAGCTTGTGTTTGTTCTTTGATCCACGTGTTCCCTTTTCTGTCTCCCAGTCGAATTCAAAGCATGGCCTTCCTTGCTTATTTGCGGACTTATTAGCTGCTGCCGTACACAATCGATTTGAGACAATTCACCCAAATCAATCGAGCAGGTGATGATTTGTTTCAGGCCTACTCGCATAGTTCTCCCAAAAGGCAGTGCCGATTGGAATGTCCATAAACATGGCAAGCCTTGTCTTGAGTTTGTTGGGTATTGGATTGCAAGGCTGCTGTTGTGGGCAGCGGAGAGCAGTGCTGCAAAATCCATCGTCCTGTACATCTATGCCTCCTCGTCTATGCTCCCCCCGCCTTCAACCCACATTGACCGGCGTAGTGAATGAAGTATGATGGTCAAATAATCCCGAAGACACGCAGGCCATGTGGAGGCTATCGTTCGGCGGTGGATTTGGACTACATGTCCATTATCAAATGAAGAGAGGAAATTTAAGGGACTGGGGTATAGGAGGAATTCATCCGATTGGCTTTTAAAAACAAAGGCTCAATGGCCATGTCTGAGCCCTTTCGTCTGTACATGGTTTGGGAGTTAAGCAATGGATGGTTTAATCCACGCACAGCCAACATGAAGTGTACGAGGCGACTCAACATAAGAGGTTCATTAAAAAAGCAAGCAGACATTTGTTTCTCTCGCTCTTCCCCTACCGATTGATAATAGTTACGCGTCTTATTAAGGCCATCACTGCGTGATCAGTGTTTACAAATTGCCACGTGTTCCAACGGCGTGGCTCAATACATTGAGTAATGGCCGGTGAAAACATTGCAGTGAATTAATTGTGCGCCGCCGAACGGAGTGTGGTGTATAATTTTGAGAGCGGGCAAGAAAAGCAATTTTGACCGATCGTTTAAGCATCAAATTTGCGTTACGAAAATTTATTGTGGCGGTTGGGATTTTTTTTTTCGACCTGATGTCCAAACAAGAAGATACTCATTTCAACCTATAAAGCCCACGCGTGCGAGGCGGAACAAAAATACATCCAATACAGATAGGAGTCCACATTCGCTGTACAGCCTTCTGGCAATCCAGGGTATGGCACCCACGAGAATGGAGTTTCACAACATTTGTGTGATCCACAGACACTCGCAGCCTCCACCGTGCTGGATTACAGGCCACGTGCAGAGCCACCACCGCCCGGCGAGATGCCTCTCCAACCCGCGCAGTACTTCATCTCTGGATGTTGGGACAGAGCCAATCCAGAGCGGTTAATTCTGAGAAACTGGTGCATGGACTGGCAGGATTTTGAAAGGGGCTTCCCTTTAAAGCAATGTTTCCTGCCTAAGCCTATTTTCCTTAACAGTCAATATGATTCGCATTTTCCCCATGATCTGTGTTAGCATCTCTGTTCGCTTTGCACACTTTTCAGCTTTTATCCCGTGAAGTAATGTATTCAGCAAAGCCTGACCGACAGAACACATTTTCCAAAGGGTCCTGTATTTAGATATTTGGCCGAATCCTTTCTCATGGGTTTGTCATACGAGTGGAAATCGGGAGTCTCCAAACAAACCCACCATGCACACGAGGACATAGCATTCAACATAGTCTGCACAGATAGGTTCACGAACCTCCTCGTTTCACCGACATCCCCAGGGCACTCCGCAGTCAGCCGAGCCGATTTTTTTAGGATTTGTGCAAATCCACGCGAACCACCAACCCGCCCTCGCAAACAAAGCGCCGTATCTGAGGATTGCACCATCATGCCTGATAGTGCATCCCATCACAGCTCGATTGGACTTGATTCGGAGTAATGTGCTGGCATTTCCGCACACAATAGCCTAGGCCCGTTTTCCAGCACTGCTAATTGATGGGCGAAAAATTCCCGATCCCATTTTATAATCCCCAGTCCTTTGGATCAATGTATAATGGAGGAGAGGGACTTCCCACTCATCATTATCACCAGCGTCAGTGGCAGTAGCCGTGATACATCCACTGCCGGATGAAGGCTTTCCCCAAACCGACGTCATCTCTCAGCTTCGCGATGCAACAGTCAGTCTGGCGTCTGCCCACGAGCTCATTGTATTGCTCCATCTCTGCCGTGGACGTGCGGACTCTACAGAGTCCTCTGTTCTTTGGTTACCACTCGGTTGTTCGTCTCGAGCACCGGGCATCATCTCTTCTAGCCGCGCGTCCTGACAAAGCCCACCTTTTATTTATCTGTGAAAAGGAGCTTTTATAGCTCATCGGATTATTCCAGTATAAATAAATATATTCTGTCTCTGATCATTTCTCGGCGGTCAATATGGCGTCTTTAACTTTCGCTCCCGAATCCACGTGTCCGTCTGTCTCTCGGTGCGATTCCAAGCGTGCATCTTCGCCATGCTTCTTTGTGCTTTCAGCTTTTGTCCCATGAACATTGTCAATATCCTAGCTTCTCGTGGACATTTCATCGCAGGTAATATCATGCGGGACAATTCACCAATAGCAAACGTTCTTATTAGGCACGTGATCACACAAATGCGGCCAATTAACCTGCTTCTGATAATTGTTTTGTTACCCTTTTATCTGGCAACAAAACTGACACCTTTTTTACAAGGAGTCATGTTTGCATAGACCACAATACCTGCAGTCGGAATGCAAACAAAAAACATAACTCTGATAATGTATGCACTGTCCTTGAAGTTGATTGGTCCACACCCGAGACAGCTTTCTTTAGAGCCTAGTCTCACATGGTGTTGGACCAGTTGACTCTAAAAGGCGCACAACTCAAAGACAATGCACCATCAGAGTATGAGAGCTCGGGGTAAGCATTTACACCATTGGAACCTCATATGCCAGTAGCAAAATATGATTTTTGGTTGCATTCCGACTGCAGGTATTGTGGTCAATGCAAACATGACTCCTTGTAAAAAAATGTGTCAGTTTTGTTGCCAGATAAAAGGGCAAAAAACCAATTATCATATTTTTCTACTGGCAAATGAGGTTCCAATGGTGTAACCTGCTTCTGTTTCAGTGACCACGTGACAGATGTTAAGTGAGTGTCTTCAAGCCGCTTATTTAGATGAAAGGGGGGGGGGAATAAACGATTTTAACAAAACTCCGTTCGAATGAAGCAAAATGTCCCCAAATTATTTTAGCGAAAGCGAGGTCCGAAGCCAGTATAATTGTCAGTGTGGGAACACTTTAGCCGTGTAATGATACTTCAATCCACCCATTGTTGTTTCATTTCGTAGGACATCCTTTTGTTGAGCAGTCTTGGGAATTCGATTTTTTTTTGGTCAATTGGTTTTTCTCCCGATAGTAATTTGGAGCGTGGGCAGAAAACGGGGCGCCGTTACAAAAATAAAAACCAATTCACACACACACGGGCGAATATTCCATTTCATTCGGCCATACACAACAGCCTGCCTCTTACCTACTTGCTGTACTGTAGAGGATGCTCGTGAAGGACGCAGCTGCTACTGGGCAGTTGGAGGTAGTCGCCCTCCAGCAATAACGGAGGGCAGAGGAGCGACGCTCACAACAACGAGCGGAGCGCCGGGTGGCTAAAACACGGCAAGTTGGCACAGTAGGGGGCACAGGTGGTGCCTCGGCCAGTCGTCTCAGTCGACCCGTGGCACCTACTGGGTCTGTCCCGTGACCTTCCAGCGGGCATTCGTCACTTCACGTTGCCTTAACGTGCACATAGCCTGGCACAAGCGCCATGGTGACGTCACCGCCACTTAGTGGCGAATGGCGCTTGTTGTTGTAGTGCTGCCTGCCCGTTTAAAGACGCCGCTTCTGTCCTGCCTGTGAGTGCCTTGATTTTCGTTCGTGATGACCCCAGCTTTGCGCGATCCTCTGCTACCCCACGGCCTCCATGGTCATCACACCTGGGCTGCTGCCAAGCAGCAGCAGTAGTATTATTAGTAGTAATAATGCCCTTTATTTATCCAGGAAAGCCTCACCGAGTCTCGTGACTTGTTTTTTTCTCCAGGAGGTTGCTGCTGCTGCTCCATTGCAATGTTTGGCAAATTAATTTCGCGAGAGTTTGAGGACGGGTAAAAAAAAACATAAACAATTGCCGTGCTGTTGTTTTCCTTCCGCGTGAAGCAATACGCGCACATTCAGTAAGAACTTTACCAAATTGACCAAACGTACTCATGCAGTACCCCTCCTGAGTTCACCCTCCAGAGTCTTCAGGCTCGGACAAGTGCATTATCTGTACATGATAATGATGAGTATGATGCAGAAGTAAAACAAAAGCACAGCCTCGAGTCAATCTACTGCTGGATGAGGGAGCGTCCGTGCCGTGCAGGTCGTAGGGGTCACTTGACCATGCTGGTCAGTGTGGGTGGGCAAAGTCACACGGTACGTATGTGAGCATTTAAGTACAAAGGTGGATCTTGGTGTCGCTACCCTCTGCCGACAAGCACGTGCTCACGCAGCCATTTAACAGCTGCAATGCTCGGTGCTCGCAATGTATGACAGCCAGATAAGGGGCCGTCCATAAATGACGTCACGCGATTTTGGAGGATTTCTTACCCCCCCCCATTCCTCACACGGCGTCACAAAAAGTCAGACCCCCCCTCAAAAATGACGTCACAAAGCTCTGACACCCCAAAAAAATTCTTCAAATCCCTTAAAACTATTGTCATTGTAGTGCGTATTTAATGTGGCGCTGCACTCTGATGTTGTAGGAGAAAACATTTATGATTAAAAAGTATATTTAATTAAGCAGAACGTGGTGTCTATATTTATTTAAAGTTGCGCATTTTGATGTGACGTCATATTTCTCAAACCCCCCCCCCCCCCCATCGTCGCACATCGTCACAAATGTACGCCCCCCCCCCCCCCCTAGGTGCGTGACGTCATTTATGGACGGCCCCTAAACACGCTTCCGACTTCAGCGGCAGCCCAGTATTCAGCTGCGCCAGGGACAGCGGCCCTTGACTTCTGGCTGCAGGGGCTTAGAGAGAGAGAGGGAGGGAGAGCGCGTTTCTGCTTAAGCCTGATTATGAAGATAGCCTCTCTCTCGAAGCCTCGGCACTAGGGCCCCATCTGTTGGTGCAGGCTTAATTACAGATTGCCCTCGTTTATTGCTGGGATCTCAGCGACTTCCGAAATCCAGCGGCCACTGCCATCGTCGTGGCCGCGTCATTCCCCGGCGTGCCGTTGCCTCTTGATTCGTCGACACCGAAGATCAAAATGCCGTCGAACTTAGCCGTCGCTTGCTTCCCTCCGCCGAAGTTCTCGTCGCAACACAATAAACACCCGCGGTGTTCATCTTCTTGGTTCTTTCGGTAAAGTCACGTAGAATTGAAATGATAAAATAATAAAAATTAAACATTATAAAATAATAAAACATAATAATAAAATAATAACAGGTCTGTCGAGGAGACAGAGTCAGAGTCAGACTCTGTCTCCTCGACAGACCTGTTCTTCACCTGAGGACGGCTACTTGCGTTGTGGCCGAAACGTCGTGAGAATTATTTTACAATGTTTAATATGTTATTATTTTATTATTTCAATTCTACGTGACTTTACCGAAAGAACCAAGAAGATGAATCCCTGCAGTCACGAAAGCTTTAAATCGAAATTTACCCGCGGTGTTCTTCACATAGCTCTCTTACAATGGCATCATCATCACCACCACCATTGTCTTGGCTCTTGGTCTTTTCCTTGGCCGCTGGCCGCTGACCATTTCAATCTCCGATTCTGTTTCTGTGACCTGCCCTCCTCCACCCCGCACGCGCGTATCCGACCCATCGCTACCGCACCGTGAGAACTCCACCCACGGCGCTTTCTTTGCCACATTCTCTTCTGAGCCCTGCGAGCCGCTGACTGGACATTCATAGGTGCTCGCGAACATCATTGTTACCCATGATAATTGACTACCAATTATCCTCCAATCTATGTGAACACTACTGGACATCTTCTTCTTGGTTTTTTCGGTAAAGTCACGTAGAAGGGAAGTAATTAAATAATAAAAATAAAACATAATAAAATAATTCTCACGACGTTTCGGCTACAACGCAAGCAGCCGTCTTCATGTAAAGAATGAGACACTGCCAAGCTAGGAGCTTATATATAAACTCCTAGCTTTAAATCGAAATTTAACTACTGGACATCTGATAATTGGTTCTTTACCCTTCTATCTGCCAGATAGAAGGGTAAAGAACCAATTATCATATTTTTACTGGCAAATGAGGTTCCCATAGTACTGGACATCTGTGCACACTACTGGACATCTGTGAAAACGAGCTTCATAGCTCATCGGATTCCTCCAGTATTGGTAGATATTTTGATTATGAATTTCATTTCTCCAAGCAGTGCCCTAACTCGTGAGGTCTCGCTCGCTCAGGTCTCGCCGGAGTCGAATTGGGTGAACGAGCCTTGGTGGCCACGCGGGTTTGCCAGGGTGGTGCCACTCAGCACTGACAGCACCCTGACACCACCTGCCCACCCACCAACCCTTCTCGTATTCCCGGTGGGGGTTTTCTCTCCAGGCCCTCGGCTTTCCAAACTCTCAGTGGTCGATTTGGGTCAAACATCCCAATGAGGGGCTCTTTTAAAAAAGAAAAGGAGGGTAATTGAGGCTCGGGGAGGCTTTGCTGAGTAAATAAAGGTCGTTATTAATAAGTAATGGCCACTATTTACTTGATTGTCAATTGTTTTCCAATTTCGCAAACGGCGTCGTGTTGTCATTGGGGGCATACTGGAAGTGTCCTTCAGGAGGCTCTCGCGGTGAGCAGGGAGGTGACGTCCCAAAGCTGTTTTTATCTTCTTCACACTCGCGAACGCGCCTTTATTTACATGACCTGCAAAAAGCGTTTGTCACATCGCAGCCAAATATATTCTCTTTGATTGTCAGAGGAGGGGAAAGAATAAGACAAATTAAGTGACACATCTAATTTTATACGATAGAATCGTTTTAAGTTGTGTGTGTGTGTGCAGTAGTTAGTGACCGGGATGAGACCATCACCTCGCCACAATCGAGAAACCGATCTCACCGCGGTCGAGCCGGATTCAAACTCAGGTGCTCGGCGTTGCCGGCTCATTGTCTCGGACGCGGACAATTATGGCCTCCCTGAGCAGCCTGCAAATTTTAAAATTATTTATATAACGAAGAAATTCAGCAGAATTCCACGCGAAATTAAATCGGACGTTTAAGCAACGATCGCCAAAACGTGGATCTGGCGAGCCGTGCTGTTGGCTAACACAAACCTCATCATCCCAAGTGCTCCGTCCTCCCCAAGCCCTCCTCCACCTCGCCCCCGCTAAATCCAACCACCACCTCTCATTGTTGCACCCCGCCGCTCGTCCCCCCTCTCCCTCTTCCAAAGCTCTAAATCATGGTCCTGCCGCTCCACACAATCATAATTTGAGGAGCGCGTGTCGGGAGAGCGAGCTAATTCCATGTAGCCGTTTCGCGTTTACATCCATCGAGAGCCCTTTGCCAAAGGCACGAGATTTGCGTGATCGAGACGCAAGACGGTGGATGGGTTGGGGTGGTGGACGGAATTGGTGGATCGCGTCGCGATCGAGCGTCTGGCGTGACGAGAGTCCTTGCTGTGGCTGGTGCTTGTGTTGCTATTGAGTTGTTGTTGTTTTACGAGGTATACCTTACCCAGGAAAGCCTCACTCAGTCTCTTTATTAATGCTAACCCTACTCCCTCCCTTTGATGCTGCTAATCCTGCATAATGCACGGGCATAATATGACTTTGAAACCCCCCGCCCACCTCCTACGCATTCCACAAGTAGTGACTAATCCCATATCTGCATTTCCCATAAATATGCTAAATTCCTCTTGATATGCGAATTCCTTTGTCAAGGCGCTCTCCTCCTCTAACCCAGCTTAAATATACACTGCCAAGCCTGGTGGTGTTCATTCAGACGCTGTCTTTCCGACAGACTTGTTCTTCACCTGAGGACGACTGCTTGCGTTGTGGCCGAAACGTCGTGAGAATTATTTTATTATGTTTTAATTTTATTATTTTATTATTTCCCTTCTACGTGACTTTACCGAAAGAACCAAGAAGATCAGTCTCGTGATTTATTTTTTGCAGCTTGGAGTGTCCTTCCAAGCTGTCGCAGTCGAGGGAGGGGGGAGGTGGGGGCGACGATTGCCATGCGCCGTATCTTCACACGGAGTGACTTGCGGGTAATTTTTAAAATAAAAATTGTTGCATCCAATTTGTTGGGCCGGGCAGTGGGGTAAGACAATCGTTCATCAACCCGCAGCGACTCGCGCTGATGTTTACCCACTGCGCTGGTAACGGATTTAATGCCGAGTAGACCTAGGGAAGTTCCTTGTGGGCAAGTTCTGCTGCAAAGGCGGTGTCCAGGCTAGATTCAGGTACCCGCTTGCTACTGGGCCCCTATCTTGAACCCAAATCCGTCCATACGTGCTTATACACACTGCATGTATGCATGCATGCATACAGAGTACAGTATGCAATTGCACACATCTATATGAACACATATACACCAGGGATGTGTTCCAGATTCCCGTGGCAATCTGGCCTTGATATATAAAAAAAAGTCGTGACCTTTCTGATGTAATTGCCTGTTTAGGATTTGTCCGAAAACGTGAGGACGCACTGGACGTCACTTTGTTTTTTCCAAGTTACTAAAAATATGAAAACCGTTCATTCTAGATTTGAAGCTTTCGTGACTGCAAGGATTCATATTCTTAGGTTTTTTCGGTAAAGTCACACACGACAACGTAGGTACCTACGTGACTTTACCGAAAAAACCTAACAATATGAAAACTGTTGTCGTACAATTACGTTAACCTGACTAAGATTACAATAAAAATGTGAACATCGTTCATAACATGGGACAGTTCTTAAAGGGTTAATAACGCTGACATCTGAAAATGTGAAAAAATACAATCTTAAATTATGCCTCAAACATCCCTAACACATACACAACCACACCAAGACAAAGATCCCCCGTATAGCCTTAACAGACTGTTGGGGCAAGTGCTGTTAGCGAATAGCACATATGAAGGCCGGCACGGCACACGTGGGGATGGGTGGCCAGGACCACGCCCGGCCGCCTTTGTCTTCCTAGTGGCGATGTTTACACACTGCACCAGCTACTCATTTGAGGCTGAGTCGACCTAGGGGATGCCCATGATCGGTCCAGATAATTGTCACCGGTGTTAGCCGTGGAGTCGAACCCGAGCTGCCGGGTTCATAGCGCAGCAACCTAACCATTACACAACCGCTCCCCACAACTCAACACACGCACACCCCCTGCATACACACACACCCTGCATACACACACCCTGCACACAAACACACCCTGCACACACACACACCCTACACACACACCCTACACACACACACACCCTGCACACACACACCCTGCATACACACACACCCTGCACACACACACACCTTGCACACACACACAGACCCTGCACACACACACACTCACCCTACACACAGACACCCGACACACACCCTACACACACACACCCTGCACACACACACCCTGCACACACACCCTGCACACACACCCTACACACACACACCCTACACACACACACACCCTACACACACACAGCACACACACACAGCACACACACACAGCACACACACCCTACACACACACCTTGCACACACACACAGACCCTGCACACACACACTCACCCTACACACAGACACCCGACACACACCCTACACACACACACCCTGCACACACACACCCTGCACACACACCCTGCACACACACCCTATACACACACACACCCTATACACACACACACCCTACACACACAGCACACACACACAGCACACACACACAGCACACACACACAGCACACACACACACAGCACACACACACAGCACACACACACAGCACACACACCCTACACACACACCCTGCACACACTCACCCTACACACACACACAGCACACACACACAGCACACACACACAGCACACACACACCCTACACACACACAGTCCCCACTATTCCTCCATCCGTGCCACCCCTCCGCCCCCGCGGCCTTCCCCCCTCCCCCCATCTCCCCGCCCGCTGCCCCCTCCCCAGAACCCCTCCACCCTCCCCTCGCCGTGACTCCCGCACTGAGGAGCAGGAGGAGGGAGGAAGAGGGAGAGGGAGGAGGAGGAAGAGGGAGAGAGGGAAGGGAGGGGAGAGGGGGAAGCGCTTTCCATCGCGACTGCTCAAGACGCGGTCGCATTCCGGCACGCGGCTCTCCCGGCAAGGTGAGCAGAGAGAGGGGGGGGGGTGATTGTGATGCTGATGATGATGATGTTGTTGCTGGTGATGATGGTGTTGGTGATGGTGTTCATCGTGTTGCTTCGCACCTCTATAGACAGGGCCGGCGCAGTGGCAGGCGGTGTATGTCGTGCTCCGGACGTTATTTGTATTCTGTTGGGATGATGATGCTGCTGCTGCGGAGGTGATGATGATGTAGGGATGATGATGATGATGCTGCTGCTGCAGAGGTGATGATAATGCTGCTGCAGCGATGATGATGAAGATATTGATGGTGAAGCTGCAACGGGTTTGATGGTGATACTGCAGGGGTGTTGATGCGCCTGTGCTGGTGGTGGTGATGCAGGGATTATGTCGATTTGATGATCCAGGGATGATGTTGTCGTGGTGATGATGTAGGGATGATGGTTCTGTCGTGGTGAAGGTGATGCAGTGGGGATGCACAGATTATGATGTCGGAATGATGTTACATGAATAATGATGTAGGGGTGATGATACTAATGTAGGGGTGATGTTGTTGATGTAGGAATGACGCTGAAAAGTGATGGTGTAGGGGAGGTGCTGTCGAGGTTATGATGATGTCGTGGCGATGGTGATGATCTCGTGATCATGTTGATGTTGTAGAGTTGATGGTGTGCAGTATTAAGGTATCGTTGCACGGGATGTAGAGTGATGCTGTAGGGATAATCATGATGATGGTAAAGAAGGGGTGATGATGATGATGATGTACGGATGACGCTGTGGAGAGCGTGATGGCGATGGATGATGATGATGGTGATTATATGTTCCATCGCGTTAGCGCACATAGCTTTTATCTGAAGTTGGTACGAGCTGTGTTGATGGTGTTGGATGATGGTGATGTGGGAGGTGGTTGTTGTTGTTGTTGCGGTGGTGGTGTTGTTTGTGGTGTGCGTGGCTGGTGGTGGAGGTGGTAGTGGTGGTGGCAGTGGTGGTCGTGATGTTGATTTATAGTGGTGATGCTGGTGGTGGAAGTTGTGGTGGTGGTGGGGGCGATGTTGTTGGTGGTGATGGTCGTGGCAGTCGTGGTGATGTTGTTGATGATGGTGGTGATGGGGAGGCGATTATTGCTGTTGTTATATTTGATGGTGGTGGTGGTAGTGGTGGATGTTGTGATGGTGCTGAACAGTGTGGTGGAGATGGGTGGCGAGTGATGATGGATGCGATGGATGGAAGTTTCTGTTGTGGTGATGGTGTTTTTTGGCGGTTCTGACGGTGGTGATGTCAATTCTGGTTGCGATGGGTGGCAGCGGTTGTGGTGGTGGTGGTTGTGGTGGTGGTGGAGATGCTGGTTGAAATGGTCGTGACGGTGGCAATCGTGGTGATGTCCTGGTGGTGGTGGGTGATGATGGGGGGTTGTTGTTGTTGTCGTAGCGTTGATGGTGGTGATTGTAAAGTTGGCGTTTGTTTTGTTCGTTGTGGTAGTGGTGGAAAGTGATGATGTTGATCGTGATGGTGGTAGTGGCAGTGACGGTGATGTTGATGTACAGCCGTGATGTTGATTGTGGTGGTGGTGGCGATGTTAGTGATGGGTGGCAGCTGTTATTATGGGGTGCTTGTGGGTGATCTTGGTTGGTGGCAGTCCGAGTGTTGTTGCAGTGGTGGTGGTGGAATTTATCGTGGCGATATCGATGTGCAGGTGAAGTTGTTTCGGTCGTGGTGGTGGTGATGATGGTGGTGGTGGTAGTGGTGGTTGTGTCACTGGTGGTGATGGTGGTGGTTGTTGTGGTGTAACACGATGTTTGTAGCGTTGTTGTTGTTGTTGTTGTTATTGGTGGTGGTGGTATGTGAGAGATGGCCGTGGTGGTTTTTACGTTGGCTGTGGTGGTTGGTGGTGGTTGGTGGTGGTGGTCGTTGGTGGTGGTGTTGGGGGAGCGCGGTAGTGCAGTGGTTAGCGCAGCGGATCAATGAACCCGGCGACCCGAGTTCGATTCCCACTCACGGCCACCAACAATGCCAGTGGCGATTATCTGAACCGGTCGTGGGCCTCCCCTAGGTCGACTCAGCCTCTAATGAGTACCTGGTGCGGTGTGTAAACATCGCCACCAGGGAGACAAAGGCGGCCGGGCGTGGTGCTGAACACCCACCCCTAATAATAATGAAGCCCGTACCAGCCCTCATGAATAGGTGCTCGCAAACAGCACTTGTCCTAACAGTCTGTTAAATGCTGTGGTGGTGGGGGTGGTGGGGGTGGTGGTGTACAATGCTGGGGTGATGGGGCGGGTGGTGGTGGTTGTGGGGGTGGTTGTGGGGGTGGTGGTGGGGGTGGTGGTGGGGGGGGGGGGGTGGTGGGGGGGGGGTGTACAATGCTGGGGTGGTGGTGGTGAGGGTGGTGGGGGAGGTGGTGGTAGTGGTCTACAATGCTGTGGTGGTGGTGGGGGTGGGGGGGGGTGTACAATGCTGGGGTGGTGGTGGTTGTGGGGGTGGTTGTGGGGGTGGTGGTGGTGGTGGTGGTGGGGGGGGGTGTACAATGCTGGGGTGGTGGTGGTGGTGGTGGGGGTGGTGGTGGTGGTGGGGGTGGTGGTGGGGGAGGTGGTGGGGGTTGTGCTGCACCCCATCTCTCTCCCCCGTCTCTCTCCGAGTCCCTCTCTCTTATCCGCCTCCCCTCTCTCTCTCTCTCTCACTGCCCTCCTCTTTCCTCTCCTCATCCCCTTTCCTTCCCTTTCTCTCCTCTCATGTCTGAACCCCTCCGATCTCCTCCCCATCTGGTGGCCCCACCTCTCCGCTCCATCCTCCTCGGCTTTCACTTTCTTGCCACTCTCCACTCCGTTCCTCTCTCCTACTCTCTCCACTCATTTTTTGACGATCAGAGGAAACAAGAAGATGCTCGGCGTGCTCGGCACTTTGCTTCGTTCATTATTCAGTTTTTTGAGTTTTTTTTCAATGCTTTGCTTTATGTGCCCCCCCCCCCCCCCCCGTTTAAATGAAAGATTTCACGAAATATTTCCTTCTTACCTCTACCCCCTCTCTCTATCCCCTCTCTCTAACCCCCCCCTCTCTCTCTCTACCCCCCTCTCTCCCTCTCTCTACCCCCTCTCTCTAACCCCCCCCTCTCTCTCTCTACCCCCCTCTCTCCCTCTCTCTACCCCCTCTCTCTAACCCCCCCTCTCTCTCTAACCCCCCCTCTCTCTCTAACCCCCCCTCTCCCTCTCTCTACCCCCCCTCTCTCTAACCCCCCCCCTCTCTCTACCCCCCCCTCTCTCTATCCCCCCCCCCTCTCTCTACCCCCCCCCTCTCTGTACCCCCTCTCTCTACCCCCCCCCTCTCTCTAACCCCCCCCTCTCTCTAACCCCCCCTCTCTCTCTACCCCCCCCCTCTCTCCCTCTCTCTACCCCCTCTCCCTCCCCCCCCCTTGCTCTTCGCCGCTGTCTCCTTTTTATTTGCTTTCGAGACATCAAAATCCACTTGTATTTTGATGTCTCGAGAACCTCGTTCAGTCGATCAGTGGGACTCCCCCAGCCGCCTCGCCGTGGCGCACAAACACACACACGCGCAGAGCACGCGCGGTGCAGGTGTCGGCTTCTCGTTGCTTTGCGGCGCATTCTCCCACCCCACCACCACCACCACCCCCCATCTCTCTCTCTCTCTCTTTTCATTTACCTCTCTCCTCGCTTCTCTCCTCCCCACTTGGCGACAGCGATAATGACGCACACGCACAGCACCGTTATGTCTATCCACTGCTGGATGAGGTGGGGTCACCCCCCCCTCCCCTCACCGTGCCTGCGTGGGTCGACCATACTTCACCGCTCCGGTCCGTGTGCGTTTGTGAAAGCGGCGGGGGGGAGGGGACAATACAAGTTGGAGCATAGCACGGTGCAGCAATGGACAGTGATAGTATTGTCGTGAATTTATAACAAAACATTACAATAATGTATTAATGTACCTACTCGGATTATAGCAATACTGAGTCTATGATGTGTGTAGATGAAGGCATAGGGCTTGTACAGGAGTCGAACATTAACTCTCAACCCCGTGGGCAGACGCAACAACTGCAGGAGCTGAAGCGACAGAGACTCAAGAAGCAGCAGCAGCGGCAGCGGCATAAATTCCACCAACACAAATACCGGCATCAGCAACAGCATGGTCGTGAGCAATAACACCATCAGCAGAAGCAGCAGCTAGTATCCTCGGCAGATTGTAGCATCGTCACTTTCATTGTCGTTATCATCATCATCGTCATCATCGTCGTCGTTGCCGTCATGATCGTCATCGCAAGCAGCAACAGCAAGCAGTCGTAGGTAGCAAAGGCGTCGTCAGCAGCAGTGGCGTCGTTATCGATCACGACAGTATCAGTGCCAACGGAATCCTCGCCACCACCACCAACAACATCATCATCATTGTCAAGAGCATTAGTAGCATCACCATCATGAGTTGTAAGTAGCATCGGCCGGTATCACTATCACAAGCATCATCGGCGAGCGTCACCATCCTCTGTAACTTGAGCATCAGCCTAATCGTTATCAGCAGCAGCATCACTATCATAAGCAGATGCTTCATCATCATCCTTATTAGATGCAACATCACAACAATTAACACCACGATCATCACTACCACTGGCATCGACGTCACCATCACCACCGCGACCAACGCCGCCGCTGCCGCCACCACCACCGCCAACATCGCCACCGCGACCGCCACCGCCGCCGCCACCACCACCAACATCGCCACCGCCGCCACCAACACCGCCAACATCGCCACCACCGCCGCTGCCACCACTGCTGCCGCCACCACCACCGCCAACATCGCCACCACCGCCGCTGCCGCCAACATCGCCACCACCGCCACCGCCGCACCATGCCGGAGCAAAGCAACGACTACCGCGTGGTGGTGTTTGGCGCCGGCGGCGTGGGCAAGAGCTCGCTGGTGCTGCGCTTCGTGCGCGGGACGTTCCGCGAGAGCTACATCCCCACCGTGGAGGACACCTACCGCCAGGTATTCGTTCCGCGAAGCCGTCGGGCCGCTTGGAATACAACAAATCTAAAACTATGAAACTAAACTCACGAACTGTTGTTTTTGTTTATGCAGGAAAGGCACACTGAGCTATACTGCAACGTTTTTGTTTTGTTTTTAGAAGCGACCTGGCCACAATTGATAGCGCAACGAAGTGGCTTGTCGCCGCGTGGAAATTTAGAGCAGCCCAAACACTCTGAACGCGTGTCGTTGATTCTAAATGTCGAGGGGGAAACCGGAGGACCCGGGAAAAAAAATCCACGCGACCACGGGGAGAGAGAGAGGGAGAGACACGCAAACTCCAAATATACAACAGGCATCAGGATTGGGATGGTACTCACGACCTCCTGTACACCAGGCGAGGTAGTTAACATTTAGCCACCGCGCATGAAGGCACGGAACAGAGATCCGCTCGTATATTATTGTTCTATCGCCGCTTTCGTGGCCGTAGGAAAGCTGCCAAACCCCTACCGCCCATCGTCCCCGCCCACCACCACTCCTATTGCTGCGTGTGCACTCCCCCACCACCACCACCGCTTCCCAAACCAGCACAACCCTGAGTTTGTGGGAAGTAAACAGGAAGAGGTGGGGCCTATATAGGAAGGTGCGGGTCCTAAAGAGGTTGAACCTCCATGTTTGTTTAAGACAAATAAACGCACGGAATCAAATTCGTGCAGTCGGCAGCGGCAATGCCTTTGATGCAGCCACATGCCAACAAGACTATGTTTGGCGTGCCGGGAACATGACTTGTCTGATTCGGTGAAGACTCGCACACAGCCCCACGCACTGACATGAAGCCCCATAGACTGCATAGAGAATCAGAGACTCGCATAGAAACCCACAGACTGGCATAGAGACCTGTATACTCGCATGGAAATCCATAAACACACGAAGAGACCCATAGGCTCACACGTAGAGAGCCATTAACTCACATAGTGAACCACGGACTCGCATAAACACCTGTAGGCTCACATAGAGATCCATAATCACACGTATAATGACAGATGCACACAGACCCATCGACGTACATAGAGACCCACAGGCTTGCAAGTAGACCCATATGTGCAGGCACTCGCGAGTCTCGCGGCGGAAGGACGGACGAGACCGACGGTTGCTCGCTCTGCCCACCCACCCCCTGCCCACCCACCCCCTGCCCCCACCCCTCCCGCAGGTGATCAGCTGCGACAAGAGCATCTGCACGCTGCAGATCACCGACACGACGGGCTCGCACCAGTTCCCCGCCATGCAGCGGCTGTCGATCTCGCGTGGCCATGCGTTCGTGCTGGTCTACTCGATCGCGAGCCGCCAGTCGCTGGAGGAGCTGAGGCCCATCTACGAGGTGATCTGCTCGCTCAAGGGCGACACGGAGGCCGTGCCCATCATGCTGGTGGGCAACAAGTGCGACGAGACGACCCGCGAGGTGCAGACGACGGAGGGTGAGGCGCAGGCCAAGGCCTGGAGGTGCGCCTTCATGGAGACGTCGGCCAAGATGGACTACAACGTGCGCGAGCTCTTCCAGGAGCTGCTCAACCTGGAGAAGAGGAGGAACGTGAGCCTCCACGTGGAGGGCAAGAAGTCTCGCGCGGAGGGCGGCAAGAAGGAGAGGATGAAGGGCAAGTGCGTCGTCATGTAAGAGGGGATGGGGAAGACGACGACGATGATGAGAAGAATAATGGCCAAGTTACTTTGATGAAGAGGTAGGATGGTGATGATGATGATGATGATAGGAATGGCCAAATGATGACTGTAAGGAAATTCTCATTATACGGAGGATGACAATGGCACATTTGTAGCAGAGGAAAACCAGTGGACAGAACTTAGTGATTGAAGGTGGTCAAGAGGGATTCTTTTAATTTAATATTTTATTATTGTTGTTGTTGTGCTTGTTTGTCCACATTTTTGGTTATTTTTAAACAACTGCACACATTGAGATGTGCCCCATCTTCAGCAAAGGACTTTGAAAACAAACGGTCGATGTGCAATATGGGATATGTATACGGCTTAAAAGGACATCGGTTTTTTTTGTTTAGTTTAGTGCTCTAACGGCAAAAGGGATCTCATGTGAGGCTTCTACAGGACGGGCCCGTTGGGTTCACCACCTCGAAGCCTCCGACCTCGTGGGTTCAGTTCCCCTCCCACACGGGGTGGTCCCCAAGCTGCCCACGTGTTCATCGCGGGAGCGTCGCTCCCCACGCAGCGCTGCACGCTTCGGCGTCAACATCGACACCATCATCACCATTGTCATCATTAACATGACCCCTGCCATCGTTATTTCCACTGCCATAATCATCACATCCATCGTCGTACCATCATCAGTTAGTATAACCTCCATAGTCAACATCACCACGATCATAAGCAGGGCCGTGATCATCATCATTTCCGTTAACGTCACCACCACCGTCGTCGTCGTCACCACTGCCATGATCAACATCACCGCCATCATCATCATCATCATCTCTCCTGGACACAGACACACGTGCCTGCAGGACCACCTCGAGAGATTTGGGCTCGGCAGCAACGAGCGATCGATTGATGCGGTCGGCAGGGAGTGTAACCCATTGCTTTTTCGGTTTGGTTTGGGTGAAACCCAAAACCAATTGAAGCGGTCACAATTCAACAGGTTCAAGATAGACGCTCACGGGTTGATTCCGGTTTTACCGATTCGAAACAAATAATAGTTTCAACCGGTTCAGTTTACAAAGTGTGGGTTAATGCATTCGACGTTGTACATAATCTCATCTGATTCGTAGAGTCCCTTCACTCAAGGCGCTTGACGCCGCTTACCAAACGATGACAGGACGATGGAGTTGGCAGGCGTGTGAGGAGGCATGAGCGGCAGCAATGGAGGGGTACTTCGGGATCACCAAAGGGTAGGGGAGGGACGGGAAGGAGTGGAGGGGCGAGGGGAGGAGAAGAGGAAGAGAATTGGCAACAGAGAAGAGGTGGGTTTTAAGAGAGGAACAGATGAAGGTTAAAGAGGGGGACTGTTTAATGTACAGGGCAGTGTTCGGCTATGGTGCAGTGTTGAGTCTATGGTGCAGTGTTGAGTCTATGGTGCAGTGTTGAGTCTATGGTGCAGTGTTGAGTCTATGGTGCAGTTTTGAGTCTATGGGCAGTGTTGAGTCTATGGTGCAGTGTTAAGTCTATGGTGCAGTGTTGAGTCTATGGGCAGTGTTGAGTCTATGGTGCAGTGTTGAGTCTATGGGCAGTGTTGAGTCTATGGTGCAGTGTGACTGTAGAGGGGAGGTTAATTCCAGTGGAAGGGTGCAAGGAGTCAGAATGACCGAACAGGATTGGGCAGTGTGTAACCCCCAGTTAATGCGCATGCCATAAGTTTGCCTTTTTAAATATCGAATGATTATTATTGACTCCAGTG
This sequence comes from Lampetra planeri, assembly GCF_965212315.1. Classification (NCBI taxonomy): domain Eukaryota; kingdom Metazoa; phylum Chordata; class Hyperoartia; order Petromyzontiformes; family Petromyzontidae; genus Lampetra; species Lampetra planeri. Next base: position 7,861,552 of record NC_136130.1, on the reverse strand, counting down.
TAACCTTGCATTCCAATCACCAAAAATGTATAATTTCGCACAGGGTCAACACAGCAGGGATAATTACTTGTACTCAATTCCAGTGCCTGTGTTTATCTCCCTGGTGTCTGGAATTTGGTGATTTGGTCTGTAAGTATGTTGGACTTCTTTTGCACCGTACGTAGCCAACTGTGCTAATCGGAGGTGGTCGAGGGCTTAGTAAAAGTAATAATGCAACAGAGCTCCCCAATTTAAGATCTTTACTTTGAATCCCAGCAACGGTTAACCGGGCTCCATCATCACCATTACCATTACCATCATCACCATCATCACCACCATCATCACCATCATCATCTCTGCAGAGTCGATCAACTACAGGACCACAACGTGAGTCTGCCACCACTCGGCGTGGGAAGTGAACGGCGATCACCGTGCCGAGGTCAGGTACATCCGTAATTGGCACGGAATGTCCGCCGACGGCTGTCGGATGATGAACGTATGACACATTTGAAGCCCGGGGGTTGGGTTGGGGACGACGACACTTCGGTTGAAGAAGTGACTGAGTTGTTTATTTTCTATGTGGAATCGCACCCTTGTGTATTCTCGAGGGAAAACACGTGGATCTGATTGTTTTGTATTGCATCACAAAGCCCACGATGGTTACTATGACTACTGCTGATGACGACGACGATGACAAATGTCTGGCCAATCGCTCCCAGCCCTTGCACGTGATGTCACCCCCTCCGATATTGTGTAAATCCAGAGCACATGTCGAGAGACATATACCCCCCCCCATGTATGCCGGTCTCTTATCACCACACGTGTCCCCATCACGGGGGTTGGATGGGCAACTTGAAAGTCCCCGGCGTGGCAGCACGTGGCTCACGGAAGGCGTTGTAGGTGTAACGAGGTCGCGACGGAGGAGGGCAGACTGAAGCCACGTGATGCTGATGATGAGACGAAGAGAGTCCTTGAAGGACAAGGCTGTGTAGCAAGGGGAAGACCTCATGGTGGTGGTGTTGATGTTAGGTATTGAGGTCAAGTCACGTCGGTAAAAATAAATAATACAATTAATAAAATGATAATAGAAATAAAATAGTGATTTATTATTTTATTTCTATTATAATTTTTATTTATTTTTATTTTTACCTACGTGACTTTACCGAACAAAACCTAAGAGTATGAATCCTTGCAGTCACGAAAGCTTCAAATCAAGAATTAGGTATTGAGCTTGCAACAACGTTGACTTCTAGCAGAAGGAAGGAAGCGATGGCGAGATAAGGTGGCATCGACTCCTGACCGTGGCCACGCTACTTGCATGTTGCATTGGTATATATTTATTTTCTAGGGACATGATGACAACAACAACATCAATAATAATGACAACGATCATGATGTAAATAATTTATTTAGCCACACAGATTGTTTCCGGCCACATGTAAAATAAACACTCGTCATTAATTGGCCGAAGACATCTTGAAATAAAAACCCAATGTAGCAGCAGCATGACCCTCCTGCAAAAATAACAAGTAAATTATCGCATTAAAAGCTAAAATATATAATAGGTTCTGATTCCACCATTGGAATCTCCTTTGCCAGTAGTAAAATATGATCATTGGTTTTTTACCCTTTTATCTGGCAACAAAACTGACACAACTCTGATAATGTATGCACTGTTCTTGAATTTCATTGGTCCACACCCGAGACAGCTTTCTTTAGAGCCCAGTCTCACATGGTGTTGGACCAGATGACGCCAAAAGGCGCACTAAAGAAAGCTGTCTCGGGTGTGGACCAATCAATTTCAAGGACAGTGCATACATTATCAGGGTTTTGGTTTTTGTTTGCATTCCGACTGCAGGTATTGTGGTCAATGCAAACATGACTCCTTGTAAAAAAGGTGTCAGTTTTGTTGCCAGATAAAAGGGTAAAAAAATTAACCCGTAAAAACAAAGTTTTTCACTATAAATCCTTTATATGCGTGGCGGCTAGAGTCCTCTCGTCCTCTGGCTTGAGATGGCTGCCACCTATGGGTCAGATGATTGCTTGGCACCATTAAGCAATTGGTAATTACATGTAATTTTTTTTTCCTAAAAAGTGTAAAAGTTTGGAAAAAAATTTTCACGAAAATTAATTGTCACGCACAACGAGTCTGTGTGGAAAATGTCAGCTCGATTGGATCACGGAAAGTGGGTAAAAAAACGACCGAAAGATTTGCACGGTCGTAAGCGCACAAGCAAGCAAGCGAACTTAATATAAAGGATTTAAATAAAAAACGACCGAAAGATTTGCACGGTCGTAAGCGCGCAAGCAAGCAAGCAAGCGAACTTAATATAAAGGATAAAAAAAAAACTATTATCAGGTTCTGATTCTGCCAATGGCTACTTGAACTATGTAGGTTGAACTTACTTCACACCGTACGTAGCCCTACCGTGCTAATCGGAGGTGCTTCTTCAGAGCACGTGCCGAGTCTCAAGACTCGTGTTCAGGAGGGTCATACACTCGGATGTTTGGCCAATTACGATGTAAGTGAGTTCTTACACGCACACAGTCCCATTTGTACGTAACGGGGGGGGGGGGGGGCAGTGGTAACTGTGACTGTGTTTGTTGCACGGGGAAGCACGTTGGCTGGTGTCTAACCTATACTCTGAAGCACGAGGCCTGTAACATACCCTCCCTGTATACTATCATCTTGTTTTGTACTCAGTGGGGGGGGGGGGGGGGGCTGACGTTTCATGCGACCGGTCCAAAATCAGGATGCAATGTACCGTAATGTGTGCTCTCTATTTAATGAATCAAGTCGTGAGGAAGGGGAGGGTTGGGGAGCTGCATCGTTATGTGATTCGTGTCTAATCCACACAGAATTCAACAAAATCCTCAAACAAGCCGTATACAGTTTTGCGCTCAATCCCATATACATTTATGGGAATCATAAATTTACGTGCATTTATGGGATCATAAAATCCCATACACATGTGGTACAAAAATACCCCATATAAATGTATGGGGTCATACAATCCAATATACATTTATGGGAATCATAAATTCACGTGCATTTTTGGGATTATAAAATCCCATGTACATTTATGAGAACATAAAATCCCATACACATGGGGTACAAATAAATCCCATATAGATGTATGGGATCTAACAATCCCATATACATTAATGTGGTCCTAGAATCCCATACACACTTATGGAATCATAAAATCCCATACACATTCATTGGATCATAAAATCACAAGACATGATGTCATATAAAAAAAAAAATCCCCACACTCGTGTTTGAAATCGGACTGCACCGTGTACATTTTATGGAGATCAGAAAACTCGTACGTGCGGTATTATTTATGGTGTCGGACAACGCCGTGTGCATGTACGGGATCAATAAACCCACCGGGCACAATAAGTCTGCACGCAGCAGTGGGGGAGCGATTGATACCGAAGCGTTCGTGACGCCGAGATTCACCAACCCCCCCCCCCCCACCGTTCCCTCGGCGGCGGCGGCGGCGATCCGGACCTCACGTTTCGCCGTCGGTTATTTCGAATGAACATTCATTTGGTTTTTGGTCTCGGTGGTGTCGTGTCCGATTCGTACTCGCCCGTGCGATCTTGTGTGTGTGTGTGTGTCTTGTCTGTACGTCTGTCTCGATTGCCTTGTCCCCATACTGCCCGTCTCGTTTTGTACAGCTCGGCTCCTCCTGTCTCTGTCTACATTTTGTTCTCTCTCTCCCGCGTCCCTCAGCTCCGTCCAGTTGGTTCCATGAGCCCAACAAGGGTCATCGATTTTGCGAAAATCGAGAACGAGCAATCCTCGAACGCACGGTTCGTCGAAGCCTGCATCGTGATTTATCTAAGCGATTCATCGATGAAATCGCCGCGTCCCGTAACACGCGGACACAGGGGACACAGGGGACATGGGGGACGCACACGTGCGCAGTGTGTGGGCAGTATCCGTGTGTGCGTGCGGGCGTGCGTGTGTTGCATCAAATGACAAGTGGAAAATTAAAGACAGGCCACCCGAGTGCGTCTGTGGCCATGCAACCGAAACTGCGGACCGCGTCGTAAACCCAACTGCGGTCTGCGCTCCTTCAACGGAGGAGGAGGAGGAACAGCGAAACGACACCAACTCTCTCACTCTCTCTCCTGAAGCCCTCTGGCCGTGGCGAGCAGCAGCACCTCGACATTTGCCATCGAGCTCCTGGACCACGTTGCCCTGCGACGAACGTGCCGAGTTCCTGCCGATGCTTCGAGCGCAGTTTGCGAGCACCTATTAGGGCCGTCACAAGTGTGGAGAGGGGGTGGTGTGGCCAGCACCAAGCACTCACGGCCGCCTCTTTATATATGTTCCCCTTGCTAATGTTTGCACACCGCACCGAGTATTGTACTCAAGGCTGAGTCGACCTAGGGGATGCCCATGCCAGATTCAGAACCCAATTTGCCACCAACGATATGAATTGCATGGTTAGGAATTGAATCTGGGTGGATAGGGTCATCTGCATCGTATTAATGTTCATCTCTGTGTCACCCTGCATCATATATATAAATCAAACATAATATGAATGACAAACGTAACAATGTATTTTAACAATGTACATACAATATGAACGATCTTTCATTAAAAAATGTCAAAGACTGCGCTTAATTAGACTCCTTCTTACTCTGTGTGAATGTGTGTACAGAGTAGCACCCCATACGCCGGCTGAAGTGCGCTGAAGCTGTGACGATCGGTGCTTTAAAGTCCAGGCGAAACACATTTACTTATCTCTTCTGTTTAGCTTCATTGAGTTTAGTTTTCTCATTACCATCAGCGCTTTCGTCTGAGCTTTGTTGCTGATTGTGGCGCGCATTCTTAACATTTTTTTTAAATTGATGGATTGACCGTTTATAAACTGATTCTAGATTTGAAGTTTGATTTTGTTTATAAACTCCTTTCGTTCGCCGACAAGTCATGGTACTGAGTTCATTCAGTAATCTTCCACCTTCAGAGTCGAGCAGGGGCTGATTCTCACCAGGAGGAACCAGGGCCCAATGATTTGAATACGAATAATGACGTGATGGTGATCATCTATGACCTAAGTAATACAAAAACGAACATAAAAACCGGAAATGTCCATCATGATAATCTTATAGCAGCGGCTCTCAGTCAGAATATTGTGCTCCCCCCCAATCAAAATCACTCCTCTCCACGCCCCTGACCCAGGCCCCCCCACGAATAGCCCTTAAAACGTCACGGTTTACATTCAACAGTTGTCCTGCACCGTCTCCACGCTGCAGCCTATACCTTCGCACTCCCCACTACCCCCTCCTAACAAAAATAAGTACAAAGTCGTTGTACCCTAAGGATGTATAGATTCTGAAACGCCCTCCCCCTCCCCCAGCCGTCCAAGCTGTTGACTCCCTGTCCCCGCTCAAGTCTTAAACTCAAACCACACGTTTTGAGTTTATTCTCTTGCCTCGCACGGCCGCTGATCTCACAAAGCAGCGCCCTTCGTTTTATCCACCTCCACCCTCCCTCCCCCCGCCTCAGAATAATCATGGGTATCGTTGTGGAGAATGCAAATAAGAAAATAAATAAGCGAACGATGTTTCCCTTCGCGTAGCCGTCTTGATGAGACACGAAAGTACGTCCCACGCCGCTCGTCACGGCATTCTGGAAGCGCGTGTTCGTCAGCGGCGTCGATTTGAAAGACAACCCAAAACACACAAACTCTGTGAGCCGTTTCCACCACGCGGTGTCTCATCAGCAGAGTCAGGGCATGTTCATTTGCCCCAGAAGTCGCAAACGGGTTTTGATTCCTTACCCGTACCCGTACCCGGCCGCACCAGGGTCGCAATCGGGTACCCGTTCCCTACCCGATACCCGGCTACCCGTACCCGGCCGGGTATCGGGTAGGGTACGGGTACCCGATTGCGACCTCTGGGATGAAGCCATGTTGCAGGCGCGGGTGGGTTGATTTTAGGAACTTGAATTGTGAGAAGAGACAAGACGTTGGGAAATGAGTGACAAACGGTTACTCACCAGTGACTCACGGTCTACCCGTACCCGTACCCAGCCGGGTACGGGTAGCCGGGTATCGGGTAGGGTACGGGTATCGGGTACCCGATTGCGACCTTTGATTTGCCCCCCCCCTGCTCGTCTCTTCAGTTTGCCGGACTGCTTAGACACGCGGCACAGTACTGAACATAATATAATTCACGTTGAAGGCGGCATCTGTGAGTCATCTGGGCCAAAGAACCAACAAGACATCTCAATTGTTTGCGCACGATGTTTATTTTTGTACTTCTCTGAGTCGTCCATATTGCACGCGGCTCGCACACCCAGGTCCCTCTGCAATCCCACTCACCGCAACGTCGCCTCCATCTGTGCGCGTGTGTGTGTGCGAGTGTGTGCGTGTGCGTGCGAGTATGCATGCGAGTGTGTGTGTACGTGTGTGTGTGTACGTGTGTGTGTGTGCGCGTGTGTGTGTGCATGCGCGTGTGTGCGAGTGTGTGTGTATGCGTGTATGCGTGTGTGTGTGTGTAGGAATCGAACTCGGGTCACTGGGTTCGCGGCGCAGCGCGCTAACCGCTGCACCACACACACAGCGGGTAGCGCTACGCTGCGTACCCGGCCACCCAAGTTCAATTCCCGCTCACGGCCAACACCGGTGACGATTATCTGAACCGGTCCTGGGCCTCCCCTAGATCGACTCGGCCTCAAATGAGTACCTGGTGCGGTGTGTAAACATCGCCATAGGGAGACAAAGGCGGCCGGGCGTGGCGCTGGCCACCCCCACCCCGTGTGCCGTGCCGGCCTTCATAGGTGCAACTCGCTAACGACACTTGCCCCTAAAGTCTGTTAAGGCAATACGAGTGGAGTGGGGAGCGGTGGCGCAGTGGTTAGCCCACTACGATACGAACTTGGCGAAATCTGAGTTCTAATCTCGGCCACGGCTAACATCGGCGGTAAGCGCGAAACGTGACGACAGAACAAGGCCTGAGCCTCTCCTAGGTCGACTCAGCCTTAAATGATAGAGCTGGTGCGATGCGCGACATAATATCTCCAGCTGCTGTGCGTCCTTTAGTCTCTGTGAGGTGCGCGTACATGGGTGTGTGTGTGTGTGTTACACGACGATAATCACACTCCCAGGTCCGCAGTCGAGTCCAGGAACCCACAACTTCCCCAGCAGGTGTGGGGAGGTTCACGGATCTCTGCGAGATCCACCAACCATTGCCTCTGCGTCACAGTCGTGCGTCACCACCAGGCCCGTGGTTGGTTATTCGAGTGGTTGATGGATTGACTGGGTGGTCGGTTGGTTGATTGATTGATTTTGTGGTTGATTGATTGATGATAAATCAATTCTCCATATTGCTAAAGGCCTCCTGTCCCGTGGATCAGCCATCTGTCATCTCTTCACCGCTCACGTGGCCTGGTCTATGTTTATAAAGTTCTTTATTATCACTGTATCATTATTGTAATTATTATTGTTGTCATCACACCATTGTTTCGTAGCATCATCACGTGGGATCGGTAAAAGTAATACCAGCTGTTGTTATTTAAAATAAATTACTATCCTGGGCCCCGTCACTAAAACGTGGAATTGTCTTCATTCATAATCTTGCACCATAATGTAACCGTGACAATGCACCGCTGGTGCAGCGTTTGATCGTCATCATCACCACAACTCTGGATTATTATCCCACGTGTCGAGCATCACCGAGTCTCATGACTCCGTTCCATGAGGGTCCTGCCAAGTTTTTGTTGTTTATTTAGCTGATTTGCGGTATAATCGATAAACATTTTGGAAAGATTCGAACCGTGACGCCGCCGGTACGCGATGGCCTACTCTTGCGAATCACGTGACGGGATCTTTAACAATCGCTGTATATATTTGTGTTTAACAAAACCGCAGTATTAATCGCTATCAGGTATGAGCGTTATACGGGGGGGGAGGAGGGTGGGGTGTTGCGCTAAACGAGGTCTGCCTGTACTTTTATTCTTCATGCGGAGGGACAGGTACATCTGAATGGAGGCGTATTGTTGTCTGATTAATTATTTCCCTACTTGTATCCTCCAACACGACCCTAATGATGATGCTGCGTTTTGCATTTCTGCACGGAGCTTTGCGTCCAAGAAAGAGAGTCCTTCCTTAACCTTTGAACAGCTGAGCCCGGTCATCAGCGTTGGTTCCATCAAGCCCGACGCTGGCGGTGAGACAATTCATGTCGGAAGGGGTCCAGGGTTATCTTTTGTTGAACCATTGCTGCTGAAAGTATTGAACTCTCCGGCAGGCATGACTGCGTATTGCATCGTTACCGTCTGCGGCAGTGGTTCTTTTTCATCTTCTTGACCTGGGGGGTGCGCGTCAGACCCTGGGGGTGTGAGATACCATTTCTGGGGGGTGCGAGACATGGACAGATTTTATTTTAGAAGGTAAATCATCGAAAACATAAATTCAGCAACTACTTTGTTTCATCAAACCATATGTATTTATTGACATTAACATCATGCTAATCCCTCACATTAACACAGCCACTTCCGTGCCCTCGTCCAGGAGGCCGCTCTCCTCCTATCTTACAGCTACATGCTAATTTCTCACATTAACATCACGCTAATTTCTCACATTAACATCATGCTAATCTCTCACATTAACATCATGCTAACTTCTCACATTAACATCACTAGCCCCGGCCACTTCTTTATGACCCTTGGGCTACACCCATTTCAAACCTATTACAACAGTCTGCCTCAGCAGCAGACCACGCTTTCCCACCTGATGATGGACTGTTGTGTTGCACCCGAAACGTCGTGATTTATTTTCTTTTATACCTACGTGACTTTACCGAAAGAACCAAAGAGTATTATTATTTTAAGAAAATATTTAACGATTAAGAATCAGAGGGGTGCAAGGCTGCAAGTCATGGTGAAACACCACTGTTATATGCTGTAGATGTGGTATGGACAAAATACGAGAGAGATACTCCCCGTGTAGCCTCAACAGACTGTTGGAACAAGTGCTGTAAGCGAGCAGCACCTATGAAAAGGCACGGCGAGCGGGCGGGCGGGTGGCCAGTTCCCAGTTGGCGACGTTTAAACCTCGTGCAAGGTTCCCGTTCGAGGCTGGTTCATCTTTATCGTCACCGATGTTGGCCGTGAGCGAGAATCTGACTCGGGTCGCTGGGTCCGCGTCGCAGCGCGCTCACCGCTGCACGACCGATGTGACCACACACCCGCGGACTCTGCATCATCTCACAACCTTATTGTGATGGGGCGTATCTGGGGTAAAGGTCAAAGGCGGAGTCAGTCGAGAAGCGCCGGGAACCATCCCGAAGGTTCTAGAAGGTTCTAGAAAGGGGGGCGTGGCCAGGCAGATATAAGGAGCAGCGAACCAGATCTTCGGGGCTGTTAGTGTGGGGTCTGGGTCCTGGTTGCGTTGCTGAGGTCGCCATCTCTTCGACCGCATGACTAATCTTCTGCAAGAGCAGCTTCGTCGCTGCCGCCACGCTCGTCTGCCATCCAGAGCGTAGCGCACGAACGGAGATGTGCTATATATACGGGGTAGTATCTCGGAGATGGGCTATACGGGGTAGTATCTCTTGGAATTTCTCATTTACTTGATACAGCAAGCGTGCTGTGACGGTTCCACCTGAAGACGGAAGCTTGTGTTGCCTCCGAAACGTCGTGATTTTTAATTTTATTTTACTTTTATTAATTTAAATTTTTTACCTACGTGACTTTACCGAAAAAACCTAAGAATATGGGCTACGTGTTTGGACAGCCTATAGGGGTAGTCGCGTTACGAAGTGTATCGCCTTCTAAATAAGAAGCCTTCTACTCGTACGCGTGTCAGAGGTCGCTCACTACACATGCATGCACGCACACACTCACTCACACTCAGCTGTTTCATCTGTAAATCCCTAACCGAAGGCATTCAAGCATCCAACATTATCTCTGGGACAGGAATAATCGAATCTCAAAGCGATCTCTATTCCTTTTACTCCCTTGAGGTGCCCAAAGCCCCCGGTTTTACCCCCCTGAGCCCAAACCCCCACCACTCAACACGCAGTGCCTTTGATGTATTTGTGTGTGTGTGGGGAGCGGTGGCGCAGTGGTTAGCGCACTGCACTCGAATCCGGCGAACTGAGTTCGAACCCCGCTCTCTGCCTACAACGGTGATGGACATATGAACCGGTCGTGGGCACCCCCCTAGGTAGACTCAGCCTTAAAAAAAACATTTCTAGTACGGTGTGTAAACATCAGCACTGGGGAGACAAAGGCGGCCTGGTGTGGTTCTCTCAGCATCACCACCCACCCTCGACGTCAATAGGCGCTCGCAAACAGCGGTTGCCTCAACAGTCTGGTAAAGACGACACGAGGGTGGATATTTGTTGTATTGGGGAGAGCGGGGAGCGGTGGCGCAGTGATTAGCACTCGGTTCTATTAACTCGCGCAGCTGAGTTCAATGCCTGCCCCACCATGTAACAGTCTATGCGAACTAGATATACCTACGTGCGTGTGAGTCCGTACAATTGTGCGTGCGTGTGACGCTATGCGGCAGCTATAGAATTGTTGCTAGGAGACACGTGATTAGTGTGGATCTCCCCACACACACCCACACACTCCCTTTGAATCATCTCCCACTCCTGACGCTACGCTCCCACGTCACATCACCTCACCAAAAACCCCATCAGCCCCCCCGCCCCCCCGTATCTCTCATCATCCCAACCTCCATACCCCCCCCACACTTTGCCGCACCCCTCCACCTATCCCATCGCAATCCGCCTCCGCACGCGTGGACTAAGGATCGTGCTGCTGCTGATGGGCGAACAGGCAAACTCCTACACATGCATCCTACACTGCATGCATGCATCGTACTGACGCATGCATCGTACTGACGCATGCATCGTACCAGCGCATGTATTATACGCATGCGTGCCTCATACTCATCATGCATGCATCATACCCATGCATGCATCACGCGCATGCATTCACCATATTCATGCGTGAGTCATACTTCTATATGCATCATATACATACACTTATCATTCTCTTGTACAAAGGTAAAAACAAAGATCCACCGTATAGACTTTAACAGACTGTTGGGGCAAGTGCTATTAGTGAGTAGCACCTATGAAGGCCGGCACGGCACACGAGGGGGTGGGTGGCCAGCACCACGCCCGACCGCCTTTGTCTCCCCAGTGGCGATGCTCAGACACCGTACCAGGTACAGCACTTGCCCCTACAGTCCGTTAAGGCTACACGGGGGATCTTTGTACTTGTGTGTGTGTCTGCGTTTGTTTGTCTGTGTACGTTTGTATTTGTCTGTGTGTGTGGGTTTGTCTTTGTGTGTGTGCTTGTGTGTGTGTCTGTGTGTGTGCGTTTGTATTTGTGTGTTTATCTTTGTGTGTGTGTTTGTCTTTGTGTGTCTGTGTGTGTGTGTCTTTGTGTGTGTTTAGCCGTGTGGGGAGCTGTAGTGTAAGCGGATCGCGGATTTGCCGATTGCAGATAACCCCCGTGGAGGGACGAGGCTTCGGTGTGCAGATGTGATAACGCGGGTTCCAAGTGTAAGCATCACCACGTGTTGGGAACACGTACAGCAACAACACAAACCATCTGTCCCTGCTTAAGCTCAGCACATACGTCTCCCGTAAAAGAAGAGAGAGCGGAGTCTCAATGGCCCTGCCTGTGTGCGTGTACAACCACGTGGGTGTGTGCGTGTACAACCACGTGGGTGTGTGCGTGTACAACCACGTGGGTGTGCGCGTACAACCACGTGGGTGTGTGCGTGTACAACCACGTGGGTGTGTGCGTACAACCACGTGGGTGTGCGTGTACAACCACGTGGGTGTGTGCGTGTACAACCACGTGGGTGTGTGCGTGTACAACCACGTGGGTGTGTGCGTGTACAACCACGTGGGTGTGTGCGTACAACCACGTGGGTGTGTGCGTACAACCACGTGGGTGTGTGCGTGTACAACCACGTGGGTGTGTGCGTGTACAACCACGTGGGTGTGTGCGTGTACAACCACGTGGGTGTGTGCGCGTACAACCACGTGGGTGTGCGCGCGTACAACCACGTGGGTGTGCGCGCGTACAACCACGTGGGTGTGCGCGCGTACAACCACGTGGGTGTGCGCGCGTACAACCACGTGGGTGTGTGCGTACAACCACGTGGGTGTGTGCGTGTACAACCACGTGGGTGTGTGCGTGTACAACCACGTGGGTGTGTGCGTGTACAACCACGTGGGTGTGTGCGTGTACAACCACGTGGGTGTGTGCGTGTACAACCACGTGGGTGTGCGCGTGTACAACCACGTGGGTGTGCGCGTGTACAACCACGTGGGTGTGCGCGCGTACAACCACGTGGGTGTGCGCGCGTACAACCACGTGGGTGCGCGCGCGTACAACCACGTGGGTGCGTGCGCGTACAACCACGTGGGTGTGTGCGTGTACAACCACGTGGGTGTGTGCGTGTACAACCACGTGGGTGTGTGCGTGTACAACCACGTGGGTGTGTGCGTGTACAACCACGTGGGTGTGTGCGTGTACAACCACGTGGGTGTGTGCGTACAACCACGTGGGTGTGTGCGTACAAAGACAAAGATCCCCCGTCTAGCCTGTAACAGACTGTCGGGACAAGTGCTGTTAGTGAGCACCTATGAAGCCCGGCACGGCACACGAGGAGGTGGGTGGCCAGCATCACGCCCGACCGCCTTTGTCTCCCCAGTGGTTTTTACACACCCCACAAGGTACTCATTTGAGGCTGAGTCGACGTAGGGGATGCTCAGGACCGGTTCAGATAATCGTCGCTGGTGTTGGCCGTGAGCGGGAATCGAACTCGGATCGCCGGATACGTAGCGCTACGCTGCGCTACGTATCCGGCGACCCGAGTTCGATTCCCGCTCACGGCCAACACCGGTGATAGCGAATACGTCGACCTAGGAGAGGCCCAGGACCGGTTCAGATAATCGTCACCGATTATCTGAACTTGGGTCGCCCGGGTTCACAGCGCAGCGCGCTAACCGCTACACCACCGCTCCCCCACCACACACACACGTACACACACACACGTACACACACACACGTACACACACACACGTACACACACACACCCACGACACACACACGTACACACACGCACAGAAACACACGTACACACAAATACGTACACACACACACGTACACACACACACCCACACGTACACACCGACACACACACGTACACACACACACGTACACACACGCACAGACACACACGTACACACACGCACACATACGTACACACACACACGTACACACACACACCCACACGTACACACCGACACACACACGTACACACACACACGTACACACACGCACACATACGTACACACACACACACGTACACACACACGTACACACCGACACACACACGTACACACACACACGTACACACACGCACAGACACACACGTACACACACACACCCACACACTCCGACACCCATGCGCGTGTGTTCACACGAGCACCCGCATGCGTCATGGGAGTCTCTGCGTAGAATCTCTTCATTCACTCGTCCATTGTTCAATGCGCTTCTTCTTGATTCTTTCGGTGAAGTCATGTAGAAGGGAAATAATAAATAATAAAATTTTTACCAATTAAATAAAAATTCTCACGACGTTTCCGACAGCTCTGTTTCTTCACCTGAGGACGGCTGCTTGTGTTGTGGCCGAAACGTCGTGATAATTTTTCATTTTATGATGTAATATTTTTATTATTTTATTATTTTCCTTCCACGTGACTTTACCGAAAGAACCAAAAAGATGAATCCCTGCGGTCGCGAAAGCTTTAAATCGAAATTCAATGCGCTTTATTTATATTTTATTTGATCGGAGAAGCAGAGAGGGGAGAGAGACAGGTAATGGAAGAGAGAGAGAGAGGGGGGTGGGTTACGTCTGTGGATAAAGCCTCCTCTGGATGTTTGTGGAAGGAATGTCGTCTCAGAGAATCGAGCCGGCGCTGTTGAACTTCTGCGTTCGAATCGAGGTCTCGGGCGCCACCTGGCTGGAGCGTCTTCTGCGGTGCCGCGAATTGGCCCTCTCGGCTGGGTCATCGACAGCTGTGCGCGCCCACAAATCCGTGAAGTTCGATTCTGTTTTGTTTCCTCCTCCTCATCCCCCTCCTCCTCCTCCTCCCCCTCCTCCCGCCTCCTCCCCCTCCTCCCCCCTCCTCCCCCTCCTCCTCCTCCCCCTCCTCCCCCCTCCTCCTCCTCCCCCTCCTCCCCCTCCTCCCCCCTCCTCCACCTCCTCCTCCCCCTCCTCCTCCCCCTCCCCCTCCTCCCCCCTCCTCCCCCCTCCTCCACCTCCTCCTCCCCCTCCTCCCCCTCCTCCCTCCTCCCCCTCCTCCCCCCTCCTCCCCCTCCTCCTCCCCCTCCTCCTCCTCCCCCTCCTCCCCCGCCTCCCCTAATTATACTATTTTTATTTTGCTGCTGTACATTTGCACGTGATAATCAACTTTGTTGAGCTATTGTTTGTGGCCAGGTCGCTATTGAAATATAATCTAATAGCTCAGCGCGCTTTTTGCTTGGTAAGATAAAAACTATAGAAATAGTTTGTTTTATTTGTGCGTTTTTTAAAAAGTGATTTGTTTATCTTTCCTATACTTTGCACTCCTATCGTGTTTTTGTTGTTCTGTTTGTTGTTGTCACGTTCTGACCCGCTTCTGCTGGACATCTGTGAGAAAGAGCTTTACAGCTCATCGGATTCCTCCAGTCTAAATAAACATTCGGATTCTGACTCCCGATTGTGCTACCGGCGTCACTACCTCAGAGCATCAAACTGACGCATGCATCGGCATGATGCATGATGCATGAGTATGATGCATGGGTGTGATGCATGAGTATGATGCATGAGTATGATGCATGGGTATGATGCATGAGTATGATGCATGGGTATGATGCATGGGTGTGATGCATGGGTATGATGCATGGGTGTGATGCAGGAGTGTGATGCATGGGTATGATGCATGAGTATGATGCATGAGTATGATGCATGGGTATGGTGCATGGGTGTGATGCATGAGTATGATGCATGAGTATGATGCATGGGTATGATGCATGAGTATGATGCATGGGTATGATGCATGGGTGTGATGCATGGGTATGATGCATGGGTATGATGCATGGGTGTGATGCATGGGTATGATGCATGGGTATGATGCATGAGTATGATGCATGGGTATGATGCATGGGTGTGATGCATGGGTATGATGCATGGGTGTGATGCATGAGTGTGATGCATGAGTATGATGCATGAGTATGATGCATGAGTATGATGCATGGGTATGATGCATGGTGTGATGCATGAGTATGATGCATGAGTATGATGCATGGGTATGATGCATGAGTATGATGCATGGGTTAGATGCATGGGTGTGATGCATGGGTATGATGCATGGGTATGATGCATGGGTGTGATGCATGGGTATGATGCATGGGTGTGATGCATGAGTATGATGCATGGGTATGATGCATGGGTGTGATGCATGGGTATGATGCATGGGTGTGATGCATGGGTGTGATGCATGAGTATGATGCATGAGTATGATGCATGGGTGTGATGCATGGGTGTGATGCATGGGTGTGATGCATGGGTATGATGCATGGGTGTGATGCATGAGTATGATGCATGGGTATGATGCATGGGTGTGATGCATGGGTGTGATGTATGAGTATGATGCATGGGTATGATGCATGGGTGTGATGCATGGGTGTGATGCATGGGTGTGATGCATGAGTATGATGCATGAGTATGATACATGGGTGTGATGCATGGGTGTGATGCATGGGTGTGATGCATGAGTATGATGCATGGGTATGATGCATGGGTGTGATGCATGAGTATGATGCATGAGTATGATGCATGGGTGTGATGCATGGGTGTGATGCATGAGTATGATGCATGAGTATGATGCATGAGTATGATGCATGGGTGTGATGCATGGGTATGATGCATGAGTATGATGCATGGGTATGATGCATGGGTGTGATGCATGAGTATGATGCATGAGTATGATGCATGAGTATGATGCATGGGTGTGATGCATGGGTATGATGCATGGGTGTGATGCATGAGTATGATGCATGAGTATGATGCATGAGTATGATGCATGGGTGTGATGCATGGGTATGATGCATGGGTGTGATGCATGGGTGTGATGCATGGGTGTGATGCATGGGTGTGATGCATGAGTATGATGCATGGGTGTGATGCATGGGTATGATGCATGGGTGTGATGCATGGGTGTGATGCATGGGTGTGATGCATGGGTATGATGCATGGGTATGATGCATGGGTGTGATGCATGGGTGTGATGCATGGGTGTGATGCATGAGTATGATGCATGGGTGTGATGCATGGGTGTGATGCATGAGTATGATGCATGAGTATGATGCATGGGTGTGATGCATGAGTATGATGCATGAGTATGATGCATGGGTATGATGCATGGGTGTGATGCATGGGAATGATGCATGGGTGTGATGCATGGGTGTGATGCATGAGTATGATGCATGGGTATGATGCATGGGTGTGATGCATGAGTATGATGCATGAGTATGATGCATGGGTGTGATGCATGAGTATGATGCATGAGTATGATGCATGGGTGTGATGCATGGGTGTGATGCATGAGTATGATGCATGGGTATGATGCATGGGTGTGATGCATGAGTATGATGCATGGGTATGATGCATGGGTGTGATGCATGAGTATGATGCATGAGTATGATGCATGGGTGTGATGCATGGGTGTGATGCATGAGTATGATGCATGGGTGTGATGCATGGGTGTGATGCATGAGTATGATGCATGGGTATGATGCATGGGTGTGATGCATGAGTATGATGCATGAGTATGATGCATGGGTGTGATGCATGAGTATGATGCATGGGTGTGATGCATGGTAGTGATGCATGAGTATGATGCATGGGTATGATGCATGGGTGTGATGCATGGGTGTGATGCATGAGTATGATGTATGGGTGTGATGCATGGGTATGGTACATTGATGTGATACATGGGTATTGTGCATGGGTATGATGTACTGGTATTGTGCATGGTTATGATGTATGTGTATGATGTACTGCTATGATGCATGGGTGTGATGCATGGGTATGATACATGGGTATATTGCATGGGTATACTGCAAGGGTATGATGCATGGACATGATGCAATGGTGTGATGCAAGGGTATAACAGAGCCACTGCAGAGTCTTAGAGAAGGGCCCATGGGAGTTGATCCATTGATCAGAGGAAGTCGCGTGATAGAGCACCACCGTTGTTTTACAATAACCTTGGTTTGTTCAACAAACGCCTTCCCATTTAAAGCTTTCGTGACTGCAGGGATTCATCTTCTTGGTTCTTTCGGTAAAGTCACGAAGAAGGGAAGTAATAAAATAATAAAAATAAAACATAATGAAATAATTCTCACGACGTTTCGGCCACAACGCAAGCAGCCGTCCTCAGGTGAAAACCAGGTCTGTCGTTGACATCGGCGATGTTCGTGAGAACTGGCGTGGTGGCGACTCACGCCCGACATGAGATTGGGGCGGGGGGAGAAATGGAGAAAAAATAAGTAATATTAAAAAAAAAATTGAGAAAACACGCTTTTATGAAATGTAGCGTACTAGTAATGGCAGAACTCCACGACTCCAGGAAGTGGCCCCGAATCTTGCCATAACGTAAGGAGCCGTGGCCAATTACAGCCAAAGTCAGTTGACCGTGGACAATTAGACCTAAGCCGAAACATAACATATAAAACATTTTTTTTTATATATTGTATGATAAAATATAGTATTGTCATCAGTATGACACACGTATACCAAGTTTGCAGTTGATACCACATTGGGAAGTGGGTTAAAATTGAGTTACAAGATTTGAGGATACAACAACGACAACAACAGACAGTGAGTTAAAAGAAAGCGTGTAATAAAAACACCGTGAACACGCACGGATTCCGGAACGCTTTTTTCCATACATGTGCGTTGGCGTTTAATTCGCGGCTGTGGAAGCCAGCTGCTGTTTGGGCTGAGACGCGTCTTTTGTATTTTAGTGCAAAGGGGAAATGTTCGCTCTGGTTTGAGTCCCCACTTTCTGGGCGCACCCCCAGTGATTTGTGGGCGCCGCGGTGGCTAGGAGATGTTAACTCCCTCGCCTGGTCTGCAGGAGGTCGTGGGTTCGATCCCGACCCTGACGCTTGCGGTATATTTGGAGTTTGCGTGTATCTCTCTTATCATCATCACGGTGGCTAGGAGATGTTAACTCCCTCGCCTGGTATGCAGGAGGTCGTGGGTTCGATCCCGATCCTGACGCTTGTAGTATATTTGGAGTGTGCGTGTCTCTCTCTCTCTCTCACCGTGGTCGCGTGGATTTTTCTCTGGTTCCTTCGCTTTAGCCCCTTCCACATTTAGAATCAACATCACGCGTTTCGAGTATTTTCCTGCTATAAATTTGCACGTTATGAAAAGCCACTTCATTGAGCGATCATATGTGGCCAGGTCGCTTCTTCGAGCTATATAGCTCAGTGGTCCCTAACCTGGTAAAATAAAATAAAATTGGTTTAGTTTCGATTGAATGTAAACCTATTTGGTGGTGATGCTGCTGCGTTGGTAGTGGTGCAGAAGCAGAGCTAACAACAACTAAACCCCTAAACGTATTCGTCAATCAATGACACTGCCTTATAATGCAGGATAATATAATCATACATAATTGGTGACAATTCGGATAACGGCCCTTCTTCTCAATAGCACACAGAGAAGGACCCTTGCCCTAAACGTCGCCTATTATATTGGGGTTTTTTTACCCTCCCCTTTAATAGGCCACGGTGTTATTGAGGAAGTGTTGACCACAGTGTCCACTTGTTTATTAATGAAGAATGAGTCATTATTGGTTGTCCTTGTACACACGTGTTGTAACGCAGCAGCAGCAGCATCACCACCAGATAACGCGGTCAGTGCAACCTCCAGGTTTGCAGAGAGTGGCCACCTTTGGAAAGAGTCAGCGTCTTCTCGCTCTTGAAACCACGGCCGAGCGTGGTGCTGGCTGGCCACCTCGTGTGCCTTGCCAGCATTCATCGGCTCACTCGCAAATATCAATTGCCCCAAGCAGCGTGCGGAGGCTACATAGGGCATCTGTGTCTTTGTCTTTTGTTTTGGTACGTTTTCTGTGTGTGGGTGTGCGGGGTTGGTGGGGGGGGCTCCCCTAGGTCGACTCAGCCTAAAATGAGTACCCGGTGCGGCGGTGCGTAAACATCGCCACTGGGGAGACAAAGGCGGCCGGGCGTGGTGCTGGCCACCCACCCCCTCGTGTGCCATGCCGGCCTTAATAGGTGCTACTCGCTAACAGCACTTGCCCCAACAGTCTGTTAAGGCTACACGGGGGGGGATCTTTGTCTTGTAGGGAGTGTGTCGGGGTGAGCGTGGGGGGGTGGCGTGTGGAGTTTGAAGGGGGTGGCGAGGGGGGTACTCAGTGGAGGGGGTAACTCGGGGGGGGGGGGGTGCGGGGGTTGTGGCCGCTGTCGTTTCTCACCCGGCCGGCTGACTCACATCACGAAATAAAAAATTCGCTCGGGCTCAGAGAAATCTGCGGAAGCTCGCATTTTACAGCGGAAAACAACAACAACAACAATAATCATCATCAGGTCGGAGCGTCTCAAATTATACATTTTAACACGTCCATATTACGCCGTGTATATGTTTCATACACAGCAATTCTTAAAGTACCCTAATTCTCATCGCCCTAATTAACGGCAACAGCGAACCCAGCTGGCATCAAGGAATAGATTTATGTGACTACGCAGTAAACTGCGTGCAGTGTGTGAACGATGATTTCACGGTAATGGCGATGTACGCGCTGCAGTTAAAGCCGCGGTGACGACATTTGTGTTGATACTTAACGAGTACGGCGATCATGATGATGATGAATATCAAATGCGATATTGAAATAAAAAAAACAACCTTTGTATTTAGTGATTCTGCTGCAGTGATGCACAAGCACAGGTAACAACAACAACATCAACACATTCGTCAACAATCCTGTGTGTGGCCTTAAATGCTGCCAAGATCGGCCACTATGGAAGGAGGCTCGTGAAGGACGCTGCTGCTGCTGCTGGGCAGTCGGAGGCAGTCGGCTTCCAGCAACAACGGGGGGCAGAGGAGCGGATTAGACCAGGCCTCCTAAAACTGTAGATTCGCTATAAATAGCGCCACATATCTACAAACTAAGCCTGGCTGCGTCTACAAACTAGTGAGTGCGCGGAGTGCGCAGTTGCGTAATCCGCGGCAAGACGTACCGCATCGTTATACCGAGCATTGCAGCTGCAGCAACATGGGAGGGAAGAAAGTGGCGACGCCGTTCCAATCCTCACACACCCTTCAGTATGGGATGGAGCTCATCACGACGGAGGCCAATGGCGCGCAGTCCTGTCGTTGCTTGTTCTGTGTTCACCAAGGCCGTGATGTGGTCGAGGTGACGGGCGACTCGGGCCGCAAGCGCAAGAACCGCACCGACATCAAGTACTTCACGAAGCCGTTCCTGCCGCATCAGTACCGCCACCATCTTGAAGGGCAGCACAAGGAATCGTGGATGCTCTACCAGACGCTGTCGCCCGATGAGAAGAAGAGCTACTTCAACGGCATGGCCAAGCGCACCAACACGCTCCACAACTACATGGACCTGTCGATCGCGTCGATCGACTACGTGATCCAGAACAGCATCATTGAGACAATTATCGGGGACTTGTTCTTTCGTGATGACGACGAGGACAGCGGCGACGACAACGACGACGAGGACGCGGCCGCAGCCATCGCCAAGAAGGCCGCCAAGAAGGCCATGGAGAAGGTCAACGCGATGAAGCTGTTCGTCAAGAAAGTGAACATCGAGACGGGGACGTATACGTACACGGCAACAATCAAGAACGAGATGCGCTTCGAGCTCGCCATGGACCACGTCGGTGTCGGCATGTCGTTCCGTCAAACGGCTGCTGCCATCGATCATGCCAGGATCCGCACCAACACGCCGAAGCTGCAGGGCATGAACGACCTCATCGTCGCACAGTCAGTCCGTGTTCTGGTGGCCGTCGGGCTGCAGATGATCGCCAGGATAGTCGACGATCCATCGGTGTGGGCCTCCTCTCTGGCTGGCGACGGCAGTACTCACCGCGGCCAGTCGTTCTTCGACCTGCGCACCCGCCTTTGTTACCGCAGCTTCCTCGTCAATCTGCACCTGGTCGCGATCCCTATGTTCGAGCGTCACACTGCTCAGAACATCTTCCGCATGCTCGTCAAGTTCCTCGACGCGCTGTACCCCAACTGGCGCGCCAAGCTGATCGGCTTTTCATCGGACGGCGAGAATACGATGACTGGGCGTCATGGGGGGCTGGTGACGCTCATTGTGAAGGAGGCCGAGAACGACGTCATTCGAATCTGGTGTCCGCCTCATCAGATCGATATTGTGGTCAAGAAATCCGCCGAGTGCGTCTTCGATGGCAGCTGGGTGAAGATCGTGTACGACTTTTCGGTGTACCTCCGCGCCCAAAACAACCTGATCATCAAGATGAAGGTCAAGTGCCCCAGGAAGGCTAACCGATGGGCCAATCTCGGGAACGTGCTCAAGTTCTACAAGCAGTACCGCCGAGCATTGATCGAGTACACTACTGAGAACAACCCCGCGAAGCTGCCCACCGCCGATTGGTGGGTTCTTACCTACGCGCTCGCGCCCGCCATCGACGCCATCAACGTCACTCTCGTCCAGCTCCAGAGCCAGTCGCTGCTCATCGCGCAGCAGGAGGAGCAGATTCAGTCGCTTATCGGGTCGCTCACCGTTTTGTTCAGTGTTGAGATTGTTGATGGCGTCAACAATCATGATGAGGCGTACGTGTCGTATCATGATCAGTCGAGGCGCATCGCGTCTGCCGCGATCATTGCCCACATTGAGGAGCAGGGATCGTTTGCGCAGGAGAGCTACGAGGGTCTCAATGAGGTCGACAAGACAAGGATCGTCACTGAGATCTCGATATATGCGATGACGCTGATCGCGGGTCTCAACGACGTCAAAGCAGAGCGTAACGACGCCAATCGAGCTCTCGACCAGGATGCGGCGCCCGTGATGCCCGCTCAGCTCGTGAAGATGCGTCCTGGTGTGTTCGTGAAGGACGTGCTGGCAGTGCGTCGCGTGCATGTTACGAAATTCTGGTCAGCTGTGAAGGTCGACATGGTCGAGGAGGAGCATCGCCAACTGGTCAAGCTCTACAAGGAGGACACGATCATTCACGACGCCATCAACAAGTACACCAACACGACGACATTCAACGACGCGTGGGATGTGCTGCCGAGTGGTTTCGACAACCTCCGCGCTTTCAGCGGCGGGTTGGCATCGGTGCTCGCCAACACGACGGCGGTCGAGTCGGACTTCTCGATACTCAAGTGGGAACTCGACGAGTTCCGCAGTTCTATGATGCATCTGTCCCTTGAGGGCATCTTCCAGACAAAGCAGCGTCGCCTCCTGGTGTCGTTGCTTCGTTAGCGAGCGTAAATCAATGAAACAATGGGGCTCTATAGATGATCTACATTTATTCTACAAACTAATCCTGGCGGTGTCTACAAACTAAGCTAGTCTGTATAGTTTGTAGATATGCACAGTTTTAGGAGGCCTGGATTAGACGCAGCTGGTGCTACAACCTAGCACCAGACAAACTCCACTCAACATCCTGGCACCAGACAAACTC
Organism: Lampetra planeri; assembly: GCF_965212315.1. Taxonomy (NCBI): domain Eukaryota; kingdom Metazoa; phylum Chordata; class Hyperoartia; order Petromyzontiformes; family Petromyzontidae; genus Lampetra; species Lampetra planeri. The sequence goes on along the minus strand of NC_136130.1, from coordinate 7,838,832 downwards.
CACTCTACATCCTGGCACCAGACAAACTCCACTCTACATCCTGGCACCAGACAAACTCCACACAACATTCTTTGGTTCTTTCGGTTAAGTCACGTCTAAAGATAAAATAATAAATTAAAATAATAGCGACGTTTCGATTGCAACACAAGCAATCATCATCAGGCATAAGAGAAATAGCAACAAAAATCTAACTAGAAAACTATAGACAGACATACAAGCAGACAGACATCACAAGGACACACAGAGAGAGAACACATATCGGCACAGAGAGAGGGGTCGTTTCTGTGACGGTCCCTTAAATATAGGGAGGGGGGGCGGGGACGGAGAGAGGGAGGGGGCAGAGAAAATTAGCATATCAATGAGTGGACGGCAACGTGTTGCTGCTGCGCAAGTAAGATGACGACGTGGCACGGCACGCAAGCTTGAAAATTAGGAGAAAGACACACTAAAATTAAATAACCTCGCAAAATATCGAAATGTGATGTAATGCAACACAGAGAGTCGGTCAACACACAATTAACGCATAGCCTGGTTGATTACGTATTTCAAAGATTGCTAAGTTAGAATTTAAGTGTGAAAATTCCAAAGAGAGGACACAGGCAGAGAGAACAAATAGCCAGAGAGAGAGAAAAAAAGGTAAGCTTAAAACTTCCCCGTAGAAGTGGTTCAATCTATATTTTTGGAGCTTTCGTGTCTGTCTATAGTTTTCTAGTTAGATGGTTTATAGCAATACAGTATATAATTTAATGTTGGGTTTGTCTATGGAAGTATATAGTACGGTGTAGACTCGTGTGATGTAAGAGAATAAAGTTTAGCTGGAAGCATATTATATTTTTTACTACGTAGAATTGTAATGTATTACTTACTGTTAGTAACTCAGCTTATTGTAGACTATATTTAGTATACTGATGATACTATGTAGTTTATACTTTAGTTGTTGACGTGGTGGTTTTAGTTACTGCAGCTACATACTATTAACACTCCTTCCCTTTATTAATGCTACCCTTATCCCCTCCTTTTGATGCTGCTAATCCTGCATAATGCACGGGCATAAGTAGTACTAATCACATACCTGTATTTCCCATATCCCCTCCTTTTGATGCTACTAATCCTGCATAATGCACGGGCATACGTAGTACTAATCATATACCTGCATTTCCCATATCCCCTCCCTTTGATGCTGCTAATCCTGCATAATGCACGGGCATAAGTAGTACTAATCACATACCTGCATTTCCCATAAATATGCTAAATTCCTCTTGATGTGCAAATTATTTTGTGAAGGCGCCCTTTCCCCCCCTTCCAACCCAGATTAAATATACGCTCCAAGCATGGTGCTGTTTCATTCAGACGCTGTCTCCCAGACAGACCTGGTCTTCACCTGAGGACGGCTGCTTGCGTTGTGGCCGAAACGTCGTGAGAATTATTTCATTATGTTTTATTTTTATTATTTAATTATTTCCATTCTACGTGACTTTACCGAAAGAACCAAGAAGATGAATCCCTGGAGTCACGAAAGCTTTAAATCGAAAAATGAATAAAGCGCTCTAACTAGCATTTATCGTAAAAAAAATTTCCATGTTTTTTACCCCAGTAATTACCCTGTAATCGTATCGCGATTGTATTGTGGTCAGGTAAAAGGTAGGGTAAAGTTTCTTTTTTTTACCGTTTAACTTTTACCTTACCTTGCCGAGGCCTACTTCGGAGTACAACAGCCCCGCTCTGCATCCACACCCCGCTTATATCTGCTCTGGCGTGTCCGGCTCCGCCCAGGCCACGCCTCCTTTCCCAGGCCACGCCTCCCTTCCCCCACCTAAAGTGCAGGTCTGGGTCCCTCCACCACGTGACCCCCCAGGCACCCTCTTGGAGCCCCCAGCCCTCGTACGGGCCGACACAGTAGTGACGTCCTATGTCACTACAGAAGTACGGATACAGCCGTGGACGTGGCACCCACTCGCGCGACGTTTATCGCCGCATAACAACGTCGGATGACGTTGCTACCCCCGGCTTTACGTCGCCGATGCGTTCATGGAAGGGCGCGATGACGAATATCGAAACGGCGTCGATCGAAGCGATGGGTGCAGGTGGTGGAGGCGAAGGCTGAGAGGCGACGGGTAACGAGTTTGGACGGATGGTAGATGCTGAGAGCGACGTAAGTGCGGGGTCGAGGCGACGTAAAGTCAGGTTCGTGGTGTTAATAACAAAGTGATGGGGGTTTTCAGGACGGGACTTAGACCGCTCCAACGACTCCGATTGTGCCATTGCCAAAGTCAGGGGCGCGTTGTTCCACAGTGCGGGAGCTGCACAGTGACAAGAGCCCGATCGGCACGGGGCGGAAGACGAGCCGAATGAATTCTCGCCAACGTTGCGGATCTAACCCGTCAAGTGCCTTGTAGTAGGTCAGCAGCAGCAGCATGATCTTGTAATCCGCTCGATATTTCACTGGTAGCCAATGTAGAGACGTGAGGATGAGGCGTGTGATGTGCTCGCGGAACGGTGCGTGCGCTAGTTGCATCGTGGCGACATTAATCAGCTCAGTGGAGGGGGGGGGCAATCGGTCAGGTGGGCCCCCCCCCTAATATTGTGAGTTGTCTCGCACGGTCACAGCTAGAGGAAGCTATTTATGTATCGCGCCTCCTTTTGCCCTAATCCACATCGTCGTCACGCTCACGGTCTCGGACATTTAACGCTGCAGGAGGCGCTCCGCTCGTCGCAAAAAATACGTTTTTACTTCTTTGACACTTTAGTTATTGTTGTTGTTGAAAACAAATCTCGCGCTGCTTGTCAAGGGGGCTTCCAACTCGTAGCTTTGCCCACCAGGGGATGGTGTGGGGGGGCAAAGGCACCCCCTGCCCGCTCGCACCCACGCGAGTTACGCTGCTGCTGGCGTGCGCGCGAGCACTCGAGCAGTTACATTCTGGACGAGCGGATTCCCGAACAGTGCTGAGTTGCAGCAGCAGTCGTCGTCATCGGCAGTCCCTCGAGATTCGCGAATGACGTCCATCGGGGTTTGGTGGTGGCCGAGGAGTCCAATGACGGGATCCAGCAATCAATGCCGGGAGACTACGGACGCACTTTGCCGGTCTCTGTCGGAGCCATTCGGCGACGGGGATCGACGCAGACTTTTGAGACCGGCCGCTGTGTCCGGGCCGCTTGCGACCTCCACCACAGCCACCACCACAGCCACCACCACCGCCGCCACAACCACCACAACAGCCACCGCCGCCACCACAGCCACCACAGCCACCACCGCCGCCACAGCCACCACCGCCACCACCACCACCACCACAACCACCGCCACCGCCGCCACCACCACCACCGCCACCACAATTGTCCGCATTGTTTTACGCTACCGCGGATTTCCAGCAATCAATGCTGGGAGACTACGGACGCACTTTGCCGGTCGCACTTTGCCGGTCTCTGTCGGAGCCATTCGGCGACGGGGATCGACGCAGACTTTTGAGACCGGCCGCTGTGTCCGGGCCGCTTGCGACCTCCACCACAGCCACCACCACAGCCACCACCACCGCCGCCACAACCACCACAACAGCCACCGCCGCCACCACAGCCACCACAGCCACCACCGCCGCCACAGCCACCACCGCCACCACCACCACCACCACAACCACCGCCACCGCCGCCACCACCACCACCGCCACCACAATTGTCCGCATTGCTTTACGCTACCGCGGATTTCCAAAGCGGACAGTGGCGTTTTGTAGCTCTGGAGCAGACACACGTGGTAATGCACCTTGATAACAACAAACAGCAGCAGCAGAATGTCAGAGCGGCGTTTTGCATTTAAATGGTTTCATTAATGCGAGGCCTCGACGGCCGAACCATTACCGGGTGGTGCACAGCTGCGCGGGCAGACACAGTAACAGTGCGCATTGCCTTAAGTAAGTCCCTCTCGCAAGCTATCCCTCGCGATGCCATCAGTCGTGCAGCCTCCAACAAGTCTTATCGACGACGGTCTCTCTCTCTCTCCGGCCCTCTCTATTCTAAGGGTCATCGCCCGAAACGTCCCGCATTATACATTGATGGCCGCAAAATCCCGTCGCAAATCCATGCATCCTGCCAGCAAGGCTGGGGGCTTCCACGGGCGCGTCTATGCCCCTCGCAAAATCGTGAATTATTCGAGTCCAGGAATTTCCGTGCTGGGATTGATTTGGGAAAGGATCCGATCTGTGCCGTGGCCGGTGGAGGGACGCTTCGCACGATTTTAAAGCGATTTAGCGAACACGCGTGCGACTCGGAGCAGCCGCTTCTGCTCCCTGATGTCGCCGGCACAGAAGCGCCTCTCGTCCCGCTCGGAGGAGGACACGTGGCACAAGGGGGAAACTCGGACACCGATCCAGCGGACGGAAAACACGCGGAGGCGTTCCAATCGAGGAGGTAGATTCTCGTTGTTCTTTCATGCAAAGCGACGTCGTGGTTAACCTGGATGTTTGTATATATATTGTTGTTTTTATTTTAAGGCCGCAGTATGTTTATAGTGAAGGTTGTTGTTGTTGTTACGTGTGCTCCTGCACACCACCGCCAACGCAGTTTTTCCGAAATCATTGCCACTGTTCCCCGTGCTCGTATTGTATTTATTAAATTATTAAATCTCGTGTTGGTTTTTTTTTGCTGAGCGCAGCCCCAAAAACGCAAAGCGACCAGCAAAAGACGGCGCTGGTAACGGCGCGCTGCTGTGCCGTTACCAGTTTATTACACACACACACAGAATAATGTGTCGTGCATGCAAGTTGCAACGTTCTATTAAAGTGTGATATTTGGATGAACATCATTATACATTTAAGCGATTTGCTTACCTTTCCTATGTTGTTGTGTTGTTGTTGTAACGTGTCTGACCTGCCCCTATCGGCCATCTATGAAAACAAAACACTTCATAGCTCATCAGATTCCTCCAGTTTAAATACATTCTGATTCTGAGTCTTCACGTGATTAATCCTGTAACGCTCTACGTCATAGGACGTCACCATCATCGTCATCACCATCATCAGCCATTGCTGCTCTTCGCACGTGCGCGGCCTGCATCTGCTGTTGTTGCAGTGCAGGTCTGCTCCACGCGGCATGCGGCTCGAGGAGGCGATTTAAACCATACTTCACCTCGTTGGTCAGTGCGGGTTGGTTAAGGGGAAGTGAGTGCGGGGGGTGAAGGGGAGATGTATGTACTGTACGATGAACTTCTTTCGCACCGTACGCAGCCAACCTTTCACGCCCCACTGATGTCACCCGTAGCCGGGAATCGATCTGAGGTCGCCGGGTTCAAAGCACAGTGCGAAAACAGTCGTGCCGCCGGTCTTGTTGTACAAACGTGTAGCAGCGGTAGCAACGATATGCACCGTGCGGTTTGTGAAATAGCATTGTCAGCTTTAATTTTGCGTGCACGTGTTTAGGATGCAATAACATCAAACTTTGCGAAATTCGGTAAATAGTCGTCCTTAATGTTCATCGTCCTCAAGCATTTCGTCATCATCATCATCGTCGTCACAAATAAATTCCATAATCTTACCCATCATCATCAGCGTCATCAAAGCAGCCATCCGCATAGTAACCATAATCACATTTTCCTTAGCTGGCGAGATCTGGCGAGATCTGGCGAGATCTGGCGAGATCTGGCACATTCATCCCGTGAGCCGCCTTCGCAAGAGTGGGCCACTGTGTGCCTACGTCACGATACACATTTGACAAATTAGAACAATTTACCATAAATTGTTCAACTACGGAAACTTGGCAGGACCCTCTTGAAAAGGAGTCACGAGACTCAGCGAGGTTTTTTTTTCCCGGAAAAAAGCAAAGCATAACAGTTGTACTAAGAATAAGACACCACATTTAGTGCGAGGCAATATCGATCCCCATGTAGAGAATCAGCACCATGGACAGTGCCCATTACGCTGCCGCTCAGATACCACTTTGCTGTGCCGGGAAAAGGGGTGACACAAGGAGTGACACAAGGGGTGAGTTCGGGTCAGCTACCCATGCCCCTTCATAATCAGAATCTGTGAGCTGACACTTACCGTATTCCCCTGGATTTTAGCACTAGAAATTCCACCCCGAGCCTTGTATTCATACTCCATTATAAAAAAAAATTAAGTTTGACTGGCTGGCTGGAGGTACGGTCACGTCCAAAGGATTTGCGGCCTGCTAATTTAAATCAAAAGTTGGAGGCGCGCCTTATAATCCGGTGGGTGTTATTGACATCGGGCACGAGTTTGGGCCACGTCTTCCTTTCACGAGCCTCTTATAATTCAGAGAAGATGGTATAACTGTTTTTTTTTTCAAATCGCCCATGACAATGTCTCGTCAAATACAGCAAATGTCATCGGATTTTTTCAGCTACTCTGGGTTGGATCTAATAATTATCACACGGATGGGAGACTGGCTAAATTTCACCGGGTTGTTGTAAGCTTGCTTGCTGAGACGTGGTCAAGAGATGGCAGCAGTGGATTTTTGAATCTATCTGTGCAGAGTTTTGAGTTTTATTCTTCCCTCTGGTTTCCCCGGCTTCCTCCCACGTGAAGTCAAACACTCCCTTAATGGAATTGGCCAAACATCCCATTGTGGCAGCGCTAATGCAGAAATACTCCTGAGACTCAATGATACTTTCCTTGATAAATAAAGGGGCATGTTTTACAGCCACGTGTCAATTCACTAATGGATCAAGTCCCCCCACCCCCCATGACGTGACGGTCACGTCGATCATTGCGTCATACGTCACCACGCCGCTGAGCGCAACGAAAGGAGAGAGAGAGGACCCAGAACCGGTTCAGATCTCACTCGCTACTGAAGTTAGTCGTGGCCGGGAATCGAACTCTGGAGAATTGCCGAGTTCATAAGTTGCAGCGGTGCTACCCCGTGCCACCTCTTCGCCCCGGGTAAAGGTGGTAAAGGTGCAGCGCTGCAATCACCCGCTCGCGCCACCCTGCGATGGGAATGTCAGTGGCATTGTCGAAGCGACGTGATCCTTATGGCGGTACCCCGGGGTACCAAATCATACCAAATGGGCCGAGGAAATTAAATATTTTATTTCTGGGACGCAATTTTTTTTCCAGGGGTGTTACTTCACTCCGCGACTGGGGTAGCAATCAATCCTCAGTCGGTGCCACTCCGCGATGTCGAAACGCAGCGAGGACGATTGCGCCGAACCCCTGAACGCTCGCGGTACGCACCGTGGTGGTGCATCGTTTACAGCTCGTCGAGATGAGTTCGATTGCCGCATCGCCGACCATCAACAGACCAAGAATGACCGCATCACGGACATTATGCGAGAGCCGGGGTACTATTTAACCCCGAGGTACCGCCATTAAGTTCACATATAGCTTGTTGTTGAACTGATAATCGGAAAACTGCTGTTATCGCCCCGAGCAAAACACAAACAAACCCCGACCCTATCCGACCTCCATTCAGACATTAACCTCTCGGCGATGCTTCTCGTTGTGTGCCATCAATTCGCGCTCGGCGTCCTGGGCGCGGCGCCCCCTCTCCACCGCCTCACGGCTCCCAAGATTCTCGGCGGAAGCGACGGGGGCCACGCGGGACGCGGCGGAGAAGGAATTTTGGCCCGCCCGGAGCGCGCGAGGGTTCAACTCGACGGAATCGTTGGTCGTGCAAATGTCAAACGGAATGCCACGCGGGCATTGTTGTTTTGTTTATCGATGCCGTGGTGGTGGTGGGGAGGGTGGGGGGGTTCTGGCTCAATGCTCCGTGTAATGGTTGGAGCGGTGGTGACTCTAAGTGGTGAGTTCACTTATTGAACGGCAATGTCTATGTAAGCGGCAGCAGCAAGCAAGCAGCAGCAGCACAATCGTCACCATTATAATCATCACTAGAATCGGTATTGTTAGTTCTGTATCAGCAGCAACATCGGCATCAACACCAGCAGAATCGTCACATTTTGGCATTTTCATCATCAGCAGCAGCAGCACCGCCTCCGTCGTCATCATCATCATCATCAGCAGCATCACTAGTATCATCAGCAGCATTATCACCACTAGTATCATCATCAGCAGCATCACTAGCCTCATCATCAGCAACATTGCTGCTCTCATTATAATCGTCAGCAGCACCACCACTAGTATCATCATCATCATCATCAGCAGCATCACCACTAGTATCATCAGCAGCATCACCACTAGTATCATCATCAGCAGCAGCACCACTAGTATCATCATCAGCAACATTGCTGTTCTCATTAGAATCGTCAGCAGCATCACCACTAGTATCATCATCATCAGCAGCATCACCACTAGTATCATCATCAGCAGCAGCACCACTAGTATCATCATCAGCAACATTGCTGCTCTCATTAGAATCGTCAGCAGCATCACCACTAGTATCATCATCATCAGCAGCATCACCACTAGTATCATCATCAGCAGCAGCACCACTAGTATCATCATCAGCAACATTGCTGCTCTCATTAGAATCGTCAGCAGCATCACCACTAGTATCATCATCAGCAGCAGCACCACTGGTATCATCATCAGCAACATTGCTGCTCTCATTACAATCGTCAGCAGCACCACCACATCATCATCATCAGCAGCAGCAACAGCAGCGGCACAATTACCATCATCATCAGTAGCAGGCAACACAACGACAGTTTGTCATCACCATCACCACCATCGTGCCACTACCCCACCTCTCCACACACGTCTACCCCACCGCTATCGTTCCATCTCCGCCTTGGTGGTTCCGTTTGTGATCCTCGCGACACCGTGCACACGAGGGGCTCTACCGTCTCTGTGGCCGTCTGGAACGCTCTTCCTTCCGATATCAGGAAGCCACTGGCAGCTATGCATTTTTAAATCATCATCTACATTAACAAACTCATTTTTTTAGAACTGATTTTTGTGTGTGTCGTTGTTGTCCCCTCCCCCGCGCATCTCCGATTCGCACGGTTGGCTACGTACGATGCGAAAGAAGTTCAACATACACACGCACACACATACTGTCTAGCCCGTGCTGTCTCTGACCGCGTAAACAACATCCGCGCTATAAAAATAGCAGCAGAAATATGACTCCCATACCCTGCACCCCCCCCCCCACCATACTCTCTTTCTCCTGCATCCGCCCTCCCTGTCTCCCCCCCCCAAATTCTCCCTTCATAGGAAACAATCCACGCAGCACTTTTCGTCCATTGCATCGCGCGCTCGGCACAAACCTCATCAATATTTTAGGGGGCCGACAGGCACGAGTGGGGGGAGAGGGGAGGGGGTAGAAGCGAGCGACTGTGCGTGGCGTCCCGTTGTGTGGGGAGAGCGGTGGCACGACAGTGCACTGGGCACCCGATGTCCCGAGTTCGATTTCCGCTCACGATCAATAATAAAGATCAATAATAAATAGAGGAATTATCTCCACCGGTTCTGTGCCTTCTCCCAGTTTTAGACCCCTGAGCCCAAACCCCGCCCCCCTCCCTCGTTCCCCAGCACTCCACACACAGCGCCTTGTGTGTGTGTTGGGCGTGTGTGCGTGGGGAGCGGTGGGCGCAGTGGTTAGCGCACTGCGCTCGAACGCGGCTCCACCCGAGTTGGATTCCCGCTCGCAGCCTACATTGGTGACGAATATCCGAACCGGTCCTGGGCCTCCCCTTGGTTGACTCGGCCCTAAATTGAGGAGCCGGTGCGGTGTGAAAACATCGGCTCCCGGGCCGGCCGTGGTGTTGGCCATCTCCCCTCTTCGTGTGCCGAGCTTCGGTATTCATCGGTACTCGCTAACAGCACTTGTCCCAAAAGTCCGTTCAAAGCTATACGGGGAATCTTTGTCTTTGTAAGTGTGAAAGCTCGTCATGAGCACACTGCACAGGAATGAGCAATCCTCCTCCCACCCTCTGTACAATCATCCCAGTGGGGCGCCACGGTGGTGAGATGTTAACTCCCTCGCCTGGTGTGCAGGAGGACGTGGGTTCTGATCCAGACCCTGACGCCTGCTGTATATTTGTAGTTTGCGTGTCTCTCTCTCTCCTCGTGGTCGCGTGGATTTGTCTCCGGGTCCTCCGGGTTTTCCATCCACATTTAGAATAAACATCACGCGTTTAGAGTAGTTAGCCGCTGCTATAAATGTCCACGTGATAAGTCACTTCGTTGAGCTATCATTTGTGGCCGGGTCGTTTGTCGAAAAAAAAGCTCTATAGCTCAGTGGGGCCTTACCTGGTAAAAATTAAAAAAAATTATGAAAAATAAAAACGCTTAATACAAGGTGTTTCAAAATGATGGACACAATTTCAAAGATATAGCGATTTCAAATCTGGTCCATCGTTATGAAACACCCTGTAGTTTAAAACAGAATAAAAAACGGTCGCGGTGTTTACGATGGCAGAGAAACGGCAGGAAAGGCGTCGCAATCCCCACCTCTTGGTGGAACGGCTCCGGATTCAGCGCTCGAGGTCTCGCTCTCCCCACTCACACTTCGCAAGAGTGAGAGCGACAATTACCCGCGTGGACGATCAGCCGGTGAGCCATTACTTGATCTCGCCCGCCCATCGATTTCGGCCTCGCGTTCCATCGGCGCCAGATGGAAATTTCACTGGAAGTGCCCATTAATGAGTGTGAGAAAAAGGGTCGTGGGACCCCCCGCGAACACGAGAAGTTCAATCCAAGGACCCTGGGCTTTGGATCCTGGCGAGTCAGGGTATGGAAACATAGACGGTCACGGGGAATTTCAAAAACATTTGTGCGGTGGTCCATCCACTCAACGAAGCTTTTTTTATTTTCAATAAAAGCCTCGGTTAGCCGGACTATTGGGGACGAAACCTTATCCAGACTTTTGCTTACAACTAAATACCCTCTACACGTGCTCACAGATTATGTAAACTCACTCTCTCCGCACGTAATTATCTCGGTCTTGTGTGTTTTAATACAACGCCCCTCCACGTGTACTGGGAAAGGAGGTGGGAGGTGGAGCCCCCCCCCCCACTGCTATGCCTCCTCCTCTGCTCACTTCCCACCCACTCACTCGTCACCTTGTATGCATGACTCAGTCATCATGGTTTCGACAGCGGGTAGCCCACCACGCGAAAGACAAAGATCCCCGTTTAGCCTCAACAGACCGTTGGGCAAGTGCCATTAGCGAGCACCCACTGGCGATGTTCACACATTGCACCAGACACTCAATTGAGGCTGAGTCGACCTTGGGGAGGCCCAGAACCGGTTTAGATAATCGCCGCTAGCGTTGGTGGCCGTGTGCGGGAATCTAACCCGAGTGGCCGGGTGGTTTGTAGCGCGAGGCCGCTAACCACTGCACCACCACTCCAAAGACAAATATCCCCTATGGAGCCTTAACGGACTGTAGAGGCAAGTGCTGTTAGCGAGCACCTATAAAGGCCGACACGGCACACGAGGGGGTTGATGGCCAACACCACGCCCGGCCGCCTTTGTCTCCCTAGTGACGATGTTTACACATCGCACCAGGTACTCATTTGAAGCTGAGTCGACCTAGGGGAGGCCCAGGGCCAGTCCAGATAATAGTCACTGGGTGTTGGCTGTGAGCGGGAATCGAACCCGGGTCGCCAGGTTCGTAGCGCAGCGTAGCGCTAACCGCTGCACCACCGCTCATCCACCTCGCACACCCACGCCCCCGTCGAAATAACCCTCGAAAATGTCACGGTGTGAATGTGTGTGTTTTGACGGAGGCGTTTCATAAATAATGACTCATGGATGCGCACGAATGTCATTTGTTTGCAGGCTGCACAATCACCGGGGAGAAAAGGTTTTACTTACAAAAAACGTGATGCAAACTCAACATTGGTCGTCAACAGCACTGCCTCCCCTGAAGACTACCACTATTACAACTATTTTATTTGACCAGGTAAGGCACACTCAGCTACATATCTATTGGTTTTTTTCAGAAGCGACCTGGCCACAAATGATCGCTCGTGGAAGTGGCGTATCACGTGGAAATGCAGAGCAGCCAAATTATCTAAACACGTGTGACGTTGATTCTAAATGTGGAGGGGGGGAAACCCGAAGGACCCGGACGAAAAATCCACGCGACCACGGAGAGAGAGAGAGACACGCAAACTCCAAAATGTACTTGCAGGCGTCAGGGTCGGGATCGAATCCCACGACCTCCTGCATACCAGGCGAGGGAGGTAACATCTCCTAGCCACCGCGGCGCCCCAGATGAAGACGCTTACCAGGCGACGCATCGGACAACAGCTCCCTTCCTTCTTTGTGGCAGACCAGACAAAGGGCCGGTGCCCGAAACGTCGCCTGTGATATTGCAGTGCGGCGTTGTTGTTGACCTCTGTGCTGACCTTTGCCGTTGGTGCTGACAGTTGACGAGTCCGGTCCAGGTGAGTTACCTGTCGGTACCATCCGAGGCGGTGGCATGATATTAGTTCCCACTTCATCTTCTTGGTTCTTTCGGTAAAGTCACGTAGAATGGAAATAATAAAATAATAATAAAATATAATAAAATATTATTCTATTATTATATTATATTATTATATTTTATTTTATTGTATTATGTTATTATATTAGTATATTATATTATCTTATGTTTTATTTTTATTATTTTATTATTTCCATTCTACGTGACTTTACCGAAAGAACCAAGAAGACGAATCCCTGCAGTCACGAAAGCTTTAAATCGATAGTTCCCACTTCTCTATGCGGCCAATGACAATGAATCGTGCACTGGCCATTCGATGTCAGTGGAGTTATCAAAATAATTCACTTTTACTCGCCATATATATACGTATAGTACATGCTCACGAATAAAGTGTTGCTACATTAGGTGGTACCATTTTTGGTTAAATTCTGGCCCCTTTACTATTCAGCACCAACCCAACGCGAAATCGCATCTCTGTTTTGGGCTTCATCGACACAAGCGGGCGTGTTGTAGGACACGCCACGGATACAGTGATGGTGGTGATGGTGGCCGAGGGTGTAGATCAGGCGGGTCGGCAACCAGAATCATTTTTTTCCAGCATCGGTAAAAAAAAACAAAGAAACAACAACAAAAAACCCGAAATATTGTAATAGTCGCAATGCATGCGAATACGAGACGGTGGTGGTCCTTGACAAATGACTCGTCACGAAGAAGTCCTTCGGGAGCCGCTGTTTGCCGACCCCTGATCGAGACTTACGGCGGAATAGCAGCCAAAGGGAAGGAGCGTGCTCGAGAGGGCATCCACAGCGGAGATGGAGCGATAGAATCAGCTGCCGCTGCACGTGGCTTGATGGATCATTGCAATGGCGGCCCGCGAGAGATGGCGATAGCTCGCGGGAGGCGGGAGGCCTTTATCCAGCAGTGGACTGATCATGTCCGATGCTGACTGTTGTAAGAAGGCCACGGGATGACGGTGCAAGCACGTGGGTTGGTGAACCCGTGCGTGCGGACCTCTCTCTTTGTTTCTCAGCGTGCTATTATCTCCTGGCTTCTCCCCCGCACAACCCCCCTCCCCCCACCACACACACGCCCCCCACTTTCACCGACACATTCGGCTCAATTTTGCGAAAAGGAAATAAAATAATGAAACCGTGAACACCGGTGGTGAGCCGGGCATCACCACCACCATCAGCATCATTAGCATCGTCAGTCTCACGTGTCGCTCGCCGCCGTGTTGTTATGGTTCTCTCTTTTTTTAACGATCAGAGGAAACAAGAAGCTGCTCGGTGTTGTCGGCACTTGGCTTCGTTCATCATTTCGGTTTTTTTTCAATGCTTTGCTTTATGTGCCCCCCCCCCTGTTTAAATGAAATATTTCACGCTCTGCTCTCCTCCTTCTTACCCCTTCCCTCTCTCTCTACCCCCTCTCTCTACCTCCTCTCTCTCTACCCCCTCTCTCCCTACTCCATCTCGATGTCCCCCTGTTTTCTACGTAATTTTTGTTTCTCACCTCCCTCTCCCATCTCTTGGCACCGACGCGCAGGGGACTGCCGATGTACACGTGCGTGGAAGTGCCTCCTCTTCGTCGTGCTGTGTCGGCGTGTCCGCGTGTGCGGCGCGGTGCGGTGGGAGCGGTAGTGCAGCGGTGAGCGCTACGCTGCGCTACGGACCCCGGACCACCCGAGTTTGATTCCGGCTTACGCTCAACAGAAATGCGATTATGTGAACCGCTCCTGGGTCTCCCCTCGGTCGACACAGCGTCAAATGAGTAGCTGGTGCGGTGTGTAGTAAACATCGCCACTGGGGAGACAAAGGCGGTCGGGCGTGGTGCTGGCCACCCACCCCTTTCGTGGGCTGTTCCGGCCTTCATAGGTGCTCGCTAACAGCACTTGCCCCAACAGTGTGCTTATGTTATACGGGGGATCTTTGTCTTGAACACAACACGACGACTGGACAGACGCTGGAATGAGATGCGTCATCATTACTGACGATGTAGAACAACATCATGTAGAAGAAAATGATCGTCATCGGCTTAATCAATGTAGAAAATCATCATCAATGTAGCACAAAATAATGATGATCATCAATGAGGCACACAATTATCATCGCCCATCATCAACCCGTTATAAGTGCCCTACCTTATTACAGACCAATTCAGACCTTATTGGTCACCCCGTGCCCGTTATACATCTCAACGTTCACCCGACAACGTCCCATCACAAGAGAGAGAAACACAAACAAATAGACATGTTTCTCTTACTCAATTTCCCGGACAAGAATACGGATAGCCCCGTATGGGTCGACAGCTTTGTCATCTGTCCACACTACACCCAGCCACTGAGTGGAGTGGGCTGCCACGCGCAAAGACACAAAGCAACAAAGACACAGATCCCCCGTATAGCCTTAACAGACTGTTGGGGCAAGTGCTGGTAGCGAGCACCTATGAAGGCCTGCACGGCACACGAGGGGTGGGTGGCCAGCACCACGCCCGGCCGCCTTTGTCTCCCCTGTGGCGATGTTTTCACACCGCACCAGATATTCATTTGAGGCTGAGTCGACCTAGGGGAGGCCCAGTACCGTTTCAGATGATCGTCACCGGCGTTGGCCGTGAGCGGGAATCGAAATCGGGTCGCCGGGTTCGTAGCGCCGCGCGCTAACCGCTGCACCACCGCTCCCTACACACACATAGTTACACCACCACAGGCACACACACCACACATTCAATTGCGGTGATGGGAGATGAAAGGAGGTGGTGGCGAGAGGTGATGAAGGGTTGCTGGTGGCGAGAGATGACGGATGGTTGCTGCTGTTGTTGGTTGTGGTGATGGAAGCTGAAAAGGCTACTGTGGCTGCTGTTTATGTTTGTGATGTTATTGTTGGTGGCGGATAATACGATAGTAGTAATACATTTACTCGGGGAAATCCACAAGTCTCATGTTTTACGAAGGTCCTGCAACATTGGGATGTTTGTCCAATAGCAGTGGCATTGTGTGCGGGAGCTTTGTTCGCTATCGAGGGAAAGGAGAGGATCCGGAGGAAACCCAACCAGGACAGGGGGAGAACATACAAACTCCACGCAGAAAGGCGACCCGACTCGAGACTTGAACCTTGGAGCTTCTTGTTGTGATGCCACGCGTGTCGCCACTGCACCACCACCCCTCCGTCAACAAACGATGGTTGTTATCGTTGTTTGTGGTGATGATCGCGGTGGAACTGAGGGTGATAATGGTGGTGGTGGTTTTTGTTGATGGACGGTGGTCACCACACCGCGCTACGAGCCAAGCGACGCGAGTTCGATACCCAAAGAAGGACAAGAACAAAGATGAAGAGACATTATCTGCACCTCCTTTAAATATAAATATATTTTCCTCCTTCAGGTCGACTCAGCCCAAAGCCGAACATTCGGCTTTCGATCGACCTGCATTTAAAGTGTCCCTGTGCTCGACTGAGGTCTGAAAGAGAATCTATGCATTCCACATTACTATGCCGGGGCCCATCCTCTCATCGAACACGGGTGCATCAAAATGCTGTGCACGTTTTCTCAACGTGCTGTGTTGTGGGCAGCAGAGGGCAATAAAATACTGTGCATTCAATTGTATTGTACTGTACTTGTATGATCCCACGTCTATGCTCCCCGCCTCCGTCAACCCGCGCCGACCAGCGTGGTGAAGTATGGTCGAATAACAACCTCCCCCCCCCCTCTCACCTCCCTCCGATGACCGGTGTGAGGAGGCCTCTCATCCAGCAGTGGAGTGAACAGTTCAGGTAATGCGTGTGTTTACGGTTTTTTTTACACACGAATATGTTTGCAATGTACCAATTTCAACACACACACAAAACAATCGTTGCGCAATTATTCGCAGGACTTAAGTGCAATGGGGGGACCGGGGGGGGGTCAGTGGGGGTCCTGTCCAAGTGACGTCACCGCGAGATAACGATCTCGCTCCCGGCACGCCACATCCAGTATACACCACCTCTCGCCAGTGCCGGATTATCCTCGTAGCAAAAGTAGCTGCATATGCTACCGGCCCCGCACTTTCAAGGGCCCCGCGCTAAATGATTTCAATCTATCAATGCCGGTGCAGTGATTCTGCACTTGCTCTATTACTATAGTACTATACCGCCTTCAACTTTTATGAACGACTGGGTGTTTAAGGTTAGCGATTTGTCGTATTATCTGGCTGTATAGCAAATGAAAAAATACAATTACTTTACTATGCAAGTTAAAAATGTGCGTTTTAATATTTACGTGGTTTTTTTTATTTAAGGCCCCTTTATAACATATTCTACATGCCTGGCACTAGCTTAATCCGGCACTGCTACAGCCTGTTCTCCTACGACACCGCCGCATGTTGTTTTCATAACGCGAATTGGATACAACGCGATGAATGTATGATGGAACACATTTTATATATATAACGCGGATGCCAATTGGGTATAACGCGATTACAGTGATTGAAACTACGTCGCGCGAACAGTGGTGTAGCGTCACGCAAGGCATTGGGATGCTGATGGATGGTTATAGATGGCACCCACGCGCCTCAGTCTCTGTTCAGCCCGCGTACGCACCTCACGCGTTAACGCGGACTGTGATTTTCCCTGTGGTATGTATTATTATCTCCTTATATATAAAAGGCGAAGTTGTGAATATGTGTGTCTGTTCAAAATGTTTAGCGTACTTCCCGACATGCAACAAACTGCAAATTTGCCATGTGGGTACTTTCCAGACTGTACACCATGCACAAATTATAAAAATACACTTTTTTTGGGGGGGGGGAGCTCAATAATGCATATATTTTTTGCACGGCAAGTGAGCTGTGACGTCAAATCTGTCACGTGACCCGCGCACGTGGAAGCGTAACGCATTGTAGTGTAGCGGTGAGCGCGCTGCGCTACGAACCCGACGACCCGAGTTCGATTCCCGCTCACGGCCACGACCGGTGACGATTATTTGAACCGGTCCTGGGCCTCCCCTAGGTCGACTCAGCCTCAAACGAGTAACTGCTGTGGTGTGTGAACATTGCCACTGGGGAGACAAAGGCGGCCGGGTGTGGTGAACCCAAGTCCCGGGTAATACAGCTAGTTTATTATAAAGCGATTTTTCCATAAGGCCGTGTTTTTCAGGAACGCAACTACGACCGCGTTATAGGAGAACAGACCTTACGAGATCAGTGGTCGACAACCCACGGCTCCGTAGCCGCATGCGGCTCTTTAAAGGACAGCTCCTTGGTGAGAGTTACTTATTGAGGACCACCGTTTCATATTCACCACAGTGCGTTGCGGCTGTTAAAATATTGAGGGATTTTTTCCTTGGAACGGAATTTGACAAGAAATGGCTCTTCTTGGAATTTTAGATGCCGACCCCTGCACCAGACACTTGCACACAGAAAGCTAAAAAAATATTCGCATATTTCTCATCTACTATTTTCCAGAGAGGCTGGGTCGCACCGTCGGAGTTTGTATTCTTGTGATTATTATCACGTAACAACCGGTTTTGTCAATCCACTGCTGGATGAGGGCTTTCATCACACCTAGGGGTTATACTGGTAGGAACCGCCTGGTTACACCAGCCCACAGGGGATTATTGTGTCCGTCCGTCCGTCGTGCATCCAAAAATGCGAGAGGTGTAGCTGGGTGGGGAGGGGCTGGGTGGGAAGGGGCTGGGTGGGGAGGGTGGGGCTGGGTGGGGGGTGGAAGGGGTATGGCTGGGTGGGGAGGGGCTGGTCACCCCGTGGTGCCCTTATAAAACTCAACGTTTAACCTACTCACGCCGGCTTGTGCCCGCCCTCACAGTCGGCCAACGTTCCTACCAGCTCTCTCCGCAGGACAATGTGTTGTGACCTTACTTCGCCCGGACAACAGTGGCTCTTGCTCCACGGGCCCTGCTGCCCACAACGCTGACTGCGCTGATTGGTGGTCAACCATCCACGCACTCCACGCACTCCACACAATCTTTATTTGGACTGCAGGAGGAGGAATCCAACGATGTATGAAGATATTTTTATTATTACACGATTTCATTTCATTCACTCTGTCTGTTGTTGTTGTCGTTGTCGTATCCTCAAATCTTGTAACTCAATTTTAACCCAATTTCCAATGTGGTATCGACTGGAAAGTTGGTATACTTATGTCATACTGATGACAATACTATATTCTATCATACAAAAATATATTTTTTTAAACATTCTTTTTTACATGTTATGTTTTGGCTTGGGTCTAATTGTCCACAGTCAACTAACGTTGCCTGTAATTGGCCCCTTACGTTGTGGCAAGCTTCGGGGCCACTTCCTGGAGTCGTGGAGTTCTTCCGTTACTAGTACAATTCATAAAAGCGTGCTTAAAAAAAAGTGTTTTTAAATATTACTTATTTCACAGTTATCCAGTACGGGCGATCAGCACGTTTCAGGCTCGAGTCTTCTTTACTGATCGCGAATTGGTCATGAAAGAAATAGGCTCAACGTGTTCACGTCTTGACGCCGCAGCTTTCATTTATGTCGTCATGAAGAATGTTCTACTAATTGGGTCGACGTGTGGCTCCCAAACCTGTGTGACCCGGACTCCCTGGTCCCTGCCAGTGAATGACCGCGTCGGCTCGCCCTAATTGTGTATGAGCTAGCGTATGAGTCAGCGAGCTAATTAATCATCTCGGAGGCCTGCATCACAAAGCACCTGTGGTCGCGCGTGTGTGTGTTACGTGGGGTGTGATTACTGCGTGGTGGAGCGGTGGTGGAGCGGTTAGCGCGCTGCGCTACGAACCCGGCGACCCGAGTTAGATTCTCGCTCACGGCCAACACCAGTGTGACGATTATGTGAACCGGTCCTGGGCCTCCTCTAGGTCGACTCAGCATCAGATGAGTATCTGATGCGGTGTGTAGTACGCCACTGGGGGAGACAAAGGCGGCCGGGCGTGGTGCTGGCCACCCACCCACCCGCTCTGTGTGTGCCACAGTGCCGTTCCGGCCTTCATAGGTGCTCGCTAGCAGCACTTTCCCCAACAGTCTGTTAAGGCTATACGGGGGATCTTTGTCTTTCTGTTAGGCTTTTCGGTAAAGTCACGTAGGTAAAAAATAGAAGTAATAATAGAAATAAAATAATAAATCACGACGTTTATTTCTATTATTAGTTCTATTAATTTTATTTTTACTTTTTTACCTACGTGACTTTACCGAAAAAGCCTAAGAGTACGAATGCTTGCAGTCACGAAAGCTTCAAATCTAGAATTTGTCTTTCTGATTACTGTATATCAATTCGCCCCCCCTCCCCCCCCTTTGTCAATCCACTCCTGAACGAACACCTCCCCCATGCACACCGTGACCATACTTCATCACGCTGGTCATCGCAGGGTGGTGAATTGAGTTGTCTTTGTTTGGATTCAGGGCTAACTGACGTCAGCCCTTGCCGGGGATTGGATTCGGGGCGGCGGATTTATTGATGGCGCTGTGCGCTCACCGCTTCGCCACCGTCATTATATTTCGGGTTGTTATTTTGGCCGCGGCTGATGGGGGGGGGGGGGGGAGGTGCTTCATCCAGCAGTGGATTGACCATGGTTGATGATCTCCAGTATTTGTTTGTCCATTAAAACAAATGCTTTGCACATTCATTACCGCCTGACTGCGTGTATTCAGGATGTGTCTGTTGTTTGTCGTGAGTTTGTAGAGTGAGTGTGTGGGCATGAGTCAGTGCACGGTGCACTCTCTCTGTCATCTCGGTCAGTCAACCCGCGACACCTGGTCTGTCTCGTGACTTCCTGCACCTAGCCTGGCACAGCAGTCAACCCATGACACCTGGTTCTGTCTCGTGACTTCCTGCACCTAGCCTGGCACCGGAGTCAACCCACGACACCTGGGTCTGTCCCGTGACTTCCTGCACCTAGCCTGTCACAGCAGTCAACCCATGACACCTGGTTTTGTCTCTTGACGTCCTGCACCTAGCCTGGCACGGGAGTCAACCCACGACACCTGGTTCTGTCCCGTGACTTCCTGCACCTAGCCTGACACGGGAATCAACCCATGACACCTGGTTCTGTCTCGTGACTTCCTGCACCTAGCCTGGCACAGCAGTCAACCCATGATACCTGGTTCTGTCTCGTGACTTCCTGCACCTAGCCTGGCACAGCAGTCAACCCATGACACCTGGTTCTGTCTCGTGACTTCCTGCACTTAGCCTGGCACGGAAGTCAACCCACGACACCTGGGTCTGTCCCGTGACTTCCTGTACCTAGCCTGGCACGGCAGTCAACCCACGACACCTGGTTCTGTCTCGTGACTTCCTGTACCTAGCCTGGCACGGGAGTCAACCCACGACACCTGGTTCTGTCCCGTGACTTCCTGCACCTAGCCTGGCACGGGAGTCAACCCACGACATCTGGGTCTGTCCCGTGACTTCCTGTACCTAGCCTGGCACGGGAGTCAACCCACCCGTGAACTCCTGCCAGCAGCGAGCCTTCGACACTTCACGTGGCCTCCAAGTGCACCTAGCCTGGCACAAGCGCCGTGGCGACTTCACCGCCACTGAGTGACGAATGTTGTTGCTGCGACTGATTGCAGCAATGTCTCACACACACACACGAATGTAACAGTCATAATGATCGGGCCACGATCTGTCCACTGCTGGACGAAGGCTTCCCCAAAACGTCGCCAACCCGTCGCGCCGTCATGAAACGCAACAATCCATCACTTGGTCCAGCAGCTGCTCCCAGCTCTCTCCGATCCCATCGCTCCATCTCCGCGATGGGCGTCATCGCGGGCGTGTGTCCTCCTTTGGCGAGACGAGGGGGTCGGCAACCCGCGGCTCTCTGTAAGGACCGCTTCCTGGCGTTAGTCACTTAGGGCCGTCTCGTACTCACGCGCTTTGTGGCTCTTGAAATATTGAGGGGGTGGGGGGGGGGTTACCGAATTCGGAAAAAAAAATCTCTTTCTTGTTATTTTGATTCCTACCCCTGGGTTAGACAATTGGTGTTTAATTTTCGATTGAAAGTTTTCGTGACTGCAGGGATTCATCTTCTTGGTTCTTTCGGTAAAGTCACGTAGAAGGAAAATAATAAAAATAAAACATAATAAAATACAATTCTCACGACGTTTCAGCCGTCCTCAGGTGAAGAACAGGTCTGTCATTCAGACGCTGTCTTTCCGACAGACATGTTCTTCACCTGAGGACGACTGCTTGCGTTGTGGCCGAAACGTCGTGATAATTGTATTTTATTATGTTTTTTTATTTTTTATTTTATTATTTTCCTTCTACGTGACTCTACCGAAAGAACCAAGAAGATGAATTGGTGTTTAAGTATAGGCTTGGGCGTGTCACGATTAATATATTAAAATCGACGATTAAACCCACGACGCGAGCACGGATTAGAGTGTGTTAAAATTAATGATGATTTTAAAAGCAATTACCGTATGATTGATATGTTTCATGATGATAATGACCATGATGATTATGATGATCTGCAAACCTTCAACCAGCATTGAATAAACCTTGGCTCAATGATTATGTGGAAACCTTCAAGCATCAGTGGATAGACCGTGGCTCACGATGATCTAATTTACGAGGGAGGTTATGATGATGACGGTGGTGATGATGACACACTCTGGTGTAACCCTGTGGGACACGTGTGGGTCGATATATCTGCGCGTGGGACGAATTTTCACAAAATCCGCCACCGCCCAGGGGATTTCCTGCTTATTAATAAATCTCTGCTGCAGCGATGGCTTTATTATTATTATCACCATCATGATGATGGATTAGAGACACGGGGTTTATCAACCCATGCAGGGATTTTCTATACCAATAATTTTATATGTGTATGTGTAAACATTAAACGTATTTTTTTTGTTATAATGCGTTTAGTATTGGGTGCAGAAGCCCAAATAACAAATATTCAACACATTATTTATACATACTGCCCCTAAAGAGGATGTGTTTATATAGCATAAATATTTGTGTACATTTTAGGGGAGTGGTATTGCATGTGTTTGTTCGCGTCTATAAATCTGTCATATTTTGCAACGTATATTATTTTCACTTTTCATTTCAATCTTTAAAAAATAATTTGTTGTGAGTGAATAGTATTCATTTACAGTCCCTTTGTCAACCAACTTCTGGGTGGCAGCCTACCCTCCACACCGTGCCAGTCATGTTTGACCATACTTCACCACGCTGGTCAGTGCGAGTTGGTGAATGGGGGGGGGTGGGGGTATCGGGGTATGGGGGCTGGAGGGGGGTGCACTACCCACCGTTTAGATATCACTCCCCACTGATGTCAGCCGTGGCATGAAATTCAACTCCGGTAGCCAGGTCCAGAGCGCAGCGCGCTAGCCACTACACCACCACTCCCCACCGAAATGTACATGCAGTAATACTGGTAGGAACCTCCTGGTTGCACCAGCCCACAGGGGATTATTGTGTCCGTCGTGCAGGGAGGGGCTGGGTGGGGAGGGAGGGGCTGGGTGGGGAGGGGCTGTGTGGGGAGGGTGGGGAGGGGCGGGGTGGGGAGGGTGGGGCTGGGTGGGGGTGGGAGGGGTGGGGCTGGGTGTGGCTGGGTGAGGAGGGAGGGGCTGGTCACCCCGTGGTGCCCTTATAAAACTCAACGTTTAACCTACTCACGCCGGCTTGTGCCCGCTCTCACAGTCGGCTATATTTGCGGAATACACCACGCCGCCGTTGACCCAGGCCATTGACCGAGCAACCCAACGTTACTACCAGTTCCCTCCGCAGGAATGTATTATATTTTAAGAGAAGCAAAAATAAATACAGTACTCATAATTTATAATAACTGTTGGAGGAGCAGTGTTGCAGTGGTAGGTCGTGCATGGTGGTGTAAAATTGTGGTGACTCCCAACGTCTTACAAGACGCCTGGTTGGCGTGGAAGAGGTTGGCCGAAATCCACCTCCAGAGGGCGCTCTCTCGAGCCCTCTCAAGTGAAGACTCTTCCGACAGCGGTGGCGTGATCAGGCAATTGCAATGCTGCGCATTTTACCTTGCCTTACTATTAACTAAGTGGATTTAGGTGGGGTTGGGTGGTGTCAAGTGATGGGCTCAGCATGGGCGCAATGAGTCATCAGCATATTCTTGGTTCTTTCGGTAAAGTCACGTAGAAGGGAAACAATAAAATAATAAAAATATAAAACAATAAAATAATAAAACAATAAAATAGTTGTTTCCCTTCTACGTTACTTTACCGAAAGAATCAAGAATATGAATCCCTGCAGTCACGAAAGCTTTACATCAAAAGTCATCAGCATGTAAAGGATTTTTGTTTATGATCACGCATTCCAGGAGTTAATATGTGGATTGCATAGTGTAACGAGTTAAACAGATATATACACAATTGTGTGTACATCTAACAGCTGGCCAAATGCGATCATTAGATTGCCCGCTGTAATGAATAGAAGTCCGCACTGAATACATACTTTGAAGAACAAGAGGGCCGAACAGCGTGCCCTGAAATTCCCGCACGTGTGCCAATGGGACGAGTGTGCAACGTGATGTTCAAAGCGCAGGCCCTGCAATGTCTAGCTGCTGCCAGAAGATTGCCCGCTGAAAAGAAAGCTCTGCAGAGCCTCTCTGGATGGATGATGTTTTGGCCTCCTCCTCCAGTTTGGCAAGTCGTTTCGATTCAGTTTTCAGTTTCATGTATTAGGTATAGCCCTGTGAGCCATTCAGCTCTTGAATCGGGTGAAACCGCAACAAACAAAAGACAAAAACATGAACAAGAAAACATCTTAAAGTGACTATGTGACTGAGTGCAAACAGAAAATCCAGGAAAAAACAACAAAATATTCCAGAAAAAGCACCGTACACCCACGCTGTGTGCAAAAATCCCAGTGGGATGCAAGTCAAACAACAACAACCACAAGACAACTTAGATCAAGACCATCAGTCTAACTCCGTACGACAACAAACAAACATGGCCATACCAAAAAACGTTTTCGAAATCACCAAAATAAAGCCATAAAAGCAATGAAACAGTGATCGTAGGAACTGTGACCAAATTTTCACAATAAACAACATAAACAACATGTACCACCAAACCCTGCAGCCATAGCTGGCTGCATGAGTCACTCCATGAGAGTACAGTACCCCGCCGACTAAACTGTGCTGGACAGAGATGGCAAAGGGTGGACGGAATTTAAGAAAATGACACAATCATTTAAATCTCCCACGCCGGGAGATGGAATCGAAGTGGCGACGTCTGTATTGTAATTGCAGCAGCGTTACTAACCCATTGTCTCACGGTGGAAGGCCGCAGGCTGGATTTCATGCGAATTGGGTTCCATTGACCTGAATACAACAGCTCTACCCATAATTCAATGTTCCAGCAACACTTTATAATTTTACTTTCAACACAAATGAGTTTATTTACGAATAAATATTTGGTTATCGGGGTGTATCTGTTCGCCAATAACTACGAAGAGTTCAAGTATTCGTATGGCAATTTAAAAACTGTTCATCGGGAAACATTAAAACGTTTGTCATCTGGCCCCATGGTGTAAAGTGCAGTCGCAAATTTGTTTTTATCAGAATCAGAATGTGTATTTATACTGGAGGTATTCGGTGAGCTATAAAGCTTTCTTTTCACAGTCCAGTAGGGGCGGGTCAGAACGTTACAACAACAAACAATACAAAGTACAGGAAATGTAAACAAATCACTTGAAAAATATACAAATAAATCTAAGCAATTTTTTTTATCTTACCGGATAAAGCCCACTGAGCTATTAGCTTCTTTTCAGAAGCGACCTGGCCACAAATCATAACTCAACGAAGTGGCTCATCGTGTGGAAATTAAGACCAAAACGAGAGGATTTCTCCACAAATCTGGCTGTCGCCTGATGAAGCTAGTTGTAATCACTGCCGAAACGTCGTGCTCAAATTGTAAACGTGGGTTTACTCTCCAACACACTGCTGTACTAGTAAGTAGTAACGAATTGGTGTGCTTCGTTTACGTGACAACCCTTACTAATTGGCTGTGTTGGGTGGTGGCGAATTTAACGATACATTTATATTTACACGATCAAACCCAAGAACCTCGATTATGGATGTGGAAATTTAAAGTAGACAAATACTTTAATAATATTTTTTTTACCATTTTTTCTGACCGTAGGTATTGTGCTTAACGCAAACATGTTTCCTTGAAAAAAGGTGTCAGTTTTGTTGCCAGAAAAAATGGTAAAAAAAAACCTATGATTATATTTTGCTACTGGCAAAGGAGGCTTCATGATAGACAAATACTCTAAATAATCTAAACGCACGCTTCTATGCATTCCGCCAATTTTAGTTAAGTGTTGTCCAGAAGCACAAAATAGCAAACAATTGCAGGAGGGCCATAGCCCGAAACATTGCTCGTTATATAATGAGCACATTCCACAATAACACCATGTCATGTGGTGTTTTTGTGGAATGTGTTCAATTATTCATTAACTGTGCTTGTGCACCACTGCCAACGCAGACGACGGCAACAAATTATTAATTGCAATGGACAAAGGAGGCCTTCCCCCCCCCCGAAACGTCGCCTATAGGATATACTTCTCCTATTAAGGGCCACACTCTCATTGACGTGCGCGTTGAGTCTCAACATCAACAACAATAATCGTGAAATTTGTAACGCGCGCAAATTTGCGGACAGAACGACGCGGAGCCAAGCTCAGTCACTCGAAAGTCAGGTCACAAAGGTGAGTTGTTAAGCGAAGGTCGAGACGATGGAGGGGATGCTGCGAATGTGCAGAGGGGATGGCGTTCCAGACTTTGCCGGGGGATTCCTGGAACCTTGGTGTCGAGTTGTCTTGTGGTTGTTGTTGTTGTTTGACTTGCATCCCACTGGGATATTTGCACAGGGGTTGGTGTACGGTGATATTTTCTGCAATATTTTGCTGTCTTTTCTTGGATTTTCTGTTTGCACTTAGTCACTTTAAGATGTTTTCTTGTTCATGTTTTTGTTTTTTGTTTGTTGCGGTTGCACCCGATTCAAGAGCCGAATGGCTCACAGGGCTATACCTAATAAATGAACTTTGAACTACGAGTCCCACTGCAAAGCCATCTCGACATTGCTGGCCCGATGTGGGTTTCTTTTTGCTCTGGCGCCCCCCTGTGGTGACTTTCGTTATACCCCCGAGCTCGCTTCAACGCCACTTTGGAAGGCCGGGTTTGGGGGGCCATCCATTGAGTACGTGCGCATGGAGGGGGGTTAACCCAAATGCATCCGCTTGCGTATGGGGGGGGGGGGGTCTACTGACAATGTACGCATAGGAAACGGGGGGGGGCGGTGAAGCCTCGATAATAATTTGTCTACATTGGCTATCAAATTAGTTAGATAGTCCGGCGGTGGACTATCTGTTTGCTTAAACACGTTAATGTTATTAATCCTTGATCGTTTCTGCGTGGATTAAATATCGGACTTTCTATAGGATTCTTGGGGGGGGGGGTGCGTCAAGTGTACGTACGCAGGTGGGGGGGGGGGGGTTAAAAATCCGCGTGCGTACAGGGAGAGGGGAGCAGGGGTTACATTTTGACAGATTTTTGCGTACCTACTGAATGGATGGCCCCTTTAAATCGATTCGTTAATTGTCTGGATAATTGTCGCTGTGATTGGCAAGCGGGAATCCCGTGAGAAATGCGATGTTTCCTCCGCATTGCAAGGGAGCCGCCCCAAGTTGTGTTTGCTTTTGTCGGCAAGAGAGTTTGACACGATGTTGTCATGTGCGCATGTTGGCAAAGACAAAGATCACCACCTGAACGGGGTTATAGCCTTGACAGACGTTTCGGGGGCAAGCGCTGTTAGCGAGCACCTATAAAGGGGGGTAAGGTGACGCGAGGTGGAGTGGGTGGCCTCTACCACGCCCGACCGCCTTTGTCTCCCTAGTGGAGATATTTCAACACACCGCA
This sequence comes from Lampetra planeri, assembly GCF_965212315.1. Lineage (NCBI taxonomy): Eukaryota > Metazoa > Chordata > Hyperoartia > Petromyzontiformes > Petromyzontidae > Lampetra > Lampetra planeri. Next base: position 7,811,619 of record NC_136130.1, on the reverse strand, counting down.
CCAAGTTATGTTACTCATTTGAGGCCGAGGTGACGTTCACAGTGTATAACTCTGCATGTAGACAAAGGTCCCCCGTGTAGCCTGAACAAACTATTGGGGCAAGTGCTGTTAGCGAGTAGCACCTACGAAGGCCGGCACGGCACACGTGGGCGTGGGTGGTCAGCACCACGCCCGACCGCCTTTGTCTTCCCCAGTGGCGATGTTTACTACACACCACACCGGGTACTCATTTGAGGCTGAGTCGACATAGAGGATGCCCAGGACCGGTTCAGATAATCGTCACCGCTCCCCAAATTGCATGTAGATACACACACACCACATGGTAACCTCGCTTCGATGCAGGTAAAGGTTAATTGATATCAAGGCCGTAATTATAATATATATTGGGGGGGCACACATCCCCCCCAATATATATTGCGTCTTATATGATATACGTAGAATGCGGGAGTGAAAAACACTCGCAGCTTGGTCAAGTTAAACTTTTAGAAACGTCAACAAATTACTCGTTGTATGGCTATCGCCCGAAACGTCGCCTATTTTACGTATATTGTTTTTTAAGGCCACAGCGGGCACTAACGAGTTGTGTTTGTTAATTGGGAGGTCGTCTTTGCACCACGGCATTAGCATCAACCACCACGTCATCAATCCCTTCAACACACATCACTCACCGCTAACAACAACGACGACGTTGTTGTTGATGTTGTTGATGTTTGTGAACCGTCTCTTGTGAACGTCGCTCGAAAGACAACAGCGATTTCACCCCCCTCGCCCCCCTAACAACGTTGAGCCTGAACAGACTTCAGGCTCAACGTTGGTTCTTGGTTCTTTCGGTAAAGTCACGTAGAAGGGAAATAATAAAATAATACAAATAAAACAATAAAATTCTCACGACGTTTCGATTGCAACACAAGCCATCATCATCAGGTGTGAAACCCACAGCAAGACATTTTTTGAAAAAAAAGAACAATAAAATTCTCACGACGTTTCGATTGCAACACAAGCCATCGTCATCAGGTGTGAAAACCACAGCAAGAACATTTTTGAAAGAAAAGAAACAATAAAAATCTCACGACGTTTCGATTGCAACAAATAACAAAATAATACAAATAAAACAATAACACTCTCACGACGTTTCGATTTCAACACAAGCAATCGTCATCAGGTGTGAAAACCACTGCAATATTTTTTGGGGGAAAAAAATAAAATTCTCACGACGTTTCGATTGCAACACAAGCAATCATCATCAGGTGTGAAACCCACAGCAAGGCATTTTCTTTTTAAAAAAACCCAATAAAAATCTCACGACGTTTCGATTGCACCACAAGCAATCACCATCAGGTGTGAAACCCACAGCAAGACATTTTTTTGGAAAAAAACCCAATAAAAATCTCACGACGTTTCGATTGCACCACAAGCAATCATCATCAGGTGTGAAACCCACAGCAAGAAAATGTTTGAATATGAATCCCTGCAAGTCACGAAAGCTTTAAATCTAACCCTGAACAGACTGTTGGGGGCTACGAGTGATGTTAGCGAGCAGCAGCAGCAGCACGAGCCAGCCAGCAGCTAATGAAGGCCGACACGGACTGAGTGGCACGCAGGGAAACACGCCAAGGCCGACGACTTTGCCAGGGTAGTCATTTGAGGCCGAGTCGACCTAGCGGAGGGCCCAGCAGCGGCTCAAGACAATCGCCACACGAATTAAGCCGGAGCCAGCCTCGGAGTGTGGCGGAACTTAACACGCTCACGTTGCAACTTCTGCACAAATTATATTTCCTGTGCAAGTGCAACCTGAAACGTCAAATGCAACAAACACAAAGGGCCTTAATTCTAGATTTGAAGCTTTCGTGACTTGCAAGGATTCATACTCTTAGGTTTTTTCGGTAAATTCACGTAGGTAAAAATAAATAATGAAAAGAATAGAAATAACAATATAAATTAATTTATGATTATTTATATTCGTTTTATTATTTAATTTTAAAAGTAATTTCTATTATTATTTATATTATTTGTATTATGTATTAAAAAAATTAATATCTATTATTATTTAAATAATACATATTTTTATTTATATTTTTACATATGTGCAGGATGGGGGGGGGGGTGGAGCCAGGAAGGTGAAGGTGGTAATAAACGTCGTGATTTAATAGTTTATTTTTATTATTTATAATATTTATTATTATTTATTTTTATTTTTACCTACGTGACTTTACCGAAAAAAACCTAAGAGTATGAATCTTGCAGTCACGAAAGATTCAAATCTAGAATTGTTTTACTCTCAATCGCCTGTGACCCGTAGCACAGAGGTGCCTGGCACGTACTGAATAAGCTGTAGGAGAGAGAAGAGAGTAGGGGTGTTTTAAGAACTACGAAGTATAAATTAATCTTCTTGGTTCTTTCGGTAAAGTCACGTAGAAGGGAAATAATAAAATAATAAAGATAAAACATCATAAAATACAATTGTACAATTGTATTTTACATAATAAAAAGTACAATTGTATTTTATTATGTTTAATTTTTATTATTTTAAGTCACGTAGAAGGGAAATAATAAAATAATAAAAATAAAACATCATAAAATACAATTGTATTTTATTAAATATTTTACTATTATCATGTAGAAGGGAAATAATAAAATAATAAAAAGAAAACATAATAAAATACAATTGTATTTCATTAAATATTTTATTAAATCCAATTGTTTTTTATTATATTTTATTTTATTATTTTATTACTTCCCTTCTACGTGACTTTACCGAAAGAACCAAGAATATTCAGTCACGAAAGCTTTAAATCAAAAATATAAATAAATTGTTTAGTGTTTGTGTGTGTGTAAGGGGAGTGAAGGTATCCCACAATGCTATCGCCCTCTCAGTCACCATCGCTTCCGGGTTAAGGGTCACGGCGGCGGAAGTGAGACATTCGCTACGACGACGGCGGCGAGTGGGGCTGACGCGAAATCTGCCGTCGCTGCTACATCCGTCTCACGTCTCACGCCTCGCACTCCCTGCCTCGTCGTCCACCTCGTCGTCCCAAGGTGAGGACACGCGTTTGTTACACAGCAACAGCAGCCACATCGCCACGCAGAAGGTTACCACCACCACCTCCTCCTGCTGCTGCTGCCGCCTCCCCATCAACACCAACACATCCTCCTCCTGCCTCCCCATCACCACCACCTCCTTCTGCCTCCCCATCACCACCACCTCCTCCTCCTGCCTCCCCATCACCACCACCTCCTCCTGCCTCCCCATCACCACCACCTCCTCCTGCTGTCTCCCCATCACCACCTCCTCCTGCCTCCCCATCACCACCACCCCAATCAACCTCCTCCCCATCACCACCAACACCTCTTCCTCCTGCCTCCCCATCACCAACTCCTGCCTCCCCATCACCACCACCTCCTCCTGCCTCCTCATCACCACCACCACCACCCCAATCAACCTCCTCCCCATCATCACCACCTCCTCCTGCCTCCCCATCACCACCACCTCCTCCTGCCTCCCCAACACCACCACCTCCTTCTGCCTCCCCACCACCACCACCCCAATCAACCTCCTCCCCGTACTATCTTCATCCTCGCACAATAGCGATGATACATATTTATCTTGTGAATTCTGTACGTGTAGGCGAGCGAGCGTGTGTTTTTTACGTGACACTAAACGTTTAGATAATATGTTGGGTTGTGTGTGTGTCGGAGTGGGGGGGGTGTTGATGATTTTGTTGAAAGGGAATTGGCGGTGGTTGAGGAGGAGGGGTCGTTTGATCGCTCGTTGTTATGGTGGGGAGGGAGGGGCCAACGTTGTAGACGGTGGTGATGTGAACGCGATGATGATGATGGTGGTGATGATGATGGTGGTGGTGATAGTGGTTGTGGTGATGATGATGATGGTTGTGGTGGTGTTCGGTTCGTTTAAATGCCGCTCGAGGGGTGGGAGGTGGTGGTGGTGGTTCGTGTGATGGACAAGAGGGCGGCTATAGACGCGGCCCTGTTTCCCGAGCTGTCGTTCTTCTCGCTCTCCTCCTCACTCTCGCGTGGTGGTGGTGGTGGTAGTGATGGTGGTAGTGATGGTGGTTGTTGTGGTGGTTGTTGTGGTGGTGACGGTTGTGCTATTGTACGAGGGTTTGCGCCGCCGATGTTGGCTTGGGCCTGGTCTGACGGCCAGAGTCGAGGGCTCTGTCACCATAACCACCATCATCACATTCATCAGCAACATCATCAATAGCTACACTAATCGCACTCCGTATTTTAATCATCTCCATCATCTATAGTCTGACCAATCGTCCTTTTATACTAAACTTCATCACCATCATCTCCGTCTCTTAGACGACGCTCCTTCAGTCTCTACATCATAATCATCGATGGTCTGCCTTATAATAATACACATCAATATCGTCGTCATCATGATGATCATCATGCCCACCCTCAACTTACAAACAATTCTTCCCACTACACCATCATCATCGCCATCATCATCCATTTCAACCATCCTCATCGGCGATTCCTCGTCACCATAACACCGCGACAATCATCATCACCACCATCACCACCACCACCTTGTCACCTTACTGTCACCATTACCCTCATCATCATCACCTTACTGTCACCATTACCCTCATCATCACCATCACAACCATCATCACACCTCCTCACGTTGGGGTTGACGATGTTCGTCTGGCTTTCACGAGCCTCCTCGGCAAGGCCCCGCATGAGCATCGTGCTGTTCACATCTGCGTGTTACATTAAAATAAATAAACACTTACGATGTAATAACGCGGCGCATTCGTCTGTACACATCCGACGCTCGCAATAAAGAGCCACCATTCGCAATCACAATCATCAGCAGCAGCCTCGGGTTGGACTAAAACGGAGTACTAGTTTGTTAGTGCCACCCGACGCTTCTCTCCCCCTGGTCCTTTCCAGCCTTACGAACGAATGCGTTCCATCTCACGGGGTATTATTATATGTGACACTGTAGGGTTTAGATGAAATTAAAACCCAGCAGTGGAGCTGTGTTTTCATGAATGTACTGATCCCCGACATGGGAATGTGGAATGTCCGCCGATGTGTTTTTGTTTACTGTGATCGGTAGGCGAACAGGTTTGAGCTCATCTGTCGAAAAGTGGAAAACACTTTTGACATTTTATAGAAATGTGGACTCTGACGTTTGATTTAATTAAAATGGTTTTGCTCCCATCCCTTCTAACGACGATCCGATTAAAGAATCTGTTATTTTGTTTATATGATCTTATTTGTACCGACTTAACTGTTAGTTCTAATGTGTGCTTGTCTTGTGTGTACTGGGTTATCTCATCCATACTGTCTATCCCATGTGTACTGTCTGCCAGCAGTGTGTACTGCCTTGCCTTTACTGTGTTGTCTGTACTATCAGTACAGTCTTCACAGTGTAAACTATATTGGCTGTACAGTCTTCACGGTGTAAACTATATTGCCTGTACAGTCTTCATGGTGTAAACTCTATTGGCTGTACAGTCTTCACAGTGTAAACTATATTGGCTGTACAGTCTTCACAGTGTAAACTCTATTGGCTGTACAGTCTTCACAGTGTAAACTCTATTAGCTGTACTGTCTACACAGTGTAACCTCTATTGGATGTACAGTCTTCACAGTGTAAACTCTATTGGCTGTACTGTCTTCACGGTGTAAACTCTACTGACTGTACAGTCTACACAGTGTAAACTCTATTGGCTGTACTGTCTTCACAGTGTAAACTCTATTGGCTGTACTGTCTTCATAGTGTAAACTCTATTGGCTGTACAGTCTTCACAGTGTAAACTCTATTGACTGTACTGTCTTCACGGTGTAAACTCTACTGACTGTACAGTCTACACAGTGTAAACTCTATTGGCTGTACAGTCTTCACAGTGTAAACTCTATTGGCTGTACTGTCTTCACGGTGTAAACTCTATTGACTGTACTGTCTTCACAGTGTAAACTCTATTGACTGTACTGTCTTCACGGTGTAAACTCTAATGACTGTACAGTCTACACAGTGTAAACTCTATTGGCTGTACTGTCTTCACAGTGTAAACTCTATTGACTGTACAGTCTTCACGGTGTAATCTCTACTGACTGTACAGTCTACACAGTATAAACTCTATTGGCCGTACAGTCTTCACAGTGTAAACTCTATTGGCTGTACTGTCTTCACAGTGTAAACTCCATTGGCTGTACTGTCTTCACAGTGTAAACTATATTGGCTGTACAGTCTTCACAATGTAAACTATATTGGTTGTACAGTCTTAACAGTGTAAACTCTATTGGCTGTATAGTCTTCACAGTGTAAACTCCATTGGCTGTACTGTCTTCACAGTGTAAACTATATTGGCTGTACAGTCGTCACAGTGTAAACTCTATTGGCTGTACAGTCTTCACAGTGTAAACTCTATTGGCTGTACAGTCTTCACGGTGTAAACTATATTGGTTGTACAGTCTTAACAGTGTAAACTCTATTGGCTGTATAGTCTTCACAGTGTAAATTCCATTGACTGTACTGTCTTCACAGTGTAAACTATATTGGCTGTACAGTCTTCACAGTGTAAACTCTATTGGCTGTACAGTCTTCACAGTGTAAACTCTATTGGCTGTACAGTCTTCACAGTGTTAACTCTATTGGTTGTACAGTCTTCACAGTGTAAACTCTATTGGCTGTACAGTCTTCACAGTGTAAACTCTATTGGCTGTACAGTCTTCACAGTGTAAACTCTATTGGCTGTACTGTCTTCACAGTGTAAACTCTATTGGCTGTACTGTCTTCACAGTGTAAACTCTATTGGCTGTACAGTCTTCACAGTGTAAACTCTATTGGCTGTGCAGTCTTCACAGTGTAAACTCTATTGGCTGTACAGTCTTCACAGTGTAAACTCTATTGGCTGTACTGTCTTCACGGTGTAAACTCTATTGGCTGTACAGTCTTCACGGTGTAAACTCTATTGGCTGTACAGTCTTCACAGTGTAAACTCTATTGGCTGTACTGTCTTCACAGTGTAAACTCTATTGGCTGTACAGTCTTCACAGTGTAAACTCTATTGGCTGTACAGTCTTCACAGTGTAAACTCTATTGGCTGTACAGTCTTCACAGTGTAAACTCTATTGGCTGTACTGTCTTCACGGTGTAAACTCTATTGGCTGTACAGTCTTCACGGTGTAAACTCTATTGGCTGTACAGTCTTCACTGTGTAAACTCTATTGGCTGTTCAGTCTTCACGGTGTGAACTCTATTGGCTGTGCTGTCTTCACAGTGTAAACTCTATTGGCTGTACTGTCTTCACAGTGTAAACTCTATTGGCTGTACTGTCTTCACGGTGTAAACTCTATTGGCTGTACAGTCTTCACAGTGTAAACTCTATTGGCTGTACAGTCTTCACTGTGTAAACTCTATTGGCTGTACAGTCTTCACGGTGTAAACTCTATTGGCTGTACAGTCTTCACAGTGTAAACTCTATTGGCTGTACTGTCTTCACAGTGTAAACTCTATTGGCTATACAGTCTACACAGTGTAAACTCTATTGGCTGTACTGTCTTCACAGTGTAAACTCTATTGGCTGTACAGTCTTCACAGTGTAAACTCTATTGGCTGTACTGTCTTCACAGTGTAAACTCTATTGGCTGTACAGTCTTCACAGTGTAAACTCTATTGGCTGTACAGTCTTCACAGTGTAAACTCTATTGGCTGTACAGTCTTCACAGTGTAAACTCTATTGGCTGTACCGTCTTCACAGTGTAAACTCTATTGGCTGTACAGTCTTCACAGTGTAAACTCTATTGGCTGTACTGTCTTCACAGTGTAAACTCTATTGGCTGTACAGTCTTCACAGTGTAAACTCTACTGACTGTACAGTCTTCACGGTGTAAACTCTACTGACTGTACAGTCTTCACCGTGTAAACTCTATTGGCTGTACTGTCTTCACAGTGTACACTCTATTGGCTGTACTGTCTTCACAGTGTAAACTCTATTGGCTGTACAGTCTTCACAGTGTAAACTCTATTGGCTGTACAGTCTTCACAGTGTAAACTCTATTGGCTGTACAGTCTTCACGGTGTAAACTCTATTAGCTGTACAGTCCTCACGGTGTAAACTCTATTGGCTGTACAGTCTTCACAGTGTAAACTCTATTGGCTGTACTGTCTTCACAGTGTAAACTCTATTGGCTGTACAGTCTTCACAGTGTAAACTCTACTGACTGTACAGTCTTCACAGTGTAAACTCTATTGGCTGTACAGTCTTCACAGTGTAAACTCTATTGGCTGTACTGTCTTCACAGTGTAAACTCTATTGGCTGTACAGTCTTCACAGTGTATACTCTATTGGCTGTACAGTCTTCACAGTGTAAACTCTATTGGCTGTACAGTCTTCACAGTGTAAACTCTATTGGCTGTACAGTCTTCACAGTGTAAACTCTATTGGCTGTACTGTCTTCACAGTGTAAACTCTATTGGCTGTACTGTCTTCACAGTGTAAACTCTATTGGCTGTACTGTCTTCACGGTGTAAACTCTATTGGCTGTACAGTCTTCACAGTGTAAACTCTATTGGCTGTACTGTCTTCACAGTGTAAACTATTGGCTGTACTGTCTTCACAGTGTAAACTCTATTGGCTGTACTGTCTTCACGGTGTAAACTCTATTGGCTGTACTGTCTTCACAGTGTAAACTTTATTGGCTGTACAGTCTTCACGGTGTAAACTCTATTGGCTGTACTGTCTTCACGGTGTAAACTCTATTGGCTGTACAGTCTTCACAGTGTAAACTCTATTGGCTGTACAGTCTTCACGGTGTCAACTCTATTGGCTGTACAGTCTTCACAGTGTAAACTCTATTGGCTGTACAGTCTTCACAGTGTAAACTCTACTGACTGTACAGTCTTCACAGTGTAAACTCTACTGACTGTACAGTCTTCACAGTGTAAACTCTATTGGCTGTACAGTCTTCACGGTGTAAACTATATTGGCTGTACAGTCTTCACAGTGTAAACTCTATTGGCTGTACATTCTTCACAGTGTAACTCTATTGGTTGTACAGTCTTCACAGTGTAACCTCTATTGGCTGTACAGTCTTCACAGTGTAAACTCTATTGGCTGTACTGTCTTCACAGTGTAAACTCTACTGACTGTACAGTCTTCACGGTGTAAACTCTACTGACTGTACAGTCTTCACGGTGTAAACTCTACTGACTGTACAGTCTTCACGGTGTAAACTCTATTGGCTGTACTGTCTTCACAGTGTAAACTCTACTGACTGTACAGTCTTCACAGTGTAACTCTATTGGTTGTACAGTCTTCACAGTGTAACCTCTATTGGCTGTACAGTCTTCACAGTGTAAACTCTATTGGCTGTACTGTCTTCACAGTGTAAACTCTACTGACTGTACAAACTTATTGTCTGTACTGTCAGAGTACATAATGTGCTGCCTTCATAGTTTATAATGTATTGTCTGTACTGCCGTGTCTCTTACTGTCTCTTTCTCTCACCGCCTTCCTCTCCTATATTACCATATTGTCAGTACTGTCTTGTCCGTACTGCCCATCTCATTATTTGTACTCTTATTTTTCTGCCACCGCTCATTCTGCCTCTGCTTGGCTGTCCAGTCTGTACTCTCTGTACTCCGCATGTTGTCTGCCGTTTGTTTTGCAGGGCCGCCTTTCTTCCGTCTCATCTGTACTGCCCTGTTCGTTGTACTGCCTCGTGTGCCCTGCCTCCGTTCCGACAGCCTGAGCCATCTGACGCGATGCACACACCTTGACAGTACTGCACCCGCATCGAAGGCAGTCGATTCTTCACTCGGGACTCATCGCGTAACGTGCTATCGTGATCGTAAACGATATTAATCGGCGATGAACGACGTCGCTCGCCTTTCTGCCGGGCACTTTTCTCCACGGATGCGTTGGTGCTACTCTGCTGCGTCTCCCTCTTCGTACGACTTTGGAGGGTTTCTCCGGGTACTGCGGTTTCCATTCACGTTGCTGTCAACCCACACGGTTTAAGCCTCGTATTCTTGTGCAGGGAAATTGAGTTTTCAGGTCCATACGCGGCGTGCAGTCGTTTTAAATTACGGTCAAACACATTTTTTCTGTGTCCCTCTGTTTGTGTTTCTCTCCTTGCGCTGGGACTTTGTAGGATGAACGTTGAGATTCATGAGGGGCACGGGGTGACCAATAAGGTCTGAATTGGTCTGTCATAAGGTAGGGCACTGATAAGGGGTTGATAGTTAGGCATTCATTCCGCCGCTGTAACATGTGAGGGTTGACCCTCACATGTTACATGGGAGGAGGGGGGGGTTATTTGGCCATACTTCACCACGCTGGCCATTGAGGTTTTTTTTTGTACAGGCGGTGAACATAGCAGTATAGTACAACCGTCGATTTGCTGTGCTGCCCGATGGCGGCCAATTAGGATGGTCACTCGGCCAGACACTATCCAGGTTCAACAACCCTGCTGCTTTAGCTTCCTATAACTGCCAGCACGTAGCCAACCGTGCTAATTGGAGGTGCGAGTTGAGGCACTTGCCCGGTGATTTTGGTAATCGGCCAACATACAGGAAGAGGCGCCATGGTAGCGAGATGTTAACTACCTCGCCTGGTATGCAGGAGGGATCGTGGGTTCGATCCCGACCCTGACGCCTGCTGCTGTATAATTGGAGTTTGCATGCTCTGCACGTGGTTGTGTGGATTTTTCTCCGGGTCCTCCGGTTTTTAGCCACCACATTGAGAATCAACAACGTGTGTTTAGAGTATTTGGTTGCTCTAAATTTGCACGTGATAAGCCACTTTGTGACAGCCAGGTCGCATCTGAAAAAGAGCCGCATCGCTCAGTGGGCCTTACCTGGTAAAATAAAAAATAGTTTAGTTTATAGTACAGACTCGTTATTAAAATGACCAAACATCCCAACGCAGGATCTACATGAAAGAAGAGTCTCTGGTACTTCTTTGAGGATTTTGTGGGTAAATAAATGGGCTCTGTGTTGAGGTGAAAGAAAGCAGCGGAGTGGAACTGGTGGTGGCAAAGGGGTTCGGTATGAGAGCTCTGTGTAAAAGTGTGGTTTTGTTCAGTGTATTTCTAATTTCAAATGTCTGATACACTGGAATTGATTATCTCAAGAATTAAGTGCAGACATTTGAGAAGTTGTCTCTCGATTTTCGATTAAGTAAATCGATTAGCTATTGCCTAAGTGGAACAGCGTGATGATAAACAGAAGCGTGTGTGTGTGTTTCAGTGACGTGCGGTGAGGTCAATGGCTCGTGTCAGAGCCAGATTCACACACTGAGGGGGGCGTGTCCTCACTGAGGGGGGCGTGTCCTCACTGAGGGGGCGTGGTCTCACTGAGGGGGCGTGGCCTCACTGAGGGGGGCATGTTAGACACGTCCCCCTCAGTGAGGCAGATGTCATAGCTGCCTCCCCTGGTGCTTTTTTATTGCAGTTTCATGACGAGACCAGCGAGCTTAAATATCTTTATACACATACGTGAATAAGTTACCTGTAGTATGGAAGGTGAGGACATGAAATTAAGGGGTCTACAAACATTACATTGGTGACATACTTAGATAGTAACAGGCACGCGCTTATTGCCTGCGTTCCATCCAGTTACTGAGGGGTTGCGCAATCAGAGGGGAGGCTGAGCTCGTCGCTGCCTCACCTCTCGTCTCTTCCTGTATTTGCAGCGGAACTTCGCAAATTTGGCGATTTTTTTACTATAAAAATGATTGGAATCGTACATAAATGACATTTATAATACAGATCAGTGGAGAAATCTTAATGTATATATTTTTTAATTCTTTTTTTTTTACTTTTCGTAACAGCTATTTTCATTGGAGTATGGCAGGTGAGGCTCTGCCTCCCCTACCTCCCCTGACCGCACGTCCCTGGTGTGTTTGCATGGTGAGCTGTAGTGCAGTGGTTAGCGTGTGGCACTACAAAACCAGCAACCCGAGTTCGATTCCCACTCACGACCAATACCAGTGGTAGCCATTATCAGAATGAGTCCTGGGCCTCCTCTAGGTGGACTCGACCTCAAATGAGTACCTGGTGCGGTGTGTAAACATCGCCACTAGGGAGACAAAGGCAGCCGGGCGTGGTGCTGGCCACCCCCCCCCCCCGTGTGCCATGCCGACCTTCATAGGTCATCATTAACAGCACTGGAGTCTGTTGAGGCTTTCAGGGTGATCTTTGTCTTTGTGTATGTAAATGTTATGGGTATATAAATGGGGAGTGGTGGAGCAGCAAACTGGGCAATTTGGGTTTGATTTCTGGCCACGGCTCTCATCAATGAGTTACGAGTGATATCTGAACTGGTCTTGGGCTGCTTCTAGATTGGCTCAGCCTGATACGAGTAACTGGTGCGGTGTACAAACACCAATACTGAGGAGAAAAAAATGGGCTAAGTGTTTTTTTTTGCCACTCCGCCCCGTGGTGCTTTGTTCCACTTGGCTTTGATCCATTGCGTTGTTGGCAAGGGTCAATGGATCACCTATGAGGTGGCTTGTAGATGGCAGTACAGAAAGTGGGTTCGTGAGCCCTCATGAACAGACATTTGATTGTGTGTAGTGGGTTTTCTCCGGATACTGTACTCTGCTTTTCTCCCATGCAAAGCCATGAATATGAATTTGCCAAAATTCCAAATGTAGAAAAACCTTTCTGAATTCGATTCAATTCAAGAATAATTATTTTTGGCCCGTACTGTTCTTACTGCGTTGTTTGTATTGTTCCTCTCTTTGGTACTTCCCCATCCCCGTCATTCTATGGCTCGTCCAAACCCGCTGATGGAAGTTCCACATTACCATGGCCAACGCTTTCTTTAAACGTGTGCACCATGTGCATAGTAAATCATCAGTGCTCCCAATTCTATCATCATCATCAGCCATGATCTACCCACTGCTGGATGGGGTCTGCATACCCAATTCTCTATATCCCTTTTTGTATCTGTGTCTCTTTGCGTCTCGCTCTCTACTATAGCCCTACAACCTCCATTGTCGGTCGGTGTGGGACGCTATGTGCAGAGTGGTGGCATGGTAGTTAGCGCGTTGCGCTATGAACCGAGTGACCTGAGTTTGATTCCTGGCCGAGTCGGCAACCCGACAGGGGATTCCAACTCAGGCGTGTATTCCCAGCATGCACCTCTCCGTTATTCATTGCAGCTTTTGTTCCATTTTCTTTGTCAGTGTTTGTGATCCGTATGGCCACAGCAGGTAATATACATGACGGTGCCACTCACTCCGAATGCAAGTTTGCTAGATTCAAGATCACGCCTCCTTGTGTTTTATTCATACCTCCAATTAGCACGGTTGGCTACGTACGGTGCGAAAGAAGTTCTACATACTTACATGCATTTGTTTGCCTTCAACGGAAGCCACTGTGAGTTTAAATACGACCCCTCAATATTTACCGCTTGCTCGGCGGAGAGGGGAGGAGGGAGTGAGGGAGGGGGTGGTGAGGGAGGGGGGTGAGGTGGTGCTTGTTCACCGATTACACAAAAAGACAAGAATGAGCAGAAAGTATGTACGTATGTACGCTGAACTTCTTTCACGCCGTACGTAGCCAAACGCCAAATCATGTTGGGAGCGTGGAGAATCGATCGCCACGAATCGAGGGTGGAGCGTCGTATCGCTGCAAAAAAAATGAGCGCGTGTTTTAATTGAACATTTGTTATTGTGCACCAATACGAGTCCGAACGCGCCGCGCTGATCACACGCCGTAAGCTAATTTGAAATAATAATGAGTTTTTTTTTAAGTCGTGTTGTACACTGCTTAAGCCGCGTTGCGTCGGCTGGCACGAGGTAGCAACGATTGTAAGTTTTATCCCGCAAAAAAAAAATTCAAACACAAACAACATTCCTGTGCAAAGAAAAAAAAACCCAAACCCCTCGGTCGGAACTTGCTTAATTTTTGAGTCCGTTGGGATGTGAAAAGAAATGTGTGGCAGTTTGACTATAAAAGGACTTGCTGGGGAAATGAATGAAATGCGGGCCACGTGCTCATTCCGCCTGGCTGTTGCGTTTATTGTTCCGGCTTTGTTCTAAAATAAGACGTCGCATGGGACACACTTATATCTTGCCCAATTCTTAATGTTAACTGTCTCGCCTGGTATACAGGAGGTTCGTGGGTTCCGATCCCGACACTGACGCCTGCTAAATATTTGGAGTTTGCATGTTTCTCTCTCTCTCCTCGTGATCGCGTGGATTTTTATTCGGGTCCTCCTGTTTTTCCCTCTACAGTTAGAATCAACGTGCGTTTAGAGTATTTGGCTGCAATACATTTCCACACGTTAAGCCACTTCGTTGTGCTATAATTTATGGCCAAATGTGCTATATAGCTCAGTGGGCCTTACCTGGTAACATCACAAACATTTTTAACAGTTTGTTACGTTTTGGTTTCACTTGCGCTGCTTGCATTGGGCATCGTGGTTATCACGTGACTCATTCCGTCGGCTGAGCAGTGCACCACATTGTGTGAGAGAGTGCCCTGGATGATACTGTTACACAACTACATCTGAATTCAGGTTCCCCCTTATCAGGTTACACCTCGTCAGGTTCCCCCTTATCCACACTAAGGTGGTGCTGTGCCTTCCCACATGCCCTGCTAAGAGTTTTTGTTTTCCATTTGGCAAAGCAATATTGTCATCCTCACAACTGGAACTTTGCCAAATGCCAAACCAAATATAGAAATATGTTTCTCTCTGTGCGGTCATTGATGACCAGACTGAGGCCATCAACTCGCCAAACCAGAGAACCCGGTTTCCTCGCGATCAAGCTGTGTGACTCTGGGTGTCTGTGTAAGTCTATACTTAAATCAGTACCTGGTGCAGTGTTGTGTAGTAAACATCGCCACGAGGGAGACAAAGGCGGCCGGGCATGGTGCTGGCCGCCCACCCCCTTCGTGTGCCGTGCCGGCCTTCATAGCTGCTCGCGAACAGCGCTTGCACAACAGTTTGTTAAAGGCTATATGGGGATCTTTGTGTTCTGTACATTTATAAGGCCTATATAATAAGTGTTATTCTCTACGTGAGCCTGTGATCCTCTGAGCGCACGGACCTCTATGTAGGGATACGGGTCTCTTTGTACGCGAGTATATGGGTCTCTATCTGAGCCTCTCTGAGTCTCTGTGTATTTCGTTGGCAAGTGGACCAACTCATCACTCAACCCTCTTTGAGAACCCAGCGTAAACACAGGTGGGCAGGCGAAACTCCTCGATTTTTGACCCAGGGTCTCAAGCTATGCAGTCTGAGCTGTCGCTGACCTCGTCATTATGAATCCACTTGAGCCCCACGCGGCCACGTCGCGCTATTTTGTTATTGCTGGCGCGGGGAATGTCGACGGAGACCGAAAGCCGTATTGTTACTGCTCGCGAGCGCTTTTTGAAACTCTTGCAGCCAAAGGCCTTGTGAAGGTGACGTAATGCTCACAGCGAGGGAAAGGAAGAAATGCGGTCGCACGTTTTTCTCCAAGCGAAGCGCCAACGGCGCTTGCAACGATTTTCGAGGGGCGATGAAAGTTGCTTAGAGAAGCTGCTACTGCCGCTGCTGCTGCTACTGCCGCTGCTGCTGCTACTGCTGCTGCTACTGCTGCTGCTACTGCCGCTGCTGCTACTACTGCCGCTGCTGCCATGGGTGCTCGCTTGATGCCATTGGCTTAGCGCAAGGGGTCGGCAACCTGCTGCACCGGAGCCGCACGCGGCTCTTTCAGGACTGCTTCGTGACGTTGTTTTTGAAATGACCACCCTCTCGCATTCGCGTGCATTGGCGGCTCTTGAAATATTTAGATTTTTGTTACCGAATTCGGGGAAAAAATGTCTCTTGTTATCATGGTTTTCCGACCTGGGGCTTAGCGCAATTGGCACGGGAACCTTGGCCAATGAAAAATCCTGGTGCCTGGGCCCCCCCTGCAGCCTGTGTGTCCCGGTGCAGTTACACTGCCTGCACACTCATTCATTCGCTATGCCCCTGGCTAATGTGCTGCAGCTGCTGCTGCTTCCCCTTGCAAACATCTTGTGAAGGAAAACATTGCCACTTTTGACTTCGCTTTTTTTGAAGGTCCAGGAGATAGCCCAAGGTGAGAGGGACCATTCGTACTTGGGCATGCTCTGGTATTTTGTGAGACGTTGTACTTGCTAGGATTTGTGAGTCAATTAACATGGATTTTTCATATATTTTTTTATTGAATTGGATATTTTTCTGCAGTCGTGTTAAATGTTTGTGTTTATCGGGATCATGTCATCAGATTAATTTTCCGTTTGAAAGTCTTGAGCCGGCAGTGCCTGAGAGAGCAGCCCTGGCAGGCGAGATCACACAACTCCTTCCGAAGTCTGATCAAACACACCTCTCTGTCCTCACGAGGGCCACACCTTTTATGTGCCCTTAAAATAATGTTGGTCGGACGCTTGGGCGGTGGTGGCTACGCACGTGCCCGCCTGTAATCGAGCGCTTGTGTGAAGGCAGCAGCAAGGGTTGGTGGATCACCGCACACATGTCCGTGAAAGTCCCTTCTACCCTTGGGCAGACGAGGAAGTGCCATTCCCTGGCTAGTAAGGATAAGGCGGCACAGCAAGCTGACTAAATCTCTATCTTTTTCCATCTGTACGGTAATGGAGTGTTGCCGCGCCCTCGCGTTTGTGGGCTTTCTCTGGGTGCTCCAGTTTCCTCCTACACGTGAATAAATAAACATGACTCGTCATCATTAATTGGCTGAAAACATCTTTTAAAAATCGAATTTGACTTAAAAAAATTGAATTTACCAGGTAAGGCCCACTGAGCTGTATAGCTCTTTTTCAGAAGCTCAAAGAAGTGGTTTATCACGTGAAAATATATAGCAGCAAAATACCCTAAGCGCATGTTGATTCTAAATGTGGGGGGAAAAACTGGAGGACCCAGAGAAAAATGCACGTGACCACAGGGGGAGAGACATGCAAACCCCGAATATACAGCAGGCGTCAGGGTTGGGATCGAACTCACGACCTCCTGCATACCAGGCGAGGTAGTTAACATCTCGTCACCACAGCAGCAGGACCAGCTTGAAAAAGAGTCCGACAATTCAGTGTGGCTTTCCTGGATAAATAAGTAAATTCATTCATTTGTATCATTATCAATCAAACGAAAATGTTTCAGTCTCAGTGCTGGAGTTCAGCAACATTAAGTGACAAAACAAACTTAACACGATGTTTTTTTTGTTTGCGCATGCAGTCATTGGTGACGAGACTGAGACCATGAACTGGTCGCGCTTTGAAATTTCGGTTTAAATCACGGGGGCGTCTATCACCTGGATTCAAACCCAGGTACTCTGAGGTGCCGTCTCCATGCCTCTGACCTCTGTGTCACCCAGCTTCCTCTTAGTGTCCGTGTTTATGCTCATTATACGCGCATCAAGTCGCGTGTTTATAAGAACGCAAATGTTAACTCCGGGCTCTAGTGGAATGGAACAAGATGAACAAACAACACGCAAGGCATGCAGTACAAATGAGGCAAGAAGCAAATTAGGTTCTTGTATTAAAATAATGAACGTTCCTCTATTGTAATTCTATTGTAATTCTATTGTAATTCTATTGTAATTCTATTGTAATTCTATTGTAATTGTGCTCCAATACATAATGATACTGGTAGGAACCTCCTGGTTACACCAGCCCACAGGGGATTAATGTGTACGTCGTGCAGGGAGGGGCTGGGTGGGGAGGGAGGAGCTGGGTGGGGAGGGGAGGGTGGGGAGGGGCCTTGGTGGGGAGGGGAGGGGCTGAGTGGGGAGGGGAGGGGCTGAGTGGGGAGGGGCTGGGTGTGGAGGGTGGGGGTGGGAGGGGTGGGGCTGGGTGCGTTGGGGCTGATCACCCCGTGGTGCCCTTATAAAACTCAACGTTTAACCTACTCACGCCGGCTTGTGCCCGCCCTCACAGCTGGCCATATTTGCGGAATACACCACGCCGCCGTTGACCCTGGCCATTGACCGAGCAACCCAACGTTCCTAGAATTACAGCTCCCTCTGTAGGAATGTGATAATGTAGTTTGTGTCATTGCAATGGGGTGTGTGATTGCAGTCGGGTGTGTGCTGGCTGTGTGTGTGTGGTTGAGTGAGTGTGTGGTTGGGTATCGGTAGTGTAGTGGTTAGCACATTGCACCACAATCCCGATGAGCCGAGTTTGATTCCTGCACACAGTCAACACCATTGGCGATTACCTGAGCGGGTCCTGCCCCCCCCCACCCCTCCACCTAAGTCGACTCAGCCTTAAATGAGTACCTGGTACGGCGTGTAAACATCCGCATGTGGGAGACAAAGACAGCTGGGCATGGTGCTGGCCATCGACCCTCTCGTGTGCTATGCCGGCCTTAATAGGTGCTCGCTAACATCACCTGCCCCAACAGTCGGTCAAGACTATTTGGGGGATCTTTGTCTTTGTTTGGTTGGGTAGGTGGGCGTGTAGTCAAGTATGTGCGCGGTCGAGTGTGTCGGTTGTTGTACGGTTGAGTGGGTGAGTGGCTGAGTTGATGGTTAGCTAGGTTCCTGTGTGTTTGTGTGGTTGGGTGGTTGCCTAAGTCACTCGATGTGCGGTTGGTGGCTGTCTGAGTGAGTTGGGTGAAAAGTTGGACAGGTAATGTCACCGTACGCCACGGGGGGACCGCGTTGAAACCGGAAGAGCGGGCTCGTTATTGTAACCATACTCATCTGCCTCTGCGATTTTACTCCTGCTACATGTTTTGTCTTTAAATGTCATTTTCTGTCACCTGTCGCTCGAGTGTTCATCACAGCCGCCAGTAACACCGCATTGACAACTAAAGAATAAAAACAAATAATCAAGACAATTGGAATTCCAATGCCGTTTCAGGTTAGTTTAACACGTAGGCTACCAATATTATCCATCATGAAGGTTGTTATTTGGGTTAGATCGCGTAAATATAAATGTGTCATTAAACCCGCCACCACCCAACACGGCCAATCGGTATTCTTTGTCACGTAAACAGAACGTGCCAATTCGTGACCAGTTCAGCACACCGGTTGTGTGTTGGAGAGTGTAAACCCACAACATTTGCAATTCGAGCACCGTGACTTGTCGCCGGTTACTACAAATGCTTTCTCACGCCACTGCTGGCAGAAGGCCCTCCGCTCGAGGGAGCTCCGGAGAGCCCCTCTGATGGGTTGTTTTGGCACGCTTGATTCCCGCTGGCCACAATGAACTTTCTAAAAAGGAGCGGGGAGCGCACCCACACTTTACCCCGCACTTTTGTACTGCTGGGTGAACAGAGGTGGCGTGAGGATTTAAGCAACTTGCTCTATTGTTTCAGCTATAATAACAACAACGATGCATGTATTTATTTATCCAGGAAAGCCACGCTGAGTTGTAGGACCCTTTTTCAAGAGGGTCCTGCCACGCCAATTAACGATGAGTGTTTATGCGTGTGGGAGGAAACCGGAGAAAACCCATGGAGAAAACTCATGTGCGTGAGGGGGCAACACTCGATCTCATACAGAAGGGATAGATGGTATCAGTCCACACTTTGCTGTACTGCATTCTGCTGGGCAGAGCCAGCGCATACGGGGTTTTGCACCTCAACGCTCAGGGAAAGGGAGTGTGGAGTGAGGCAACGTTCGATCCCCGTACAAGACAGAAACAGATGGCAGTTAAATTTCGATTTAAAGCTTTCGTGACTGCAGGGATTCATCTTCTTGGTTCTTTCGGTAAAGTCACGTAGAAGGGAAATAATAAAATAATAAAAATAAAACATAAAAATATAACATAACAAAATACAATTCAGCACGCCGGTGTGTTGGAGAGTGTAAAAAATAAAACATAATAAAATACAATTGTATTTTAAAATGTTTTATTTGTTATTATTTTATTATTTCCCTTCTACGTGACTTTACCGAAAGAACCAAGAAGATGGCAGTTAGTCCAATTGCTGCACTCCTCCTCGACTGCCCTCGAAGAAGCGGTGATCCACCAACCCTCGCTGCTGCCTCCACAGCGCTGCTGGGTTACAGGCGGCAGGCAGCTCCCGTGTGCAGTGTAGCCGCCACCATCGCCAACCAGTCACCGCACGCTGGCAGCCCGAATCGGACCGAGGATTTCTGGATTGCAAGTCCAATGTCACTTTGCCTCTACAACCAGCACCGTGGCGTTCGTCGTCTCAGTACGCCCTCACAAAGCTTTGCAAGCCGTGGTTCAGTGCAGGAATTTCCTGTTTTACATTGATGAAGCTAGTTGTAATTACTGGCAAAACGTCGTACTCAGATTGTAAATGTTGTGGCTTTGCTCTCCAACACACCGGTGTGCTGTACTAGTAACGAATTGGCACGTTCTGTTTATGTGACAAACCTTACTAATTGGCTGTGTCGGGTGGTGGCAGGTTTAACGACGAATATATTTATCCGATCTAACCCAAAAATTCTGTATTATGGATGATATTGGTCACGAAAGCCTATGTGTTAAACTGGGTTTTCTGTTGTTGCCTGGTATGGGTTTATTTAGATTTCTCTTCTCTGTCTATCGATTTGGTTGGCGTGTGTGTGTGTGTGCGCGCGTGCGGGGAGCGGTCATGCAACGATTATCGCGCTGTGCTACAACACCAGTGATGATTATCTGAACCGGTCATGGTCCTCAACTAAGTCGACTATGTCTCAAATGAGTACCTGGTGCGGTGTGTTTATCATCGCCACTGAGAAGACAAAGGTGGCCGTGCAGGGTGCTGGCCACTCACCCCCTCGTGTGCCGAGCCGGCCTTCATAGGCACTCGCTAACATCACTTGCCCCAAAAGTCTGTTTAGGTTATGCGAGGGGTTTTTGTCTTTATGTGCGTGTGTGCGTGCGCGCGCGCGTGAAAAGAAATTCAATTACGCAAAGAATTTGTGAAATTACGCACACACACACAAACCCACGAGAGAGAGAGGCGCGTCCCGCCAGCGTCCTATTCTTTTTGTCTTTTGAGAGATTGAAAAGGAAATGTACTGGTCACTGTACACGTGTACAAGAAAAGCCACACAGACAAAGATGAGGACAAAGATCTGCCCCATAGCCGCACAAACCCATGGGGCAGGTGCCGTTGGTGAGCACTTTAGAAAAGCAAGAACGGCGCACTGAGTTGAACTCGGGGAGACCCACGGCCGGTTCAGATATTCCCCACCTATTGTTCGTGAGCGGGAATCGAACTCGGGTTGCCGGGGTCGTCGCGCAAGCTCGCCTAACCGCCGCACTTACCCCTCCCCCACGGTTATAGTACACGCATAACTGCACACGCGTACACCTCAAATACACGGACACCCACTTGCATGCGTACTCAAGGACAAAGATCCCCCGTATAGCCTGAATAGACTTTTGGGGCAAGTGCTGTTAGTGAGCACCTATTAAGGCCGGCGCAGAACTCGAGAGGGTGGGTTGCCAACACCACGCCCGGCCGCCTTTGTCTCCCTCGTGCCGATGTTTACACACTGCACCAGGTACTCATTTGAGGTTCAGTCGACCTAGGGGAGGCCAATGACCGGTTCAGATAATCACATGCGGGTGCATACTCGCACACATATACACACCCATGGACACACCTCATTTTCTTTCCGTCTCTCTCACACATACATTCAAAGAAAATTCTTGACACATTCTCACGCACGCACTCGCTCACCCTCTTTCCCATTATAGGCCATGTAGGCCATTGGGGAAAGTGGCTGTTAACAAGCAACCAATGAGAAGGCCAGCTCGACACAACCTGATAATCGGTATGGCTAGCGCCAGGCCTCTCCGCCGTTGTCTTTCTCCAGTGCCTGCTGATGTTTTAGCGCACAGCACAGCAGCTACTGATTTAAGGCTGAGCTGACTTAGGAGAGGCCCAGGACATCCTTTGACACCACCGACATTTGGCGACCCAGATCTGCGCTCGCAAGTGAGACTCATCCCCGTCTCTCGGGTTCTCACCTGGTTAAGTAAAATAAGCGTTGAACTTTCAACGTATGCCGGGTTCTCAAGTGCGGTGAGTTGATGGGTCTCATCGGTGACTGCAGAAACAACAACAAAATTGCATAAAATTCGGTTCTACAACTTCATTTGGAAAACTCCCAGCTCTGAGAATTCAAAATATCGGTTTCACCGTCATGCGATGAACATTGCCCTCGCGTACATACCGGGTGGGAAAGTGCCGCCCCCTACAGCGCGGGTTCAGAGGTCACTTGAATTTGATAGGTAGCTCTGTGATATCCGCCTCCGCGGACCGTGCTTGAATATGAAGGGCTGCCCTGTTCTCTGAGACTGTTTTTATAGTCAGAAATAAACCATAATCAACGTTTTGGGTTAAATCGCGTTATTTATAAATGTGGCGTAACCCTCCACCACCCGACATGGCCAATCAACAAAAAAGTGTCACGTTAACAAAAGACAAATAGTTCACTGCTTTAACCCACCGGTGTGTTGAAGCGTGAAACCACAACATTTACATTTTTTTGAGTACGACGTTTAGCTGGTTATTGCATCCAGCATCATCGGGAAATTCGCATTCTAACCCAAAAACGTTGATTATGAATAATATTGGTCGCGAAAGCCTACGTGTTATACAGAAATGAACCGTTAGAAAGGGTTTTTTGGGTCAGATTGCTTGAATGTAAATGTATCGCTAAACCTGCTACCGCACAACAAGGCCAATTAGTAAGGTATTTAAGACCAAAAAACTGCTGGTTTAAATCACCAGCAAAACATACATTGTAAATGTGGGTTTACTCTCCAACACATTGTTGTGCTGAAGTAGTAACTAATTGGCACGTATTGTTTATTTGACAAACCATAATCATTGGTTGTGGCGGGTTTAACGACGCATTTATATTTACGCTATCTGAACCAAAAAAAACATTTATTGTGGATAATATCGGTCGCGAAATCCTACGTGTTAAACAGTCGGAAAAAAAAAAACACGAGGGAGGAAAAGACAAAAAAATGTCATCGTGAGAATAACAACGACAACAGTCATGTATCGGCAGTTGGGCGGCAAGCACCACCGCGTTCCATCAATACCAGCCTCGCCACGTTCTCTCTATGCGAAAGGTTAAAGTCCATTCGGGTGAAATATGTTTGCACTTTAAACCAGATGCGTTAAGATCCACTCCTCCGCTGCCTGCTTTTGCGTGGGCCCTGCCGCAAGGCGTTGAAGGGAACGAAGCGCGAGTCCCCTCCTGTATCCACTTTACCCACCCCTCCTCGGGGCAGTTGCACCGCCTGTACACTCAATAGCCACACCCACTGCCTCTCCAGCCCCGCCTCCGCTCCCCAACCTTGTGGTTTGATGAATCCGTCAGGACACTTGGAATCATGAATTTATTCGAGTGCCCTTTTTTGCTCCCGCGTTTTGATTGTTTCTCAAATATCGCCATTTAGGTTTACAGTGCAGTCTCGCGGACTCCGTTGGCTAAATTGCAGCATTCACGATAATGATGGCCGTTTAGCTCTGCGTTTTTGAGCCACACAAGCCACTTCTAAAATGTCAAAATGTTATAAATGAATAATACATCTTGCCCTGATACTACTTAATTTATTGGAATGGCGTTTGGCCGACATTTCGGCTCATAACTCGACGGCCTAAACACCAAATAAGCAAACCCAAAAAATTCTACAAAAAAAAATCTCCAAATTTTCAAATCTCTCTTTTTTTTTGAGACTGGGTGACCTGAGCGGGAGAGCGGACGGACGCAATTTAATGGAGTGACCGGCTGCTTGTGATTACTCGCAACGCCTGTTGATGGACTGCTTCGCGAACACATTTTTCATTCATTGAGTAGCGTACGCCTTGATTTTTAAGATCCCTCACGATGCCGTGAGATGCACACCGAGCTTTGGAAAAGCTAAAATTCAGGAAGATGCAACAATCCGGGGAAACAATGGGGGTAAAATATAAAGTTACAGAAATCTCCGAGAGTGGCCGCAGCGGGGTGGGTGGGGAATGATCTTATGAGCGAGAGAATGCGGTATCGCTGTGGAGTGCCACGGTCTTCCAGAGGATTATGACGAACGTGCTGCTTTGCAAATTGAGAAATGATTAATACGGGCAGCTGGAAGATTAATTTGGGCAGCTGGTGGTGGTCTTTGGTGTCCCCCGATGTCGTGATGCATTGGTATGGAGAGTCGCCTTCCTAGTATTATAAAACGCACCCCCCCCCACCGCTTGTGCTTTAAAATATGGGGGGGGGTGGGGGAAGCACGTCACGACGGTAGCCGGGAGCGGGTGGTGGAGGTGTTGGAAGTGTCTCGCTGCCAGAGAGACTGGGAAAACACGGCACCACGTGGCACCGCACGGCACCGCATGGCGCGCGAGAGGGGGGGTCACGGAGCCCCCCCCCCCACCAAACCGTCGCACTCTTACCGTTCACCTAAAAATATCCTCGTCGTCTGCATCGATCGGGGCGTCGCGGGACTGCGGGCGTGGAGTGCGTGAAACGTGGTGACGCGCGTGGCGGAGAGCGGCGGCCGCGGCGGCACGCCCCGACTCGCTCGGATCGCTCGCTCGCAGCTCGTTAGCGACCCACCGCAAATTGATGCCACGGGGTGGCGGTGATGGTGGTGGACGCTGGTGCGGTGGCGGTTGGCGCCTGCTGCGCTACGAACCCAGCGACACGGGTTCGACTCCCACTCAAGGCTACCAACACCGGCGATGATTATCTGAACCGATGCTGGGCCTCACTTAGGTTGGCTCGGCCTCAATTGAGTACTTGGTGCAATGTCTAAACTTTGCCACTAGGGAGACGAAGGCAGCCAGGCGTGGTGCTGGCCACCCAGCCACTCATAGGTGCGCCATGCCGGCCTTCATAGGTCCTCGCCAACAGCAGGCGAAATGGGGGGATCTGTGTCTTTGGTCGTGGCGGCGATGGTGGTGGCAATGATGTGGTTGGTGATGATTCTGGTGCTGGTGTTGGCTGTAATGATAATGGTGGTGATTTTTATCTGCAGTGGTGGTTGGTGCTGCTTGTGATGCTCAAGGTTACTGGTGGTGGTGCTGCTGCTACTGCTTCGTCTGTTGTTCGTTAAACGCAATTTCGATTCCGCACGGACTCGACGCTCGGTCGCCCTTTGCCATCCACACACTTCTCTCGTCTCTCCTGACTCGGTGGACCGTCACGGTCGTTTCCTGCTCCTCCATTTCCACGTTATCGCTCGTCACGTTACGATCCCGGCGCCTTGCCCCTCGTGCACATGTCTACATGTGTACATGTCAACATGTCAATCCACTGTTTATATGTGTACATGTCAGTCCATTGTTTACATGTCAGTCCACTGTGTACATGTGTACACTTCAGTCCACTGCTGGATGACGGGCCTCTCCACACTGCACGGGTTCTGTGGCTCTCTGAAGCATTGGAGCAAGAATCCGTCAAGGGCTGGGCCGGGCCGTCCTAAGATAGGCTCGGCACGGCTTGGGTCCTCTCTCCAATGTTCATTGAAACACAGCATCAATGTGTATTGAAAACTCATTTTTCGTGTTTAGTTTGTTGTCCTTCCCCCCCGCCCGCACCTCCGATTCGCACGGTTGGCTACGTACGCACGTTGATTCTAAACGTGGAGAAAAAACGGGAGGATCCGAGGAAAAATCCACGCGACCACGAGGTGTCAGGGTCGGGATGGAACCCACGACCTCCTGTAGACCAGGCAAGGTAGTTAACATCTCGCCACCGTGGCGCAATGTTAACTACCTCTTTCCCACGACCGTCGTCACCATACATACATACATAGAAGTGAATGTAAACGCTCATTATTTGGCTGATAACACCTTTGTATATAGAGGATCGCAGAGCTTGGCTGATTGTGTGATTCCTCCTCGTGCCTGCCTGTCGCTCTCTCTCGGAGAGTGAGTGAATACTGTGGCACGTTTCAGGGAGGGAGGAAGGGGAGGGACGGGAGGGGAGGGAGGGAAGGGTTGGCGGCGGCCTGATGGATCGTTATGTAAGTGAATGGAAGCCCGCACGACCCTTCAGGAAGGGTGTGCGCGTGCGGTGTCCGCACTGTCCTTGTCAAGGAAGATACCATCGGAGTTCCTCTTAGTGTTTTTATGATTATTATTGAATTAAATATATTTATTTATTTTGTATTATGAGCATCATCATTATCAGTCCCCATCAATCCACTGCTGGATGAAGGCCTGACGGAACCACTGCCGCCACCTCCTTGCGATCCTGTGACGCGGCAACCCGGCCGATTGCACCGCTCCGTCTCCTTGGCGAGGGTCTTCTTGGACGCGTTCCACACCTCCTCGGCTGCCGCCACTCCACTGTTGTTCTTGGGCTCCAGCCATGGACCCTTCGAGCGATGGGTTTCAACCCAGACCCACCGCTTACTCTCCTGCATGTGTTGGGTTGTCTTTCGCCTGCGGATGTGCTCTAATCAAACATGGATTTTTTGACATTTCTGGCATGGAGAGTCATCGTTAACAGCAAACTCACAGCCACAGCTCGCTTTTAATTATGTTGTTCGCTGTATGGATCTGTTCATGTTTATAATGACGTCATGGTGGTACTCTCGAGTGGCAGCTTTGTGCCAGAAATATGCCACGTGTTAAGGCCGAGTTGATTTAGGAGAATCCCAGGATTGGTTCAGATGTTATCCTTGGCTGGGAATCAAACCCTGGTAATTGGCTTCTTAGTGCAGTGTACTTACCACGTCGCTACAGCTCCACACACAAATACAAAGAGTCTCCGTAGCATGATCGACTGCTGGGGCAATAGCTGTTTTGTCAGCTCTTCGTTATACAAATGTACACAAAGACAAAGATCTCCCATATAGCCTTTAACAGACTGTTGGGGAAAGTGCTCTTAGCGAGCACCTATGAAGGCCGGAACGGCGCACGAGGTTGTGGGTGGCCAGCACCACGCCCGGCCTTTGTCTCCCCAGTGGCGATATTTACATACCGAATGAGTTACTCATTTAAGGCTGAGTCGACCTAGGGGAGGCCCAGGACCGGTTCAGATTATCGTCACCGCTGTTGGCCGTGAGCCGGAATCGAACTTGGGTCACTGGGTTCGTAGTGCAGCGCGCTAACCGCTACACTACCGCTCCCTACACACACCCACGTACACACACACGTACACACACACGTACACACACACGTACACACACGTACACACACACGTACACACACGTACACACACACGTACGCACACATATACGCACACATACGTACACACACACGTACACACACACGTACACACACACGTACACACACACACACGTACACGTGCATAATAAGACAGGGGGAGGGTTGTGGTCAACCCCATCTGCCTGGCAAAGCCACATAGCCCTATCAGCTGCCCGCACAGCTTCACACAAGACTTAGCAGCAGCGACAACAGCAAACACAGCGACAAGTCAAAACAGCGGAGGCACGTTGCATTATTGTCATTATTCTCGTCGTACTAATTGTTGTCTTCTCAAATGAAGTTGACGGTGGAATAAAAAAAATTAAACAAAAGCCATGCGGAGGCCCGATGAGCTGGAGGTCAGAGGTGACGAGAGCCGAGGCTGAAATCCACGTTTCAGCCACGGCCCGTGATGAAACCGGTTTCTCAAGCGTCGGGAGGGGGGTGGTCTCGGCCCGGTCACCGACGGTCGCACAACGGAGCCATTCTCCAGGGTGTCCGTAAAGTCCCGATCTATTTCATTGAAATCGTAGCGATTTAGGGTGAATTATGCAGTAGTATAATCGGATGGCATATTCATTGGTGTGACAACTTAAGCGCTGGATTCATCACGTGCACCGTCAATGTCTCTGCACAGCTCAAATCTGTCGGCCGCATTTGCCGGAATGCGTTTTGCGGCATCCGTGGAGTTATTCTTGTCACTGCCGCCCCCTACACAACACACACACGTGCGCGTGCGCGATCTCGTAAATCTTGCAGACCTTTAAACTCTTGTTTTGGTGAAACCTTTGACTTGACGAAGACCCCCATGCAAAGAAATCCGAAAAGGTGTGAAAGCATATATATGCACCGTTAGTTCAATAATAATAATAGGGTCTTCATGGACACCCTGTATTTAATATGGACCTGCACTTAATGTGCAGCTTTTTATTGGCTTCAGCGTAGCACTCGGACCCTTCGAAATGTAACGTCATATTTGGAAGGGAGACAGCATCTCAACAGCTGACCCCCCCCACCCCCCTGCGCACGAATGGCACTTTGGGCTGAAAGAAAGGGAGTCGTGTTTATTGTGAGCCAGCGGAGTGCTTGACGAGACAAAAGAATAGATCGAGGATGTAAAATATTCCGGTGAGTGGATGAAAAACGATACCATCGCGTTCGTCTCATGAATCCCATTTCAGCCCTCCTCTCTCTCTGCCTGACTGATGTCGAGGTCTCGTCCACTCCCAAGCCCCACCCTGGGGCCCCCTGTTTGACCCGCACGCATCTCAAAACGGGTTCCTTGTTTTGCGTTTTTTTTTTAAAATCCTGCCCAGAGTTTCTTCATCTTGGATTTTGCGAGTCATCGTTTCTGAGCGGCAGCGCTCGCTGATCTCCCAAAAAAACCAACCCAGTCCAGCGAGTGAGCCTCGGCCTAGACCAGGTTGGCTCTCAACCTAATTTTAAATCCTTTATATTAAGTATGCTTGCTTGCGCACTTACGACCGTGCAAATCTTTCGGTCGTTTTTTAACCCACTTCCCGTGATCCAATCGAGCTGACATTTTGCACACAGACTCGTTGTGCGTGACAATTTCTTTTAGTGAAAATTTTTTTCCAAAATTTTACACTTTAGGTAAAAAAAAATTATATTTAATTACCAATTGCTTAATGGTGGCAGGCAATCATCTGACCCATAGGTGGCAGCCATCTCAAGCCAGAGGACGAGAGGACTCTAGCCGCCCGTTTCAAAGACCAATGTGGGCTGGGTTGTGGCCCATTGAACACGCATATAAAGGATTTATAGTGAAAAACTTTGTTTTTACAGGTAAATTTTTTGGCTTCTTGTAACCCCCCCTTGTTGAATTTAGTTTCAGCCGAAGTGCTGCTGCCCCCGTTGCCTGACCCAACGTGGTTCCGAGAAATAAATGTATGAAGAATGAACGTCAATATTTGAACCAATTGTACATTTTGTGAGGTATCCTAACTCGCGAGTAGCTGCAAGCGAATAAAACGAAATTCAACGGACCACGTGCGACGTCATTTGTTCTCGCCCGCTGGTTACTCTTGGAAACCGCATTGCTTACGAAAGGTCTTTTATATCGTTCTACGTTGCCGTACGCATAAAAAAAGTTATCGTAGTTATTTTATTTTGACAGATTCACACGTGGTTATTCACCGATGACTCTCATGTACGATATCATCTCGCACGTTTATAAATCGCCGCAAGTGTCCCCTGGGACATTGCCACGTACCACCAGGAGTCTGCCACGTACCACCCCCCCCGTTGAGAACCACTGCTGTCGCGTATAGTCGTGTATTGTATAGTCGTGTATTGTATAGTCGTGTATAGTGCATAGTGTAGTGTATAGTGTGTAGTGTAGTGTATAGTGTAATGTCTTGTATAGTGTAGTGTGCAGTGTATAATGTAGTGTAATGTATAGTCGTGTGTAGTGTATAGTGGAGTGTATAGTGTAGTGGAGTGGATAGTGTAGTGTATAGTGTAGTGTGTAATGTAGTGTAGTTTATCCTGTAGTTTGTAGTGTGTAGTGTATAGTGTAGTGTATAGTGCAGTGTCGTGTGTAGTGTAGTGTGTAGTGTATAGTGTAGTGTATAGTATAGTGTATAGTGTAGTATGTATGTAATGGTTCTCATGGTTGAACGCACTGTGGCCTAAACGAACCGATGTATCGTGTCCCCGGCGGTCGCTCTTTAAGAGATCGTCGCGGCGGCGGCCGTTTGACTTTGAATGTCATAATCAGTGTCTCTATTTAGGCTGCCGAAGGAGGAATCCGATGAGCTATGAAGCTCGTTTTTGTTCACAGATGGTCCAGTATGGGGCTGTGCCTTTTTACACCTGACGAAGGAAGCTTGTGTTGCCTCCGAAACGTCGTGATTTATTATTTTATTTCTATGATTATTTATATTATTTTTATTTTTACCTGCGTGACTTTACCGAAAAAAAACCTAAGAGTACGTAGCATAGAGATCGTTGATTTAAATGGCACCGGTAGTTGGAGCGCGGGGGGGGGGGGGCTACGTTCTCGCCTTTGACTGCCACTCCGTTGTTCGTCTCGATTCCGTTTCGCGACGACGTGGCCAAGCCTGAGCGAGATGTTAATTACCTCGCCGGGTATGCAGGAGAATTAAGTGCGATCCTGACCCAGACACCTGCTATATTATTTGGAGTTCGCGTGTTTCTTTAAACTCTCCCCGTGGTCGCGTTAATTTTTCTCCAGGTCCTCCGGTTTTTCCCCTCCACATTCAGAATCAGTCTGCGTTTAGAGTATTTGGCTGCTTTAAATTTCCACGTGATAAGCCACTTTGTTGAGCTTACATTTGATAGTCAGGTCTCTTCTGAAAAAGAGCTGTACAGTTCAGTGGGCATTGCTTAAATAAAAAAAATAGTTTTAAATAGTTTTTTTACAGTGTTTAGGCCTCCGTGGTTTTCGCCACAATGCGATTGGTGGCTGTGACTCCCTGCCTGGGATTACAGCGCCCTCGTGTGGCCAACAACAGCTGCTGCAGAGATGAGAGGCAAAATATGCAACGCGAGTTTTGTAGCATTCAAGTAAATGTCCATCTCGGGCTTCCCTGTTGTATAGTGCTGTGATCGCGTGTTTTGAAAGCTGGAAGCCACCACGCAACTCAACACGTGGAGTTGCCATTTATTGCACCAGACTTTTTGCCAATTATGTCACCAGACTTTTTGCCAATTATTTCACTAGAATTTTTGCCAATTATTTCACCATTTTTTTGCAGGAGGGCCCTTCTGCATTTGAGATTTTTAGGCCATTTCCATTTTTTGTTGACATTTACACAGACGATGGGGCCGACCAACCAGCTTTGCTGTACTGCCACCTCCAGGCGAACTTGCGGCACATCGGGTCGGGTAGCCTCTCTGATCTCTTGCGTGATCCGCTGAACCCCCTTGCCTTCGGAGCGCTGAAGCACGGGCGCGCATATTCAGCATCAAAAACAGAGAAAGATGTCAGAAAGTGATTCCGGGGTCACAGCGATACCTCCGATATCGTGAGCCACAGTCTCTCCGCTGCAAGATGAAGACCTTTTAGTAATCATCGTCATCGCGAGCAATGGACTGTCCACTGCTAAACGAAGGCATCCACGTCGTCGCGCTGAGCCATGGTCTTTCCACTGCTAGACAAGGGCCTCCCTTGTCGTCGTCGCCCCCCGATTAGCGCGGTGGGCTACGTACGGTGCGAAAGGGAGTTCACCGTACGTCCATGATCAGTGGTCTGCTCATGGATGGAGGGCTCCACAAACCGTTGCCACCGCGACCTTGCGATGGCAACGGGCCTGTGCAGCAACTGCACGCACCCCGCCAGTCGACTTCATTGCTCCACCTTCTCCGTCCATGTCCTCTCGGTCACGTTTCCCAACCGCACCGACCGCCGTCTTTGCCACCATGTCCCTGCACAAAGCCCTCCTCCGCTGACTTATGTCAACAGTCCTACAGACTCGCTGCAGCATGTACAACTGTCTCGTGAAAATACGCAATCCGGCACTGCTGGAGGGGGGGGCGAGGGTTGCAGGATCGGACGAACGGCAAAATGTTGCTGGACTCTCCCTTCCCTTGGGCGTCGAGGTGCAACACCACACCGTGCCCTGGCTCTGCCAGCAAGATGCAGTACAGAAAAGCGTCGACTGCTATCATCTGTCCCTTCTGTATGGGATACGGTGTTGCCTACCACTCTTCCCCCCCACCCTCCCCCCCCTTCACGCGCGTGAGGCTTTCTCCGGGTGCTCCGGTTTTCCTCCCGACGTGTACAATAAACACGTGTGCGCTGATTGTTTGCAAACATCTTTGCATGTCGAGGTGCTGCGGGGGAAATTTGTGTCGCGCACCGGCTCGTCGCCTGGGTAGCCTTCCCGCTCGGTGTCTTGAGTTTCCCTTTGGCGATTGTGAGATGCGATTTGTGAAACGAATTGTCACATTCATTGATTGATTGATTATTTTTCAGTGCGCGTTGTATACAATTAGCAACAAAAACCCCCAGCCCCTCCTTTCCATGCGAGAGTCGATACCGCCTATCGTTGAGCCCAGAGCTTGGGATTCTGATTGATCAATCGATGCCATCGTCACGGCCGGTCGGTGACCACTCGCGCACCGCGTGGTGGCGCCGTGGGCTGTAGTTGGGATTGAACTCGGCAGAGGGCGCTCTTGGTGCGCGGTGGCGGCGTTGAACCGCGGGGCCACGTGTCTGGTCATGGGGCACAGAGGAAAAGCATTGTCGATCATCATCATCAGCAGCAACAGCAGTAGCGGCTTCATCCATAATTATTGCCATAATATTTAGTTGATGATTGATCGTCCGCATCATCTACCAATCGTCATAATTGCATAATCAATCATTATCGGTGTATAATTAACATCATCAGGGTAGAATCATCATCATTGCATTATCACTCAACACGTATGTATGAATGTTGAACTTCATTCGCAACATGCGTAGCCAACCGTGCCAATTGTCAGAATTATATTATTAATCATCATCAGTAATCATTAATAACCATCGTTCATCGTCACTGTCAATCAATTATCGCCCACGAGGGCTACTATTCCAGCAGGAAGTTGGAGCAATGGTGAAATCCACTGCTGTGCAGGTTGCTAGACGCATCGTTGCATCCATTGCGACGGATTTTCAGAAGCCTCAATCCAGCAGGGGATAGATCATGGCTGACGATGACGACGAAAATAATGACGATGACATTCCGTTGGCACGGTCACGGTTTGGTAATTCTGTCTTTTGATAGCAGAATGACAGCCTGAGTCCTACCACGACGACGATGAACCGGTGCCACACGACCCGCGTAGAGCTCGTGGGCAATGTTTGACGGTGACGCCGTTGCCGCGCTGTCGTCGTAAAAAAAACTGCGCGACCTGTCAACTCGCGACCCAGTTTGTATTTTTATCGCCGCCAAACTCAATTAGCCAAGTCGTCACGTGGAGAGCGCGGCTTGGCAGATTGGGTGCCCACCGCAGTACGTTTTTTTTATTTAAATTTTATTTTGTGCACCGTCAACTTCAAAGCTACGTAGTGCCCACCATCGCGGTGACGTACGTGGCCCCACGGCAATCTCCACTGCTGGATGAGGACTGCCTCCACGTGCCGTCTTGGGTCATGGTGGGGGGGGGGATGCTTTCGACCGTACTTCGCCACGCTGGTCGGTTGCGGCGGTTGGCGAAGGGGGAGTACGCCGGGAGCGGTCGTGATATCGCTCGCCGCCGATGTTAGCCGTGGCCTGGAATCGAACTTGGGTCGCCAGGCTCGTGTAGCCCAGTGTGCATTAACGACCGCGCTGCCCGCTTTTGTGTCCATAGTTTACATTCAGTCGGTGGATTTAATGGGAGGTCACAGCAGATGGGGAAGTGAGAAAAAAAAATCCATTGTTTTCACTGCACTGCGTTGCACCGTCTTTGCTCGCCGCCTTCACCAACACGAACTGCCCAGTGTGGCGAAGTATGGTCAAAGCGATCCCCATGACCAGCACAGTTTGGGCAGGCCTTCATTCAGCAGTGGAGAGACAAACAAGGGCGGTACTGTACATTGTAATATTTTGCAAGGAAGAATCCCCCCCCCCCACTTTGTTTGCTCTCGTGGACTGCTTGGGGTAACTTGCTGTCTGCGTGGGCCTGTAAAAGGCCAGCAATGTGATTGCTATACGTTTGAATCTCTGGTAAATACTCCGGCACAACGATTCAAGGCACCGCGGGTCGATGTCGTAAACGGCGAACGCCTCGCGACGTTGGACTTACGGCAAGGTCGTCAAAAGCACGCGGGTAAATCTGCCTGACGGATTAAATCCATTATCTTTTGTTTCCACAAAAAAACTATTTATTTAGCAACCAGGTGGCAAGCGATCGTGTGACATATTTGGACGCCGCACAAAAAAAAACCCGAGGTCGCAATTACGTCTTGGCAAAACCCACCACCCCCACCGTTAATCTGTTCTTTGGACTCGGCACGGCGGGGGGTGGGGGCTTACCGATCGCCCGGCGACTGGCTGTCTACGATCACACCAGTCTCGCGACTTCTCCTAACTCCTCCCCCACCTCCGTCTTTGTCTCTCCGTTCCCCCACCACCTCCACACTTCACCACCCCCAGCACCCACCCCTCCCCACCTATGGCTGCCAACCGAGCGAGGAATACCCGCAGTGCTGCTGCGTTGGCAGTGGCGCACAAGGACAGATCATGAAAAAGTCAACGCATTCGTCAATAACGCTGCCCTCAAGAGGGAAACAAATATCTATGTATAGTCTGTGTCGGTGACGTTTCGGGCAGTGGCCCTTCTGCAAGGCAGAGAGATCTCTCAAAGCGTGGCATCTGGATGACGGATCCGATCAGTGAACCTGTGCCCTCATGCGCCATGCGTCTGCCACCACGTGCCCTGCTGGTGGCGACCGTGCGCTCTCTCAATATTGGACATTATAAAAAAAAGTTTCTAAGAAAATCTTTAAAAAAATTAATGTTTCAGCACCCCCCCCACTCACCCCGAAGATGTATTAAAGCCTTCTTGGTTCTTTCGGTAAAGTCACGTAGAAGGGAAATAATAAAATAATAAAAATAAAACATAATAAAATAATTATCACGCTGTCTTTCCGACAGACCTGTTCTTCACCTGAGGATGGCCGCTTGCGTTGTGGCCGAAACGTCGTGAGAATTATATTTCATTATTTTATTATTTCCCTTCTACGTGACTTTACCGAAAGAACCAAGAAGATGAATCCCTGCAGTCACGAAAGCTTTGAATCGAAATGTATTAAAGCCCTTTGAAATAATATTCTCACCCGCCTCATCGGTCACTGATTCGTACCCCACCACCTTGAGTGAGATCTGTCTGCTATTCTGTACTTTTTGTGAACGGTTGCAGCAGTGTGCCAGTGCCGAGGTCTGCTTGCCACCACGATAGGGCTTCAGGAGTTGAGCGTTTGGTTGAAGTTCGCTATACGGTCCGTAGTTTGTGTTGCGTGGCCAGAGACGCATTGCCGTGCCTTGCGGTGTACCGTGTCTCTTCGAGTCTCTGTTTTTGTTCTATTTGTCTCTATGTATCTCTGTTTCTATGGAT
Source organism: Lampetra planeri (assembly GCF_965212315.1). NCBI lineage: Eukaryota > Metazoa > Chordata > Hyperoartia > Petromyzontiformes > Petromyzontidae > Lampetra > Lampetra planeri. The sequence goes on along the minus strand of NC_136130.1, from coordinate 7,776,473 downwards.
CTCAGATTCTCTACAAATCCCTATGAGTCTTTACTTATCTCCTGAGTCTCTAGGTATCTCTGTGTGTCTCTTTGGGTTTACTGTGCGAACCGATATTTTGGCTCGCATGGCCACAGTCACACTCCTTGCAGGCTCGTCTTAAATTTTTCCCATTTACAAACGTACACACGTACGTTTCGTTTTTTTCGCACCGTACGTAGCCAACCGTGCTAATCGGAGGTGTATTTCGAAGGAGACGATGCGGGCACCTAAGGAGGAGAGGGGGGCGGGGGGTCCGCTGCCCGAAAACATCGTTCGTTCTAAAAACAACGTTGGGCCGTCGGGCGGTGGCCGTGGCGAGGTGCGTCCGTGGTGGTTGGCTGCACGCTTCAGGAACACCGCCGGGGGACGCGTTCGCACGGCCCGACGGCTACATCTGGGTTAATCCCAGCAGTTATTTTAGCGAAAGCGGGGCAGTGTGATGCGTGCCTCGCGGGTACATTAATGAGGTCGGCTGTGCCGTATCTGGGCTAACGACGCCCAATTTTGAGATGTGCATTCCAAAGTGCGTGCGTGCGTGAATGCGTGTGTGTGTGTGCACCCGCGCACGTGATTGAGGTGGTTGGGTGTCTCGGTGGGTTCATAAATGGCCGTGTCGGGGACACCGAGTCGTCGGCGCCGCTGAGATCATGGGTTTGAAATTTGGGTTTCGGCGGGCCGGTGATTACGTTAGGGTTCTCGGCTGTAGCGAGTTAACGGCTCAGCTCCGTCACCGGTGACTGCATACGGCGACAAAAAACACACATCAGTCGGCGATGCTGCTGCAGTGGACCACGACAAAAGTCAATGCGTTCGTCAACAGCGACACTGTGTGTGTGTGTGGCTTTAAAAGAAAAAAACATGTGAGAGGTGACGTTTCGGACAATGGACCTTCTTCATGTTATGTGCTCGGAAGAAGGACCGCTGCCTGATATGTCGTCTGTTAT